>NC_092743.1:61267424-61928924 GCF_047496795.1 Chiloscyllium punctatum
GCTGCAGCTCTGACTGACATCTAAGTGATGTTACCATCAGCACAGAGTGCAAAATGACAGTCAGTCCCAGACTGTTCCACAGCAACAGAAATAAATCAGCAATAACTATTAGCAATAACATCATCATCTACTCTGAGAAGAACAGTCCTCAGAGAAGAAGGACTGGGAATGAGCAGACACCAGAGAAACAAACAAACAATAACACATTCACGATTTGAGGACTATGTATACATGTACAGAGACTAATAAAATTAGAACTCTCTAAAGCTAACACGCTATTTTGTTAATGATTGATAATATCATTTTAGAGCATATCTATTGGGTAACTTGCACTAGGTGTCACTGCAAATAGTAGTACAAATAATTTTTTATGTAAAAGCGAATGTTTGGAGAAATGCAATTGTACTTCGTATATTGGCTGGCTTGCCATAGTATTGTGGCCCCCTATCTCTGCAGTAAGTGCCTTTGTAAGTGCAATCTGTAAGAACCATTAAACACACAACACTTGAAACATTCCCTTCCCTCCCTTTCAGAAAGCATTAAATGTTTGTGGCAAAACATTCTTCCAGGTCAACAATAAGTAATTCTGCTTTGTTTCTGGCCACAAGATTCAGGACAAACTCTGAAAGTTTTGCATCTGAATAAGACCAGAGGTTGATATGACGGCCAAACAGCAAAATCAATATGGTTACACTCCTGAATACCTGTTGGGAGAATCTTTCAGGATGTGGTGTTAGTACATAGCTTTACATATTGACAGAAAGCCATCAGCTGCCCACCTATCTTTCCCTATGAACCTTCTTCTACTAGCCCCACCAAAATAACCGAAATATTCCCCATGATGTATTGCATACTACTTCTAAAAGCCCACCCCACAGATTTCTATATTGAAATTATAATTGAATAATGTAACATGACCTGTTTTGTATCATTTAATAAAACTATGCCTAATAGGCCTTTGGGTATAAGTCCTAACATTTTTTATATACGCTTCTGCAAGAATTACTAGAGATGGCAGGAAAATAGTTGGATCCATTAATGATTATTTTTTGAGATACTCACCAGGGAGGAAAATATTATTTTGCCACACAATTATTGTTGTATAACAAATACCAGTGAATATTTTGAAATCAGAATCCCTGGCTGCTCATTAAGACTGAACCAGATGGTAATTTGTTTGACACAAGCTACATTGGAAATTCTACAAGATTTCTGCCTCTTCAGTGCATCCACCTTGACCTCCCTTGTACTGGTGCCAAAATCCTTATTCACACTTCTGTTAATTCTAGATTTGCCAACTTCACCTTTGTTTCTGTCAGTATTATGAACCCCAGTCTTCATCTTCTTCAAGTTGCAATAGCTCACCCTCTCTGATTTTACTGACTTCTATTGGTTTCCTGACTTCACCTTTCTTTTTCCCAATCCCACGAGGAGGTTGAACAGTTCATCCACTTTACTAACACCTTCCGCCCCGACCTCAAATTTACCTGGACTGTCTCAGACTCCTCCCTCCCCTTCCTAGACCTCGCCATTTCTATCTCAGATGACCGACTCAACACGGACATTTACTATAAACCGACCGACTCCCACAGCTACCTAGATTACACCTCGTCCCACCCTGCCCCCTCTAAAAATGCCATCCCATATTCCCAATTCCTTCGCCTCCACTGCATCTGCTCTCAGGAGGACCAATTCCAATACCGAACAACCCAGATGGCCTCCTTCTTCAAAAACCGCAATTTCCCCTCAGACATGGTTGACGATGCTCTCCACCGCATCTCCTCCACTTCCCGCACCTCCGCCCTTGAACCCTGCCCCTCCAATCGCCACCAGAACAGAACCCCACTGGTCCTCACCTACCATCCCACCAACCTCCAGATATCATCCTGCGTCATTCCGCCACCTTCAAACAGACCCCACCACCAAGGATATATTTCCCTCCCCTCCCCTATCTGCATTCCAGAAAGACCACTCCCTCCGAGGCTCCCTCGTCAGGTCCACATCCCCCACCAACCCAACCTCCACTCCCGGCATCTTCCCCTGCAACTGCAAGAAATGCAAAACCTGCGCCCACACCTCCCCCCTCACTTCCCTCCAAGGCCCCAAGGGATCCTTCCAACACAAATTCACCTGCACCTCCACACACGTCATTTACTGCATCTGCTGCACCCGATGTGGTCTCCTCTACATTAGGGAGGCAGGCCACCTACTTGTGGAACATTTCAGAGAACACCTCTGGGACACCCGCACCAACCAACCCAACTGCCCCGTGGCTGAATACTTTAACTCCCCCATGCAGTTAACACTTTAACTGCCTCCTCCATCGCCAGACCATGGCAACATGACACCCGGAGGAAGAGCGCCTCATCTTCCGCCTAGGAACCCTCCAACCACAAGGAATGAATGCAGATTTCTCCAGCTTCCTCATTTCCCATCCCCCCATCTTTTCTCAGTCCCAACCCTCGGACTCAGCACCGCCTTCTTGACCTGCAAACTTCTTCCTGACCTCTCGACCCCACCCCCCTCTCTGGCCTATCACCCTCACCTTAACCTCCTTCCACTTAACGCGTTCCCAACGCCCCTCCCCCAAGTCCTTCCTCCCTACCTTTTATCTTAGCCTGCTTGGCACACCCTCCTCATTCCTGAAGAAGGGCTTATGCCTGAAATGTCGATTCTCCTGCTCCTTTGATGCTGCCTGACCTGCTTCACTTTTCCAGCAACACATTTTTCAGCTGTTATCGTATACTCTCAGCATTCTCCTTTTTCATTTAAAAACGTGTACTCAAAACCTTGCTTTATGGCTTTCCTTCTGTTATTTCTGATCAATCTCTCCCTTTTATTCCCTTCTGTGAAATCTTTAGATAGTCTCTTAAAACATCTCAATAAATGCACATTTGTTAATGATATAATTTGCCTCCCATATAAAACAATTGACTTAGCATGATCAATGTCGTGCTAAGCCTGACAAGAAATATCTTTATAAAAGATAATGCAGAAAGTAATTATCTTTTGCAAAAATCAAAACATATTTCTGCAGCTAATATCTGTGAAACCTTCATTTCAATTAAAAAAAAGTTATGTAAAATTAATAGTTTACTAGCAGGTTGATGTTATTTCCAAACACTTTATTTCTTTGTTCAAGATGTTTCATCAGAGTTTAGACAGATCCACGGCAAACCTGAGAACTCTGTACATACCAAATAGACTAACTGAAAAAGATTGTTAGAAGAAATATAATTCTTGATGATTGTACTACTAGACATTATGGTTCAAGCACTTCTATACATATCACAAATGCAAATAGCCCATTGCAGATCAATGTCTTCATATTTTTAGTGTTGTAATTTCACTTTCAGAAGCTGTAGCTCCCAATCATTACCCAAGCTAATATCAACATGACACTACTGCTCCCCAGCTAATAAAAACAGTGAAATGCTTTCCCAGGTGGTGACATTAATATTTCATTACCTGAGTTTGTGCTTGAACCTGTCATATCATTTTTGCTGCCCACTATTCGTCTGTTTTCACTGTTACAGCTCACTGAATAAAATTATTTTGGCATTTGGGATTCCTCCATGTGGTCCAAAAGAGTGTAGTCATTCTCATAGTAGCTTAGCCTTAATGTTGTTAACTGACATACTTAAAGATCCTGCAGTCAGTAATTTCTTTTCTGCTGTTTGATGTGCATCATAAACTATTGGAGGTGGAATTTGTCAAGCTGTTGAAAGCAATGACAGAAATACATTGAAGACTCATATCCACCCACATAGGAGGGTGGTAATGACTACATTCCTGTATACTTACAATGTTGTTGTGAGCTTGATCCCCTGCTGCTTGCAGGCATGCTTTTTCAATCTTTTGAACGTAGAGTTGGCATTCTTGATATGACAGCACACTTCGCTCTTTATTAGCACACCATTGACAACCTGCTATCCAAATGAGTAAACCAGTTTGGTATCACTAATAGACATGATGTTTTTGTGAGTGTTACTGATGCATGACCTCTATTTTCATCAGGCTTGATGATATGGTTGTAGCTCTTCACTGCTAGGTCAAGCTTTATGATAATGAATTGCAGATCCTCCTGAGTGTGTATACCTCTAGGGTGCAGTTATCTGCAAACACAAAAATTAGTCATTAATTCCTCTGTGATCATTTTCAGGATGAAAAGGTTTCCAGATGTGCGAATACATACATAAACAGTGTGATCTAAAGGGAATAGGTGCAAACATAAATCTTTATTTAACTCCACCGATGAAGGAAAATGACCTTATTTTGTAAAACATAGCATCCTAAAGTTCATATACAATATGGACTTCACACATAAGTATGAAACAGCAATTTTCCTTGATGCAGCTATGAGAACCTAAGGACTGTATACCAAGATTATCACTTTCTCCTAATTCTGACAACAGAGGGAAAATGATACCAGTGATGCTGAGATTTTGTTCTAAAGCATTATTGTACCTCTAGGTGGACTGAGCCAATTATGTTTGGAAGTTAATGCCTAAGAAACAGATTCAGAAGTATTCCCCTATCTCTAAAAGAGCTTAGTTTCATCAATGTTTCTGCAGTTGTTCTTCATTCCTTACTCTGTACAGATGGTAATAATTGCTGCATGATTCAAGTGTTGTCAGATGGTAGCACCTCTCCAGATGTGTAGCTGATCAGTGAGAGCCCTTCAAGTTAGATTAGTACATCTCTGCATTGGATCCCATATGGTCCTCGAGTTTCTTCTTTCTACCGTTTCTTAATGGTTACACTAGTTAGCAAATGTGGGGCTTTCATCCATGTCATTGTGCAGAGCCCTCTGTGACTGTATTAAGGGCTTCATCCATAACATGAACAATCTGTTCAGGAGTTTCTGCAGTGTATGTAACATCTCTGAATGATCTCAGCTTTACTTGCTATATGAGTAGCATCAGCCACATCCAGTAAAGGTAACGTACTGCAGTAACTCATGATGTAAACCTCCCGGGCACATCACAGGAACATGGAAATATGCCAACTCAGGTCAGGTCAGACACAGAATTGGTTCAAATCTCAATCTAGAGCCTGAGCATAAAAATCACAGCTGAAACTCTAGTGAAGTACGAAGGGAATATTAAATAGTTGAATGAAAATGTATCTGCAAAACCTGTAAAACCAGGAAATGAACCTACTGGGAGTACTGGAGGTCTACAAGATGTTCTGGGTCAGTATGCATCATTTCTAAGCTTTGGTATTTTCACCTTCTGGTTTGGAGATGCTATCATTTGGAAAGACATAAAACGAAGTTCCCATCTGTCTACTTGGATAGCTGTCCAAACACCCATTGTACCATTACAAAGAAAAGTAGGGGAATTATCCCTCTGTCCTAACTAATATTTGTTCCTCAATCAACATCACAAGAAACAGATCATGATCACAAACACATCATGATCACATAACTGCATGTGAAAGTTTGTTGAACTCAAAATAGTTGTTGCGTTTCCTACATTCCAACGGTGGCTGCATTTCCAAAAGAACTTCATTGGCTGCAAATCACTTTGAGACTTTGATTAGCTGTGAAAATCACTATATATGACCCTGCTTCCTTTCTGATTGCCTTCTTCCCACCTTTTCTCTCTTTCTTTTTGCATTATTTCACTTCCCTGACATTCTGGGAGGAATTGTATATTTATTTTTGACTAAGTCCTAGTTATAGACTCATAGAGATTACAGTATAGAAACAGATCCTCTGTCCAACTCATTCATGCCGACCAAATATCATAAATAAATCTAGTCCCATTTGCCAGCATTCGGCCCATATCCATCTAAATCTTCCCTATTCATGCACCCATCCAGATGCCTTTTAAATATTGTAATTGTACTAGCCTCCACTACTTCCTCTGGCAGCTCATTTCATACACGCACCATTTTGTGTGTGAAAAAGTTGTCCCTTAGGTCTCTTTTAAGTCTATCCCCATTCACCCTAAATCATTGCCCTGTAGTTCTGGACTCCCCCACCTCAGGGAAATATCTTATTTATTTACCCTATCCACTACATGATAGTGGGTTTGCCCAACATCTGAGTCCTTACCACCTCCATGGCCAATGGACTCAACAACTGTGTAGGAATCCTTCAGCCAAGCTGAGGAATCTAGAATTGCATTAAGTTGGAGAAGAGAGGGAGGGAGAAAGACACTTATTGTAGGCACTTTGGTGGCATGAGCAAAAATGGCTTGTATAGCACTCTCTTTTCATGGATAAGTTTTCCAGATTTTACCTTACATGTCATTATGTGTAAGTGTTAAACAAATTTTCACACCAACCAGCAGCACTTCACAGCCAAGGACAAGGTTCCATGGATGGAACTCTGTACCAGGACCCTATTGCACCACCTGGAAACAGGAGGATTAATGCAGACGTATTGCATTGGATGATGTTGACTGTTTTGCCCCCCTCTCCCTCCTCATTCAATACATCTATTGTTTGGTTCTATCTGTGCACAAAGGTGAAGCTGTCAATGAGTTGTCTAGCAGAGGCTGTGCAACATTCAGAGAGGGTTGATGGAGTAGGATGGCCAGGGAATAGGCAGCCTGCATGCCTGTGTCTTGTACAGTACGTGGGCCTGTGACCAATGTTGTTTCTCTTTAAAAATCCCTACTCACAGATTGAGTCACTTACACTGCTAAACCCCAGTGTGCTCACAGCCATTTTCTTTCATATTGTGCACATTTGATTTCTAGCATGATGGAAGGTGGCAGTGGGCATTCTTCTTTCAGTGGCTTTCACCCTTAGCCTCACTATGCTGATGAGTCCCTAAATATCCACATCCCTTTCCCATTAACCCCACAGGTTTCACATTTCCTGTCAAGTCCATCTCCTTGCACCTATACCTGCCTATCGAACACATCCAGGTTCTGGCTGATCATACTCTGCCCTCCCTTTGAAGCCAACCTGCCCATGTCTATGGAGGATACCCACACCATCCACTGTATTACAGCCTTCCCAGGTATGCTTCACCATATCCTTCTTGATAATCTTTCAGCCTTTCCTTCAGAGTCCTGAGTGTGGTGCTGGAAAAACACAGCAAGTCAGGCAGTACCCGAGGAGCAGGAGAATCAATGTTCCAGGCATAAGCTCTTCATCAGTGCCACACTCTCGACTCTGATCTCCAGCATCCCAGCTCTTCCTTCACAATGATACTGAGCCCTTCACGAGAGCCAGAAGGCCCAGTACTAGAGAATAACTTGCCAAGGCTCAGTTCCACAGCAACAATCACATTTCCAAACCCCCATAACCCTTTAGTTTCTGTGAGCAGGCCTGATGGATTGACCATGGTCCAGCCTATTGACCAACATGACCCTTTACTGGGCAAGATGTGCCAGTCTCTTGGCTGGTACCAATACTAATGCCAACCATAATAGTCCTGCCCATCAGATTGGCCACCAGGGAGTCAACAAGTTTACCATGACCCACTCCTTGGACTGCAGAGGCATAGATGCCCCTGGCTGATGAATCATTGAGCAGACGCCTGCCTGTGGCCATTGCTGTTGACTGGCATGGGAGGCTCGCTTTACCTTACTATGCCCCTTGATTGATGGGTGACTTCTTTGAGGACTGCTCCACTAAGAATTGGATACATGGCAGCTTTCTTACATGTAATGTGTTTGCTGTGTAGCTCATGTCAGATTGGTGTAGCACACTGCCGTACAGCAAGCTGTATATTTGGGGTGGAGATTGTAGGAAGGACAAATATAATGTATGTTGCGTATAATGCTTTGGTAGTGCTTGAAACATTGCTGGAGAACTACAGAGGAACTTATGTGTTATAAATTTGTTCCATGCTCTTTTTCTGTTAGAAAATTCAATTCAAGATGCTATTGAGGAGAAGAACGAAGGGAGATGTGAAGTGGCCTTTCATTTAATTCCCGCCCACCACCTCCTCATTCATGTAAACATTTATTCTTTTTCACTTGCTCACCAGTCCAGAGAAATCCGCTCAAGTGTGGGTGGGATGTAAATAGCTTTGATGAGGATTTTTCACCATGTGAGACACAGGAGAAGTTGGAGGAGAAAATGCAATCTGACAGTAAAGAACAGAGACTGTGTAGAAATGGGGTGCTGGCTCTTTATCCCACAGACTCCGATGTTTAGGATGCTGCTCTAAATAGAAGAATGCTGGATGAGTGCCACACTTTCAGGGAGGCACCATGCCAGAGACCTGTAACAGATGGCAGGGGCTATAGTGGACTCACAATCCTCAGTGCTAACATCCAATAAGGATTCATCACATTGCCGCACTACTCTGAAGAAGTGATGGCATTGCAAGCATTTTTATCTGTTCTCTAACAGGGAAGCATCCAGACCTATTACTGGCCTTAAATTTTAAATGACCATTTGGATAGAACCAGAACGACCAAGCTGCTGAGAGATTCATGAAGCCGTATCTTGAAACTGCCGAATCTAACTGATACCATCAGGTCTGTCCTGCGACTGATCAATAAGCACTTAGACTCAGCACGATTGACATATAGCTAAAACCTACTTCCACATTGCTCTCTTCAGAGTTGACTGTGCTCTTCAAATTCTGGTCTCATGCACATTCCCAATTATAGTTACTTCAGAAGTGATAGCTGCGCCTTAGTTATTTAAAACAAAGTATCGAAATCTACCTCTTTCCTCATTTAAAACAATTCTGATAACCTTCCTCTTTGATCAATCTGACCTAATATAACCTTATTTTGCTCAAACCTTCAGATGCTGAAATGCTTTGTAGGTGCGATATAGATACAGGCTGTTGTTGCCCCAATGCCCAGTGAAATGAACTTTCCAACCCTAATGTTACGGTGATGATACAAGACTTAGACCTGCATCCTGCTGAAAATACTTCTACAAATTCTGAAGCCCTGAGATTGTGGGTGCCTTTGTAGCAAGAGCTTACATTACCAAAAGGGTCCATTGGCCTTCAGGTTTAATTTTGGCAGACCCACCAGGATGGATTTAAGAACAGTACAATGAAACTTACAATAAAGAACCTGCATCTACATAGTGCTATGCAGATGTTATAGTTAAATGTAACAGTTAAATGTTACTTTGGTAACAAAAACAGGAAGGTGGATTATTAATTGAGTGGCAGCAGATTGTGAAAGGGAGAGGTGATATGAAACTTGGATGTCATGGTACACCAGATAGTGAACGCCAGCAAGCAGGAGCAGCAGACAGGCAAGAAGGCAAATAGTATGCTGGCCTTCATTGTGAATGAATTTGAATACAGGAGCGACAATGTCTTGCTGCAATTGTACATGGCCTTGGTGAGGCCACATTTTGAGTATTGCTGCAGTTTTGATCTCCTCTTCTGTGGAAAGGTGTTCTGACTATGTAGGAAGTGCAAAGAAGATTTACCAGACTGATTCCTGGGATAGCAGGACTGACATATAAAGACAGACTGGATTGGTGAATATAAGTTTAGAAGAAAGAGGGGGACAGTGAGTCTCATAAAATCTCAACAACATTTTAACAGGACCACACAGAATAGATGCCAGGAAGAATATTCCCAATGAACAGTGAGTTCCAAACCAGGAATCACAACCTAAGGATTAAGAATAGGCTATTTTGGACTGAGATGAGGAGAAATTTCTTTACCTAGAGAGTGGTGAGCCTGTGGAATTTCCTGCCATGGGAAGTGGTCAAGGCGTACTTCGAAAGTTTTCAAGAAGGAGCCAGATATAGTTCTTTGGACTAAAGGGAACAAAGGGTATTAAGTTGAATGACAGAGCAGGTTCAAAGGGCCAAACGGCCTATTTCTACTTCTATTTTCTGTTTCTATGCCTTTCACAAGCTCAGACATCCCAAATTCTTTGTGAAGCCAATGAAGTACTTTCAGTTATTGGAACGCAATAAAAGTTGACACTTCATTTGTAAAAGATCTTACAAATGCCAATTAGATAAATGACCAAAAATTGATTTAGATTAGATTTCCTACAGTATGGAAACAGGCCCTTCAGCCCAACAAGTCCACACCAACCCTCCGACAAGTAACACACCCAGATCCATTCCCCATATTTACCCCTGAGTAATGCACCTAACACGATGGGCAATTTAGCATGGCCAATTCACTTGACCTGCACATTTTTGGATTGTGGAGGAAACCGGAGCACTCACAGAAAATCCATGCAGACACAGGGAGAATGTGCAAACTCCACATAGACAGTCACCCAAGATGGGAATCAAGCCTAGGTCCCTGGCGCTGTGAGGCAGTGGTGTTAACTACTGAGCCACCGTGCCACCCCTTACTAGAAGTTTAGTTAGAAGTATATTTAGGCCAGGCCCTCGGAAAACACTCTGGCTCCACTTTGAACTTTGAACTTGTGGTTGAAAGTGTTTATGCCCATAAAGGGTGGAAAGTGTTTTGAACTCTCTTCCACAAAGGGCAGTGGATGCTGGATCTGTTGCTAAGTTTAAATCCAAGGTAGATTCATCTTTTGTGAAGCAAAGGTATGAAGGGATATGGACCAAAGTCAGGTCTATGGAATTACGTGACAGATCAGCTATGATCTTATTGGACAGTGGAACAGGCTCAAGGAGCTGAATGGCCTACTCCTGTTCCAATGTTTCCTGTATTCCTATGTTTATACAACTGATTCCTTCCAAGGATCCACTGGGGACCTATCTGGAATTTCTCAGTCATCCACACACAAATGTTTCAAGGCTGACACTGACACAATTTGGGCTAAAATGCATCGGTGCATCTCATTTCCCCGTGATGAGGTCAGTGTTGCAGCCCAAGCAGTAAGCTTTGGCAATGTAGCTGGCAGCCTCAGGTGTAGGGTGTGATAGACTGGAAGCACATTGCATTTAGGGACTCAAATCATTACACAGAAAGGTGTCAATCAATGTGCAAGTGATCTCTGATCATCAGTACCATATCTTGGAATTCTGCACTAGGTATCCTGGGCAATTCCATGATGCCTATTCCCTTGACTATTCCCATGTTCCCACTGGGTTTAAGGGGCCTGATATCTTGCAAGAATGATAACTGGGGGATGAGGTCTACAAGAGGACTGTGAC
This sequence comes from Chiloscyllium punctatum, assembly GCF_047496795.1. Taxonomy (NCBI): domain Eukaryota; kingdom Metazoa; phylum Chordata; class Chondrichthyes; order Orectolobiformes; family Hemiscylliidae; genus Chiloscyllium; species Chiloscyllium punctatum. The sequence goes on from NC_092743.1 coordinate 61,278,459, forward strand.
CTGATGACCTAATTATCTTCATATAGATTGATACAGTCAGATTGGCAGAGGAAGCCATAAGTAAGAATTCATAATGTGTTGATCAGGACAGTTTTCCAAAACATACGTTGTGGATCCAACGAGGGATCCGATTATTTTGGATCTGGTGTTTTGAAACGAGGCAAGTTTAATAAATTATGTCAGGGTAAAACTCTCCCTCAGACTCAGTGATCATAATATGGTAGAATTTACCATTCAGTTTGAGAGGGAGGAACTTGGATTGGAAACAACTGTGCTAAGCTTAAATAAAGGTAATTACAAAGGAATAAGAGCAGAGCTGGCTGGAGTAGACTGGGAAAGGAGCTTAGCAGCAAAGATGGTTGAGAAACAATAGCAGACGTTTAAGAAAATAATTTATGGCTCACAGCAAATACATATTCCAGTGAGACAGAAGGATTCTAGGAAGGGAAGAAGCAAACACTTACTATCCAGGGGAATTAAGGATAGAATCAAATTGAAAGAGATAACATACAATGTAGCAAAAATTAGTGGTAAGCCAAAGGATTGGGAATGTTTTAAAGATCAAGAAAAGACAATGAAAACATAACAAAAAAAGGAAAAGAATAAACTTTGAGGGTAAACTTGCAAGTAATGTCAAGATGGAAGAGAAAAGACAAGCATGAGCACAGACCCTGAGAGAATGAGATTGGGGAAAAAACAATGGGAACAATGAAATAGCAGAGGAGTTGAATAAATACTTTGCATTAGTTGTTACAGTGGGAAACATTAATAACAGTCCAAAAAATCTCAATGGGCAAAAGGAGGAGAGGAAATAAATATAATAACTATCAAAGAAGAAGTGCTAGGGAAAGTAATGGGGCTAAAGATAAATAGGTCCTGTAGATTAGATGGGTTGCATCCTAGAATATTATAATAAGTAGCTGCAGAAATAGTGGATACCCACATAGTAATCTCACAGCAATCCTTACATTCTGAAAGAGTTTCAGAGAATTGGAAAACTGCCAACGTTGCACCTTATTTGCAAAGGGAAATAGACAAAAGATAGGTAAATATAGGCAATAACCACCTCCAATGAAGTTTGTCCTATGTAGTGTTTTGTGCAGTCATAGGACAAACAGGAAGACAGCTAATGATCCGCTTCCATGAACACCAACTAGCCACGAAACGACACGACCAGCTATCCTTAGTAGCCACAAACTCAGATGACAAGAAACATGAGTTCGACTGGGACAACACTACTATTATAGGACAAGCCAAACAGAGAACAGCCAGGGAATTCCAAGAGGCATGGCATTCATCCACAGATTCAATCAATAAGCACATCGACCTGGACCCAATATACCGGCCACTGCAGCGGACAGCTGGAACTGACAACCGGAAGCGGCAGATACAAATTACTATAAATGCCTGAGGAAACATCACAGAAACGCTTTACAGGAGGCTCCCAAGCACTGAGGATGTCACCTAGACAGGGGACGAAAAGTCTACAACACAAATTCCCAGCTCGGCGAACAGAACCACAACAGTACACACTGTGCTTGATGGTGTACAATTCCACCTTTAATGTACTCCCAATAGTCTGCCTCACCTCTGACCTGCTGTTGTAGCTATAGTCTGGCTGCACTTGGTTCAACTTCTGGTCAAAATTAACCTCCCAGATGATGATAGTCAGGGACTCAGCAATGGCAATGCTAGGGATTCTCAAGGTGCAATTGATGCATTCTTTCTTGTTGGAGATGGTCATTGCATGGCATTTCCACAAATGTTACTTGTTTCTAATCAGCCTTTGCATGGATCTTTTCCAGGATTTGCTGCACATGGATGTGCATTGCTTCAGTGTCTGAGGAACTGTGAAAGGTGCTGAACACTGTGCAATTCTTAGCAAGCATCCCTTTCTGATCTTATGATGGAGGCATGATTATTAATGAAGCAGTTGAAGATGGCTGAGCGAAGGACAGTGTCCAGAGAAACTTCTGTGATGATGAGATGATAGACATTCAATAACCAACTAAGTTCCTTTGTGTTAGGTACAACTCCAGCCAGTGGAGACTTCTCCCCCACAAATTCCCATTGACTTTAGTTTTGCTGGGACTCCTTGGTGTCACACTCAATATCAAAGGCAGTCACTCTCTTCTCACCTCTTACATTTAGGCTCTTTTGTCTACGTTTGGATTGATTGCTGCCAGCACAATATGACCACTTGCTCTGAGCATGATGTGCTTGCAGTTTTCTAAATATAAGCCTACGTAAAATGCATCACAAATAGTCAGGCTCATATTGAGTCAATTCCTGAAGGTTTCTTAAGAACTAACTGGATACGTCTATATGACATCTCAGAGTTACATATGCAGCATGGGTGCTGATTTAAATTATAACGACATTTTAAACATGGTTGACTGAATGTTTGGCTCTCTGCCTGCTGACTGAAAGCTGTGGAGAGTAAAATGGAGTCCTCTAATACCAGAGTGTCACATGTCATGATATCATCTAATCATTGCAACTCAAGTGACTCAACACTTTATGTACCGAGTATATCCTATATTTCCACCAGTCCTGGACACTTTGCCAATTTTTCAATTACTTCTGTTGTCTTAGCTCTGGCAGACAATTCCACCTTTAATGTACTTGCTAATTCAAGCACTCTGGCTTTTACTTGTTCCTGTAAACCAATCAGGGATATTGGTTCCAAATGTAGACTGGTTTTGGTTGCTTTTAATGTCATCATATTTTAATATGTAAAATCTGAGATCTCTCCCCTTATCTTTTGCCACTTACAATAACTCCACATCCAATCTTATGTTGGTCTCATTCAAAGTTCCTGGATTTATGAAGATCCACATTTTTGTTAAGACAATTGGGGAGATGAAATACTAAGTCAGACTCCCAGCTGAGGAGGAATGAGCTGGCTTCCCTTCTTTACTGATCAACTCCTTCAGTTGTCACGAGGAGATTAATTTACAAAGGACCCCCTCCCTGTGGATACATTTCTCACTGACAAAATGATTTTTTTTTTAAAAAGGGGACATTCCGAGAGGCTTACTTGAGTTAACAAAAGAGTGAGTTTACCAGCTAGTAACTGAGAGCAAAAATAATAACACAGCACAACACATGAAAATGAAAAGTGACTCCAAAGATAGATAGAAGTTAACAGATATATAGATCAGTCTCGATTGGTCATTTGTGATGAGTACACTGTGAAAAATTGTGAGTTTAATAGGTGATTTTGAGATTCTTAGCTTTGCAGGTTAATTGAAATCCTTTTGTCCTGTTCTCTTTTAACAGTAGCTAACTGGCGCTATTCAGAGCAAGTCCTCCTTTTGTTGTTTGTTTTGACTGGCTTGCTGGCTAGCTGGCTTCTAGCATTCAGTGAAAGATAATCCTTTGCCTGCAATATATGGGTGATGAGTGGACGTTACCTCACAGCATGCATATACTTGAAATCAGATGAGTCCTCAAGAGTCTGACACCGAGGTAGCTCCCAAGAGAACACTGTTCTGTTTTTAAGGCATTTCTCCCTCTTAGCTCCATCCCTTTAAAGTTTCCTTGATGCCTTATCAGGTGTGACATTCCAGGGTCTCCCTTTTTGCAAACAGCCACTGAATTTACTTCCTCCCTCCTTGCTATTCAAGGACCCAGGCACACCTTCCAGGTGAAGCAGCAATTTACCTGCACTTCACTCAATCTACTCTACTGCATTCACTGCTCATATTGGTCTCACAAATACTGGGCGGCGGGGGGGGGGGGGGGGGGGAGGTGGTGGTGGTGGTGGTTGTTGGCAAAATGCAGATTGGGGGACCACTTTTGGAACTCCTACATTCCGTCTATAAACATTACCCCAAACTTTCTATTGCCTGCTACTTCAACAGACCACCATGTTCCCTGGCCAATACTTCTGTCTCAAGCCTGACTCGACAAAAGCTAAAATAACACCACCTCATTTTCCACCTGGGGACCTTACAGCCTTCAGGCCTCAATTGAATTTAATAATTTTGGAGCTTGAACCAATCGTTCTGTGATTTTTTTAAAATCCACCCACACCCCTGGCCCTGTCATGATGTGGGCTGTTTTCTGCAAAGCCTTTTTCACCTACTCAGGGTTCCCTATTATCAGCTTTTCATTTTCCCTGGCTCACCATTATCTATTCCTTTGTCTGTCTAACTGCTCACTCTTTCTCTCTGGGCTCCATATCCACCTATCACCTTACTGCTTCCCACATAATCCCCACCCTCTGTTTTCAGCATATACACCAGCTTTTCCAGCTTCTATCAGTTTTAAAGAAGGGACACTGGATCCAAAGTGTTAACTCTGCTTTTTCTCCACACTTGCTGCTGGATCTGCTGAGTTTCTCCAGCACTTTCTCTTTTTGTTTCAAGTTTTATCGCCTGGTCTGAAATCAAGGAAGTCAAGTGACCATCAGCTGTTTCTAAAATATTTACCAAATTGGTAGAAGAAATTTTAACCCACGCAAAAGGAACCATTCTAAGTACTATCAAATGTTGGTGAAAGGAATAAGTTATAGAGTCAGAGAGTCATAGGGATGTACAACACGGAAACAGACTCTTCGGTCCAACTCGTCCATGCCAACCAGAAATCCCAACCCAATCTAGTCCCACCTGCCAGCACCCGGCCCATTTCCCTCCAAACCCTTCCTATTCACATTCCCATCCAGATGCCTTTTAAATGTTGCAATTGTACTAGCCTCCAGCACTCCCTCTGGCAGCTCTTTCCACACATGCACTACCTTGGCTTAAAATGTCTCAGAACAATCAAGGTCAATAATCTCAGCTTCAAAGAAGGAATCATTTCAACTGGCATAAATCAGAATCCCAAAGCTTTTTGTAATTTGGTAGTTTCATTTTAGATTGTATTGCAAAATATTGGAAGTATTCATACCAATTCAAACTTAAGTTGAAACATTGCTTTTAAAAGTCTAACAGGAAGATTTCATCAAATTATCTCTGTTTTAATTACTACACTGCTTAAAATTGTTTCAATACTTGCACAATAATGTATTAATGAGTCAGTAAATGGATTATAATTTTTCTTCTCAAAACCTAGTGTATCTTATAAAAGATAATGTGTGTCAGTGAGTGTACTAGAGGCAGTTCCACAAGTCACAATGTTCAGGCAATTTTGCTGAAGCTGTGATTAGATAACTGCTTTGCTACTGACTGATAATTTTCTAATACATATGCTGAATTATCACAGAAATATTCAACTGTCACAGTGTTCATTAAAATATTTGTTGGAAAATTTATACACTGTCCTTGTATTTTTGGTAGACTATATGATGAAGTCCCTTATATTTTGAGGGTACACACTGCATATTTTGTAATTTAATTCTTTTTAAAATACAATTTGCTGTATAGATTTTTTTTACAGAGCGGGAACTAATTACCCTTCTCTTTATCGTATTCAGACCCTTTGCAATAGATTTTTTTAAACAATATTTTGGACCTTGAAAACCATTTTGTGATCAACAGGTTTGTGTTTTACTTCTAAGGCATATTGGCTTTAGCCTCACTCTTTCACATGACAACTTGCTTGGGGAACCAATTGCTCACCATGCTATTCAGCTTCTCTGGGTGTATCATTCAGATGTAACTCTCTTGGACTGCTGCTGAGCACAGACAAACCCCATTTCTCCTCCCAAAGAAAGCCAGCTTGATAGGGCTCCTTAGCACATGCAGAGAATCAGCTGCGAATGTAACATGGAGGTGGGCGGCCAGCAGAATAATAAGCAAAAACTCCATGTGGTTTTTCAACAAGCCTCAGGAATATTTACCTTCAAGTCTAATTTCTATTTTGCTTCAATGTTTTACCTTTGGATCTTCATAAATAGACTTTGTAGTTGTGGAGTACATGAAGCACATGCCTTTTTATTTTTGCATTTTTAATATTATGGAATGAAATGAGAAAATAACTGTTTAAAAACCAGGAATTGCAAGGATTGTAGCATAATTTTCACAGCAAATAACCTGACATTCATTTAATACTGAGTATATAGCTGTTGGTTCAAGCAGCAATTGAAGTGTACTTTACAGATGAATAGGAGCTGAAGAGTTTCATACAATGGAGTTCGGGTTGGCAACAAGTAGTGGATTATTTTGTGAATTAGTGATCAGTGACCAATTCTGTCTTCTAACAGGTATATGATTGGTTCTCAGATAGCAGAACAGCTTGAGTAAGGGACAAGATAGAGAGAATCTTTTGGACAACCACCAAACTAGGAGGTTTCTCTGTTCCCTGCAGAAAAAGCCCGAAGAAGACCAATTTATCTATTCCTTAAGCAGTTGCTGTAAGCTGTAAATTCTAATTAATAAGTCAGAGCCAGTGGTAGCATCTGCAGAAGAATGACTGAGAAGCAACATCCTGACTAGCACAGGAAACATAAGAATTATCTCTGAGGTTCTTGTGAACCGGAACTATTGAACAGCTTTCCTAGTTTTGCCCTCTGTGCACAACCATGTTTTTTTTTATCCCAGTCTATATATGTGGAAAGAGGAGTTTATAAAATTTTAATTTAGTAGAATATTTAGCCAATGGTTCATAATCGTTTGCCTGTAGCTAGAGTCTGACTTCTTGTAATCAATAGTATTCTTGTTGAGGACAGAAACCTAGTCCATGATTTCTGTCAACTTGTGTCTAAAAGTCAGATAAATTGGGAAATTTAGCATAATTTTCAAAATCTGGAAATTTTCAAAATCTGGTTCCAGCACATTACCCTAGTGATTCAGACAAGCATGATGCCATTATTTGCTCCAACTCAAAGATGTCTATTGGGAACGAATTTCTTTAGGATCACACTTTACTCCATTGCTACTGAAATAATTCCACAGATGCTGGTATGCTATCACCAAGTTACCCTTTATTTACACTTGGAGTCTCCTAGGCACAAATCCAGCTCCATCAGAGCCCTCAGAGTGTCAGGAATGTCTGACACTTCTGTTTATATCTGTCAGCCAGGGCTCCCTAATTGGACCAGGTTAACAGACCCCATTAGGGAACTGATATTCTATGAGGTCCATCTAGCTGACCTCATATTACACTCACTACAGGTACCTAATAGAACATAGAACTGTATGGCACAGTACAAGCCCTTTGGCCCGCAATGTTGTGCCAGCCTTTTATCCTACTCTAAAATTAGGTGAACTTACATACCCTTCATTGTATTATTGTCCATGTGCCTATCCAAGAGTTGCTTAAATGTGCCTAATATATCTGACTCTACTACCACGGCTGGCAGTGCATTCCACACACCCACCACTCTCTGCATATAGATTGTAATAATGTGGAGATCCAGAAATGCCTTTCAGAAAGGTGTAAATAATTCCATCCGCCTTTCAGCATGGTTAACTTCAGTGAAATCACATCTTACAATGTTTTATTGACACCTGCATACCAATTGGTCAATATTTTCACCCGGCTGATGGTGGAATGATATGAAGTTTAGCTTGTGAATTCTGAAGTTATCTCACAACTTAACGTGATTGTCCAAAATTTGGAAAATTTTACCAGGATCTTCAGTCATTACTCAAAATATCAGTAATTCTATTTTTTGTAATACTTTGTTTCTCAAAGTGATTTGAAATTGGACAGCCAGTCTTTATTGGTTATCTATTGATCTAGTGGCGATTCATTCTCACTTTGAGCAATTTAAATTTTAACAAAGTGTTAATGTAACACCAGTCGTGTTCAGGTGTTTGTTTACTGTCCTCACTGAGCTGTTTTGTGATCATTAAAAATGTCAGAGTAAAAATCAATATTACAATTTAGTCTTTTGTTTCTTTTATTAATTTTTTTCCCCTTGATTCCACTTAAAAAGAAGCAGACTTGTGCCTGAAGATGGTGTTCACACCAAAAATAAGTCCTGTCACATCACATCCACATGGTTTTTTTTGTTTTTGCGCCTTTTCTCAAAGGCAAAATTATAGAATTGACTGATGTTTGGACACAGGCATGGCTTGTTTTTTCAACTTGAAGTCGCTGATGGTAAAACTGATGTTTTATTTAAAGTCAGATCAGCTGCAGTCTCCTTTTGTTGAAAAGAGAGAATATACTCCCAACTGTTTCTTGTTCCAGAACAGGCGTAGCTTTCAAACTGGATGAATAAATGGAAACTTCAGCTCTGAACTCAGATAAGTGATTGGTAACTATGAGGAAAGGAGCTTTTCACAACTGTCATTAACCTTTCAGCATTCAATAACAACTTGCTGTCACCAGCTTTTAGCGTCCATTGCTTCCATTGCTGTTGTCATGATGTGATGGTAGTTTTCTACATATCTGCCCATGTAACATGCACCACAGAGTTTTGGGTCCATATAGAGATGGATAGTTGAAAGCCGACCAGAAATTAACCATGTACACATATGTGATATCTCAAACTTACATGTACAATTTGGGCTACATATGTACATAGATTACTATTATGTTACATTCATAGCTGTCTGTCTGACTAACTGACTAACTAACAGACTGGATGCTTTCTAATAAGACGGCTGCTAATTAAATGAACAGAGAGTAAGATTGAGAACTCTTTACAAAGTCTTTCTGAGCTCTGTGCAATAAAATAACACATTATTTTTCAAACCTAGCTATTAGTAGGTGATCTAGGCTCTATCTGCCTCATATCACTGGTGTTGTGTTTTCCCCAGCATCGCTATTGGCTTTATTAGCATCTATGTCAAACTCCTCTTCTTCTTTTTATATGAGGAGACAGGTGCCTACATCTTCTCCCCCTTGTCTAAGCTCTCACCCTGTCAATGAACTAGATTGTGTAGCAAACACTAACTATTCTGGAGACACTGTGCCGTGATTACTGGAGTTCCCCTACTGAGTGGTCCAGACAACAGAAGCACATCTTCAGGAGACCAATTATCTAATTAATGATGGTTCTAGTCAATTAATGGGCTGCATCGCAGCACTGTCCACAATCAATCTGTAGGTTTTGCCCTGGGGTCTTTACCCATGCTTTCTGGGTTACGCTTGTCATCCACCAGCCAGCACTGGAGATGATGTGTGGAGTGAACATTTGACGAACCTGGGAGTGCCAGTTCCCTGGATAGCAGATACAAATCTACAGGAATTGGTACTATGTCACAACAGAGCTGGACATTAAGGGAATGAAATTCCTTCCCATTCAGGAATCTGACTCAATGATGCCAGCTACACAGAAGAGCAGTCAATAACACTTTATACCAGAGGAAACCCAGCAATAGCTGGAAATTCTACAACTAGAACATTTGCATTTCTAGATTCAAGTCAACTGGGACAAAATAAATGAGGTTTCCTGAGAGGGGCATCAATGAACTCACAATTCCACTTTTGGGTGCGTTTCTGGGAGATTCCACACAAGTTTACAATTAAGATTTGAGAGGAGGCAACTGCAAGGACATCCAAAGCTGCTGTGATATTCAGCTCCACAGAAATAGCGCTTCTGTCCAAATGAAATAGCTGCAGGTCTGCCTGCAGGAGGTAGTAGATGTGTGGCTGTGTACCTCATCATGCGAATATGTCTCCTGCACTGTTGTTCATTCATCTAGAGGTAATTGCAATGTCTTCTTTACACCCTTTCTCTGCAGACTGTTCGACATCATTAATCTTCCATTCTTTTCCTCCTCCTTCTTCTATTTTGTCTTTTAACTCTTCTCAGTGCTTTGGGTTCAATAGTTCCATCATTTGGCATTACTCATCTGTGTAGAAAGAGTGGAACAAGATGCATGCTTTGTATTTGGCATATTGTTGTAGTCATTGGCAACTTGGTCCCATATCAGTTTGCTCCTGCTTAGGGTGAGAGCTTGTCTTGGTACCAGACAGTCCTTATTCATTGGACAGATCAAGTAGCATAAAGGTTCATCATAATGTTGTTAATTTTCCCATGTGGGGATCTATCATTGGTTCTGTAAGGCTGAATGTGTATTAGTCACCATCACTATCTCATCAGCACAACAATTAGCACTGCTGATGAATCTTAACTTCTCTTCTTGGGAAATGTAAACACGGCTGGACACAGCTTTTAAACCATGTATATTGATAGTATTCCTTTGATACAAAGTCATTATGCAGCACTCACACAATCAATATTACCAGCTTCAGTTTTGATTGCTTCCTTTGAGTATGTGTTTGCTTGCCTCACCATGTGCACACAGGTCTGGAGCCCCTCCCTTTTCCATTGTGCAAAATCTCTGAACTCCTCTTCTGGCAAGCAGGTTTTAGCAAGGTGTCAGTGGTACACTTTACCTTTGATTTTTTTTCTTCTTTCCCCTCGACATTTTATGTACAAATTCATCTCCATTACAATGGATGGACTTGTTATTCCCCCCATCTTCCTTTAATGTTCCTCTCTTAATATAAACCTGTTTATCCTTTTTGTCAACATTCCTGCTCTTCCACCCATAATCCTACTCCCAAAGACATCCCCATGCCTAGCTTTACCTTTACACACCTCGTCACTCACTTCCAATCGCTTTCTCCTTCCCCAGTACACCAAAAAAACCCATTTTGTTACCACTTAAAATTCATTGTCCCCATTGTCCTTGTTACCTTGACTCTCCCCTCACAACTAGTTTGCTACTTCTATTCCCCAGGGTCTTTCCACTCCCCCAAAAACCACATTCTTTGACCCACTTTTCCCTGGATTTTTTCTTAATTGATGCCCTTTTGGTTTGCACCCCATTTTAGACTAATTTAAGTTGATCCCCTTTTAAGCTAAGGCCCACTCTGGTCAGGTTTGTTTTATGAAGCCAGTGTGGTTACCTAGCTTGGGGGAGGCTTGTGGGCCCAATCAGCCTTCACTCCTACCACTGCAATAGGCCTGATGGGTGTGCCTTCTTATGAGCTGCTGAACATGACAGGCCTTCATGACTAACATCGGACTTGTGTAATGGATCAGATTGCTTCTGAAAGAGGCAAGCAACAGATTGATTCTTCGATTAAGCTGGCAAGAAGCAGTCCACTATGCCAGGTATTCATCTTGTATGTACGGTTAGGTTTGTGAACTCGTGATTTCTAATTTTAGGCTAACAAAATTGTGCCTGTGAACATAATTCAAATAGGTTGGTGTGTTAATAAGTAATTGTGACATTTTAATGAATGCAACACAAACTCCTGACTGTGAAGTTCAGGAAAGCCAATCTCTCTGAAAGATTGAGAATTGGTATCAAGCATTTAACTTGCTATCAGGAAGCAGAAATTTTCCTCCCACCCAATTAAAGTCCCTCATTTCCCCTTGTCAAAAATCTGAACAAATCCTGAAAATTCTATCTGTTGTTTCCTTGTGGATATGTATGAGGCATCAAACATTTAACAAATCCAGCTATGACCTCCCATCTCTCTGATCCTCACTTCTAACTTCCCATCCTTCATCTCCTCCCGTAACAAGGGCAGCAAACTGAAAAGTATCTGTTTCTGTGTGTAATATTTTGTGCAGTGCCATTGCATTAAACCTGACAAAGGACAGAGTTTAGCATTGGTGATACTCAATCGGCTTTACATCCAGGACACCATCTGATTCTCCTGACCATACATTTCAAATCCCGAAATTCTGGCTAAGGTGACTTTTATCTCATTCATTCATTCATTTGACGAATTGCTTGGCCAGCAGAGCGTGCTTAATGCAAGCATAAGAAAATTTTCACTTCATCAATACTTTCTGTTCAACAAGCCCCCAGAGAATTAAAAAAATCTGCATCTGTGCAATGCATACATTCAGTTAGCTGGCACTCAGAACATGGAGAATGCGAAAAGGATTGACACCACGTTGCTAATGCTAACCAGAAATGCTTGTGCATGTGCTAGCTCCAAAACACACTTGGGAAAATGCCTCATCTGTCGTATTAAGTTAAAACTTGACTAAGGTCATAAGGAGGTTCACACTGTTTACTGTTATACTGTCAGTTAAACACCCAAAGTTCTTTGTTGAGATCATTTAGAAAGATGAGATGCTGGATAGCAGCTCATGCCTATGAAACCATGCCTAGGATGAGTCAGTATGTGGCAAAAAGAAAACAAATTGAAGTATATGGAAAATGTTCTTCACGAGCAGTATAATCATCAGTGTTCTGACTCCCAGTAATACAAAGCAAAGCATACATTCATACATGCTCTATTAATTTCATTGACGAAAGAGGTTTTGAATTATAGACTTGCTGAAATTTACAGAACTGGTTTATACCCCTGAGAGGGAAAGATTAGATTAGATTAGATTAGATTACTTACAGTGTGGAAACAGGCCCTTCGGCCCAACAAGTCCACACCGCCCCGCCGAAGCGCAACCCAACCATACCCCTATATTTACCCCTTACCTAACACTACGGGCAATTTAGTGTGGTCAATTCACCTGACCCTGCACATCTTTGGACTGTGGGAGGAAACCGGAGCACCCGGAGGAAACCCACGCAGACACGGGGAGAACGTGCAAACTCCACACAGTCAGTCGCCTGAGTCGGGAATTGAACCCAGGTCTCTGGCGCTGTGAGGCAGCAGTGCTAACCACTGTGCCACCGTGCCGCCCTGAAAGCTTCAATGTCAGAGAAGAATCAGCTGTGGGAAACTAAAGAGATAAGAGACAGCATAAAACTTAAAGAAGGGCTTAGAAAAGTGTAAAAAGGAGCACAGATCCTGCCAAATGGGAAAGGTATAAAGACCAGAAAGGGCCACAAAGCAGTTTGTATGAGTTACTAAGAGGGAATATGAAAGGAAACTTAGCAATGACATCAAAAGAAGTTATACAGTTACAAGAAGGTAGAGATTTAGAACTCTGTTTCACAAACAGCAGTTGACTGCAAGATAATTTGTTAATTCTAAATAGATACATTTTTGTTAAGCCAAAGTATTAAAGGATATAGGCCAAAGGTAAGTATATGAAGTTAGACCAAAGATCAGGCATAATCTCACTGAATGGCAGAACAGGCTCGAGGGGCTGAATGGCCTACTCCCATTCCTGTGTACTTAAGTCCTATATTTCTGTGTACATATATCTAGGTAATGTGAAGAATTTGCTTCTGGATTGTTTTTATAAACTCTCAAGTAAGATTTAAGTGCACCACTTTCTTATTTTAGAATATGGAATCTAACGATTGCACGTAAAATATGACATATGTTCCAATTTATGTGAGTAGAGGAAGTCATAATCACAGTAAGATACCATTGCCAACTCTTGCAAAATGATTTGTTCCCTCATGAAATGTGACAGCGGGTAGAATTAATGCATATCATATCAGAAGTGTAACTCTGGCTTTATTTGTTCCTGCAGTACTGTTTATTGTGCTTAATTTTGTCACAAAAAAATTTAATAAGAGGCTTTATTTAAAAAATTCAATAAAAAGAACACAGAATGAAAAAGATCATTTAAATATTTTTCATTAAAGCAATATGATTCGATAGACAGCATATGCCCCAATTCAAAGAAATATGTGAATAATCTATGTTTGTATTATAGCAAGCTCTGAAATACAATGTGATAGAGCAGGGGTATCCAAACTTTGCACACACACCCACCCTTCACCCACATATGCACTCACTTGCATAGGCACTCAACAGACACCAATCTCTTAGACACCCACTAACCTTCACAACCACTCAATTGCATATACACCCACAAACTGACGTGTAATGTCATTATTCATATAACCATCTGAACACTCACCTGCACATGCACTCATCCATGCCCCCACTCTTCTGTACCCCTACTCACCCTAACAGTCCTACACACCCACTCACTCAACCACTTGCATAACCACATATCTGCCCATCCATTAACTCACACACCTCTCTGTCTTGTTAGAGATTGTCATTACCTGGCACGTATAGCATGAACATTACTTGTCAGTTGCTAGCCCGAGCCTGAATACTGTGCAAATCTGTGTATGGCCATGGACTAGTTCAGGATCTGAGAAGTTATGAATAGTGTTGAACACTGTGTAATTACCGGTGAACACGGCCACTTCTGACCTCTTAATAGAGAAACCATCATTGATGAAGCAGCTGAAGACAGTTGGGCCTCAGATACTACCCAGAGGAACTCATGCAGACATGTCCTGGAGCTGGGTTGACTGACCTCCAACAACCACAAGTATTTTCCTTCTGTGCCAACTATGACTCCTACAGGTAGACAGTTATCTCCCAGATTCCCATTGACTCCAGTTTTGCTAGGGCTTCTTAATGCCATTCTTCACTGAGTGCCAAGGGCAGTCATTCTCACCTCACCTCTGATGTTCAGCTTTTTTGTCCACGTTTGGACCAAGTCTGTAATGAATGAGACACTGAATGGCCCTGGTGGAATCTAAACAGAGCTTCACTGAGTGGTAATTTCTTTGCACTGTCAATGATACTCTCTATCACTTTGGTAATGATTGAGAATAGAGGGTTGCAATTGCCTTGATTAGATTTTCCCTGTTTTTTGGAGCAGAACATATACAGACACTTTTCCACATTTTTGGGTGGATGCCATTGTTGTAACTATACGGAAATGGTTTGCTTAGGAGTGCAGCTAGTTTGGAAACTCAACTCTTTTACTACTGCCAGCATGCTGTCAGGGCCTATAGCCTTTGCACTATCAGTGTTCAACTATTTCCTCATAGCATGTAGGATGAATACAATTGGTTGAAAACTGGCATCTGTGATGCTGGGGACCTCAGGATCATACACTTCTGGCTGAAGATGGAATATAGGCACAGGAGTAGTCCATTTGGCCCATCTATCCTGCTTTGCCAAACTCAATCATGGCCAACCATTTCCTCAATACCATTTTCCTGCACCATCTATTTTTTCCTTAAGGCAATTAGTTTCCAGAAACCTGTCAATTTCTGTCTTGAATATGCTCAATTATTGAGATTCCAGAACCTTCTGGGGTAAAGAATCCCAAAGATGCCCCACATTCTGAATGAGGAAATTCCTCCTCATCTCAATCTTAAATGGTTTGCCTCTTGTCCTGAGTAACTACTCTGGTTTTAGAGTCACAAGCCAGGGGTAATATCCCACCTGCATTAATTCTGTCATGCCCAGTAATAGTTTTCTAAGTTTCAATGAGGTCACCTCTTGATATTCAAAAGTCTGGAGAATACAGATTCAATTTCCTCAATCCCCCTTTATAAAATAAACTCACTATCCCAGGAATGAATCTGGTGAACCACTGTGGCACTCCTTCTACAGTAAGTATATTCGTTCCTAGATAAGAAAGCCAAAACCCAATACTCCAGGTGAAGTCTCAATTAAGACACTGTGCAACTGCAGCAAGACATCTTTACTTCTGTACTCAAATCAGTTTGAAATGAAGCTCCCATTTGTCTGCTTTTCTATTTGCTTGCTGCACCTGTGATTCATGGACAAGGGCACCCAGATCATTTACCATGGATACACATACTTCCCAACTTCATAACATTTAAGGAATATTCTGCCTTTCTTTTTTTTCCCGAAAATGGATAACTTTACATTTATTTAGTTTATATCCCACCTGCCAAGTTCCAGCCCATTCACATGGCTTGTCCATCCTTCTTGAAGCGCCTTTGCACCTTTTTCACAATTTAATTTCACAACCATTTTGGTGTCATCAGCAAATTAGAAAATATTACAATTGGTCCCTGCATTCCCATCATTTACATAGATTGTGAACAGTAGAAGACCTTGCACTGACTCTATGGTACTCACTGGTAGTCGCCTACCAACTTGAGAATGATCTGTTTTTTTTCTATGCTCTGCTTTCTACCTATTGTCCAATTTTCAATTCACACCCAATTCTCAATTCATACTCGTATGTCTCAATTCAATATGCTCTAATTTTATTTACTAGTGCTACAAGAAATATCCACAATGGATGCTAACACATGAGTCAACAATGAATTACTTTCCTAAATCTATTCTCATTGCTCAACTTTGACATTATTTTCTAAATCTTCAGCTTTTACAACCTTTAAAATAGACTGTAACATTTTTGTACTATGGACATCAAACCGAGAGGTTTGTAGTTGTCTATCCTCTCTCTTCCTTCCTTCTTAAGTAAGTTGTCATATTTCCTTTGCTCAGATTTTAGACTCTGGTTTCAGAACAAATATATCACATTCAGACTTTATGAACAGTTCTAACACCTTATGGCCACTATTGCCCAAAGGCTCTATAACAGCAAGGTTATTAATTATACCTTTTTCATTGTGCAACACCAAATTCAAACTCACCTGATCTCTTGTTGGCTCCTCAAAACCTTGTTTCAGAAATTCATACTACATACATTCCAGAAATTCATCCTCCCTCATCATTAGGATTGATTTGGTTAAGATCATATGATATAGGAGCAGAATTGGATCATTGGTCCCATTGACTCTGCTCCACCATTCAATCATGGCTGATATGTTTTTATTTGTTCATTCCTGGGAGATGGGCATTTCTGGCTGGCCAGCATTTATTGCCTGCCCCTGGTTGTCCTTGAGAAGGCAATGTTAAGCTGCCTTCTTGAACAATTGCAGCACATATGTTGTAACTGACACATAATGCTCTTCAAGAGTGAATTCTATGATTTTGACATTATTGAGGAAATAGATATTTGTGGAGTCTCCTTCTCCAGTGAGAAGGTAAATTGTCCATGGCTATTCTTGATTGGAGGTGACAGGACTGCAGAGCTTAGATCAAATTTGATGGTTAAAGGATCGTTTAATCCTGTCTGTTGAAATACTATTTCTGCTGTTTGGCAGATGAGCAATCCAGTCTTGTAGCTGAACAAAGTTGGCACCCCATTTCTAGGTATGCCTAGTACTGTTCCTTACATGCCCTCTTTACATTCTTCATTGAATAGGCTTGATTTCCTTGTATGATGACAATGGCAGAGTCTGGGATATGCTTGGGTCATGGGTTACAGATTGCGGATTGAATACAATTCTGTTGTGGCTGATGGCCCACAAGGCATGGCTGGTGCACTATAATGAAGTCTATCCCATTTAGCATGGTGTAAGAATGACAGAACATGATAGAGGATGTCCTCAATATGAAGATGGGATTTTGTCTCCACAATGAGTGTTCTGTGGCCATTCCTATTGATATTGTCATGGATGGATGTATCTATGACAGTTGAGGGAACCAACAAGGGAGAAGTATCTGCTTGACCTCATCCTCTTGTCAGTTCCTTCACTTGCCTGCCACAGGTTCACTCTCTTAGCTATGTCCTTGAGGACCTAGCTGGCTCAGTCAGTAACAACGGCACTGAGTCATTCTTGTTGACGAACATTGACTTCCTTCACCCGGAGTACATTCTGTGCCTTTGTGATCCTCAGTACTTCTTACAAGTGCTGTTCAATATGAAGAAATATTGATTTACCAGCTGCAGGTGCAAGGCAGGTGTGGTGGTTTGTAATATTCAGCAGAAGGTTTCCTTGTCCACGTTTGATGTGAAGCCATGGGATTCATCTGGTCCAGAGTCAATATTGAGTACTACCAGGGAAACTCCTTCTGGACTGTGTACTATGGTGCTGCCCCCTCTGCTGGGTTGGTGCTGTCATTGGAACAAGATATAATTAGGGACAATGATGGATGTGTCTGGGACATTACCTTATGATGTAGTAAGTTATGATCATGTGACTATTAGTGTCAGGCTATTATTTCATTAGACTGAGAGACAGCTATATGTTAAAGGGAAACTTTTCCTCTCCACCTGCAGGCTTTGACATGTTTGGTCACATCATCCTCCCCCTCCTTAACAGTGCGAGTGCTCTCATTTGATTCCATTCTTAACTAAGGACTCCTGTTCCCAATCCTACATCATTACCTTTGCAATGCCAAAGGATCTATCCTTTGCTTCCTCCAATTCTCACTGATGCCTTAAGAAGACACTGCGTTTGTTTGAACATGTAGATTGACACCACCCAGCTGCACCTTACTACTACTTTCTCGGTTCCTCCAATGTTGCAAAATTATCAGGCTACTTATCAGACAGTATTAGAAAGACTGAAACCATTGTTTCACATCTCCCTGAGCCTCCTGACCCTCACCTTGAACCAATATCCTAGTGATTGATCCTTCCACTAAGGAGAACAGCTATTCCTTATTGACTCTGTCCATGTCCCACATAGTCTTGTACACCTAAATCAGATCACCCCTCAGTCTTTTCTGTTCCAATGAAAACAACTCAAGCCTATCTAACCTTTCCTCATAGCTTAAATTTTCCATCCCAGACAGCGCTCTGGTGAATCTCCTCTGCACCCCCTCCAGTGCAATCACATCCTTCCTGTCATGTGACGACCAGAACTACACAAAGTACTGTAGCTGTGGTCTCACCAAAGTTCTATAAACGTCAACATGATTTCCATGCTTTTGTAATATATGCCTCGATTGATAAAAATGTGTCCCATCTACCTTTGTCACCACCCTACTAACATGACCTTCCGCCTTCAGAGATCTATAGGCAAACACATCAAGGCCTTTGTTCCACAGAATTTCCCCTAGTGTCATGTCATTCATTGAATACTTTCTTGTCAAATTATTCTTTCTAAAGTGGATCACCTCATACTTTTCAGGGTTAAGTTCCATCATCCCATTTGACTATACCGTTTATATCTTCTTGTAGCCCAATACACTCAAACCTACAGTTTACCATCCAACCAAATCTTTGTGTCATCTGCATATTTACTAAACTAACTCCCCACACAGTCATCTATGCCATTTATATAAATGACAAATAATAGGGGAGCCAGCACAGATCCAAGTGGTACGTCATGAGACACTAGCTTCCAGTCACGAAAGCAGTCTTCTATTATCATCCTCTGTCTCCTAAAACGAAGTCAATTTTGAACCTACTTTAGCAAATTACCCAGTATCCCATGTGCATTTGCCTAATTGATGAGTCTGCTATGTGGAGCCTTGTCAAAGGTTTTGATGAATTCCAGCATATTCTATACCGTCACCATCGTCTGGTTAAAAAAGTTTGTCCTCACATACCCCCTAATATAAACTACATCACCTGCACTACGCTCAGCTACATACCTGGTTCACCTCTTCAAAAATTTCAATCACATTTGTTAGGCATAACCTCCCTCTCAAAATGATGCTGACTATCCCTGATCAAGATTTGCCTCTCCATGCAGAGATAAGTTGCACTTCTTTAGAATGTTTTCTTACCACTGATGTGAGACTCACTGCTCTGTGGTTCCCTATCTTATCTCTACAACCCTTCTTAAATATTGGAACCATATTAGCTGTTCTCCAGACCCCTGGTACCTCCCCCATGGCCAAAGAGGAATTAACAATTTGGGTAAGTGCTGCTGCAATCTCCTCCCTTGCCTCCAACAACAACCTGGTATACAATTCATCCAGATCTGGATATTTGTCCACTTTTAAGCCTGTCTGCATCTTCAATATCTTGTCCTTCCCCATATCAATTTGCTTCAACACCTTGCAGTCTGTACCATTGGGTTACATACATTCACCCTCATTCTCTTGGGTGAAGAAGGGTGTGAAGTACTGCTTCAACACCCTACCAATGGCTCCACCCACAGATTGTCCTCTTGGTCCCTAATGGACCCTGATGTTTCTCTGGTTAGCCAATACCCATTTTATACGCATGTAGAATATCTTGCAATTTTTCCTTACTTTTATCAGCCAGAGTGTTCTCATATCCCTTCTTTACTTTCTTAATTGCTTTTTTAAACTCCGTCCAGCAGTTTCTGTACTCGACTAATACCTACACTGATTTGTCCCCCTTGTACCTGCTAAAAGCCTCTCTTTTCCTTCTCATCGTATCCTGAATATCTGCGGCCATCTATGGTTTAATCCGTCCCAAACCTCCAGCTCTAATCATTTATTCAGACTGCAGGCTGATTAAACTAGTCTAACTTCATCCCTCATGTTGGCAACAGGCTGAGATTAAACCAGTCTGTTCATTGCCCGGTTTCATATTTAACTCCTAACAACAATGTAGAATGAAATAAGGAAAGTGGCTAGACATTTTATTAAGAACCAACAAACAACCAATTGTTAGATCATATCATGCTACTCAAAGAATGAAAAAGAGGATATAAGGATTCTGTTTACAAAGAAGCAGTGTACAAAGTTAACAAAGAGAGTAGATGTGAAGGTGCAGAACTACTGAACTTGTGGGAAAATGTACTATAGAGCAGGGGAGGTGCAGGCATTCAAAAGGAAATGGTTCGAGTGCTGTCACATGTTCCCTTTATGATTAAATGTAGGAGCAACAAACCCAGAGAACCATGAATGTCTGGGAATATTCAGGACTATATAAGAAGGAAAAGAGAGGCTTTTAGCAGTTACAAAGGGAACTAATTAATTGAGGCTTTACTGGAGTATCGGAAATGCAAGGGGGGATCTTAAGAAATCAATTAGGAGAGCAAACGGGGAGGGGGGGAAGTGAAAACACGAGTGGGTTAAGTTAAGAAGAATCCCAAGGTATTCTATAAGTAAAGAAGAGGAAAAGGATTACTAGGGAACGAATAGGCCCAACCAGAGACCAAAGGGGAATTACAGAACATTGGGTCTCACATCAGTGGTGGAGAAACCAATGGAGAATTTCTGAAATAAAGAACTATCTCCATATAGAGAGGCAGGGTTTGATCAGGGATGGTCATAATGGCTTTGTCAGAGAGAGGAGAAAGTGAGGACTGCAGATGCTGGAGATTAGTGCTGAAAATGTGTTGCTGGAAAAGCGCAGTACGTCAGGCAGCATCCAAGGAGCTGGAGAATCGACGTTTCGGGCATGAGCCCTTCTTCAGGAATGAGGAAAATGTGCCCAGCAGGCTAAGATAAAAGATAGGGAGGAGGGACTTGGGGGAGGGGCGTTGGAAATGCGATAGGTGGAAGGAGGTTAAGGTGAGGATGATAGGCTGGAGTGGGGGTGGGGGCGGAGAGGTCAGGAAGAAGATTGCAGGTTAGGAAGGCGGTGCTGAGTTTGAGGGTTGAGACTGAGACAAGGTGGGGGGGAGGGAAATGAGGAAACTGGAGAAATCTGAATTCATCCCTTGTGGTTGGAGGGTTCCTAGGCGGAAGATGGGGCGCTCTTCCTCCAGCCGTCGTGTAGCTATGGTCTGGCGATGGAGGAGTCCAAGGACCTGCATGTCCTTGGTGGAGTAGGAGGGGAGTTGAAGTGTTGAGCCACAGGGTGGTTGGGTTGGTTGGTCCGGGTGTCCCAGAGATGTTCTCTGAAACGTTCCGCAAGTAGGCGGCCTGTCTCTCCAATATAGAGGAGACCACATCAGGTGCAGCGGATGCAGTAAATGATGTGTGTGGAGGTGCAGGTGAATTTGTGGTGGATATGGAAGGATCCCTTGGGGCCTTGGAGGGAAGTAAAGGGGGAGGTGTGGGCGCAAGTTTTGCATTTCTTACGGTTGGAGGGGAAGGTGCCGGGAGTAGAGGTTGGGTTGGTGGGGGGTGTGGACCTGACGAGGGAGTCACGGAGGGAGTGGTCTTTTCGAAACGCTGTTAGGGGAGGGGAGGGAAATATATCCCTGGTGGTGGGGTCCGTTTGGAGGTGGCTTGTAGAGGGAGGAAGAGAGCTTCTTCAAGGAAGGCATCCTTGCAAGAGGATTCGCTCTTCAAGGAAGGACCGCACCACCAGGGATATATTTCCCTCCCCTCCCCTATCAGCATTCCGAAAAGACCATTCCCTCCGTGACTCCCTCGTCAGATCCACACCCCCCACCAACCCAACCTCCACTCCTGGCACCTTCCCCTCCAACCGTAAGAAATGCAAAACTTGCGCCCACACCTCCCCCCTTACCTCCCTCGAAGGCCCCAAGGGATCCTTCCATATCCGCCACAAATTCACCTGCACCTCCACACACATCATTTACTGCATCTGCTGCACCTGATGTGGTCTCCTCTATATTGGAGAGACAGGCCGCCTACTTGCGGAACGTTTCAGAGAACACCTCTGGGACACCCGGACCAACCAACGCAACCACCCCGTGGCTCAACACTTCAACTCCCCCTCCCATTCCACCAAGGACATGCAGGTCCTTGGACTCCTCCATCGCCAGACCATAGCAAAACAATGGCTGGAGGAAGAGCGCCTCATCTTCTTCCTAGGAACCCTCCAACCACAAGGGATGAACTCAGATTTCTCCAGTTTCCTCATTTCCCCTCCCCCCACCTTGTCTCAGTCCTAACCCTCGAACTCAGCACCGCCTTCTAACCTGCAATCTTCTTCCTGACCTCTCCGCCCCCACCCCCACTCCGGCCTATCACCCTCACCTTAACCTCCTTCCACCTATCGCATTTCCAACGCACCTCCCCCAAGTCCCTCCTCCCTACCTTTTATCTTAGCCTGCTGGGCACACTTTCCTCATTCCTGAAGAAGGGCTCATGCCCGAAACGTCGATTCTTCAGCTCCTTGGATGTTGCCTGACCTGCTGCGCTTTTCCAGCAACACTTTGTCAGAGGAAGGTCATGTCCAACACATTTGTTAGAATTTTCAGGAGATAACCAGGTGTCTTGGATTCTAAGAGCAGAGAGGTTGTGTTGAAGCTGGACAAAACTTTGTCACAGGCCACAGCTGGAGCACTGTATGCAGTTCTGATCACCACACTATAGAAAGGATATGATTGCACTGGAGGGGATGCAATGGAGATTCACCAGGATGCTGCCTGGGATGGAACAATTTAACTATGAAGTGAGGCTAGATAGGCTCAGATGCTTTTTCAGAATAGAGAAAGCTGGGGGGGGAGAGGTACAAGATTATGAGGGACATGGATAAGGTGGCTAGAAAGCTGTTATTTCCATTAGTTGAAAGGTCAATAATAAGGAGGCATAACTTTAAGATAAAAGGTTTTTAAACGATTTGAAGTAAATGCGTTTCTACCCAGGGGGTCAAAAACAGAAATTGATGGAAAATCTCAGCAGGTCTGGCAGCATCTGTGGACAGAAATCAGAGTTAATGTTTCAGCTCCAGTGGCCTTTCTTCAGAATGGTAGCAACTAACTCACTGCCACATCTCTTCTAGGCATGTCCATCTTGAAGAAGTTCTGTTCCTCTTCCCAACAGGATTTCTGTTCCAATCTTTTTTCCTGTTCAGCATCATTAATTTAACTGTCGCTCCTGGTGTTTGACACGATGTTTGCTAAAACTCATTTCCACAGCCACATTACATTCCCCAGTGACTGCCCCCAGCTCAGACTCACCCCATGTGATTACAAAGCAAGTTTCATCCTTCAGGTTTTGAATCCTCCCAGGATGACAGGTGATGTTCAACGTTCCACAAACAGCTATTTTCACCACGTCTTGAGAACCACACTCAATGTCCTGCACTGTCCTATGCACGCTCTTGACCTCTCTCTTCAACAGCACCGCTTCACACTGGTCCAGAGATGCACCATGTCCCTTTCTGTACCACTTCATCCTCTGGCTCATTTGACATATAGTTCTGAAGAAGGGTCACTTGACACAAAACATTAACTCTGGCTTAGATTAGATTCCCTACAGTGTGGAAACAGGCCCTTCGGCCCAACTAGTCCACACTGACCCTCCGAAGAGTAACCCATCTAGACCATTTCCCTCTGACTAATGCACCTAACACTATGGGCAATTTAGCATGGCCAATTATAGAGTCATAGAGATGTACAGCATGGAAACAGACCCTTCAGTCCAACCCGTCCATGCCGACCAGATATCCCAACCCAATCTAGTCCCACCTGCCAGCACCCGGCCCATATCCCTCCAAACCCTTCCTATTCATATACCCATCTAAATGCCTTTTAAATGTTGCAATTGTACCAGCCTCCACCACATCCCCTGGCAGCTCATTCCATACATGTACCACCCTCTGCGTGAAAAAGTTGCCTCTTAGGTCTCTTTTATATCTCTCCCCTCTAACCCTAAACCTATGCCCTCTAGTTCTAGACTCCCCAACCCCAGGGAAAATACTTTGTCTATTTATCCTATCCGTGCCCGTCATAATTTTGTAAACCTCTATAAGGTCACCCCTCAGCCTCCGACGCTCCAGAGAAAACAGCCCCAGCCTGTTCAGCCTCTCCCTGTAGCTCAGATCCTCCAACCCTGGCAACATCCTTGTAAATCTTTTCTGAACCCTTTCAAGTTTCACAACATCTTTCCGATAGGAAGGAAACCAGAATTGCACGCAATATTCCAACAGTGGACTAACCAATGTCCTGTATAGCCGCAACATGACCTCCCAACTCCTGTACTCAATACTCGGACCAATAAAGGAAAGCATACCAAACGCCTGCTTCACTATCCTATCTACCTGCAACTCCATTTTCAAGGAGCTATGAACCTGCACTCCAAGGTCTCTTTGTTCAGCAACACTCCTTAAGACCTGACCATTAAGTGTATAAGTCCTGCTAAGATTTGCTTTCCCAAAATGCAGCACCTCGCATTTATCTGAATTAAACTCCATCTGCCACTTCTCAGCCCATTGGCCCATCTCGTCTAGATCCTGTTGTAATCTGAGGTAACCCTCTTCGCTGTCCACCACACCTCCAATTTTGGTGTCATCTGCAAACTTACTAACTGTACCTCTTATGCTCGCTTCCAAATCATTTAAGTAAATGTCAAAAAGTAGAGGACCCAGCACCGATCCTTGTGGCACTCCACTGGTCACAGGCCTCCAGTCTGAAAAACAACCCTCCACCACCACCCTCTGTCTTCTACTTTTCAGCCAGTTCTGTATCCAAATGGCTAGTTCTCCCTGTATTCCATGAGATCTAACCTTGTTCATCAGTCTCCCATGGGGAACCTTGTCGAACACCTTACTGAAGTTCATATGGATCACATCTACTGCTCTGCCCTCATCAATCTTCTTTGTTACTTCTTCAAAAAACTCTATCAAGTTTGTGAGACATGATTTCCCACGCACAAAGCCATGTTGACTATCCCGAATCAGTCTTTGCCTTTCCAAATACATGCACATGCTGTCCCTCAGGATTCCCTCCAACAACCTGCCCACCACTGAGGTCAGGCTCACTGGTCTATAGTTCCCTGGCTTGTCTTTCCCGCCCTTCTTAAACAGTGGCACCAAGTTTGCTAACCTCCAGTCTTCCGGCACCTCACCTGTGACTATCGATGATACAAATATATCAGCAAAAGGCCTAACAATCACTTCTCTAGCTTCCCACAGAGTTCTCGGGTACACCTGATCAGGACCTGGGGATTTATCCACCTTTAACCGTTTCAAGACATCCAGCACTTCCTCCTCTGTAATCTTGACATTTTGCAAGATGTCACCATCTATTTCCCTACAGTCTATATCTTCCATATCCTTTTCCACAGTAAATACTGATGCAAAATATGCATTTAGTATCCCCCCATTTTCTGTGGCTCCACACAAAGGCTGCGCCTATTCTCCTGACCCACACAGCTTTGGACTGTGGGAAGCGACCAGAGCATCTGGAGGAAACCCACGCAGACAAAGGGAGAATGTGCAAACTCCACACAGTCGCCCAAGACTGGAATCAAACCTGGGACCCTGGTGCTATGAGGCAGCAGTGCTAAACACTGAGCCACCGTGCTTTCTTTCCACAGATACTGCCAGACCTGCTGCATTTTTTCCAGCAATGTCTGTTTTTGTTTCTGATTTCCAGCATCCGCAGTTCTTTTGTTTCTTTATTTAGTACTCCACCGAGACAGTGATGGGATTCTGGAATGCAATGCCTGGGAAGTTGAGGCAGGAAATCTCACAACCTTGAGAAAGTACATGGATGAGCACTTGAAATGTCATTACATTCAAGGCTCGGTAGCAAGTGCTAGAAAGTGGGACTATTGTAGATATTTGGCTTTTTTTTTGTTTGGGGAAGTCTCAATGGGCTAAAGGGTAGCTACTGTAACTCTATGACTCTCTTATGACACTATTTACTTATCTAAAGGATGAGATCACTTCCCAAGAGGATCCTTTTACTGTGCGATCATTAATTAATCTCTCTCATACACATTACCAGCTCTAAAATGACCTGTTCTCTGATTAAACAGGAATTTAAGTTGCTAGCTTAACAGCTATTTCATCTTCATTGTTTCAATTGTTTTGTCTGTTATTCTAACATCAAATTTTAATTGTGTTCGAAGCACTTTGATCAACAAAGTGGCAATGACAATATTTGCAATGCTGCCCCAAGGAAGAAAACGCCTTGAGACTTATATTTTAATGCACATATGCCAGATCCCAAGAAATGTAGCATTTAGCAAGATGCTATTGCACGAGTGTTCTGGGAGTCAGAAATCTGTAGTTGTAGCTACATAATTGTGCTGCAAATATTTATTGATCTACAAAAAGAAAGATGTTTGAATTCTGTTTGATACTGCATGCTTCCATCAAGACACAGCGTGACATTTTAAGTGCTGCAATTGCAGCATACGTAAATTTCTTTTAGATGTAATGCACATGAAATTAGACTTTAATGTGTTAGCAGAGAATACAATATATTTCATATCTGGAAACCTAAGCCATAGAATTTCACAGTCTAAAGACTAAACAAAGCATGACAACAGAAAGTGTTGGAAAAACTCAGCAGCATCTTTGGGGCGAGAAACAGAGTTAATATCTCAAAGTGAATGACTTGCTCAGAACTAACTAATGGGATCTGATAACATAGCAAGTACTTCTTTACCTACCTTTTCTTCCACCACTCCCCAAAGGTATATCAGTTCTGATGCAGTTGGTAGTTACCTTACATTTCAGTTCGTAGGTTTTGGGTTCAAGCACATCCCAGAGCTTAAAGCATAAAAATGTAGAGTGACAATGTAGTGTTGTATTGGGGAGGTGTTGATTCTCAGTTGAAATGGTGAACTAAAACTCTGCCTATTCTCTTGAGAGGACGTAGAAGATCCTCTGGCACTACTTGAAGCAGGGCAGCTTAGGATCAGGAGTGGCCTATTCAACCCCTCAATTCTGTTCTGCCATACTTTGACTTGATTTGATTTGATTTGATTTATTATTGTCACATGTACCTGGGTACAGTGAAAAGTTTTGTTTTCCATGCAGTACAGGCAGATCATGCCATGCAAAGTACATTAGGGTAATGGAACAGAGCGAAGCATATACCTGTAATGTTACGGCTTCAGAGAAGCTGCACAAAGAGCAAGATCAACATTAACTTGAAAGTTAAGAGGTCCATTCAGAAGTCTAATAACAGTGGGGAAGAAGCTGTTCTGGAATCTGTTGGTGTGTGTGTTTAAGCTTTTGTATCTTCTGCCTATTGGAAGATTAGATTAGATTCCCTACAGTGTGGAAACAGGCCCTTCGGCCCAACCAGTCCACACCAACGCTCTGAAGAGTAACCCACCTAGACCCATTTCCCTCTGACTAATGCCCCTAACACTATGGGCAATTTAGCATGGCCGATTCACCGGACCTGCGCATCTTTGGACTGTGGGACGAAACTGGAGCACTCGGAGGAAACCCACACAGACACGGGGAGAATGTGCAAACTCCACGCAGACAGTCACCCGCAGCTGGAATTGAACCTGAGACCCTGGTGCTGTGAGGCAGCAGTGCTCACCACTGAGCCGCCGTGCCGATGTTGGAAGAGATTATAACTGGGGTGGGTGGGGGCTGTGATGCTGTTGGATGGGCTTTCTGAGGCAGCGGGATGTGTAGGTGGAGTCAGTGGATCGAAGGTTGGCTTGCATGATGGACTTAGCTATGTTCCCAACTCTCTGCAGTTTCTTACGGTTCTGGGCAGAGCAGATTCCATACCAAGCTGTGATTCATCCAGAAAGAATGCTTTCTATGGTGCATCTATAAAAGTTGGTAAGAGTCTTAACAGACATGCCACAACACAGTGTTTAGGGTAATTTGAAACCTAACATCATATACCTGCTTTTGCCCCATATGTCTTAATACTTTTAGTTACTGAGAAAACACAATTAACAACTGGTAAGGTACAGGCTCTCACTTTATGGACTGGACAAGGCTGCATCTCAGGGCTACAAGTTTTCTTACTTAGTTCTCACTCACTATGCACTGTCCTGCATGCTTCCTTACCCAGCCTTTCTTTGCCAATTAATGGAGTCAGTCAACCAGGCACCTCTGCTTTCTGCTCAGCAGTCCTCAGTCAAGGGGGCGTACATCATGTTGCATGTCAATCTCACACCCTGCATCAGTGTCCACAGCAAACAGACTATGTGCAGCAGGGAAGCAGCCATGGGTCAAAGGCTCAGTCCTCACAAAAGTCCATGGAGGCACCAACCAGTCAAGGTTTCCAGGAACAATAAGTCCACGGCAGCCTCCCATACCATTTCAGGGAATTGACCATGGTCAGGAGTCTGATGAGCTATTCTCAAGGAGGGGTACTATTGGTATAGTCCAGGGAGTGTAGCACGATAAGTCCTATGGCTCCATTGCAGCCAGTCTGTGGGCTAGGGCAGGGACGGCTGGGGAGATGCACAGCAGGTCAAGCAGCATCCGAAGAGCAGGAAAATTGACGTTTCGGGCAACAGCCCTTCGCCAGGAATGACCTCATTCCTGATGAAGGGCTTTTGCCCGAAACGTCAATTTTCCTGCTCCTCGGATGCTGCTTGACTTGCTGTGCTTTTCCAGCACCACTCTAATCTAGACTGATCTCCAGCATCTGCAGTCTTCACTTTTACCACGGCTGGGAGATGTACAGCCACCACTAATGGGGATGAGCATCTTTCACTCAGGGCTGTCCAGTGTACAACAAACTAAGGGACAAAGAACTGGGAAAGGGTATACGGGTGGGAAGTATGGAGGATGCTGCTGTGGGAAGGAGGCTCAGCAAGTTCTTCTCCAGGACTGGAGGCTGCAGTCAGTAGGAATGACAATTGAAAATATCATCAAGGAGAGTATAGGATAAAGCATGGATGAGAAAAAGGTCATACAGAATGGAACCATAGTTTATCCATGACCAGGGGCACCAGATTTCAAGGGTTGGCAGTGTATGACCACATTTCCAATAGTCACCTCATATGCCAGGGTCTGTAGGAGAAAAATAGGCACATACAGGTCTATGCAGACACGTTGAGCAGCACTTGGTGAAGTGTGAAAGCCTATGAAGTTCACAGGAAGAACAAACAGGAAGGTAAGGTTTGAAGGCCATTGACACAATGAGGTGAGGCTGAAAACCACTGGCCAAGGAGCACTCACTGTCACCATTCATTTTGCTAGAAATCAAAAGTACGCGATGGGGAAGGAAATGGCCGTGACTAAACTCCAAATGAGTGTGTAAGTGACTCAAACTGAGGGAAGTTTGCAAGACCCCACAATTTAAAGGCTTTTAACTGAAAAGAACATTACACACAGACCCATGTACAGGACACAGACCTGCAAAATTGCTGGCCATCCAAATGAATTGGCCTCTGTTTGTGTTGTACTTCCCTGCTCCAAACGTGGCTGATCACCGATTCACACCAACACTTTTGAGCACAGAGAGCATGAAAGTACAGGGACATTTACGAGGGTGAGCAGAAGAGTGGCAGATGCAGCTTAATTTGATTAAGTGTGAGGTATTGCATTTTTGTAAAACAATCAAGGGCAGGACTTACATAATTAAAAATGGGGCTTTAGGTTGTGTTACAGAACAGAGAAAACTAAGGGATCAGGTACATATTTCTTTGAAGTTTGCATCACATATAGACAGGATGGTTAAGAAGATATTGAGCATACTTGCCTTCATTGCTCAGATTTTTGATGGAGGAATTGATGTTGTACGGGATGTTGGGGAGGCCTCTTCTGGATACTGTGTCGAGTTGTGGCTGCCCTGTTAGAGGAAGGATATTATTAAGCTGGAGAGGGTTCAGAAGAGATGTATCACGGTCCTGCTGGAAATGGAGGGTTTCAGTTACAAAGAAAGACTGGATAGGCCTTTCTCACTGGAGTGTAGAAGTTGATGGGTGACCTTATAGAGGTTCATAAAAGCAGGAGGAGTATAGGTAAGGTGAATTGCAAGTGTCTTTTCCCTAGGATGGGGATTTCAAGGCTGGGGAGAGCATGCTTTTAAGATGAGTGGAGAAAGATGTAAATGAGACATGGGAGCAACTTTCTTACATAGAGAGTGATTCCAGTGTAGAATGAACATCCAGAGGAAGTGGTGAATGTGGGTAGGTTACATCATTTAAAAGATATTTGAATATTTGAATAAATACATGAGTAGGAAATATTTGGAAGGGTGTGGGCCAAGGGCAGGCAGGTGGGACTAATTTAGTTTGAGATTATGTTTAGCATGGACCAGTTGGACTGAAGGGTCTGTTTACATGCTGTATAACTCTATGACTCTGAGGAGAGCTAAAGGCATCAGCAGCACCCATTGCCTTCGCTGCTCTTTGTTCCTTTTGCTTCCGGATGCTGCCGCAGACTCTTAGCACAGACATTGGTCCATGGAACATGGTGTCTGGTCATGATGTTACAACGAGTTTTTAGTTTTGTTAGGTCTGATGTAAGTCGGAAGCAGGTGGTGAGGTGTTCAAAGTTAGTGAGGGAAAGAGTTGGGAAGTGAAAGTTCGGGTGGGAGCAGGTGAGGGAAGATGTTGCATGAGTGGGAGATCAGTGCAAAAGCAGAGATAGAGTGTGTGTGAGTAGCAGAGTGAGGAGTGTGGCACATACCATGGAACAGTGGAGGAGGGCATTGATTTTCTTATGCACAGTTTGCTCTGCCTCCACACCTCAGAGACAGCACTGGTCCAGTTGGAGACCTTGGAGGAAGCTGCTGGGCAGTCCTTCACCAGGGCCTTCAGGTTCTTATTAAAAAATTGAGGTGACATTTTCCCTTCTCTGACATCTTCATATTCTGTCTGAGAAGAGGGTTTTGGAATGCCAGTGCTCATCCAGGTGAACAGGGGACTTTTAAAGGCAGCCTGGATGCAAAGGATGCTATTCTTTTGATGGATATCTGGTGTGTGACGTGTTTGCTTGGGAAAGTTGCGTGATGAGATTGGGCTGAAATCAGACATGAAGAAAATGTAGAATTCATCCAGTGATTACCTTTGGAAGCACTGTTCACAGTACTCCTGATGCGGTCCAGGGAAGTCTTTGCATTTCTGAAGACTTCAACCCCTTTTATTCTAATTTTCTAAATACAGAGGATACAATTACATTAGCTTTTGTGATTATTTTCTGTGCATGACTTTTTTCAATTCACTCATGGGATATGGGCATTGCTGGCTGGGCCAGCTTTATTGCTTGACCTTAGTGGTCCTTGAGAAGATGGTGATGAGCTACCTTTTGGAACTTGATTACAGGATTATAATGATCCATGCTCCTAGCTCACCAGGTTTCTCTGAATTGCCACTGTTGCTAACTTACTGTCATTTAGAAAGTACACTATTCTATTCTTTTTAGGTCCAAAGTGGATGGCCTCATATTTACTTACTACCACTCAGACAATTTCTATGAATATCATGTGCAGTGAACAATTTCTTAGGAAGAGTAAAAAAACCTTCTGAAAGCCCATATAAACTACATACACAGGCATTCCAATGTCTAATACTTTAGTCGTCTCCTCAAAAATTTCAAACAGGTTCATCAGACATGACCTTCTATTTGCAAGTTGCTGGCTGCTGTGAGCTGACAAATATTTATCTCTTAGTCAACATCACGAAAGCAGATTAACTGGTCATTATCACATTACCCTTTGTGAAATCTTGCTGTGTGAAAATTGGCTGGTGCTTTTCTGACAACAGTGTTTCATTGGCTACAAAAGTGCTTTGGGACACTTTCGGGTTTTCACAGGCACTACAGAAATGCAATTATATCCCCATTTTCTGCTGCAGTGTGTTGCACTCTATAACACTTTGCAGTTTGCAGGATTCAATCTCATTTCCTTCTGTGGTAAATGATATTTTCTATGATTTTGGTTATATTTAAGATTGTATTCTTTTTCACTGTTCTTTTTGATGAGCAGTAAATGGAATTCTTACTAGACATATTTTTGTAAGCATTTGTCTTTATCGCTGAGTTGGAAGTATGATGATGTTCAGTAAATGGAGTATTCCAGGCTCCATAGGTGTTAGTGTTACATTACCATGTCAATTGTTCTAGCATTTTCTGCTGGGTGACTGCCCATTTAAAGGCTCCGGCTTTGTTAATCTGTGGTGCCCTCTAGGGTATATATATTTCAAAGCATTTTTGTGATTCTGGATTCATGACATACATTTTCAAAGAATATGTTTGAACTCTTTAATTACAATTGCACATTTTTAAAGTACAAATTTGTATATGCAATATTGTTAATATGTTTAGTTCAATGGCTTGTAATTATCACCTTGCAAGAAAAATGAGTGCAATATTGGAGCGAATAAACATCAGCAGTGGTGTAAACGATTAATGCTTATGTGTTAGAAAAAGGAGTTCAATTTAAGCATTTCATAAATAATTTTCTATGCATTCACGGAAGAATATTAAACTGTTATAATAATAGTAAAATTCACATTGTCAAAGGGAACCTACATATTTTAATTTAATGCAATATAATTTATTTGTGGTTCTTCCTTTGATCAACTTGAAAATAAAGTCATTCCATTATTAGTATCACTGTAACTGCAATTCAGTGTCATTCTATTTTTGAGCGACAGATCTGGGTTTCATTTTAGAATTTGTACAAATTGTAAAGCTGTGTATTTATTCTAAAAATCTACATTTTCTACATGAATATTTATTGTATTTTTGCAATCTGGGGGCAGCTATTTCTGTAGTCAGCAAGCCTAGCAGCAAACCAAGAAGAACTCATAAAATCCATAGAGTGTGGAGGCTGGCCATTCAGCCCATCGATTGTGCACCAACCCTCCAAAGAGCATCCCGTCCAGACCCTTAGCATTGCATTTCTCATGGTTAATCCACCTAGCCTGCGCATCCCTGGACATAGAGCCATAGAGTCATAGAGATACACAGCAGGAAACAGACCCTTCAATCCAACTCGCCCATGCTGACCAGAAATCCTAAATAAATCTAATCCCATTTGCCGGCATTTGGCTCATATCCCTCTAAACCCTTCCTATTCATATACCCAGACACTATGGGCAATTTACCATAGCCAATCCACCTAATCTGTACATCTTTGGACTGTGGGAGGAAACTGAAAAACAGGAGGAAACTGACACAGACATGGGGAAAATATGCAAATTCCACATAGACAGTTGCCTAAGGCAGGTCTCTGGCGCTGTGAGGCAGCAGCACTGACCACTGAGCCACCATGTCACCCTCTTCACAACACTTACCTCTTACCAAATGGATCTTTAAATTTGACATCTTCTGGACATGTCCTAGGGGTTGGTCTCCTGCCACAGTTATACACTTGAAATTCCATCAAAATGTTGAGGAATTCGCCTCAAAGGCTCAAAGCCTTCAAAGGTCTCCAGAGGTTCATGAGTTTTCTGACTTAAATGTTATATGGAGTTTGATGGAAAAAGGAGAGAAATAAGGGGCACTTCCAACCACCACCCTCCCCAACCCCATCCACGCCCCTGACTTAGGTACAGTGAGTTGTTGAAGATATATCAATTAATCTTACCAATTCTTTGCCACCTAAAGAGAAAAATAAACCATAGCTATCAGTCACTGATGGAAAAACAACCATTTCCTAGCATCCATTTATCAGCCATGCTCCCTGTCCTTCCTTCAAAGAGGCAAACACAGATGGGAATTCGTGTTGGAGTTTGTTTCCTTCCTTACTGTGGTCAGTGGTGGCTTAGATAGGTAGTCGTAAAGTCATCACAGCATTATTACCATGGATCACATTGAAGAGTAAAATCCCCACTTAGCACATTCATTCCCTTTAAAGGCAGTGTGTGAAGCTACCCTCATTATGAGTCTTTCCCCCTACTAGGAGAAAGAGAGAGAGGGCGTTGAGGAAGGAGATGTGGCTGTGAATGTGGGTGTGGCTTTTCCAGCACTACACTCTTTAATTCTTTCCCCCTACTGGCAGATTTTTTTCCTTCACAATTTTTTTTTATATGAAGAAAACTGTAGAAGTAGACTGTCACCTGTTTAATTCTGGAAGTTGTTCATTTAAAAATCCACCATTCACTCCCTTCACCACCAGCATAACATGGCAGCAATGTGTAATCATCTACAAGATAAACTGCAGTAACTAACCATGGCTCTCCAACAGTACCTTCTAAACCCACAACCTCTGCAGGACAAGGACAGCAGATGCATGGAAACACCATGACCTGCAAGTCCCCCCTCAAGTCACATAGGATCTTGACTGAGAAATAAATTTCTGTTCCTTTAGTGACACTGGGTCAAAATCCTGTAACTCCCTCCTTAACAACATCATGGGTATAACTACACCCCAAGGACTGCTGCACTTCAAGAATGTGATCAGCACCACAACTTTAGGGACAAGTGATAAATGCTGGCCTTGTCAATGATGGTTTTATCTCATGAATGAATGTAAAACAAAGCAAAAACTTCCTACACTGTAAATATACTACATTGGGAAGTATAAAACATTAAAATTCAGAACTTGAACTCAAAGGAAGTGTTTAGAAAGATGATATTAATATGTTTAATGTACAATGCTTGTGAGGATGGTTCATGAGGAAATCTATAGTGTTTATAAAAATTTGTACAGAGTAATTTAAAAGGGAAAAGGCGATTTCTAGCCAAGTACTCTTGTGGGAAAGAGCTCCTCCATGCACTATATGTAATAAAACTAATTTATAAAGAATAGATACATTAAAACGCACACAAAGGAAATTTTCTACCATTATTCCTAGCCTCAGTGCTTTCAAATGCCATCCAAATAGCCTCTGGGCATCTAAGTATTATTAGATGTCCTACCTTTGTTCCATTTGCATTGTTTTCTCTCTTCACCTGAATAAAGCAAGTACCCAGGTTTGCCAGGTGACACAACATAAGCAGAAAACATTTTAATAAGCAAAGTATCAAAGTTTGCTAGGTCTAGTTTAAAGTTGGATTGTTAACTTTGACTGAATGAGGGCCAGGACGTTAATCAAGGTTTATCAGATACAGCACACAAACAGATTCTTCAGTCCAATTCGTCCATGCCGACCAGATATCCTAAATTAATTCAGTCCCATTCGCCAGCATTTGGCCAATATCCCTCTAAACCCTTCCTATTCATATATCCATGCGTTTTAAATGTTGCAATTGTACCAACCTCCACCACTTCTTCTGGCAGCTTATTACATACATGCACCACCCTCTGGGTGAAAAGGTTGCCCCTTAGGTTCTTTTAAATCTTATCCCTCTCAACTTAAACCTATGCCCTCTAGGTTTGGACTTGCCACCCAGGGATAAAGACCTTGGCTATTCACCCTATCCCTTTTCCTCATGATTTTATAAACCTCCATAACATCACCCCTCAGCCTCCAATGCTCCAGGGAAAATAGCCCCAGCCCATTCAACCTCTTCCTATAGCTCAAACCCTTCAACCCTGGCAATGTCCTTGTAAATCCTTTCTGAACCCTTTCAAGTTTAACAACATCTTTGCTACAGTGGGGAGACCAGAACTGATTGTAATATTCCAAAAATGGCCTAACCAATGTCCTGTGCAGACACAACATGACCTCCAACCTCCTATACTCATTGCACTGACCAATGAAAACCCTCAAACATACTAAATACCTTCTTCACTGTCTTGTCTACCTGGGACTCCATTTCAAGGAACTTTGAAACTGCACTCTAAGGTCTTCTTGTTCAGCAACACTCCCCAGGACCTTACCATTAAGTGTGTAAGTCCTGTCCTGATTTGCTTTTCCAAAATGCAGCCTCACATTTATCTAAATTAAAGTCCATCTGCTGCTCCTCAGTTCATTGGCCCATCGGATCTAAGTAAGGTCTCAGGGAGTGTTGCTGTACAAACAGACCTTGCAGTGCAGGTTCATAGTTCCTTGAAAGTAGAGTCACACGTAGATAGGATAGTGAAGAAGGCATTTGGAAAGCTTTCCTTTATTGGTTAGAACATTGAATACAGGAGTTGGAGGTCATGTTGCAGCTGTACAGGACATTGGTTAGGCCACTGTTAGAATATCGCATGCAATTCTGATCTCCTTCCTACTGGAAGGATGTTGTGGAACTTGAAAGGGTTCCAAAAAGACTTACAAGGATGTTGCCAGGGTTGGAGGATTTGAACTATAGGGAGAGGCTGAACAGGCTGGAGCTGTTTTCCTTGGAGCGTCAGAGACTGAGGGGTGACCTTATAGAGGTTTACAAAATCATGAGGGGCATGGATAGGATAAACAGACAAGGTCCTCTCCCTAGGGTGGGAGAGTCTATAACTCGAGGGCATAGGTTTAGGGAGAGCGGGAAAAGATATAAAAGGCACCTAAGGGGCAACGTTGACACGCAGAGGGTGGTGCATGTATGGAATGAGCTGCCAAAGGAAGTGGGTGGAGGCTGGTACAATTACAGCATTTAAAAGGCATCTGGATGGGTATATGAATAGGAAGGGTTTAGAGAGATACGGGCTAAGTGCTGGCAAATGGGACGAGATTAGGTTAGGATATCTGGTTGGCATGGACGAATTGGACTGAAGGGTCTGTTTCCATGCTGTACATCTCTATGACCCTATGATCGAGATCCCGTTGTACTCTGAGGTAACTTTCATCCCTGTCCACTATACCTCCAATTTTGGTGTCATCTGCAAACTTACTAACCATATGTCCTATGTTCACCTCCAAATCATTTATATAAATAACATCTGATTGCACATTGCTGGGTGATGGGGCATTTCATCACATGACATTCTGGATGAGGAGTAAAGAGCATTATATACCAAGCCTTTTGGATGATCGCTATTTAGCTATGCATAAAAAAGGCTAATGTGTTGAATGGCTCGTGTGGTGCAGTGTAGTGTCCGTACCTCTGAGCCACAAGGCTCAGGTTCAAGTCCCAGCCTTACCAGAGGTATGTCATACCACATCTGAACACGTGTATTAAAAACATCTAAATGGAAATTCTGCAGTTGGCTCCTTTGTCTTGGAGGTATGAATCTCACTTTTGGATGTGTTGTACCATGACATGCAAGAGGTCCCAGTGCCAAATCCTGAATGAGACCTTCTTTAGTGGGACTGTCATGTCCCTGATCCAGATCTTTGCTCCAGAAGACCTGGGTTCAAATCCCACCTACTCCACAGTTGATTTATCACTTCTCTGAGCAGGTGGATTAGAAAATATCTGTACCAGCCCCTTCTGATATGGCGATTGAAGAAGGGAAACAATGAACACTGCAGTAAAAGCTGAAACCTGGAAATCAACAAAGTTGCAAATGCTCAGGAATAGAAAGACTACACTGTGCCAACAGCAAAACACGAAGCACTTGCCAAAAAAAAATCTGGAGTCTACAGAAATGTTCAAAACTCAAAGGTATAAAGCTTTACTTCACTCTATCTTGTTTTACTCCAGCTGAATGAAATGGTATTAGAGCAACGACAAACACTGCCACTTCCCTGAAATGACAGCATCATTAGTAATAAAAAAACAGATGGCCTGTTCAAATTAAAACTATATGACAGTAATTTAAGTGGTAATTTGGAAATGTAGCTCAATTAAACAATCAATGTACTTAAATTATGTTGGACTCATCAGTTTGATTACCATTTCCCTCCCTACATTTCCTGCTCTTGATGCCAGTTTGTGAGCAGCACCTGTGACTGCTGGAGCTGTTGAAGCTACAGCCAATCAATGATGGAGGGGTTGGAGTGAAAAGCTAAACTCCAACCAAGCTAGTTGAAAGAGAGACAGAGAGCTCCATTTCATCAGCAGTCTCATGGTGCTGATTGGTCACCTATTCATTGTGCGATTGAAATAAACTGCCCTTGACTTCTTCCTCGTTCCACAATCACCGTTTGTCGGCAAAAATATAAATTCCAATGTGTCGCACGTACATTCTTTGAGTAACCGTAGTTTTCCCTGAAACAAAGTATAATTTCACAAAACTGCATATTGGATATTAAAGTTGCAAAACTGGACTCCTTAGTGTCCCTGGTGTCAGCCCAATCAGAACCTCAGTAATGGTGGCACAGGGTGGCATGATGGCTCAGTGGTTAGCACTGCTGCCTCACAGTGCCAGGGACCTGGGTTCAATTCCTGCCTTGGGTGACTGTCTGTGTGGAGTTTGCATATTCTCCCTGTGTCTGTGTCGGTTTTCTCCCACAATCATAAAAGATGTGTGGGCCAGGTGAATTGGCCATGCTAAATTGCTCATAGTGCTAGGTGCATTAGTCAGGAGTAAATGTAGGGAAATGGGTCTGGGTGGGCTACACTGCAGAGGGTCGGTGTGGACTTGTTGGTCTGAATGACCTGTTACCACACTGTAGGGAATCTAAAAGTCTAATTTGCTTCCAGCCATTCCCACCATGATCCATTCACAACTCCTTGGTTGAAAGGATGTTAGTGCAGATGTAATGTGCATGCACCAGAGAATTACTAATCATTACCTCACTTCGTGTCCAAAATACTGACTTCATGTCCAGCCTGCTATTTTGTATTCCACAGATCCTGGGAATTCCCTCTCTTAAACCTGTACAGTTGAACCTGCACTAAAACTACTTAAAACAAAAAGTATGGGTCTTCCCAATGAGATGAACAGGGATTAGTGGTGAACGATTGTTTTATGGAGTGAAGAAAGATTTTTGGCGGGTTTATCAGAGTTTAGTATTAGGATACCTGCATTTTGTAGAAGACACAAACCTTAGAAGTATTGTGAACTGTGGGGAAGATAGGGATAAACATTAAGGTGACATAGGCTGACGGAATGAGTGAATATGAGGCAATTGAAATTTAATTTAAAGCAATGTGAGTGAGATATTTCAGTTGAAAGATGAGAAGAGGGAATTTAAAAAAAGGACACAGTTCTAAATGTGGTGTATATAAAGAGAGGCCTGATGACATATGTATACAAATTATTTAAGGTGGTGAGGAAGTTCAGAGAATAGCTAAAAGACACCTTGGGGTCCGGGGCTTTATAAACAAAGCCATAGTCTGGGATTTTACCAACCATCCTGACAGGCTAGGAGGTGAGATGGGGGTTAAAATGCTGATAGAAGGCATCAGGAGGAAAGCCCAATGTTTTCTTGCTACCCCTGGGATGGTACAGAAGATGGGAAAGGCTGGCCACTGTGAGAGACAGGTGGATGAATTATGTACTTCACTATCTATTAAATGGCATTGTACTGGTGTCAGAATACTCCCACACTATGTTGGGAGACTACCAATATTATTCATCCTGGGGCGGGGGGGGGGGTCAATCTCCCATGGAGGGTATGTCCTCCACCTCCCCCCATCCCTCAACCACCTTAGGAGCCTCCTTGTGTCTGACACTAGAACATGCACCTCTCTGTGGCTGGGGACTGCTTGGTCTTAATATATTAAAGAAAGTTGAGAGTGATAAACATGGAGATTGCAAACTCACCAGTAACCACAATTATCAATGGCACTGCCGAGATTCCTGGTTCTCTGAATGTTTCCACAGCTTACAGAGGCAGGCTACCATCCTCAATGATGAACCTAACTTGGCCATTGCCAATAATATCCCATCTGGGTCCCATTGTTTTGTTCATGCAGACTTGGGGTCTGGATTTGGTTCCAGCAGTGACACTGCAGTGTGTCAGCAATTTCTGGATGTACAGTACAAAGACAAAGTATGTGAACCTTGTAAAACACAGATTCAACATGATTTTGATTATTGTATTCAATTCTGGGCATGTCACTTAAAGAAGAATGTGAAGGCATTAAGGAAGATGGAGAAAAGAATCATAAGAATGGTTCCAAGGATGAGGAATCACAGTTACATTGATAGGTTGGAGAAGTTGAGGCTGTTCATCTTAAAAAGACATCTGAGAGGGAATATGATAGTGCTCTTCAGGAGTACGAGGACAAATACTTAAGGAGAAACCGTTCCCATTGGAGGAAACGTTGCAGTGCACTTTCTCCTAAGTCCAGTTGGTAGAGCTGGAAATTGTCCCTACTATGTGTCCTGAACGAGGACTGAAAGATCTGGTATCTAATGAAAGGTCACAGAACAGAAACATGAATCCTGTTTTAATATTCACAGATGCTGCCTGATCTTCTAAGTATTTTCTGCAATTTCTGAGCTTATGTTAATGTTGAACACAGCCTAGTATTTATTACATTAATTCACGGCTGCTTGAAATTTCCCAGTGTCATAAAACCTAAGTGTGCTCATCATCTTTCTAACCACAAAGAATGCAGTGTAGGCAGATGGTTGTGGTTTCAGGTCCCCCTGCACAAGCTGACAGAGGCCAATTATCATTTTGTATCACAATTTCATGAAGGTCTTCCCAGCTCCTGTTCTGCTTATTGTATTTTTGGATTTTATTTTCTTAAATGAACCTTCATTTCATTCTGTCCTGTGTTACCATTACAATAGCACACAACAAAGGTCATGCTCATAGGCAATGTTATTCCTACTCCTAAAAATCCCTCACTGTGGATTAGGAGGTCAATGTTCCTAATGATCTTCTACTTGCACAAACAGTAAAAAGTAAGAAGATTGATTTTAATATGGAAGACTCGTGGAAATTGTCCTTGTCAATTTACTGTGGACATCAGACAGCTTTTACTTGGAACTTCAGACCCTATGTTATGATTTATTCCAGTTAATTCAAATTAGATAGTGGGATGCATGAAATATCAATAATTATAAATGTTGCACTCTGCTACCAACAGAAAACTGTATCAATTCAGAATTGTTGAAGTATGTTTTACTTTTCTGTTAAAATGGGTTCTCAATGAAACATTGGGTTAAAATCTACTCTTCTCAAGGGTGCAAAAATACAGAGAATTATTTTGCTATTCCATGATACAATGTAGTCAAGTAATTAAGTGCTGTGTGCATTATCTTAATGGTGTAATGCTGAAGAAGTCAATTTATCTAAGTTAGAGACAACACAGTCTTCAGGTTTTCTGAGGGAAAAAAGTGCTGATCAGCCTTTGACTACAGTTTGGCCATGTGCCATATTGGAAATGAAATGTGATTCTGATTCAGACTGATAGATGGTCACCACAGTAGTTCAATTCCTCTGGAGTCTTGCTTTTACCAGCCAGCTTTGCATTCTGCTGCAGTAACCAATCCTTCGGACAAGTTAAATCACAACGCAACAAAAATAACTGCTACCGTCCAATACAGAACAAAATGCCAAGGCTAGAAACTTGCATTTCAGAAAGTACAACATAAATAAAAACATACCATTTTGCAATTCAATGTTGTTCCTGTTTTGTGGACAACAATATAACTTTGTTTTAATCCTTAGAATATCCCTTAGTTATGGTGCAATGAAATGA
Source organism: Chiloscyllium punctatum (assembly GCF_047496795.1). NCBI lineage: Eukaryota > Metazoa > Chordata > Chondrichthyes > Orectolobiformes > Hemiscylliidae > Chiloscyllium > Chiloscyllium punctatum. Next base: position 61,319,620 of record NC_092743.1, read on the forward strand.
TGAGATAAATATTTATGCCAAGTGCGCATCTCGACTGTACTTTGGCAGAGATTTCAACTGAGCCAGTGGCTTTGTTGGCTGTAAGCTGTCAGGTAGTTTTTTCAACCTTATGCTGAGCTCGGGTTGTGTTTAGGTGGTGGCAGATAGCACATTGCAGGTTGTGGTGGAGGGCGCCCACATTAACAACTGAGTCATGTTTGAGGAGCTCCTCAAAGTACTCTTTCCATTGGGTACAGGCTACCTCTTTGTCCTGGATGAGCACCACTCCATTGTAAGCTCTCAGACGGCTAGGTCCTTGATTGCTTGGGCCATTGAAGTTTTTTACTGCAGTAACGAGTTGTTAGTGAATTACTGGATTTCCTCTGCTCATTTTACACTCCATTTTTTATTTAGCTCACAGGTCATTTGTTGGACCTCGGCCTTCATTTGTCTTTTAACCAACTTCTTTTCCCTCAAGTTTTAATGGTGTTTCCAGTTCAGAAATGTCTTACGCTTCGGTTTTAATAACTCCTGAATCTTATGGTCATTCTCATCAAATCAGTCTGCTTCCTGGTAGGGAAATTTAGAGTCTCCTCACAAGTACTGTTTGTGATGGGACAGACCTGGTGCTGTGGACATTCCATGGTTCCTGTCCATTGAGAGGCACCAAGGTGACTATGTGAACCTGTCTGAGTGGGCTTTTCACACAGGATTCTTGAGCCCATCAATGTTAAATTTCCTGTGACAGCATTTCTGCTGCCATTGCTGTTTTTTTGGACTAGACTGTTGGGGAAAGTAGACCCAATGAAGCACTGAGTCAATCCAGTGGCCTCGATCTCATGTCTGGGTACAGGTGATGTGAACACCCTCACAGTCCAATGACGTAGTCAAGCTGGTGCCAATGTGCAGAGTGAGGGTACTGCCATGAGATCTTATATTTATTTCTCTGATGAAGGTCAGATCTTCAGTTATACTCATAGTCATAGAGTCGTCGAGTCATATAGCACAAAAACAAAATTTAAAGAAAATTTCTAAATAAATCTTTCTAAATTAGTTGACAACTTACATACAACAATGGGCAATCAAACTTCTTCTCATTTTGAGCACTGAAGGGTAATGAAGAATAAAGTCCTTTGGTATTCTTAACATTGATTACAAAGATGCAGACAAAAATTTTCAAGATTGTTGAAGCAAACTTACAGCTTGAGTCACTTTAAGGATCCACAGTCTGTTCATGGTACACTGGCATTAGGTGAAATGATCAACCTGTTTTTAGACAGGTGTCAATGCAAAAGTATATATTGTGATTTCACTGAAGCTAAGTTAGCTGAAAGACTTATGCCTTTGCAACCATCAAACCCTTCAAAACCATTGATGCTCTACTAGGAGGAGGACAGGAATTTCGAGTAATTGTAGCAGACCAGCAGCATCTCCAAATGCTTGACCCTAGAATATTTATTGCAACTTACGACAAGAAGATCAGAATGTCAAAATCTCTTTAGTTTGACTTGTCTCATCCACAAAGACAGTGTTCATAACATATGCAAGCTTCTTCAAGAAGATACTGGATCAAAATGGGTAAGATATCCATCACCCAGAGAAAACCTAAATGCAACTCAATGCTACACAGCAAGATGTAAAGAAGAGCCCAACAACAAACAATGGCAAAGAAGCTTCTAAAGTTCTGCCTATGACACTCAAGCATGGCAAAACATCCAAGAGGTAACGCAATCTTAAATTTTGCAGACCCCAGTCAGAGAGTATGTATGTTTAATTTGACACATTATATGGATATGGTAAGCCACTACCTTCATCCAAGTGATATGTTCCAAAGGGAATGGACAATATGCAATACAGTGCATGCTAAATTTGACAGATACCAGTCGTCTTACATGAGATTAATTCATGAAATTGGCATAATGTGGTGTAGTCTATATAAGATAGGTCAACTGCTTACAATGGGTCCAACATCCAATGCATTGCCATTATCTTTTTTAAATGCCAGTATTGATCCTAAGAACAAAGGTATTCTTTTCAACCATCAGGGGAATATTATTGAATCTGATCTGGATAATAGTCTTAACATTCATTTCATAGATTTTGGTCACAGTGAATTAGAACAGGTACAACAAGCCATGTCACATGTTGACCAGCTGCAACAGCTCATAAAGGTCATCATCATGAAGGAGTCGGAACAAATTCAACAGGCCCTCAAGTTGGTTTGTTCATTTTGATCGTTCAGAGATGAACAAAGACACACCAAGAATGTAATCTTCAAAGGCAAACAAATTTTAATTGACCATAATCATATAGATCACATTGGCATAAACAAAAAGAGACTTGCCCATAAGTCCATATACTGGCTCTGCATTAAGTCATCACAACTCATCAAGTCATGTGAATCACATCAATTTCATCAACCAAAACAATCAAGAGAACCTTGCAAATGTATTTTCTTTTGAGTTATGAAGCAAGGTTGTGACTAATACCTTCTCATATCCATGAATACAATTAGATTCTGGAGACAAATTGTTTCACCAAATCAAAGATACTGCAAATCCAACATTGACACTTTGGTCAACAAATACTATATATTAGATGCCCTACAACAATCCATAGTACATTATTTCGCTTTTTAAGACAGGTTTAAGAAATAAGGTATTAAACATATTACCTCATCTCCTCATTGCATTCAGTTGAAAGGACTTGCAGAATGCCACAAAATCCATGACTGTTAAATGTAAAGTAATTTGTGAACACATTCAGAACTATGTTAAATCTACATTCTACTCCTCTAGTTTACCCTCACTGGCAGCTCTCATGTTTGGAAGACAGATACATATAGTTCATCCCGCCCACATTCTCACCACCCAACCATATGTAGGAACATTAGAGAATAGGAACAGGTGTAAACCATGCAGTATGTCAAGATGGCCTCACCATACAATATCATCATGAATGATCAAACACTTCAAAACCTTTTACCCACTCATCCCAATAATCCAATACACTACTGGTAATCAGAAATCTCGCAAACTTGACCTTAAATATATTTAAACACTGAGCTTCCACTGCTCTCTGGGATAGAGTATCCCAAAGGTACAGAACTCCAAAAGTAAATAAAAATCCTCATTTCAGACCCAAGTAGCATCCCTCTTATTTGAAATTATGCCCACAGTTTTAGAGCCCCAAATAGGGAAAATATCTTACCTGCATTTACACCCTTCATTCCTTTAAGTATTTTGTAAAATTCAATGTGATCATCTCTCATTCTTCGAAAATTTAGAGAATACAGGCCCATTTTGTCCAATCTCTCTTCATAGGACAATCCCACCTCCATTACACTCCCTCGAGAACATAGAACATAACAGTGCAGTACAGACCCTTTGGCCCTCGATGTTGCACCGACCCCTGGAACCAATCTGAAGCCCATCTAACCTACACTATTCCATTTTCATCCATGTTTATCCAATGACCACTTAAATACCCTTAATGTTGACGAATCTACTAATGTTGCAGGAAGGGTGTTCCATGCCCCTACTACACTTTGAGTAAAGAAACTGCCTCTGACATCTGTCCTATATCTATCACCCCTCAATTTACAGCTATGTCCCTCCATGCTAGCCATCACCATCTGAGGAAAAAGGCTCTCACTGTCCACCCTTACCTGTAGCGGGCAGCGGTGGTTTTTTTTTCTCTCTCTTCACAGAAAGAGCGGGAGCAGCAGAGGAAGTGACGGCAAACAGAGGGGCAGCCGGGAAGGAGAACAGTGAGTATAAATACTCACCCTTTAATCACCAACGGTCATTTGAGTGGGAGCAGCGGCCGAGTAAAAGCAAACCCGGGAGACTACAGCTAAGGTAAGACAGTTTGTTTTAAAATTACTTACCTGTAGCGGGCAGCGGTGTTTTTTTTTTCTCTCTCTTCACAGAAAGAGCGGGAGCAGCAGAGGAAGTGACGGCAAACAGAGGCGCAGCCGGGAAGGAGAACAGTGAGTATAAATACTCACCCTTTAATCACCAATGGTCATTTGAGTGGGAGCAGCCGCGTGAGCTGGGCGGAAGTGAGGTTGGAGCCCATAGCTGGGCGGGAAGGTAAGTGATTAGTATTTGAGTGGATGTGTTCTAGACCCCAGGTAAGTGACTCAGTGTTATTGACTCAGTGTTCTTGTTTTTGGAGACAAAGTGTACAGTCATGGCAGCGCAGGCGGTGGAATGTTCCTCCTGCAGGATGTTTGAGGTAGGGGTGACCACCAATACTCCTGCCGACTTCGTCTGCAGGAAATGCAGACAGATCCTGATCCTCACCGAACGAGTTAGGGAACTGGAACTGGAGTTGGATGAACTGAGGATTATTCGAGAGGCTGAGAAGGTGATTGATAGAAGCTACAGGGACATAGTTACGCCGGAGAACAGAGGTAGCTGGGTAACAGTTAGAGGTGGGAAGGGGAAGAAGCAGGCAGTGCAGGGTTCCCCTGTGGTCGTTCCCCTAAAAAATAAGTATACAGCTTTGGAAACTGTTGGGGGGGACAGCCTTGCAGCTGTAAGCTGCAGTGAAGGGGTCTGTGGCTCTGAGACTCAGAAGGGAAAGGGGGAGAGGAGGAGAGCGCTAGTTATAGGAGACTCTGTAGTTAGAGGGACGGACAGGTGGTTCTGTGGACATGGGTGAGACTCTCGGATGGTTTGTTGCCTCCCGGGTGCTAGGGTCCGAGACGTCTCAGACCGAGTCTTCAGAATCCTTAAGGGGGAGGGTGTGCAGCCAGAAGTCGTGGTACACATTGGCACCAACGACATAGGTAGGAAGAGGGGTGGGGAGGTCATTCAAGAGCTCAAGGAGTTAGGCTGGAAGCTAAAAGCTAGGACAGACAGAGTCATCATCTCTGGGTTGTTGCCAGTGCCACGTGACAGTGAGGCAAAGAATAGGGAGAGAGTGCAGTTGAACACGTGGCTGCAAGAATGGTGTAGGAGGGAGGGCTTCAGGTATTTGGACAATTGGACTGCATTCTGGGGAAGGTGGGACCTGTACAAACAGGACGGGTTGCACCTGAAACAGAAGGGCACCAATATCTTGGGGGGTAGGTTTGCTAGCACTCTTCGGGGGTGTTTAAACTAATTTGGCAGGGGGATGGGATCCGGACTTGTAGTCCAGCAAGTAAGCTAGCTGTGTGTCAGGATGCCCAAGACTGTAGGGAGGCTGTGGAGAAGGTAGCACTGACAGGGACTACTTGTGGACACAGAGATGGGCTCAAGTGCGTATACTTCAACGCAAGGAGTATCAGAAATAAGGTGGGTGAACTTAAGGCGTGGATCGGTTCCTGGGACTACGATGTTGTGGCCACCACGGAAACGTGGATAGATGAGGGACAGGAATGGCTGTTGGAGGTTCCTGGTTACAGATGTTTCAGTAAGATTAGGGAGGGTGGTAAAAAAGGAGGGGGGGTGGCATTGCTAATTAGAAATGGTATAACGGCTGCAGAAAGGAAGTTTGAGGGGGATCTGCCTTTGGAGGTAGTATGGGCTGAAGTCAGAAATAGGAAAGGTGCAGTCACCTTGTTGGGTGTTTACTATAGGCCCCCCAATAGCAGCAGAGATGTGGAGAAACAGATTCGGAAACAGATTTTGGAAAGGTGCAGAAGCCACAGGGTCGTAGTCATGGGCGACTTCAACTTCCCAAATATTGATTGGAAGCTCTTTAGATCAAATAGATTGGATGGGGCGGTGTTTGTGCAGTGTATCCAGGAAGCTTTTCTAACGCAGTATGTAGATTGTCCAAACAGAAGGGAGGCCATATTGGATTTGATACTCAGTAATGAACCGGGACAAGTGGTGGGCTTGTTAGTGGGTGAACATTTTGGTGATGGTGACCACAATTCTGTGACTTTCACCTTGGTTATGGAGAGAGATAGGTGCGCACAACAAGGTAGATTTTACAATTGGGGGAAGGGAAATTACGATGCTGTAAGACAGGATTTGAGGAGCATACGTTGGGAGCATAGGCTGTCAGGGAAGGATGTGGTGGAAATGTGGAACTTTTTCAAGGAGCAGATACGACGTGTCCTTGATATGTATGTACTTATCAGGCAGGAAAGAAATGGTCGTGTGAGGGAGCCTTGGTTGACGAGGGAGGTTGAATGTCTAGTAAAGAGGAAGAAGGAGGCTTACATAAGGTTGAGGAAACAGGGTTCAGACAGAGCAGTGGAGGGATACAGGATAGCCAGAAGGGACCTGAAGAAAGGGATTAGGAGAGCTAAGAGAGGGCATGAAAAATCCTTGGCGGATAGGATCAAGGATAACCCCAAGGCATTTTATGCGTATGTGAGAAACCTGAGAATGACGAGAACGAGGGTAGGTCCGATCAAGGACAGTAGTGGGAGACTGTGTATTGAGTCGGAAGACATAGGAGAGGTCTTGAACAAGTACTTCTCTTCAGTATTTACGGACGAGAGGGACCGTATTGTTGAAGAGGAGAGTGTGAAAGGGACTGTTAAGCTAGAAGAGATACTTGTTAGAAAGGAAGATGTGTTGGACATTTTGAACAACTTGAGGATAGACAAGTCCCCAGGGCCTGACGGGATATATCCTAGGATTATGTGGGAAGCAAGAGAGGAAATTGCAGTACCGTTGGCAATGATCTTCTCGTCTTCACTGGCAACGGGGGTGGTACCAGGGGACTGGAGAGTAGCGAATGTTGTACCCCTGTTCAAAAAAGGGAATAGGGATAACCCCGGGAATTACAGGCCAGTTAGTCTTACTTCTGTGGTAGGCAAAGTAATGGAAAAGGTACTGAGGGATAGGATTTATGAGTATCTGGAAAGACACTGCTTGATTAGGGACAGCCAGCACAGATTTGTGAAGGGTAGGTCTTGCCTTACAAGTCTTATTGAATTCTTCGAGGAGGTGACCAAGCATGTGGATGAGGGTAGAGCAGTGGATGTAGTGTACATGGATTTTAGTAAGGCATTTGATAAGGTTCCCCATGGTAGACTTATGCGGAAAGTCAGGAGGCATGAGATATAGGGAAATTTGGCCAATTGGATAGAAAACTGGCTAACCGGTCGAAGTCAGAGAGTGGTGGTAGATGGTAAATATTCAGCCTGGAGCCCGGTTACAAGTGGAGTTACGCAGGGATCAGTTCTGGGTCCTCTGCTGTTTGTAATTTTTATTAATGACTTAGATGAGGGAGTCGAAGGGTGGGTCAGTAAATTTTCAGATGATATGAAGATAGGTGGAGTTGTGGACAGTGAGGAGGGCATTTGTCGTTTGCAAAGGGGCTTAGATATGATGCAGAGCTGGGCTGAGGAGTGGCAGATGGAGTTCAACCCTGCCAAGGTTGTCCATTTTGGAAGAACAAATAAGAATGCGGAATACAGGGTTAATGGTAGGGTTCTTAGTCAGGTGGAGGAACAGAGGGATCTTGGGGTCTATGTACATAGATCTTTGAAAGTTGCCACTCAGGTGGATAGAATTTGTAAGAAGGCCTATGGAGTATTATCGTTCATTAGCAGAGGGGTTGAATTCAAGAGTCGTGAAGTGATGTTGCAGCTATACAGGACTTTGGTTAGGCCACAGTTGGAGTACTGTGTGCAGATCTGGTCGCCTCACTTTAGGAAAGATGTGGAAGCTTTGGAGAGGGTGCAGAGAAGATTTACCAGGATGTTGCCTGGAATGGAGAATAGGTCGTACGAGGATAGGTTGAGAGTTCTCGGCCTTTTCTCGTTGGAACAGCGAAGGATGAGGGGTGACTTGATAGAGGTTTATAAGATGATCAGAGGAATAGATAGAGTAGACAGTCAGAAACTTTTTCCCCGGGTACAACAGAGTGTTACAAGGGGACATAAATTTAAGGTGAAGGTATAGGGGAGATGTCAAGGGGGGGTTCTTTACCCAGAGAGTGGTGGGGGCATGGAATGCGCTGCCCGTGGGAGTGGTAGAGTCAGAATCATTGGCGACCTTTAAGCAGCATTTGGATAGATACATGGATGGGTGCTTAATCTAAGTTAGAAGTTCGGCACAACATCATGGGCCGAAGGGCCTGTTCTGTGCTGTATTGTTCTATGTTCTATGTTCTATGTTCTAACCTTTTGATTATCTTGTATATCTCAATTAAGTCGCTTCTCAGCCTTCTTCCCTCTAACGAAAACAGCCACAAGTTCCTCAGCCTTTCCTCATAATACCTTCCCTCCATACCAGGCAACATCCTACTAAATCTCCTCTGAACCCTTTCCAAAACCTCCACATCCTTCCTATAATGCAGTGACCAGAACTGTTGCAATATTCCAAGTGTAGTCGCACTAGTGTTTTGTACAGTGCAACATGACCTCATGGCTCCGAAACTCAATCCCTTTACCAATAAAAGCTAACACACCATATGCCTTCTTAACAACCCTATCAACCTGGGTGACAACTTTCAGGGATCTGAACATGGACATCAAGGACTCTCTGCTCATCTACACTACCAAGAATCTTACCATTGGCCCAGCACTCTTTATTTCTGTTGCTCCTTCCAAAAGGTGAATCACCTCACACTTTTCAGCATTAAACTCCCTTTGCCACCTCTCAACCCAGCTCTGCAGCTTATCTATGTTCCTCTGTAAACTGCTATATCCTTAGGCACTAACCACAACTTCATCGTCCTTAGTGTCATCTGCAAATTTACTAACCCTTCCTTCTATGCCCTCATCTCAGTCATTTATAAAAATGACAAAGAGCAGTGGCTACAAAACAGATCCTTGCATTACACCACTATTAATTGAACTCTCGGATGAACACTTCTCATCAACCACCACCCTCTGTCTTCTTTCAGCTATCCAATTTCTGATCCAAAGCGCTAAATCACCCTCAATCCCATGCCTCCTTATTTAGTACAACAGCCTACCGTGATGAACCTTATCAAACGCCTTACTGAAATCCATATACACCACACCTACTGCTTTACCCTCATCCACTTGTTTGGTCACCTTCTCAAATACGTCAATAAGGTTTGCAAGGTACAACCTACCCTTCACAAAACCATGTTGACTATCCCTAAACAACTTATTTCTCTCTAGATAATTATAAATCCTCTTTCTTATAACCTTTTTCAACACTTTACCCACAAGTGAAGTAAGGCTCACTGATCTATATTTGCCAGGATTGTTTCTACTCCCCTTCTTGAACAAGGGGACAATATTTACTATCCTCCAGTTCCTGGCATTACTCCTGCAAACAATGATGACATAAAGATCAGAGCCAAAGGATCTGCAAAGCTTCTCAGAGAATCCTTAGATAAATCCCATCAGGCCTAGAGGATTTATCTATTTACATACTTTCCAGAATTACTAAAACCTAATTCTTGTTAACCTCAAACCCATCTAGTCTAGTACCCCATAGCCTGTATCTCAGTATTTTCTTTGACAACATTGTCTTTTTCCAATGTGAATACTCATGAAAAATATTCATTTAGTTCTTCCCCTATCTCCTCAGACTCTGTGCACAACTTAACGCTAATGTCCTTGATTGGCCCTAATCTTACACTTGTCATTCTTGTATTCTTTCATGGCTAACTTGTAACTCTCAAGCCCCCTAACTGAGGCTTCACATCTCATCCTTCTTCCTCTTGGCAAGAGATTCAACTTCTTTCATAAACTACAGCTCCCTCGCTTGACCAATTCCTTCCTGTCTGACAGGTACTTACTTATCAAGGACATGAATAAGCTCCATATTTTAACTGTGCCCATCCCCTGCATTTTCCTTCCCCATCCTATGCATCCTAAATCTTGCCTAATTGCATCATAATTGCATTTCCCCCAGCAATAACTCTTGCCCTGTGGTATATACCTATCCCTTCCCATCGCTAAAGTAAACATAACCAAATTATGGTCACTATCACCAAAGTGCTCACCTACCTCCAAATCTAACACCTGGCCGAGTTGATTACCCAGTAGCAAAGCGAATGTGACCTCGCCCCTTGTTGGCCTGTCTGCATACTGTGTCAGGAAACCCTCCTGCACACATAGGACAAAAACCGACCCCATCTAAAGTACTCAAACTATATATAGTATTTCCAGTCAATATTTTGAAAGTTAAAGTCCCCATAACAACTATACTGTTACTTTCGCTCCTATCCAGAATTATCTTTGCTATCCTATCCTCTACATCGCTGGAACTATTCACAGGCCTATAGAAAACTCCCAATAGGGTGACCTCTTCTTTCCTCTTTCTAACCTCAGCCCATACTACTTCAAATAGACGAGTCCTCAAACGTCCTTTCTGCAACTGTAATACTGTCCTTGACTAACAATGCCACATCTCCACCCCCCTCTTTTACTATCTTATCTGTTCTTACTGAAACATCTAAATCCTGGTACCTACAACTACTATTCCAGTTCCTGCTCTATCCATGTCTCTAAAATGGCCACAACACCGAAGTCTGAGGGACCAATCCACCCTGCAAGTTCACCTACTTTATTCTGGATGCTCCTGCTGTTGAAGTAGACACACTTCAAACCACCGTCCTGCTTGCCAGTGCATTCTTGCGACCTTGAAACTTATTTCTGACCTCCCTACTCTCAACCTCCTTGACCTTGGAGCTGAAATTTAGGTGCCCCATGGCTTACCACTGGTAAGTCTTTCCTCCCAACAGTATCCAAAACAATATACTCGTTATTGAGGGTAACAGCCACAGGGATCCCTTTCCGTCCCCTGACTGCAACCCATCTGCCTTTTTGTTTGTACCTGAGGTGTGACTATCTCTGTGTAACCCCTCTCAATAACTCCCGCCATCTCCTGGATGATCCAAAGTGCATCCAGCTCCAGCTCCACTTCCCCAACGTGGCTTTCGAGGACTTGGAGTTGGGTGCACTTCATGAAGGGACACTACTCATGACCCTTACCTCCCACATTCTGCAGGAGGAACACCCAACTACTCTAACCTCCATCCCTACTATTCTAAATTCCCAAAGAAACTATTGAAAAATAAAGAATAAACAAAAGCTAGTTATCTTACCAATTTGGTGCACAGAGCCTTTTTTTTGGTTAGAGGAGGAGATGGGTGGGAGACACTGCCTAAGTAGTGTTTCGGGTAATGCAACCACCCAAATATATTACTTCACTTACTCAGCAGTCCCGTGTCTGCTCCTGCTCAGCGCATGTTCTGCCTATCCAAGAGATATGTTTTTAATGCAGTCATTTATCTTACCAGCAGCCCCCGGTCGTCGCTCCCACTCTTCCTGCTGCTAAACAAGAATGCCTTTCTGGCAAAAGAAATCTTTCCTCGGATAAGGACACCCAAAATCTACACAGTACTCCAAGTGTGGTCAAACTAGGATCCCATACAATTGAAGCAAAACTTCACTCCTCCTGTACTCAAATCTTCTTGTAACAAGGGCTAAAATTCTATTATCTTTTGAAACAGCTTGCTGTATCTGCATATTAACCCTCAGTAATCCACTGACAAGAACATCTAGGCTTAATTGTATGTTTACTTCTTCCCATTTGAGAAGTTCTATGCCCATTTGTTTATCCAATCAAAGCGGATAACAATCCATTTTTCCACATTTTGTTCCATTTGGCCTGTTCTAATTCATTCACAAAGCCTGTTCAAATCATCCTGAAACCACTTTCCATCTTCCTCACAACACACATTCCCACATGGCTTTGTGTCATCCACAAATTTGGAAATTTTACATTTAATACCCAACTCTAATTCATTGATATATATTGTGAATAGATGATCCTTGACTATCAACCTTTGTAGTACCCAAGTAGTCAGTCTGCCAACCCAAGAATGACCCATTTATTCCTACTCTCCGTTTTCTGTCTATTAGCCAATCATTAATCCATGCCAGTATATTACCTCTTATCCCATATGTTTTAGTCTTTCTAATCAGCCTCCTGTAGGAGACATTATCAAAGTCTTTTGAAAACCTTAGTATATTATGCCCATTGAGTCTCCTCTCATACTCAGAAAATGCTGACTTTCATTGTAAGGTGCACTAGCACCGAGCATGGAAAGGCTGTTGCAAGGACATATTGTACTCACGGACTGGCACCCAACTGAAAATTCACCCAGGCTGCATCTCAGGGTTATTCACTTGAGCTCTTCCGGTTCACATAGCACCTATTTGCATGCTCGCAGCACATATGCCTTGCCTTACTGTGTCAATTAGCACAGTCACAGGACAAAGTAACTTTACTTGCTGCTCAACAGTTCACAGGCAGGGCTGCCTACATCTTATTGTATAGCACTGTGCTACATCAATCTCACCCTATACGATGTGCCAGACTCTTATGTGGCAAACACACTGTTATATGCAGCAAGCAGGCAACCATGTCTCAAAGTCTTTGGCAACCAGTCCTCACTGAAGTTTATGGGCAGACCAGTCAGTTGGGAAGTCTTAACAGTGCAAGGGCAGCCTCTTATACCAGCCCAAGAAATTGGCTACAGACAGGCATCTGGTCAGGATATTATCGATTAGGAATCGATGCCTCTCCAGTCAGTCCTATTGCTCCATAGCAGCCAGTTCAGTGGGTATAGGACTCATCCTGAGGGGGAGATGTACTGCCAAAAAACAGGGGTCTGGGCACTTCTCCTCCAGGGCTGTCCAATTACATCACTAAAGGGGATGGACAACAGCCAGTCTGTCATGTCCATCCAATCAAACTAAGGGGAAAGGGATGGGTGTTGGAGGGAATAAGGGGTCTACTATAGGAAGGAGACTTGGCAAGTTGTTCTTGCAGGGCAGGGGCTGTTTTGGACGAAAGTGCCTTCAAAGGGAGGGCAGTGTATGACCATACCTGGCATGGTCACCTTATATGGAGAAAGTGAGGACTGCAGATGCTGGAAAGTATGAAAAGTATGGTGCTGGAAAAGCGCAGCAGGCCAGGCAGCATCCGAGGAGCAGGAGAATCGACCAGGAGTTTCGGGCATAAGCCCTTCTTCAAGAATGAGACTGGTGTGCCAAGTGGGCTGAGATAAAAGGTGGGGGGGAATTTGGGGGAGGGTCACTGGGAATACGATAGATGGAAGGAGGTGAGGGTGAGGGTGATAGGCCGGAGAGGGGGTGGGGGCGGAGGGGTCGGGAAGAAGATTGCAGGTCAAGAGGGCGGTGCTGAATCTGGAGGTTGGGACTGAGATCGATTATTGTATTGGCGCTACCTCATGCTTCCACAAGGAGGTTGAACAGTTCATCCACTTTACTAACACCTTCTACCCTGACCTCAAATTTATCTGGACCGTCTCAGACTCCTCCCTCCCCTTCCTAGACTTCTCCATTTCTATCTCGGGCAACTGACTCAACACAGACATTTAATACAAACCGACCAACTCCCACAGCTACCTAGATTACACCTCCTCCCACCCTGCCCCCTCTAAAAACGCCATCCCATATTCCCAATTCCTTCGCCTCCGCTGCATCTGTTCCCAGCAGGACCAATTCCACTACTGAACAGCCCAAATGGCCTCCTTCTTCAAAGACCGCAATTTCCCCTCAGACGTGGTCGATGATGCTCTCCACTGCATCTCCTCCACTTCCCGCACTTCCGCCCTTGAACCCCGCCCCTCCAATCGCCACCAGGACAGAACCCCACTGGTCCTCACCTTCCACCCCACCAACCTCCGGATACATCGTATCATCCTCTGTCATTTCCGCCACCTCCAAACGGACCCCACCACCAGGGATATATTTCCCTCCCCACCCTTATCAGCGTTCCTGAGAGACCAGTCCCTCCGTGACTCCCTCGTCAGGTCCACACCCCCCACCAACCCAACCTCCACTCCCGGCACCTTCCTCTGCAAGCTGCAAGAAGTGCAAAACTTGAGCCCACACCTCCCCCTCACCTCCCTCCAAGGCCCCAATGGATCCTTCCATATCTGTCGCAAATTCACCTGCACCTCCACACACATCACTTACTGTACCACTGCACCCGATGTGGTCTCCTCTACACTGGGGAGACAGGCCGCCTACTTGCGAAATGTTTCAGGGAACACCTCTGGGACACCCGCACCAACCAACCCAACAGCCTCGTGGCTGAACACTTTAACTCCCCCTCCCACTCCACCAAGGATATGCAGGTCCTTGGCCTCCTCCATCGCCAGACCCTGGCTACACGACGCCTGGAGGAAGAGCGCCTCATCTTCCGCCTAGAAACCCTCAAACCACATGGGATGAATGTAGATTTCTCCGACCTCATTTCCCCTCCCCCCACCTTATCTCAGTCCCAACCCCCGGATTCAGCACCGCCCTCTTGACCAGCAAACTTCTTCCCGACCTCTCCGTCCCCACCCCCTCTCTGGCCTATCACCCTCACCCTCACCTCCTTCCACCTATCATATTCCCAGTGCCCCTCCCCCAAACTCCCCCCCACCCCCGTACCTTTTATTTCAGCCCGCTAGGCACACCAGCCTCATTCCTGAAGAAGGGCTTATGCCCGAAATGTCGATTCTCCTGCTCCTCGGATGCTGCCTGGCCTGCTGCGCTTTTCCAGCACCACATTTTTCAACTATGGTCACCTTATATGCCAAAGGATGGAGGGCTGGTCAAGTGGGCAAGTGCAGACTCATGTAGACAGTTTGGATGGGTTCGTGGGGAGGTGTGAAGGTGATGGGGTGATGGGAGGAACAATTAGGGAGGGGATCTGGATATTTGAGATATAGTGGCAAAGGCTGTCAGGCACCCATTGTCATCTTCCATTTTGTGAGAAATCGAAAGTATGCAAGAGGGAAAGAAAATGGCTGCAATCATATTCAGAGTGGGTGGGGCAAGTGACTCAACGTTTGAAGGGAGGGGAATGCAAGATCCACTACTGTGAGGCCCTTTAAAAGGAAACAATATTATACACAGACCCACTGCTCTAAACAGGATACAGACCAATGGGGTCCCTACGCTTTGGCAATCCTAAAGCATTGGCACCCTGTGGACATGTACACCTCTCAGCCCCAGACATAGCTGACCAATTCAGTCACATCAACACCTGCAGAAACAGAGCAATGGAAAGAATGGGGATATTGTAGGATAACGGCCATGGTGTGAGCAGCACCCATTGTCATGTATATATATTTCTTGCTCCTCTTATTTCCAAATTCTATAGCAGGCTCTCAGTACAGATATCAAACATTGGAATATCCTGTAGGCCATGACATATGACTCATATTGTGACAGTTACATTTGGGCTATACACAGACAATCAGATGTATTGTCTAAGCAGAACCATTTATAAACAAAAATGTCAAATAATATATATTGCATTGTCACCAGTACCATCAAAGTGCCCTCAATAAGTTTTCATTTCCTTCTTCGTCCCACTATGTCTTAGCATACTCCCTGATTCCTGAGAGCCTGTTTGGTAGTGGGGCCCATTGGCTCGATGGACATACTGAGGGTCCTCTTGCTACAGGCAAGTCAGTCCTCCTCAGTGTGAATGTCCAAGGGTCAGAGGAGTCAAGTGGGCTGGAGATGGAGAGCTTGGCCACCTCTGGTGTGTCTGAAATGGAGACCTTATGATTCCAAATCCTGGCACTGCCTGTCTCCATGTGAGGAAGAGGCATCTGGAATGAACACTAGATTCCCTGTCGCCTTGACACCATACTTTCAGTCGTGAGAACCAGTAACTGGGGTGATGGAGTACACATGTGTGTGTCTCTCTACCAGCTCCTGAATGTGCTGGACTTGGCTCTCCATGGAAGTCAACGAGCTAGCTGTCCATGGAGGTAGCCAGATAATTGTGCGAGTGGCCTCAGCTTCAGAGAAATGAGGGCCATTATGTCCAAAATACCTGTCTGCTGCTCCTGTTCCTTCCTGTGCATGTCGTCAAAGTCTCACCCCAGTATCCTCTCCTGCCTGGAGCTGAGCAGGTGCCTGGGAATCTGGCAGTTCTCTAAGGCCCAGTTGCCTAGTGCATTTCTTCCTCAGTCAGAAATGGAACTGCTGTGGTGAGATGTGCATCATATTATGGTCCTATACTTTCTAAGCCTGATGTTCCCACTGAGGTGTCAGAATTTAAGCTGTTGAAGGTGGTCTTGCTTATTCTTCCTTTGAAGTCTTGGCATGCACAGCCTTGGGGCGGGGGTGTTTTCTGGAAGGGCCACCTATTTCACTTTGGAGGTGGTGGATCTGCTAGCAGTACCTGTAACACAAAAGGGAGAGAAAGTATTGCAGCCAGTACTTAGAAGTGGTGTGCAAGCAATGACACTGATAGTGAGGCAACCATGAGAAGTGCAGTGCAATGAAGAATGATACTTACTCAATTGGCAGAGCATGGACTTTTCGGCATCCTCACAGCAGCATTCCTGGTCTTCTGTGAAGATCATGATTCTTTCTTTTGTAGGGACTGAGCAACTTAATGTCATGCGCCCTTCCATCTGTATGGGCTCTCTCTGGCCTGTTAGGGACTGTTTTTGATTGTAACGAGAGAAAGGGAGAGATGGAATGTGAGTGGCCCAACTGTTAGCACTGTTGCAGGAGGTGGTGAGGTGTCCCAGGCGAGTGAGTAGGATGTACAGAGGGCATGCAGGGTTAGAGTTGTGAGAAATTGGGGACAGGGTGGGGTAGAGGTTGGGGGAAGATATTGCGGTAAGAGTGGCAGAAAATGAGCTTTGGTGGGAAGTGCGTGCAGTGGCAGAGATTGAGTGAGCGTGAGGTAGCAGCGAGAAGAGCCTAGTAATTACTCTGAAGGAGCGATATCATTGACCTTATTACAGCACTGCTGACTATCCCTCAACACAATCTGCCTGAGTTTAGTGTCACAGTCTCTTCTGCCAGTTTTCCGAGAAGAAGATTGCTCTCCTCTGCACCATATCCTCCCCGATAATCTCCACATCCTTGTTGGGGAATTGCAGTTGCACCTTAACCTTTCTCTGATATCTTCTCGACATGTCCTTGACTAAACAGGACAACTTCGAAATACCATTGTTTGTCCAGCTGTATACTAGTCTTTTAAAAATGTTAGTTTCCTGATGAAGGGTTTATGCTGGAAACATTGATTCTCCTGCTCCTTGGATGCTGCCTGACTGGCTGTGCTTTTCCAGCACCTCATTCTTCGACTTTTAAAGATGGTACCGACCAAGAGAATGCAGCTGTTTTGACAGCTGTCATCTGAGTGGGGGTTTTCCAGGCATGGCACATGGTAAGTTGGAACTGGAATTAGACTTGAGGGGTACTACAGGGTGGAGTAGGTAGTTAGAAAAAACATTAGACCTTGCAGCAGAAATCCCCCCCCAAAGAAATTCAACACAATCTGTACTTAGTTTAAAAGATTAAGATTCAGCCGAAGATAATTTTTCAAAACTTCACCATTTTCTTATTTTCCATTATATTCCATTCCTCATGCTCACTCCCTAGAGAACCAAAGTTCCTTTTTGTTCACTTTTACCGTTTTAAATATTTATAGTAATACTTATTGCCTTTGAAAAATACTTCTAACTAGCTTTCAATCATAATATCTCCCTTTGATAATTCTTTGCTGTTTTTGAAACTCTTTGCGATGTTCAGTCCGATCACTAGTCTTCACCAAAAGTTTCGCTTTTCCTTTCAATTTGATACAATGCTTAACTTCCTTTGTTAGCCACAAATGTTGCATATTTCTCCTAGAGTCTTCTTTTTCTCAGTGCAGTGCATTTTTTGCTAAGTGTTACAAATATCATTGATATGCCTGCCATAGAAATGTAGTAGTTGCTGCAGATAATGGTGTCCATCAGTCCCCGTGTGCTATAGCTGCAACAAATTAACTGAACTGTAATCTCAGTTCATTTTGATAACTAATTTCAAGTTTCACAATATCAATTAATCTATATTTGTTGTTATATTAAGCACTTTAATTACTCATACTACATTTCTATCACACTTTTCATGACTACTGGCCATCTCAGAATACTTTACAATCAAGTATCATCATATTTTACAGTAAGAACCATGGCAGCCATGTCTTTTTAAGCAAACTCTCATGAACAGCAATATGGTAAAGACCAACTAATCTCTTTTGGTGACATTGATTAAGGGATAAATATTGATCAGGACCTCGGGGTTAACTCAATCATTTATATCCACCCGAGCAGAAAGTAGGGTTAATGTTTCAAACACGAGTCAGCATACATGACCATGCAGCATGCCCTCAATACTGCACTGGACATCCAATCTTGATAACTGTGTCAAATGCTGAAGTGGGATGTAAAGTCAGAACCTTGTTACTCAGAAGTCTCTCCAGTCTTAATTTAAATTATTGGCCATTTACAGGAAGGAAAATGTAAAATTCACCAACCAGTCTCTTAGTTGATGCCTAAAACTCAGGAGAACTCTGTTTTCAGTTCTCATTATCTCTCACTCTCTGTGCTAAACTCCTCTTAGCTTTCAAAAAGATGAGAACTATATCACTATTCTCACTGACTAAAGATCCAATTTAAGTACTCAGTCAAAATTGTACTTCACCAAGCAGATTTCCATGCTTCTTAATCTGGACATTAGCAAAAGCTTCTTGGTTGTATTTTAACAATTAAGTTCCAGCTGACCGGATCACCAGCTCTAACTACTTATTTAACCAACTGAGCAGTGCTGCTAGCAGACAGTTGTTTACCACTGTTTAAGACCATGAAAGAAACTAGAATTTAAGATTAAATTTAAGTTGAATGCTATGTTCGAAATATGACTTGATTTTAGAAAGTAGTCAACCCTTAAAATATTTAGAATTGCCTCACTCATAAAATTCTCAAGTGCTCTTATAAAGCTGCACTCCAATGAGCTGATCTCTGTGTTACTCACTTCCAAATTCTCTCCCCTTTAAGTTGCTTCTTAAAGCTTATCCTCTCTTGGTTTCAAATATTGATGATAACTCCTGTAAACCTTCATGGAACACTTCACTTCATTAAAAAATGTATAAGTTAAATTTGTTGTTCATTGATATATATTTATTTATTATAAACAACAATTTAGTCATCTGTTATGATAGATTTCACGTGCAACTTTGACCACTGTAACATTATACATAAGATATAAAATTTATATTCTGCCAGGAGATATGTATTGCACAACACACAGGACATGGTGATGAATTATACTTTGGGAACATGACCAACAGAATTCTTTTATGTGAAGGAATCATTGCAGTCACAATGTAGGTGAAGAGCCTTTTTCTTTATACTTTTTCTCCCCACCATTCATGGCACTCAGCATTCTGCTCCATCAACAATATTCCTTTGTCTCCTAGACTCACTTAATCATTACTTCAAATAAAGATGTCACATTGAAGCAAATGCTTCCCTTTTGCAGATTTAACATCTTTGTAACCTCGCAATTGTATTAATAAGTACCAGTCAATTGTTGTTCAATCATGCAGCTTAGTCTTCATTGTTCGGATTATCTTTCATTCAGTGGAGTCTGTTAGCTTTCATATCTGCCTGTATCATTCTGTAGTGCAATATTTTGTGGCAAAACAGTACTGAAAGTAAATAGAAAAGCAAACTGCATTCAATTAGAGAATGGGCAGAAGGACTGGATTGCCAGATGGTTAATGTGACTCAATTCTTCCCATGTTTCCCTGCTATGAGCACACTTTTAAACTAATTTATATAAGTAATATAACATTTCTTGACAGTTCCATGGAGTTCAGACACTGCAATTTCTTTTTTAAAACAATCAAAATAACGCAAGAGTTTAATATGGTAAATGCCATTTGTTTTTCTGATCTCAAAACTCTTATCATTCATAACCATAGATTCTACTTTGTTCAATTATTCAATTCATGAAGAAAACCTTCAGCTTTAAGATCCTTTGATGTTAAAAGAGATGGCTTAACCTTTAAACCTCACTTTTGTTGTTATATGTTTAAACAATTGCCGCACAAACATCTGTAAGATAGTATTAGCAAAATAAGTACTTTAAAATATTATCACTTTAACAGCATATTATCATGTCTGAAAAATTAGTACTAAATTTTAATTTACACATACATAAAGCAAAGTATGGCAACACTAAAGTAGCAAATTCCTAAATCCATCAAGTCATCCACAGCATTTCTGCTGCTGTAATTGATATTTTCCTGACTTTATTTTATTCAGTCATGGATGTGAGTTGTTGGTAAGGCCAGCAACTGTTATTATATTGTGGAGGTGGTGCTGATGTTGAGTCACTTTCCTGCTTGCTTGTATTCCACATGGTTAACTCATGGTGATGATAAGAAGGGAATTCCAGGTTTATCACTTTGTGGGAGGAGATATAGTTCCAGTTGGTGTATGATTTGGAAAGGAACTTGGACATTGTGGTATTTATATATCTGCTGCACTTGTCCTTCTAGGTGGTATAGACCAAAGATTTTGGAAGGTACTTTCGAAGGAACCTTGGCAAGTTCTTGCAGTGCATCTTGTAGATGGTATGCACTGCTGCCAAACAGCACTGATGGTGGGGGATGAGGATGTTTAGAGTGGGGGATAGGTTGCTGCTTAAGCGGAATGCTTTGCTCCAGAAGATATTGAACAGCAACTCACTAAACCTCTTTAGACACTCTTTTTACCACCTGGAAGCACAAAGCCAATAGATGTATGGGAATACCACAAACGGCAGGATCCTCTTCGTCCTGACGTGCAATTAAACTGTCATTTTCTCAATATCATGGAGTAAAATACTCAGAAAAACTCTTCCTAACTGCACCACGGCTGTACTTACACCAGTGATTCAAGAAAGCCACTCACCACAAATACCTCATTCACAACAGTAACATATATTGATATAATTCTTTCAATGGAATGAATCTCTCTAGATGTTCAGCAAATGCATTACCAAATAAAATATGACATAAGATGTGAAGTCAGATGACTGAAAACCTAGTCAGTGAATCATGTTTTAAAAAGTGTCTTAAGTGGGGTAGAGAGCTAGAGGAAATGTAGGGAGGGTATTTCAGAATTTGAGACCAAAGTAACTGAAGGTAGTGCCACTGATTTGCAGTAAATAAAATTGGAGTTATGTAAGATGTCAGATAAGCAGAAAATGGATATCTCAGAGGATTTTGGAGCTGAGCAGATTAAAGAGATGGGAGTGGGGTGGGGAGGGCCATGGAGGAATTTGAAAATAAAGATGAGAATTTTAAAAGCGTGACATGTTTGATCAGGAACCTATGTCGGTCTGTGAGCAAAGGTGGAGTTGGGAAAGGAACCTGTTGCAAGACAAAGGCAGTAATTTTGGATGACGTCATGTCTGCAGAGGATACAGTCCAGTAGAGCAGTCAGACAGCCAGATTAGCAGATGAGTCAGAACTGGATTGAAGTTGCAGAGTTGGAAATAGGCAATCTTTGTGCTTGTTGTAGGATGCTTATCTCCAGATCAATTGTGAACAGACTGGCTTAAATTTAAACCATTACCAGCAAGAGCGATGGAGCTGTAAGCTTGGGAACAAAGTCTGGAGCACAGACTGAAAACAAGCATTTAATTGGAGAGTGTTTCTGCTCATACAATACTGGATGTCAGATAAGTAATCTGATAATTTAGCTATTATGACACAGGGTAAACTCTCCTGCTAATTTAAACCAGCAACACAGAAATGATTCACATCATATTTACTTGAGAAATATAACATTGAATAGCTATCAATCCTATCTATACTGTCTCAGTTAAATCCACGATAATGCACCTGCAATTACATTCTTAGTACCTCTGGGATAATTCTTTGCCTCTTGAATTTTAACAGGTTACAGCATGAGGTGAATCGTTTCTGTGTTGCTGGTTTAAATTAGCAGAAGACTTTACCCCGAATCGTAATAGCTAAATTAAATAATTAAATTAAGTTATATCCCATTATTTAAAGTACAAATTAACAACTTTATTCTTTAAGTTCAACAGAGAATATTGAAACAAACAACAAATTACAAGCCCGTTCTCTTAAACCCATCTTTTAGCTCCCACTCTGCTATACTATACTAGTCTGAAAAAATAATCCAGATTAAGATACAAAAAACATAATCACTAGCTTTGCCGATTCTCCTTTTGTCGACTTTCCTTTGTAGGTTCTCCCCAGGTCAGTTTTGATGCTCTGCTGTGCAAACTCCTTCCATAGACAGGTACTTCTCTTGAGCTAGCAGCCTGCATTTGTTGGTCTTTTTGCAGTTCTCACTCAACTGTTCAAAAATGTCCAGTTTTACACCCCAAAATATTGGATCATTTCATTGGTTTTGATATTATCAAAATACTAAATTCAAATTTGATTGGAATTTGGTTTCTTGGGGCATAATTTAAACTGATTGGCCAAATTTGAATTTGTTTTTGTCTCACGGCAACCCATCTGCTGCCAGTTGATTTGACCAAGTGTTACGTGACTGCCTTGTTTAGAACCCTTTGTGCTGTGTCCGGCAGGCCTTGCTAGCTTTTCAACTCTCTTAAAGGTACAGGACCTTTACACCTTCATAACACCTCCCCTCTTTAAAAAAAAATGAACCATCATAAATAGAAGATGGCTTAGTTTTTTTTCTCTATTCCTTAACTACAATATCAAGACATATACATGACTTTAATCTAAGTTCATATTAACTTCTTCCCACATAAATATAACATTGATTAGATATCAATCTTATCTATACTGTCTCAGTTAAATCCACGAAAATGCATCTGCGATTACATTTTTACGACCCACAACATGTATGATATGTAAATTAAAAGTCTGTAAAGTAAGACTCCAATGAAATAGTTGCATATTCTTGTCTTTAAAGTATCGTTTCTGACACACTGTTCATGGCATACAATTAAAATGCTGTAAGGCCAGTACCAAACTCAATAGTTCTTTTTTGATTGTGGAGTATTTCCTTTGATGGATGTTGAGTTTGATTGTAAAGTAACCAACTAGCGGTTCAATCCCATCATCATCTTCCTGTAGCAGTACACCTCCAACTCCGATGTCACTAGCATTGATGGCAACTTTAAAAGGTTTCGAAAATTTGGTGTAGCTAAAACTGGTGCGGTGGTTAATATTGTTTTCAAATGGTCAAATGACTCCTGACATTGTTCTGTCCACTGAAACTTTGTGTTCTTCTTCAGAAAATCAGTTAACAGTGCCACTACACTGCTGAAGTTTGGAACAAATTTCCAATCGAATCTGCTTAGTCCTAAGAATTGGAGCATCTCTTTCTTTGAGGTTGGTTGTGGAAATTCCTTGATGGCCTTCATCTTTGCATTCCAGGGGGGCAACCTTCCATGACCGAAATTATGTCCCAAGAACCTCAGCTCTACTTTTGTGAATTCAGTTTTGTTTAAGTTTATTACCAGTTTTGCTTCTTGTAGTCATTCAAAGAGGTCTGCCAACTGTACCATGTGATCTTTCCAGGACTTAGTAAAGATCACTACATCAACCATATAGACAGCGTAGTTTGTTAACCCAGCCACAACTCTGTTCATGAGTGGAATGTGGTGGGTGTGTTCTTCATTTCAAAGGACATCACTTTAAATTGATATAGCCCATTTGGGGTTACAAATTCAGAAAAATATTTCACTGTCTCTGATAACCACGCAGTAAATCCAACTTGGTGATGTAACTGGCTTGACCGACTTTCCAGATACAGCCCTCCAATTTTGGAATCGGATATGAGTCCAATTTTGAAACAGCATTGACCTTCTGATAATCCATGCAGAATCATTCAGTCCTGTCCGGTTTGGGAACTCCAGGCATAGTTTGGTGATTTCCTCATCAAGCATGGCTTCCACTTCCTTCTGGACCTCTCTGGCTTTGAAAGGATTGAGCCGTTGGGGTGATGTTTTATCAGAGCAGTTGTCTCTACGTCTACATCATGTGCTATAGCATTAGTCCTCCCCATCTGATTCTTACATATGTCCTTATACTGCAGTAACAAACCTTCCAACTGCATTCTATGCTCCTGAGATGGTTAGTTTACCAAACTATCCCACTCCTCAAGGACTTCTTCAGTTTATAATCTATTTTGAGGCACATCAAAATCCACCCCATCTGGATTTGATTCCTCACTCTGCGGGGCAGTAAGTAGAACCTATTTCTCAGTTCTTTCTTTCTAGTATAGTACACTTTCAATATGTTCACATGACATACCCAATACCGTGTTTTCCTATCTGGCATCTTTGCTAGATAGTTCACCTGATTCAACTTTTTCTCAATTTGATAGGGACCACTAAACCTGGCTTTGAAGGGATCTCCTATCATTGGTAACAGTACTAAGATGTTATCCCTTTGGGAAAATGTCCGAATCTCAGAGCTTTTATCTGCCACCTGCTTCACTCTATGCTGTGCCCTTTTTAGATGCTGTTTAGCAAACTCACCTACTCTGTTCAATCTCTCCTTCACCTCTGATACATAATCTAAGTGTGAGATCTCTAACTTTGGTTAATTTCAAAGGGCCTCTCACTTCATGGCCGAATATTAACTCGAAGGGAATAAACTGAGTGGATTCATTTGGGGCATCTCTAATGGCAAACAATATGAATGGGATAGTTTTATCCCAATCATTTGGGTAATCTTGACAGTATGCTCTCAACATGGTCTTCAACATCTGATGCCATCTTTCTAAAGCTCCCTGGGATTCAGGATAATACGCATGAAATGTAAAGTGCTGTATATAAGCTATCCATAAACTCCTTAAACAGTCTAGCATTAAAATTTGACCCGTGTTCCGACTAAGTCTCTCTGGGTAGCTCATACCATGTGAAGAAAGCTACTTACTCCTCTTCCACCTTGTTTGCCTTGATACTCCGTAATGGAATTGCCTCCAGAAATCTGGTAGATACTTCCATTAGGATTAACAATTACTGGTTTTCACTTTTAGTTCTTGGGAAGAGACCTACACAATCAATTATAACCCATGTGAAAGGTTCTTCAAATGTAGGAATTGGCAACAAAGGTGTTGGTTTTATTACTGCCTGTGGCTTACCTACCATTTGGCATGTATGACACATATGGCAAAAGTGAGCCACATCCTTGTGCATTCCAGGCCAATAAAAAGTTTTTGTACCTTAGCCTGGGTCTTTCGTATCTCTAGGTGACCTCCTAAGGGTAGTTCATGTGCTACCAGCAAGACAATCTGGTGTACTTCAGCCGATTTCTCCTCTGCACTAAACTGCTGTGGTCTCCATTTCTGTCTTAGGGTTTTATCTTTCAGATAATAACCTTCAGGAATATCCTCTGCCTCCTTTTGCAAGTGCACATCCACATATCATCTTATCATTCTGTTGCAAGTCCTTTAGTCTTTCAAGACAAAACACTTCTGTCTGACCCTCTGTTCAGGTTTTTCCTGCACATTACGTCAAACAGGGTGTCCACTAACAGAACCTCAACTCCTTCATCTTTCTCCTTAGTTTTTGCTTCGTGCTGTGACTTATGATAGTGGGATTTGGTTATCACACAGTCTGGGAAAATACCAGGATATTTCTGTTTTAACTCCTCAGCTTCTTGGTCTTCCTTGGGCTTCTCCACAACAAAGAGTGTCACTTTCACTTGGATCCTGTTAAATCATTCCCAAGAACAGACTATATTCCTGGAACTGACTGTCTGTCAATCACTCCCACTGTTACTTCCCCAGACTTGAGTTGGCACTCCAAACCTTACGTAGAGGAAATGCTAAATTTCTGTCCATCTATCCCACAAATTACTACACTCTTGGGTAACAAATCAGAACAAGTGCAAATTCGCATATCTCTTACTATCAGTGACTGGTTAGATCCTGTATCTCTCAAAATTATAACTTCCTGCCCTTCTCCCCCTGTTCTTCCTGAGTAAACTTTATCCACAGGGTTGAATTCTTTCTGGAGATCAGGTACTAACTCAAACTCAGCCCTTGCCTAGGCTGTGCACTCTCCTGCAACTACTCGGCTCTTCTTGGGGTTTGCTTTACTACCTTCACTAATGCAACTGGCTTAGCTTCTTTTACCACATCTTTTCCCACAGTGCCTTTCTTCCCACAGGACCAGCACTGTGACTTTCTGGTAGTGAAAACACCTTTTCCTAGTGCCCTTCTGAAGCCACCGGCACTGTAATTTTCTGTGTTTCTCTCCATTACAGTGAAAACACCTGAGGTCTTTCACCTCCTTTCCACCTTCTTGAGGTTCTTTGTTTTTAACCTGTGGTAAACTCTTGCCAGTGTAGGATCTCCACTGCTCCCAACTTCTATCCGTCAGAGGATGAACTTCTGGCCGGAAGCTTGTCTTATGCACCAACATGTCCTCATCTGCTAATTCTACTGCCCTTCTCACTTCCTGAATTTTTTTGTTTCTCCACGTGAATTCTTACCATCTCTGGAAGTGAGTTTTTAAACTCCTCCAGCAGTATAATCTCTCTTAGAGCCTCAAAGGTCCTATATATTTTTAGAGCATGCACCCATCTATCAAAATGACTATATTTAATTCTTTTGAACTCAATATAAATCTTACCTGGTTTCTTCTTTATATTTCTGAATCGCTACCTATATGCTTCTGGTACCAATTCATAAGCACTTAAAATAGCCTGTTTAACCTCTTTATTATCTCTTGACCCCATCTGATAGTACAGCAAATACCTCACTTGCCTTGACTCCCAGTTTCGTCTGAACTAGCATTATCCATAAACTCTCAAACCATTCCATCTGCCTACCCAATGTTTCAAAGGAAATAAAGAAGGCTTCAACATCTTTCTCATCAAAATATGTATGTCACTACCTTCTTTTTAAATCTCCATTCTGTTAACTCGACTTTGCTGACTAAATCGCAATTTCTCAAGTTCAAATCCTCCCTCGTTTCGTCTCTCCCTTTCTTCTGTCTCTCTTTCTGTTTCCCTTTCTTCTCTCTCTCTTTGCTCAGCTAAGAACCTTCCCTCTCTCTCTTTTTCTTCTCTCTCTCTACCTCTCTCCTTCTGTTTATCTTCTAACTCCATTTTCCTCAATTGTAATTTAAGTTTTTCTACCTTTACTGCACTTGTCTGTTTCTCTGACACACCTAAGCATTTCAATAATTCAGCAACTATTTCGACTGAGTGTTACATTATTACTTTGTTCAGAACAACTCTCTTAAAGGTACAGGACCTCTATACCTTCACAACATAGCAATAGTGAAGCAAGCAAGAGGGGTGTTGCGGTAGGGCAGGATGTCATCAGCATACACATAGAAATTATGCCATACCATCAAGATATCTCAAAGTGGCAGCATGTAAATGAAAAATAGTAGGGGGACAAGGATAGATCCTTTGGGGACACCAGAGATATCAGTGCAGGTGCAGTAAGAAAAGACATTGCAAGTGTTTCTCTGGCAATCATTAGGTAGATAAAAATGGAACCACCTGAAATCAGTCTCACATTACTAGATAACTGTGAAGAGGTATTGAAGGAGAATGGTGTGGTTAACAATGGCATAGGCTATAGATAGGTCAGGGAGCACAAAGAAGAACAGTTTAGTTTTGTTACGGTTACATAAGATGTCATTGATTATTTTGATAAGAACTATGTCAGTTCTGTGGCCTAAAACCTGAATGGAAAGATTGAAACATGGAAACGTGGAAAAGATGAGAATGGTTTGGGACATGACATTATATTCAAGATGTTTGTGGAGAGGAAAGTCTCCAAAGTCCAATTTGTTAGTTTGGTGAAGTCAAGTGTTAGCTCTGTTAGGAGACAACTAACAATGCAGAAATAAAGGAGAGAGGGAGAATACCCAAACAGAGAGACCCCCTTATTAAATTGGCCAGCATCTGGACCAAGGAGAAAGGAAGAACACCCAAGCAAAGAGAATTGTTTATTATATTGATCAACATGAGGACCCAGATGAAAGGTGAGTGTTTGGCAATGCCTTCGCAAGGGAAATTAGGAACCATGCCAGATAAATTTATATGCCATCAAAAATCTTAGATAAAAGATCACAGTTGGAGCAATTGACAATGCATGAGTTAATCAAATATATTCAAAATGGATTTGTTAAAGGAAAGTTATGTTTGACAAATCTGGTAAGAGTATCTTTGAAAATGTAAAGAACAAGTTGTCCATATTAAACACATGAATTTTTAGAAGGTACTCAGTAAATTGTCTCATACGAGGCCTGCTACAAAACTTGATATGTGCAGCATTAGAAGAAACATTGTAAAATGGAGAGAAAATTCACTATCAAACAGGTTAGGGTTAATGGGTTTGTGATGGAAAAGTATCCTTTTGCCTGAGTTGAATGTTTTGCTTGATTTGAAACAGAATGTAAGCTGTTAACACCGAAGATCTTGCAAAAGCAGCTCAGCATCAGGAAAACAACAATTCAGGGCAGAGTAGTTGTTTTGCAAATGACTCAATGAGGTAAGAATGTTCTAAAGCCAAATGGAGGCTTATATGAAGTGGTAATTAAGTAATCAACCTGGGGCTGATATATTGAATCATAAACAATCTTGCAATTGTCTGGGGTAGGTTTCATTAATTATTGATGACTGGCTTTTTGTTTGAATCAAATTATGAAAGCTATAACTTGCTGCTGCTTTTGTTCCAGTATTCTGCAGGGCTTTCCATAAGTCGCCTCAATACCACAAAGCCCAGGACTGTGACTTCATTTGACAATAGTTTCTAAGGTCTTTTGGGCATATGATAGAAAATGAAGTGGCAATGGTTGTCTCTGATTGACAGGCTGTACTCAGCGTCAACAGGTCGTGACTGAATTTCCACATAAGAGCCTGCCTCTGAATGAGAAAGTTGTTGATTTAAATTGTATCTCGGCACCTAAGCACAAATAATTATGCTGATGTTTTAGCAATGTACTGTTGGAACTGTTGTTTTGGATTGCATCTGAAATTGAAGCTTCAGCTGTATTCTCAGGCTGGGTGAGGAAGAGAAGACATGGGCCCTGGTGCTTCTCCTTTTTCTAGGTCTCTAAACCCCAAAACACATCCTCTCCCTGACCCTTTAAAACCATGACAGGTTCTGTGCCTTCATAGTGCACTTTGAGTCTTACTGAACAGAACAGCACATCCCAGACGGAAGCCAATTAGTCCATCCAGTCTGTGCCAGTTTTTCAAAGAGAAATCTAAGCACTAATCCTCTACATCTATTATTTTCTTTATTTCCTCAATTTATATAATCTATTTTGAATGTTAATTTGAATCTATGTCCCCTAAAAAAATCAGAGGGAGTGCATTCCAAATGTTAACCACCCTTTGCGTAAAGTTTTTCCCATATTTCATCACTGATTATTTTTCCAAATGGCTTAAACTACTTTAAATGTGGGGCATCTGATTATCAATCCTTCAGGTATTCAAAATGGTTTCAATTTATTCTATCTAATCCTTCATAATTTCAATCATGTAGATGTGCTGGTGTTGGACTGGGGTGGATAAAGTTAAAAATCACATACCAGGTTATAGTCCAACAGGTTTATTTGAAAATACAAGCTTTCAGAGCACTACTCCTTCATCAGTTTCTAGTGGGGCAGGATCATAGGACACAGAATTTATAGTAAAAGATCAAAGTGCCATACAACTGATGCAAAGTATTGAACAAATTGAACATTTTATAAATTCCTACTTTGGAAATAGAACTAGTTTGACTTGAGGTTGGAATACAGACACACTAACCTCACACCTTTTATACATTGTCTGAGCTGAGATGTCACTTTTTTTTAGTAAAACCTTAAGTTAAGTTATCTCAGGACTGTGACTTGAAAGAAGTTCTGGGATTTGCATATTAATCACTCGAAACTTGCATCCTCATTTTAAGTGATTAAAGACTTAACAGTAATCTAGGTTTGTTCATTGTTTTGCATCAGTTGTATGGCACTTTGATCTTTTACTATGAATTCTGTGTCCTATAATCCTGCCCCACTAGCTACCTGATGAAGGAGCAGTGCTCCGAAAGCTTGTACTTCCAAATAAACCTGTTGGACTATAACCTAGTGTCGTGTGACTTTTAACTTCACAATTTTACACAACTCCAGTAAATTCTCTCAGGCTTCTTAGCTCTAAGGAGAACAACTCAAGATATTATGTGAACCCTCATCACTGAAGCTGTTCTAGTAAATCTCTTCTCAACTACATACATGTCTTCATTATCCTCCTGGTGCCCAGAATTGGAAACTAGAGTCACACAACGCTCGAACTGTGTTACATTGATTCAGCAAGGTATTTTCATTTTTTGTAGTCTACGCCCCTCTTTATAAATACCCTCAAGAATGATTGAGTCATTTTGGACTTAGAATATCAACTCTGTTTTATTTTCTTATAGATTCTACCAGACCTGTTTGCTTCTCCAGCATTTTCTGTTCTTATCACAAGAACAGATTATCTGGTCACTATCACATTCCTATTTATTGGAGCTTGTTCTCATGTTTCCTATATAACAAGAGTGACCTCACTTCAAAAGTACTTCGAATCATAAAATAAATGCAACCCAGAGTGGGCCATTTATTCTATCGTATCTATATCCATGATTCTCTGCAGGAGCAGCTCTCCTGCTCTTGCTCTCTACCCCTGCAAAAGTTTCCACTGAATCCTCCTCCATTTTGCTCTGATGAAGATAATAGTGTTTCAGTGGGAAGATTACAGGAAAGAGAGACAAGATGGATGACAAAGGAAGAAAAAAGTTGACTAACTAGGGAGGAATTAAAACTAACATCAAAGACTTTCATGTGAGTATCACATTGCCCATTTTTCTGGGAAAGCTCATTGTTCTCAATTGAAGCTGTTGAACATTAAGCAAATAACCATCACTCTACAACATCTATCATTTTCTGCCCTGAGTCCATTTGTAGCAGTATTTTTGAGTATATCCAGGCTAAGACATTTTTTAACAGTGTTTAGATAAATAAAACAATTTTTATCTATGCTTTATGCCTTTTTGAAGTCTCAAGTGCTTATATACAAATATATTTTATGTAAAAAAAACAATTCGCACATTTGTGTTTAGGCAATCTAGCATTGTTCTATAATCCAGAAAACTCCGAAATCCAGAAATGCTTTGGTTCCAAGCATTCCAGACTGGAGGCGTTACAGTGCACTTCACCTTTATTGATTTGTAGTGAATCTGGTATGTCAACTTCGTCTTTTTCACTATGTTGGATCTTCTACCTTACAGAAGGCAGAAATAAAATGCTCATTTTTCAGTCATCAAACTTATCCTTAATAAATATGTACATACTTTTATTTCTGTGTTGTAATCAACAAAATGTCAAAAGGCCAAACAAACAGACCCGGAAGGTTTCTTTCCGAAAAATGAAAAATGACTTTCTTGAATGCCATCTTTCTATATTTAAAACTCTTTAACTAGAATTTAAATTGAAACAAGGGAAGATCAACCAAGTTCAATTCTTTGATTCGTTAACAGTTAAGCAGATTTATAAAAAGGGAAAATGTTTAAAGTAACATAGTTGTAACTTGTGCACGGCAATCAAAAAATATAAATCAAAATGACTGGTGTACATCACTGAAATGAAATCAAGCAGATTAACCTTTTATCTTTTGGAATTGCATGTTTGTTAACTGACAGAAATGTTTTAAAAACTACTTCGACTCCATGATCCTTTTGCCAAGTATTATTTAAATGGAAAAAAAGTGGCAGAAAGCCTGCAACACAAGAGAACTTGGGGGAACTTGTGTACAAAACTCAAAAAGCTTGCACACAGGTACAGCAGGTAATCAGGAAAGCCACCGGAATTGGCCATGATTTCAAGGGACTTCAGGTATAAGGGTAAGGAAGATTTACTACAATCGTACAAGGTGCTATAAAGCAGTTTTGGTCCTTCTATGTAAGGAAAGACATTAGTTCATTGAAGGTAGTTCAGAGAAGGTTCACTTGGATGATCCCTGAAATGGATGGATTGTTTTACCATAAAAGCTAAACAGGTTGCTGGAAGAATGAGGAGTGATCTCATCGAAACACATAGGATTCTGAAGGGGCTTGGTAGGGTAAATGCTGAGAAGGTATTTCCCTTCGTGGCAGAGTCTAGGACCAGAAGACATAGTCTCAGAATAAAGAGGTACCAATTTAAGACTGGGATGAGGAGGAATTTCTTCTCCCAGGTGATTGTGTGTCTTTGGAGCTCCTTACTGTAGGCAGCTGTGGGGCTAGAGATCTTGTGTATATTTAAGGTTAAAATAAATAGATAGGGGAATCAAGGGTAATGGGGAAAAGACAGGAAAGTAGACAAGAGGAATGTCAGATCAACCGTGATCCTATTGAATAATGGAGCAGGCTCGAAGAGCTGAACAGCCTATTCCTGTTTCTCTTTCATTGTATTAACTAACCCAATTCTTCCTTTTCTACTGATCTGCTATTTATACTACACTTTTAGATCCCATTCAGTGTAATCCAACAGCCTCATTTCATATTTATGCTTTGCCTCTATAAATTCCTTTCTTAGTTCTCTTCTGAATCTTCCATATTCAACCTGATTTCATTTTTACTCTCGTTGGCATGCATTGTATTTCGCATTTTTCTGCTTCAGCCTGTTCTCCATCTCTTGTCCTTATCCAGGGAACTATGGTTCCCTTTGGGAATTTACCTCAACTGTAACCAAACTCTCTATTCATTAAGGCAGTCCATTTCTTCAATAAGTTTCCGTCAGTCTACCTCTACTAAATCTATTCTCACCCCTTTGAAATTGGCTCTCCTCCAATTTTTTTTAAAATCTGGATTATTCCTAATTATTCTTCCCCATAACAAATCTAAACCTTATTATGATACTGATCCTTAAATGTTCCTCTACTGACATTTAATACATTCCTTCACTTAATTCCCCAGTCAGATGCAACATTGCCTCCTTTACTTCTAGACCAATGTAAATCAAGAAAATTCACCTGCATATACTTCAAAAAACTCTTATCCCTCTCTGCCCTTTATACAAATGTTATTCTAGTCTATACTAAGATAATTAAAGTCCTCCATTTTCATTGTTTTATAGTTTGTGTATTTCTCAGTAATTTATGGCAAATTTTCTCCCCCATGTCTTTTCTATTTATGACGGTCTAAAGAATACATTCAGGCATGTAATGGCATCTTTATAGTTTCTCAACTCTAATCAATTAAATTCTGTTCTTACCTATTCTCGCATCCTCACTCTCCAACACTGTAATATACTCCTTAAATCTATACTGCCACCCCTTCTACTTCCTTTCGCTACATATCTTACTCGAACCCCCCATCTTGTATCCAGGAGTATTTAGTTGCCAATCCTTTCCTTTTCCAGCTAGATCTCTATTATTACCAAATATCCGGCTATTTGTGCCTGTAGTTCTCCAAGCTTATCTACTAGACTCTGTGTTTTTATATATTAGTACAGTAAACTTATGGTGAAACTCATTTGATTCCCTCTTAGTCTCGCAACAGTTAATTCTTTATGGATTCTTATTCTAACACTGGCTGTCTTTCACTATAGTTTATTTACTTTGTTCCTCTTTTCTGATAATACCGCATGGTTCCCATCGCCATGCCAAGTTAGTTTAAAGTCCACCAACAATCCACCCTGCAAGGATATAGATCTCAATTCTGTTCAGCTGCAACATGTCTATCTTATGCATATCCCATTGCCTCATAAGTCAGTCCCAATATCCCAGGAATTAAAGCCCTCCTCCTGTCCTATCTTTTGAACCATTCTGATTCATTCTACTAATTCTATGCTTATTCATACAAGACATTGCAAATAAGCAGATTAGTAAGTTGAACTCTTGTTTGCTTCTCCTTCATATCTCCTGAAAATTTGCCTACTGAACCTCATTCCATTTTCTACTTATGTACTTAATCACAATATGGACCATTTTCTCTGGCCCTCCTTGGAACGTTCAGCACCTGCTCAGTGAGACCTAGAATCCTGTCACCAGGGAGGCAACATACCATACTGAAATCACTTTCATAGCAACGTATATCAAAATCCAGAGATTACTATTGACCAGAAATTGAATGGTGGCTGTGTAAGCAGGTCAAAAACTGGAAATTCTGAGTTGAGTAACTCATTTCCCAAAACTCATTTCCACAAGTCAGAAGTGTAATGGAATAGCTCTTCTTGTCTGAATGACTGCAGCTCCAATCCTTATAAAGTACTGTCACATTCAGGACAAAGCAGACCATTTGATCAGTGCCCTATCTACCACCTTAGACATTCACACCCTCCAGATCCAACACACACTACAGCAACTTGCCAAATTTGTTTTTCAACAGCACCTTCCAAAACCACAATCTCAACATGCAAGAATGACAAACTCATCTGATCAGGGACAAAAGGGTTAATATTACTGGGCTTATTATTAAAGTGCAGATAGTCCCAAAATAAGTACTGTATTTTGCCCATTGTAACAATGACAGCCCATTACTCATTGCTACATAGAGTGAGAAGATAACAATGACAGCCTATTACTCATTGCTACATGGAATGTGAAGATAAGGGAACTGAAGCCAGTCAAGTAAGTTGAGTGACCATAGAATCTAGCAAACCCAAGTTTGCATGAAGCTGAGAAATATAAGCGTGTTCCAAAAACTCTGCACATTTAAGAAGCTCTTTGGGTAACTGAGATGTGCTTCCCCCCACATATCACAAATAAAATCTTTGCTTATCTGAGCCATGCAGACGGAAGAGTGATCAATTTTAACCAAAACAGAGTAGGTGCATGAGAAAACCATCGCTTGTGAGTTCCTTTTCAAGCCACTTACCATCCAGACGTGGAACTATATCGCCATTACTCTATTGTCAGTGGATCAAAATCCTGGAACTTCTTTATTAACTGCCCTATAGGTGCACTTGCAGTAGGTTGATTGCAGTAGTTCAAGAAGATGGCACACCACAACTTTCTCAAGGGCAATTAGGCATGAGAAACAAAGTTGGCCTTACCAATGAGATCCACACCCCATGAAAGAGTAAAAGTAAAACTCTGTCCTTTCTTGTATAGAATCCTCTATCACTTTCTCTTTCTCAATCTTCTCCTGCCCACTCTTTGCTACAGAGCCAACCATGCCACCATGCATTTGGCTCTGGCTCTTCCTCCTAGATGGACCATTACCCTCATGCATATTCAGAACGAATACCAGGTAAAAAGCAAGATGTATTCAAGAACTTCTCGTATCATTCAAAGGAAGTGAGGACAGGTGATATGTTGTCACCTATTCCTCTTCTAAACCTGTACAATCTTAAGCCACAGGCTTCTCACATCCACAGTCCATTCAAATAACTCTTAAGCATTAGTGCCTTCAATTGCTGCTTAAGTTCCAAAGCTGAGCTCCTCCAGGTTCCAACACTTCCTGCCCAAATAGTTGTCCAGCTCACAAGAGATATCCTGGAGTTCTCACTTGGAACAGCATATGCATTCCACAGGATTGAATTGACCTGTGACCCACTACTTTTTACTTTAGCCAAACATAAACATAAGTAAGCCAAAAACATATGGAAAGTCTATTTAGTTTATTAATTTTAAAAACTTACAGATTCTTAGCTGAGCAAAACTAAAGCTGTAATAATCAGCAACCAATTACCCATTGGTTAACATCACTCTTTCTTATTTTCTTTTCTACTCAGAAGTGCTATTGAGCACAACAATGTCTTCCCACCACCAAATCATCATAAATTGTTCTTGCTTTTTTTTTAAAATAGTAACCACCAGCAGCAAAAAACATCCATGTATTCAATTCAATATTTACAAACAAAACCCATTATGGGTAATGCAAACCATCAAAAAGAAGGAGGAGGCATTGGGAGTCAGGAGAGTAAGAAGGGACTAAATTAAAATGGAGTTGAAGGGGGAAATAAAGCATTGCATCCCTCACGGAACATTACTCTTTATTTAAGTTACTGATTATTAAGACCAGATTCCTCTTGTTCTTCCAGAGAACCAATCTTAAACCTTGTTTTATCTTTTATAGTACCTCTACAAGTATTTTCTTTCACCATGGTCCCTTAGGTCTACTCTTAAGCTTTTATGTCTTCTGCAACTCTTCCCACTCCTTACATATCAGTTCCATGTTCACTGTTACAAATGGGAGAGTTTTTCATATCAGATTTATTTTAAAAATTGAATTTAACTTCCCTAGTTGGCATGTTTCCAGATTGCTAGTCCAATCACAGTACCACCATACTACCTATATCTTTGGCTTCCAAGCATTTTGGGTCATGAAAGTAAATGCAAGCTTTTCTTTCCTTGTCTTGATGAGTGGAGTTCAGTGCCTTGCTAGTTTGTGCCTCAATGACAGAGGTTGGGATGGTCATGTTTTTAGATTAGAGGTGAAGCAGATTGAAAAGTTTGTTGCTTGCCCTTTGGAGAAACTCCAGTCCAATAGGAAACTTCATGCAGATGAGTGGAGACTTGTGACAAGTAAGGTGTGGAAGACTGTTGGTGCAATGACACAGTCTTGTTTGATCCAATTTGCACATGTGTTAGGTCTGTGATGGATCTGAGGTGAAGACCTTTGTAAGCTTGAAGAAGTCCATCTATAATGTTGCTCTGCTCTCTGAACTTTTCTTGGATTTTTACATACTGTGCAAATCATGGCCATTGTGCCTCTCATTGGACGGAATCTGCAATGTGACTCCAGAAGGAATCTTTAAGACACTGGGAGGAGGTGATTAAGGCAAATATTTGCAACAGCCTTCTTGGTGTTGGAGAGCAGGAAGATTTCTAATTCTTTTGAAGATGGTCATAATTATAGAGTCTCAGAGATCTGTTGTTCTCCTGCTCTCCTCCTTCCAAGTGAAGGAATTGAGGTCATGTACTTCTTGTAAGCATGTTTCTTGTTGTTTTCAGCAGGGACTTGATCTGCACTAATGGCTTTGTTTCTTTTCTCAACTACCAGATGGACTCTTCAACCTTATGTTGCGCTGGTTTGTACTGAGGAGGTGACAGGCAGCAAGCTGTGGGATGTGGACAGGGACTGTGTCTTGCTTGGGGAAATCCTTGAAGTACTCCTTCCATTGAGCACTGACAGACTCTCTGTCCTTGATAAGTGCGACTTCAATGCCAACTTCTGAACTGCAGTACATAGCTGACACTTGCATGTATGTGCACTCAGAGGCCACTTTCAAAGCATCATTAATGTATACAAAGAGGTCATTGATAGAATGGCCCTTCGGCTAAACAGATGGAAGACAAAGATCCTCGACCAGCTTCTTCCTGTCACATAATGCTGTCCCCGACAAACAAAATTCACAATGATCTGCTGGACAACGTGGATCAATTTTCTTCCCTTGGCAGCTTCCTCACAATGAGGACAGATATCAACAATGAAAGTCAATGCCCTGTGGTGTGTCAGTGCAACCTTTGGCCATCTGAGGAACAAGTAAAAGTACAATCACCAGGCCAAATTTTGTTATGAAATTTTAGTTAAGAAATGGTATACTTCAGTTGGTGATCCACTAGTGGGACTAGTTAGTAATGGTCAATGGGAGAAAATACAAAATTACAAAAATATAATGTGATGTAATTGA
Source organism: Chiloscyllium punctatum (assembly GCF_047496795.1). Lineage (NCBI taxonomy): Eukaryota > Metazoa > Chordata > Chondrichthyes > Orectolobiformes > Hemiscylliidae > Chiloscyllium > Chiloscyllium punctatum. Next base: position 61,356,899 of record NC_092743.1, read on the forward strand.
GATTAGAGAAGGTTTGAAAGTACCATAATTCGGGAGCTCTGCATTTGGTAGGCAGAACCTTTCATAGTAAGCCATATCTGCCTGTTCAAGTGAATGTAAAAGATGCTACAACATCATGTGGAAAGTGGGATTTCAGTGTGTACAAATTAGTTTACTTTAAAAAGAACAATTGACTACACTTCAAATATCCACTGGCTGTGAACAGTTTGAAAAGGAACATGTGTTATCGATAAAGAGGTGTTGATGGATGTTTTGTTATAGATTTACAGAAGACATTTGATAAGAGAATTGACATAAATGGATTTTCAGGTTGGCAATATGTAGCAAGTCGTGTGCTGCCAGGGATCAATGCTGAGGTTGCAACTACTTACAACTTATATTAATGATGAAGGGACCAAAGACACGGTTGCTGATTACACAGAATAGGTAGGAAAGAATGTTTTGATGAAGACACAATGAGATTACAAAGAATATAGAGTGGGCAATGATCTGACACATAAGAGTGTAATGTGGGAAAATGTGAAGTTGTCCATTTGGTAGAAGAATTAAAAGGAAGCATTTTATCTCAATGGTGAGAAACCGAAGAGCTCTGTGACGTAGATGGATTTGGGAGTCCAAGTACAAGCATCACAAAAGGCTAGTATACAAGTACTTCAAGTAATTGGGAAGTTAAGAGAATATTTTCTTAGGACACATAAATGCAAAGCTAGGGAGGGTGTGCTTCACTTATAAAGAACCTTGGTAAGGCTACATCTCGAGTATTGTGTATGTACTGATCTCCTTATTTTGAGGTATGACCTAAGTGCATTGGAAAATGTCCTCAAATACCTGAAATGGTTGGTATCTTATATGGATAGATTGGATACTTTAGACTTGTGTCCATTGACATTTAGGAGGGTAAGACATGACTTGACTGAAGAATGTAAGATTCTAAAGAGTCTTAACAGGATAGATGGTAGTGGTAAAAGGATAGTAGTAAAGTGCATGAGATGCTACCTCTTAGAAAATCCAGTTTGCTGTCTTCTGTGTGCTGTAGTTATCTGAGGATGTTCAGCTTCCAAAGGCTCTCTGGCGCCACTGTGTGGTAGGAACAGAAATGGCTTTAATTCGGTTTGCTCCAGATTTTCCATTCTGATCCATCAGTTTCTTGATTCATAGGTTGTTGGTTGCGAGATCACCGTCAGCACATAGAAACTCGAGATAACAAAAACAGTCATTTTTGTTGTTACCGAGGGTCTGTCTCTGTAACCGAAGATTAAAAAAATAAAGTTTTCTATTACCTAGGCTATAGGAAGATAATGGTCCCAAAGTATGATCTTCAAGGGGGTACTAAACTGTTAAAACAGGAAAGTTTATTTGAAGGAAAAAGCTCTGGAATAAAAACTGCTTAAAAATTAGTCCCTACTTTGAACTGCCCTACTTTACATGAAAAATCACACAATACCAGGTTATAGTCTAACAGGTTTATTTGGAAGTACAAGCCTTTGGAGCACTGCTCTTCATGAGGTAGCTAGTTTTAAGTCATTCTTTGCTGACCATCATTAGTTATCGGGCCCACATTCGTATTTAGTATTTTGAGTTTTAAAGTTGTTTCATGACATAGGGCTGTACGACCCAATCATTGAAATGGCCTCTGATTCTTCCTGACCCTCCTTCTCACTGTCTAACACTTTGATTTGTGCCCTATGCTACATCAAAGATCTGGGAGAGGGAAGGAAGTTGAGGGAGAAATGATAGCAATGGGGCAGGAGGGATCAGAAAGCAGTACAGGGCATGAAACAGATGTTTGAAACAGTGACGGGAAGGTTAAGATGGCAGCAGAGGCTGTGATTAGAGAGTCAATGAGAGGAAGAATCTGCAGTGACTGGGAAGATTGAGCTGCAAATGTATGATGAGTGAAAGGTTTTGAAGCAGAACTGGAGCAATAGAGGGTGAGCATGACGAGAGTAGCATATTTATTACATGTTTGTAAATTTTATTTTTAAAATTATATCTTTGACCAATATAGGAATTTAGCAACATAACATATTTTATTTTAGGGTGCATAACATTTGTATTTTTTTAGAACAATCTGTTGTGGTGGCCCTTGACTAAATTTGACAAGATGGCTACCTGACACATTTTGGTTGAAACAAGATGGCCAAAAGGGGTTGGCAGCTAAACATAGCAGATGTTTAGAGCCAGACATGTGGTCTCCATACAGAGTTACTGAATAAGACAATGAAAGATCCCGTGGGGAGTCATAAAAGTGCCCTGATGAGAAGAAACATTAGGGAATTTATTCGGGTTTCTGTAAACAGGCAGTTCTAAAGATACACAAAAATTGTAATAAGGGCCATTTTTGAAAAGCTTAGATTGGCCAAGGTCCCAAGTTTGTTATTTAGTAAAACGTAGGAAAAAAGTCTGATTCTACAGTATTCTGAACTTTTTTAGCTAATTATAAATTAGCAAGACAAACAACAAAGTAGTTTGAAAAGGTTATGAGAAATATCTGAAGATTCTGGGTTTATAAATGATGGAGTTAAGAAGGATATGGGGAGGATCTAATTAAAACACACAGAATACTGAGGAAAGACCTTTAGAATGAAGATAAGGAGAAATTTCTTCAGCTAGACAGTGGTGAATCTATGGAATTCATTGCACTGAAGCCTGTGTGAGCCAAGTCATTGAGTATTTTTAAGGCTGAGATAGAGAGGGTCTCGAGTATCAAGGGGATCGAGGGTTACGGGAGAATGGGGTTGAGAAACTCATCAGCCATAATTGAAAGGCAGAGCAGACTCGATGGGCTGAATGGCCTAATTTCTGCTCCTGTGTCTTATGGTTAGTTGAATTCCTTGAGCAAATATTTGCAGGCAGTAAAAGAAGCTCAATGCATCATTAGGGAAGATAACATTAAGAAATGTAAACAGTCAACCTGTAAGAGAGCAAAGAGGTTGTAAAACATGGAGAGATAAACAATTGCATCTTAAGTGCAGATTCTTACATCCAAAGATCAAGGGAAGAGTGACAGGGACAGATTACAAAATACAGAGTGAAAATGTGTTATGTCCCCAAGTTATATGTGGAATCTTGACAAGTTTCATTTAATGGCTTGGTGAAAGAACTGTACAGAGACCAGTGTCCTGTCACCAAATCACTCTTTATTTACTAGTGCACATTATACTGGCTGTGGGCAGCCAGTGTTGAGTCAGTCCTGAACTGAGGAGATTCTAATCTCCTGGCTATATTGTTTTCTATACTACTGTCATAAAGTAGTGGTGTATGTGTGTGTGTGTGTGTGTATGTGTGTGCGCGCGCGTGCAAGACACAATGATAACACCAAGTGTAAATTGATATTCCAATACCAGAAAAAACACCCATGTGGCAAAGGAATTAGTGACAAGCAAAGCCCAGTGCAAACAATTCTCTTGGTTATATTATTTTTCCTTAATCAACCTGTTCAGAGATGTTATTACACACTTCAGGAGCAGGCGGGACTTGAACACAGGCCTCCTAGTCCAAGGGTAGGGACACTACCACTGTACCACAGAGGGCCCTTAAACAGACTGTGTTCACATTTAATTGAAAAGTGGGAACAACACATCTTGCTCAGATAATGAGGAAACAGTGTTGTTTCTGTCTGTATCAAACTTGGAACTTTTTGTGTCTGAAGCAAATGTTCTCCTGGTTGTATTAGTCAGCCACCGCTTTCCTGATTGACCCAGGTTAACAATCCCAATCAAGAATCTTGTAGTTAATGAGGTCTACCTGGTTCAAATTATTACATTCCTTTCTACCATGAACCCAGGGATGTAGGCCTGGTCTTTCTCTTGTAGCTTCTGTTCTGACACTTTCACCCAGGTCCAGTTCCTCTGGCCTGGACTCAGACACTGGTGGCATGTACCAGATCATGGCCCATCTCTTGCATTTTGAACATCTTGGAAAAGTCTCCCCCTCTTCTCTGGCAGCAACAGCATCCATTTCGGACTCTGAGGTTTCTTTAACACTAGATGGAGGGGGAGCACTTACTGTTTTTGCTAGGCCTTCTGGCTGGTCTGAGAAGCCATATATGTTTTACTCCTGCCCTGTTTGGGAAGTAACAGCTTTCTGGTGATCCACGTGCCTGACCTCATGTCAACCTCACCGGCGTACCCATACCAGGCCGTTTCCATGGTTCCAGCCCCAAGCTTCATTCCCTGAATGGAATTGTCTCTTTCGTTTAGAGGAGCATGTGGCCAGCCTTGGCATTCCTGTTGCCATTTCACCCTCCCCTTCAGGTCTGGAGATATCAAGTTTAACTTGGTGCGCAGTCTTCTCCCCATCAACAATTCTGCTGGAGCTATCCCTTATTTGGTGCAGGGTGGTCCCATAACAGGAACAGGAACTGGAACAGTTCAGTATCAAGTGACGCTGTAGGCTGCTTCTTTAAGCCTGTCTCCAGTGTTTGGACTTCTCTTTCCACTAGACCATTGGACGATGGACAGTATAGAGCTGTCGTTATGTGCTGAATGCCATTTGACTTGAGGAAATATTCAAATTCCCATTGTCCTTGACCAATGCTGACAGGAGTCCGGGTATCATGAACAATGCTCGCCGTTTCCCAATTGTCATCCCTGAGTTTGCTGAATGAACTTTACGCAAGTCCAACCACTTTGAATGGACATCCACAATGACCAGGAATCAGGAATATTGGGCCCATGATAAGACAAACATAGTCAACAGGCAACTGAGTCCAGGGTTTATCTGGTCATTCCCATGAATGTGGGGACACTGCTGGTGGCAATTTCTGTCCTTATTGGCATTGTGGGCACTGCCCCAATGCAGTTATGTCAGCATCCAACACTGGCCACCAGACATAGCTTCTTGCTAGCATCTTCATCTTGGAAACCCCTGGATGACCCCTGGTGGAGTTTGGCCAGTATCTGGGTGGCAACCTTTACTCGGGACAATCATTCTTGCTCCCCACAGTAATAAGCTATTGTCTACGGTGATCTGGCCTCACTGGGTCCAGAAAGGTTCCAATCCTGGTTATGATGGCCCTTCTGTTTCCCCCATTACCAATAGCTATTTCAGTTTCACTCGGATATTGTCCACAGTGTCCACAGTCGGATATTGTCTCCAGTGTCCAGTAAGTTTAAAACCAAAACGGACCCTTGCAGGGGAGGCATCACCAGTGGAGTATGTACCAGTGAGGGACAGCTCAAGGCATCCACATGAGCCACTTGGCTTCCTGGATGGTGTTCTAACTTGTACTTGTATGTGCTGAGAATATGAGCCCAATGCTGAATTCTACCATAAGCTCTAGGAGGCACCCCCTTGTCTTCCTTCAGTACCTCTAGCAGGGGTTTGTGATCTGTTACTATTACAAATTCCCATCCGTAAAGGTACAGGTGGAACTTCGTCACATCAAAGACGACCGCCAAACCTTTGTTCTCTAGCTGGGCACACCTGCGTTTGGCATCAGCCAAAGTCTGGGAAGCACATTTTCGGATGTTCCTCTCTTTTGGGCCACTGGTGAGCCAACACTACCCCGATACCATATGGGGAGGCTTCGCATGTCAGCACTACCTCTCGCATCAGCTCGTAATGGGCCAAACTTGATTGAGTTTTTGAAGAAGTAACAAAAAGGATTGATGAGGGCAGAGCAGTAAATGTGATCTATATGGACATCAGTAAGGTGTTTGACAAGGTTCTCCATGGGAGACTGATTAGCAAGGTTAGATCTCATGGAATACAGGGAGAACTAGCCATTTGGATACAGAACTGGCTCAAAGGTAGAAGACAGAGGGTGGTGGTGGAGGGTTGTTTTTCAGACTGGAGGCCCATGACCAGTGGAGTGACACAAGGATCGGTGCTGTGTCCTCTACTTTTTGTCATTTACATATATGATTGGATGTGAGCATAAGAGGTAAAGTTAGTAAGTTTGCAGATGACATCAAAATTGGAGGTGTAGTGGACAGTGAAGAGGGTTACCTCAGTTTATAACAAGATCTTGACCAGATGGGCCAATGGGCTGAGAAGTGGCAGATGGAGTTTAATTCAGATAAATGTGAGGTGCTGCATTTTGGGAAAGCAAATCTTAGCAGGACTTATACACTTAATGGTAAGGTCCTAGGGAGTGTTGCTGAACAAAGAGACTTTGGAGTGCAGGTTCATAGCTCCTTGAAACTGGAGTCGCAGGTAGATAGGATAGTGAAAAAGGCGGTGTTTGGTATGCTTTCTTTTGTTGGTCAGAGTTTTGAGTACAGGAGTTGGGAGGTCATGTTGCGGCTGTACAGGACATTGGTTAGGCCACTGTTGGAATATTGCATGCAATTCTGGTCTCCTTCCTCTTGGAAAGCTGTTGTGAAACTTGAAAGGGTTCTGAAAAGATTTACAAGGATGTTGCCAGTGTTGGAGGATTTGAGCATTAGGGAGAGGCTGAACAGGCTGGGGCTGTTTTCCCTGGAGCGTCAGAGGCTGAGGGGTGACCTTATAGAGCTTTACAAAATTATGAGGGGCATAGATAGGGTAAATAGACAAAGTCTTTTCCCTGCGGTCGGAGAGTCCAGAACTCGAGGGCATAGGTTTAGGGTAAGAAAGGAAAGATATAAAAGAGACCTAAGGGGCACCCTTTTCACACAGAGGGTGGTATGGGTATGGAATGAGCTGCCAGAGGAAGTGGTGGAGGCTGGTACAATTGCAACATTTAAGAGACATTTGGATGGGTATATGAATAGGAAGGGTTTGGAGGGATATCAGCCAGGTGCTGGCAGGTGGGACTAGATTGGGTTGGGATATCTGGTCGGCACGGATGAGTTGGACTGAAGGGTCTGTTTCCATGCTGCACATCTCTTTGACTCTATGAACATCCTAGATGATGATCACTGCTTTTTCACTTCCCGAAAGGCTGCTTCTTGACTTTGCAACCATTTCCAAGGCTGACCCTTTCTCAATAGCAGGTGTAAAAATGCCAAGCTGGAGGCCAGGTTACATATGAATTTTCCGTAATAATTCACTAACCTAAGGAAAGACTTAAGCTCCAGTACAGAAGGGGATGGTGAGACTCCCTTGATCGCCCTCACTTTCTCTTCCAACAGCTGTAACCCATTTTTCTCAACTCTTTAACCAAGTAGGTCACTTGGGGCACCTGGAAAACATATTTTTTCGCATTCTAAGGCACATAGCCGCCTGGGAGAAATGTTTATGCACTATGTTCCAAGTCTCCAAGTGCTTTTTATTGGTCTTCCCTGTTATTAGTATGTCATCCAGATAAATGGCAACCTGGGGTAGCACTTGTAAAATGTTTTCCACAATCCATTGAAAAAGGGTGCAGACTAATGATACTCCAAGTGGCAGTCTTGTATATTGATATAAATCCTTATGAGTATTAATTGTATGGTGCTTCTTGGACTTCTCATCCAGTCGTAATTGCAGGTAGGCATGGCTCATGTCCAGCTTCGTAAAGGACAGCCCCCCTGCCAATTTTGCTTACAAGTCCTTTTGTAAGGGATTGGGTATTTATCCAGCTGAGAGAAGTGGCCTACCATTTGCTTAAAATCCCCAAAAAGGCGAACCAATCCATTAGCTTCACAATTGGTCCAACAAGTGCTGCCCATTCTACAAACTGCACTAGTTTGGTGATCCCTTCACTCTCCAGCCTCCTGATTTCTGCCTCTACATCTGCCCACAAGGCAAAGGCAATGGGCAGGCCTTGCAAAATCTCAGAATTGCATCCTGGTTAACATGTAAAGTGACTTTGGCCCTTTTGGTAGTATCAAGCCCTTCTTGAAAAAACTCCTGGTTATTTCACTAGGACTTCACTGAGGCAGCCATTTTCCAACTGAAAAATGTTGAGCCAATCTAGGTGAATCTTTCTCAACCAATTCTGGTCCAATAGAGACTAGAATGGAAACCATACTCTTAATTTGTAACAGTTCCCCAGTCTATGTTCTCAGTCTGGCTTAGGTCTTGCACAGCTTAAAGGTTGAAGTCCCAAGTGAATCTTGTTAAAGGCAGGTTCTGCAATCACAGATACAGCTGCACCGGTATCAACTTCCATGGGAACTCAGTGACCATTTAAGCAAACATTCATATTAATTAGGTTCAATTTGAGTGTCACTTAGTAATTTAATTGTTCCAACCCACATGTAGTGGAACTTTCCTGAGTGTTCACTCTCCTGGGCACGAGTCTATGAGTTTTCCTACTCAAGTCAGGTCTTGTAGGACTCATTTGCTGTCTTGTGTCTGCATACCGACAGCAACTACAATGGCTTTCTGGCCCAGATTCTAAAAAACTGTTTAGCCTCTTCGCCAAGGCTCAGCTTGTATTAGCTGGGGTTCTGCTGTGGGTTAGCCTAGGGTCCTTCTGCTCAGAACACATCTTGCATGAGGCTCTGCGATTGCCTACACTCAAGTGGTATTTCCTAAGATCAGTTGGGGAGGTGAAGGTGTCCAATTCAATTGGAATTCCCTGTAGTTCCCATGCTCCACTTGCTGCATTTTATAATGACCATGCCAGCTGCAGTGCCTGTTTGAAGTCCACTTGGCTTCAGATAGTAGGTGCTTCTACATGGTTACGTCATTAATCCCACATACCAAATGGTCTCTCAGCATCTCATTCAGGGTTAATCCAAAATCACATGCCTCTGCCAGTCATCATAACTTTGTCAAAAATCCCAAAACAGATTCCCTTGGTTCTCTAACAGACAAATAAAATCTATAACATCTCAGGATTAGAGGAGGTTCAGTGGTAATATTCCTTAACCATCTCTGCCAACTCTTGGAAGGTTTTAATGTCTGGTGCCTCTGGGAAAGTTAAGCCCCCTATAACCACAAGTTCTGCAGGTCCACACTTGTTGCTTCTTATCTGTCCCAATGTCATTTGACTAGAAAAAATATCACATTCTTTCCACATCCTGGGCCAGTCTTTGACAGCAGTGTCAAACAAGTCAAGCTTCCCAAATAAAGGTATGGTGCCAGAACAACTCCAAGCGAAAGCTCCTCAGGCATGTCCTGTTTTCTTCCATCACCATTGAAATAACTGCAGACGCCAATATCCCATCACCAAGTCATCCTTTATTTATTGGTACACAGCACACTAGCCAGCCAGCTCAGAGTCAGTCCTCAAGTGAAATGATTCTAATCTCCTTATTCTAATGGATCAGCCCTGACTTTCCAGAATGGCCTAGGTTTACAACCCCAGTTAAGGGGCTCGTAGTCAACAATGTCCACCTGGTTCCAATCACTACACTTTGTAAAGTTCACCCTCATCTGTGGAATTCGAAGCGAAGCTTTTTATTAAAAGGAAATTAATAATGGAAAATGTTCAAAGTAGAAGCAATAAAAGATTTACTCAAGAACTAAACTCTGGTTTAAAATTCACTCAGCATCAAATCGTGGGAATGGGAATTGCAGCTGGAAGTTAAAAGGACTGTTTGTTTGATCTCTCAGGCTGAAATGAGAGAAGGGTTGTTCTCAATTTGTCAGTTATGTCACAGAACTGTAGTCACTTTATATTAGAATTGATTTTAAAGAAGCTTTAACAATTAGTAAAATTAATATCCTTTCTAATCTCCTGTACAAAAGTTAGTACAGAATTTGGAAGAGTTCTCAGTGATAAGTGTCCAGTTTATTCACAATTAACATGATCACCTAGCAAATGTTTGGGAAGGAGTATAACCATCAGAATATATCAGATTCCAAAGACAAGTGGCAGAGTTATCTGGTAGTTATTATGAGATTATGGGAAGACCTAGGGCTGGCCATAGGGTTGTCTATCATTGATTGTGTTTATTGGATTGAATGTTTAGATGAGGGGCAAGTGCCTAACAATGACATCAATGTTGCACATAATTATTGTAATGTGAACATTGTAAAAATATTGTATTCAGTTGGGAGAGTTAGGGTGTAGTTGACCTCTCCTATGATTTGAGCTGTAATTAAGGGGACAATTGGAAAAGACAGATCTGGAGTGATGTCTGGCCACTCCCATACGTGTTAAAAGAGCTCTGAATAAAGATTGCTTGTACTGCTGAACACAGAACTCAAGACTCCTCCTCTTTGACATCTCTCCACAACACAACCTACTTTTGATTTTTAATGAGAAAATATTCACTTAAAGATTTTTCATATGATGTTCTATTTTTCAGGAACTCAATTTCAGCTTTAAATGAGGATTTATTGTTTGTCTTCAATTTAATGTATTGTGAGGTCTTATCCTGACATACAAGCAACATAATGTACATAAAGTATCAGGATTTTACCAATTCTTCAAGGACAATGGAAAATTAAGAAACAAATGCAGGGGATCCCCAAAATACAAATGTCCAACTTATGAATGCTCATCCTTACAAACTCACTCTCATCTGTGGGGTGTAACCATTGTGATGAAAATGTGGGTGTACTGTACCTTTAAAAGAGTTAAAAGCTAGCAGTGACAGCACCAAGTGTTCTCAATAAGACACAATGTAACATGTGGTCCAGCTACTGGGATAGCTAGGGTAATTAGTTGCCTGGAGACAAAAACAGATTTGAATTAGGCTAATCAGTTTAAATCATACCCACCCCCCAAAAAAACAAATTCCAACCAAGTTTGAATTGAGTATATTGACAATCTGAAAAACCAATGACATGATCTGATGTTTTGGGGGTATAAGACTGGTGAAAATTGAACAGTCGAGAGGAGAACTGCCAAGCCACCATGTAGAGACACCGTGAAAAGTAGCTCTCTTAAAGGTACCTTTACTGATCAGTAACCTGTGAAGCAGAATGTCCAAGAAGAAGAAAAGAAGACCGGAATAGAAAGGTGAACTGAAAGCCGCCTGGTTTTGAAATAATAAATTTTGCTTTATAAATCTTAATCAGGGGTTTTATCAGACAAGTAGTGTAGAAGAAGATAAAAAATAGGTTAGAGGAAGAAGTTGTAAATAGTTGTTAGTTAATTATTCTCTGTTATACTTCAAGATTTAAAGTTGTTCATTTTTACTTTAAATAGATCTTGGCTTCTTGAATTTTCACAGATTACTGCACGGAATAAATCTTTTCTGTGTTGCTGGCTTAAATTAAGCAGGAATATTCACCCCGTGTCATAACAGTTTGGGGGCTTGTGGTCAGGATTTGAACTGGTTTAGACAGATTTGAATTATTTGGGGGTACGAAAAGTCCCAGCAGATTTAAACACTTGTAGGTTAGTGTCCTAGACCTTTAAATAAAATGTGGGTGAGGCAAACTGTTTCATGTTGGTGACTTGTGGATGATTAAATTAAAAGTGAGAGAAAAGGCTCTTAAAATTGCTAAAGATGCTCTGGGATTTGAAGAAGATTTTCAAATTTGCCAAGGAAGTTTAGAAGGAAAGAAAAAGGCCATACTTATACAATTAACAAGTAAGTAAGATTTAGGTTAAACCAAGGACAAAAGTAAAGCTGAACTTGTCAGGGAATTACTCAAACGCTTAGGTATGTCAGAGAAACAGACAAGCGCAGTAGAGGTAGAAAAACTTAAATTACAACTGAGGAAAATGGAGTTGGAAGATAAACAGAGAGAGAGAGAGAGAGAGGAAAGAGGGAGGGAGAGAGAAAGGGAGAGAGAGAGAGAGAAGAGAGAGAAAAGAGAGGGAGGGAGAGAAAAAGAAAGAGAGAGAGAAGAGAGTGAGGAGAAAAAAAAGAGGGAGAGAAGGTTCTTGCCTGAGCAAAGAGAGAAGAAAGGGAGACAGAGAGAGAGAAAGGAAAAAAGAAAGAGAGAAAGTTCTTAGCTGAGCAAAAAGAGAAAGTATTTGAACTTGAGAAGTTGCGACATAGACAGCAAAGTCAAGTTAACAGGATGGAGATTAAACGAGAAGGTAGTGATACATACAAATACGTCAAAATACGCCACATTTTGATGATAAAGATGTTGAAGCCTTCTTTATTTCACTTGAAAAATTGGCTAGGCTAATGGAGTGGTCCGAGGATTTATGGGTAATGCTAGTTCAGACTAAACTGGTAGGCAGAGCTAGTGAGGTATTTGCCGCACCCTGTCAGATGACGTGTTAAGAGATTATGAAGAGGTTAAAAAGGCTATTTTAAGTGCTTATGAATTGGAACCAGAACCATATAGACAGCAGTTCAGAAATGTAATGAAGGAACTAGGTCAGACTTATGTTGAGCTCGAAAGAATTAAACATAATTATTTTGATCAATAGGAGCATGCTTTGAAAATAGATAAGACCTTTGAGGCTCTAAGAGAGATTATTCTATTGGAGGAGTTTAAAAACTCACTGTCAGAGATGGTAAGAATTCACGTGGATGAACAGAAAGCCCAGGAAGTGAGAAGGGCAGCAGAATTAGCAGATGAGGACATGTTGGTGCATAAGGCAAGTTTCTGGCCACAAGTTCATCCTCTGAGGGATAGAAGTTGGGAGAAGGGAACATCCTACGCTACGAAACCATGAGTAGAGAGCACTGGTAAGAATTTACCACATGTTAAAGAAGCCTAAGAGAGTGCACAGAAGGTGAAAGGCCTCAGCATTTTCACTGTAACGGAGCAGGACACAGAAAATTACAGTGCTGGTGGTTTAAAAAGGGCACTAGGAAAAGGTGTTTTCACTGCCAGACAGGTGGGACACATAAAGACACAGTGCTGGTCGTTAAAGAAAGGCGCTATGGGAAAAGATGTGGTAAAAGAATCTAAGCCAGTGGCATTAGTGAAGGCAGTAAAGGAGACCCCAAGAAAAGTCAATGACCTGCAGGAGAGTGTACAGCCTAGGCTGGGCTGGGTATGGAGTGATTCGTGATCTCTGCAAAGAATTTGCCTCTTGGGTAAAGCTTACTCAGAAAGAACGGGGGATAAGGAGAAGAAGTTATAATTTTGAGAGATACAGGATCGAACCAGTCGCTGATAGTAATGGAAGAGTGAATATGCACTCTTTCTGATCTGTTAACCGAGGGTGTGGTAATGTGTGGGGTAGATGGACAGAAATTTAGCGTCCCCCATGTAAGATCAGGTTGGACTGCCAACTCAAGATTGGGAAGTTACAGTGGGAGTGATTGACTGGGTGTCAATTCCAGGAATTCAGTTTGTTCTTGGGAATGATTTGTCAGGATCCAAGGTGGGAGCGATACCCCTTGTGGTGGAGGAGCCCAAGGAAGATTAAGAAACCAAGGAGTGAAAACAGAAATATCCTGGTACTTTCTCAGACTGTGCGGTGATCAGATCTCACCATTATAAGTCACAGCACGAAGCGAAAAATAAAGAGAAAGATGAAGGAATTGAGATTCAGTTAGTGGATACCCTGATTGAAGTAATGGTACAAGAGTAATCTGAACAGGCAGAAGGTCAGACAGAAATGTTTACCCCTGAAAGACTAAGAGACTTGCAACAGCAAGACAAAACAATAAAAGAAAAATATGCTGATGCCTACTCTGAAGAGGAGGCAGAAAATATTCCAGAGGGTTATTATCTGTAGGATAGTATCCTAAGGCTGAAATGGAGACCACAGCAGGTTAGTGCAGAGGAGAAATGGGCTGAAGTGCATCAAATTGTGTTGCTGGTAGCATACAGACAGAAAGTATTACGGATAGCACATGAACTACCTGTAGGAGGTCACCTAGGCATATGAAAGACTCAGGCTAAGGTACAAAAACATTTATATTGCCCTGGAATGCACAAGGATGTGTTAACTTTTGCCGTACGTGTCATAAGTGCCAAATGGTAGGTGAGCCACAGGAGGTAATATAACCAGCACCTTTGTTGCCAATTCCCGTATTTGAAGAACCTTTCATGTGGGTTATAATTGATTGTGTAAGTTCCCTCCCAAGAACTAAAAGTGAGAACCAGTAATTGTTAACCATAATGGATGTGTCTACCAGATTTCTGGAGGCAATTCCATTACAGAGTATTAAGGCAAAGAAGGTGGTAGGAGTTAGTAGCTTTCTTCACGTGGTATGGGCTACCCAGAGAAATTCAGTTGGACCAAGGGTCAAGTTTTACTGCTAGGCTGTTTAAGGAGCTTATGTATAAATTGAGAAATTGGTCAGGGGATTCTCTACTATTGTTAACTGCAAGCCTATATTCATTGGTCAGTATACATGCTGGGATTACTCCAGTTCCGTGTTTAATAAAATTGCCCTTATTGGCAGCCTCATAAATAGGGGCTGAGCCATTTGTTCACTGTGCAAACTTGATGTTGAAATAGGGACATCAAAGCCATCCAAAGGATAAAGACTACTGTAATCAAATTACCTATTGCAATACATCATACAAATTCCGAAAAGGTGGTCTCTCTCTTCATGTTGAAAAGTGCCCTGTCAACTTCAGATTACCTGATTTGGAGATGCCGGTGGACTGAGGTGTACAAAGTTAAAAATCACACAACACCAGGAACTTCGTCAGGTCATCAACCAACTGATGGAAAGGCACTCCGAAAGCTAGTGCTTCCAATTAAACCTGTTGCACTATAACCTGGTGCTGCGTGATTTTTAACTCAGATTATCTGGGAAGAGTACTCAAAAGTACAAGCAACAGGTAAAGGCAGTCAGTTGTTTCACACTGCTTTTATACACAAATGGTGTTCGCCAATAACAGGATGTTGCCATTAAACCACTACGACATCTGCCTATCACACAAATGAGTAATGTAATCTATGAGTTGTTCTATGATTTATGATCAATGTTGTTGTGTATGTAGGCCATAGATCACAGGGACTATTGGATCATATCAAATAGCATGCCCATTTTGGTTTTTGTAACAAGCAAGATACTGACCATACCCAACCAGTCTACACCTGCAAAACTTTCAACACAGTATCTACCATTAAATATAATTCTGCAATTGGACAGTTGCTGGATAATCCTCAATGAGCAAGGAATTATCCTGAAAACCTATTTAGGAGACTCTGACTTGGCTTTGCTGTGTATATTGAAAGTTACATCTTTTAATATACAGGGCCCTGTTCTTTGCAGGCAGAAAGACCATGCACACACCCAGCACCTGTTCTAATTCAACAGAATACATAATAGCATTCGCTTCTCAGGCAAAGCCCTGACCAATCACAGTCAAGCTACCTGGTTTAAAATTTAAACAAAGTCCTGCTGTTAACTGTTAATCAACAGTAATGGGTGTAATTCATTGGTAACTTCTGTACCATTCAAAGTCCATTTGCTAACCAATCAGTATTAGAGTCATAGAGTCATAGAGATACAGCATAGAAACAGACCCTTCGGTCCAACCCGTCCGTGCCGACCAGATATCCCAACCCAATCTAGTCCTACCTGCCAGCACCCGGCTGATATCCCTCCAAACCCTTCCTATTCATATACCCATCCAAATGCCACTTAAATGTTGCAATTGTACCAGCCTCCACCACATCCTCTGGCAGCTCATTCCGTACATGTACCACCCTCTATGTGAAAAAGTTGCCCTTTAGGTCTCTTTTATATCTTTTCCCTCTCACCCTAAACCTATGCCCTCTAGTTCTGGACTCCCAGACCCCAGGGAAAAGACTTTGCCTATTTATTCTATCCATGCCCCTCATAATTTTGTAAACCTCTATAAGGTCACCCCTCAGCCTCCGACGCTCCAGGGAAAACAGCCCCAGTCTGTTCAGCCTCTCCCTGTAGCTCAGATCCTCCAAACCTGGCAACATCCTTGTAAATCTTTTCTGAACCCTTTCAAGTCTCACAACATCTTTCCGATAGGAAGGAGACCAGAATTGCATGCAATATTCCAACAGTGGCCTAACCAATGTCCTGTACAGCCGCAACATGACCTCCCAACTCCTGTACTCAATACTCTGACCAATAAAGGAAAGCATTCCAAACGCCTTCTTCACTATCCTATCTACCTGCAACTCCACTTTCAAGGAATATGAACCTGCACTCCAAGGTTTCTTTGTTCAGCAACACTCCCTAGGACTTTACCATTAAGTGTATAAATCCTGCGAAAACTTGCTTTCCCAAAATGCAGCACCTCACATTTATCTGAATTAAACTCCATCTGCCACTTCTCAGCCATTGACCCATCTGATCAAGATCCTGTTGTAATCTGAGGTAACCCTCTTCACTGTCCACTACACCTCCAATTTTGGTGTCATCTGCAAACTTACTAACTGTACCTCTTATGCTCGCATCCAAATCATTTATGTAAATGACAAAAAGTAGAGGACCCAGCACCGATCCTTGTGGCTCTCCACTGGTCACAGGCCTCCAGTCTGAAAACCAACCCTCCACCACAACCCTCTGTCTTCTACCTTTCAGCCAGTTCTGTATCCAAATGGCTAGTTCTCCCTGTATTCCATGAGATCTAACCTTGCTAATCAGTCTCCCATGGGGAACCTTGTCAAACGCCTTACTGAAGTCCATATAGATCACATCTACTGCTCTGCCCTCATCAATCTTCTTTGTTACTCCATCAAAAAATTCAATCAAGTTTGTGAGACATGATTTCCCACGCACAAAGCCATGTTGACTATCCTGAATCAGTACTTGCCTTTCCAAATACATGTACATCCTGTCCCTCAGGATTCCCTCCAACAGCTTGCCCACCACTGAGGTCAGGTTCACTGGTCTATAGTTCCCTGGCTTGTCCTTACCACCCTTCATAAACGGTGGCACCACGTTTGCTAACCTTAAGTCTTTCGGCACCTCACCTGTGACTATCGATGATACAAATATCTCAGTAAGAGGCCCAGCAATCACTTCTCTAGCTTCCCACAGAGTTCTCAGGTACACCTGATCAGGTCCTGGGGATTTATCCACCTTTAACCGTTTCAAGACATCCAGCACTTCCTCCTCTGCAATCTTGACATTTTGCAAGATGTCACCATCTATTTCCCTACAGTCTATATCTTCCATATCCTTTTCCACAGTGAATACTGATGCAAAATACTCATTTAGTATCTCCCCAATTTTCTGTAGCTCCACACAAAGGCCGCCTTGCTGATCTTTGAGGGGCCCTATTCTCTCCCTAGTTACCCTTTTGTCCTTATTATATTTGTAAAACCCCTTTGGATTCTCCTTAATTCTATTTGCCAAAGCTATCTCATGTCCCCATTTTGCCCTCCTGATTTCCCTCTTAAGTATACTCCTACTTTCTTTATTCTCTTCTAAGGATTCACTCGATCTATCCTGTCTATACCTGACACATGCTTCCTTCTTTTTCTTAACCAAACCCTCAATTTCTTTAGTCATCCAGCATTCCCTATAGCTACCAGCCTTCCCTTTCACCCTGACAGGAATATACTTTCTCTGGATTCTTGCTATCTCATTTCTGAAGGCTTCCCATTTTCTAGCCGTCCCTTTACCTGCAAACATCTGCCTCCAATCAACTTTTGAAAGTTCTTGCCTAAAACTGTCAAAATTGGCCTTTCTCCAATTTAGAACTTCAACTTTTAGATCTGGTCTATCCTTTTCCATCACTATTTTAAAACGAATAGGATTATGGTTGCTGGCCCCAAAGTGCTCCCCCACTGACACCTCAGTCACCTGCCCTGCCTTATTTCCCAAGAGTAGGTCAAGTTTTGCACCTTCTCTAATAGGTACATCAACATATTGAATCAGAAAATTGTCTTGTACACACTTAAGAAATTCCTCTCCATCTAAACCTTTAACACTATGGCAGTCCCAGTCGATGTTTGGAAAGTTAAAATCCCCTACCATAACCACCCTATTATTCTTACAGATAGCTAAGATCTCCTTACAAGTTTGTTTCTGAAATTCCCTCTGACTATTGGGATGTCTATAATACAATCCCAATAAGGTGATCATCCCTTTCTTATTTCTCAGTTCCACCCAAATAGCTATCCTCCCTGACCACAGCTGTAATGCTATCCCTTATCAAAAATGCCACTGCCCCTCCTCTTTTGCTTCCCTTTCTATCCTTCCTGTAGCATTTGTATCCTGGAACGTTCAGCTGCCAGTCTTGCCCATCCCTGAGCCATGTTTCTGTAATTGCTATGATATCCCAGTCCCATGTTCCTAACCATGCCCTGAGTTCATCTGCCTTCACTGTTAGGCCCCTTGCATTGAAATAAATGCAGTTTAATTTATTAGTCCTACCTTGTCCCTGCCTGCCCTGACTGTTTGATTCACTTCTGTTCTCAGCTGTACCAGTCTCAGATTGATCTCTTTCCTCACTATCTCCCCCGCCCCCCCCCCACCCCTTACTCATTTAAATCCTCCCAAGCAGTTCTAGCAAATTTCCCTACAAATATATTAGTTCCCTTCCAATTTAGGTGCAATCCGTTCTTCTTGTACAGGTCACCTCTACCCCAAAAGAGATTCCAATGATTCAAAAATGTGAATCCTTCTCCCATACACCAGCTCCTCAGCCATGCATTCATCTGCTCTATCCTCCTATTCCTGCCCTCACTAGCTCTTGGCACTGGGAGTAATCCAGATATTACTACCCTTGAGGACCTCCTTTTTAAATTTTGACCTAACTCGCTGTAATCTCCCTTCAGAGTCTCAACCTTTTCCCTTCCTATGTCATTGGTTCCAATGTGTACAAAGACCTCCTGCTGGCCCCTCTCCCCCGTGAGAACATTCTGCACCCTCTCTGAGACATCCTTGATCCTGGCACCAGGGAAATAACACACCATTCTGCTTTTTGTCTGCTGGCCACAGAAATGTCTGTCTGTACCTCTGACTACAGAATCCCCTAACACAATTGATCTCTTGGAAGCCGACGTATCCCTCGTTGCATTAGAGCCAGTCTCAATACCAGAAAATTGGCTGTTTGTGCTACGTTCCCCTGAGAATCTATCACATCCCCTACATTTTCCAAAATAGCATACCTGTTTGAAATGGGTATATCCACAGAAGACTCCTGCTCTAGCTGCCTACCTCTCTTATCCTTCCTGAAGTTAACCCATCTATGGGACTGTATCTGAGACTTTCTCCCTTTCTATAACTGCCATCCATCACATACTGTTGCTGTTGCAAATTCCTCATCGCTTCTATCTGTCTCTCCAACCGATCCACTCGACCTGATAAGATTTGCATCCAACAGCATTTATGGCAGATATAATCCGCAGTAACCCTTAAACTCTGTTTAAACTCCCACATCTGACAAGAAATACATATCACTGCAAAGGTCATTTTTGCTCCTTCTCAATCTACAGACCCAGAAAATAACACCGTCTTATTCCTCTACAAACACTGCCCCAGGTTAAATTAATAGCTATGGCTTATATTTTAAGTTTAATCAAGAGACTTATCTCCAAAAACATATAATCAAGAAAGAATCCACTGTACTCACTACTGCAGCCTTTCTCTTGGACAGACTTAAAACAACAATTAACTTATCTGATTCTGTGCTGTGAACTTCGCCCAACAGTTCCTCCAAGATTAGTTGTGAATTTCACTGTTTGTTAATTTTCCCAGATGCACTCCAATGTCCAGCGATACACAAATTCAAACAGCAAAGGTGGTAACTGTGCAGGTTCTCTCTCTCTCTCCTGCACTGACCTCACCATGTGCTTCCTTTGTCTGCTCTTCTCCCTTTTAAACTGCTGTTGTTTTGACCTTTTTTCCAAAGTTCCAAAGCAAAGTTTAAAACAAAACAATGCAACTGATAAGTAATTGCTGCTCCTGGAATTCGAGGAAATCATCTCCAATACCTCAAAAAAAAGGAGCAGCTCTTACAGCCAGAATTTTTTCCCGTCCTCCATCTTGGACACGAAATATAAATGTTGGTTTTCCCCTTTAATTGGTAGTCTTGATATTGATATATAATCAGTATGCATCAATTAAATAAATCAACATATACTGGTAAGATAAAAACATTTGATAAAATGTGTCTTTTTCAGCAACACTTAAGTATATCTTCTTCAATAAAGGGCCACTGTTAAATCATAACTGAGTTGCTTTCTGGAGATGGGAATATTTTCACTTATTCAAATCCCTGCAGATCAAAATATTAATTACAAGCTACCATGTTTTTCTACATTTCTCTCATTCTGACTGCATGACAAGTTGCATGTTTCTGCATTTACATTATTATATCAAAGTTTAAAATACAATTCAATATAATAAGAATCTAATTGGTATTATCAATGAACTCCAGTTAATAAACACGCTTTCTTACATTGGGAGCTTTTTTCCATTCCAAGTAAGGTCATTGTAACTCCTGATCTCATTATCTTATCAATAATGTTGCTCTTGTTATGCATAATTGCTGTTCCACAGTGAAACCTTTAATTATAAGTACGTCTATGATTCTATACCATATAACACCAGCTAATTACCCTATTCTACAGAAACTTTAATTAAAAGATCACATTTACATAGAAGTTTCTCTTCGGAAAATTAACTTTTGTCCTTGCACCCACTGTCAACAATTACAGCTCAGAGAAATTTAGGAGCCAGCATGCAACTACATACCTTTAATTAAATTCACTTATTAAGTATGGACTACTTCACATTGAAAGCCAGAGTGTCAGGTCAGATTCAGTTCAAATGTTCAATGGTCACTAACTATAAAATCAAATCACATTTCCCTACTTAACAAAGGCTAAGAGCTAACATCACTACAATATATGAAAACAAAAATCAGATGCCAAGTCAGTCTGATCAACCCATTCCTTACATAAGAATTTCTTATCTGAATCTGGGAAACAGATCCAATGTCACAATCAAGTGATATGAGAATGGTCTTTCTTTTTCATGCCAACTGTTTTCAGGCAATGTTCAGCCACTAATGCTAAAATGGGGTGTCATATACCCGACTACCTCAAACCCCTGAAATAATTACCAAAATACAGTTTCTTAAAATTTGCTATGCTATGGCATTGCTCAGTCAGAGCTCATACACTCATAATTAGAGGGACAGCAGGTTCAGATCACCCAAGCCCAACAAGTTGTACATGTCCATGGGTACAAAATCCATCCAGTGAGAAAAACTGTTGAGCTTTGCAAAAGTCAGGGAAATGGGTTTAACTGGAGAGTTCCTTCAAAGTCCTAGTACAGGCCCAATGGGCCTAACAGTCTCCTTCTGTGCTGGATCAAACGATTTGGCCAAAGCTCTAATTTCCATCATAAAATTCACCAAAAATAAGCAAGCACATAGATTTAAAGTAATTGGCAGAAGAAGCTGAGAGGAGTTGAATATTATTTTCAGCAAGGAGGGTGGCAGGAGCTGGCACACTCTGGCTGAATGGTAAGTGGAAGTAGAAACCTTCTTCACGTTGAAAAGTCTTTTTTATGCAGTTGAATAGGTCAAATGTTCTCCTCTCTGTGTCACTATCTTCTATGATTTCATAACAACTTTTAACAATACTTAGAAATTACTGCAATTAATATCATACTCTCAACCTCAACCTTTCCTTTGTGCCAGCTACCATTCTTTGTTCAGTTCTTAACATATCATTTAAAACATGTGAAATTAAATCAAGTGTTGACCATTTAGTTCTTGCAGTCTGCTCTGTAATTCAGAAAGAAGATAACTAGACTACTATAGCAATTCCACTCTTTTATCCTATTCACGTATCCCTTAATTTCACTCGTGTTCCAAAACTTTGTTGTCACTTCTATGAGATTCACATAAGCAGTCCCTTGAAAAGGAGGCAAACACCTATACTCTCAGCATACTGCAACCATGTTAGGTTGAGTTGAAGCCTAACCTTGTTGGATTCAGCAGTTTGAATTATTCTCGTCATCTGAATATACCCCCTCATGGCTTTTATAGGTATAACAAATGCTATTTTTTTGCTTTACACAAATATACAGTTATGGAGTTATACAGGATAGCATAGGCCTTTAAATTTTGGAACTTTAGCCCACACATTTCAACAGCTCACAAAAAGGGTAATTTTATTTTAGAATCTTTCCTTTTTATATTCTGATTGATTTAGACTTATATTCACCTGTGCAATGCTGGGCATAACTGCTCGTCTTCATGGTTTGTTTCTTATGTTACAGTTGGTACTAAATATCATGACTCAATAATAGCCCTTAATATGATAATCAAGTGTATTCTATCTAACTCGGCAGCTTAAGTTAACCCAAGTAATAAATCTCTCTGTGATACAAGTGACACAATGCTTGTAGCTCAACAGTAAACCCACTCAGTGTTTTTAATGTTTATCTTTTAAAAATATTATTACACAGGCATGCAGAATGATTCTCAATGAGATTCTTCATAGTTCATTGCCTTATTACCAATGAATATTAATGGCTTGCTTTCTTTGGTTGGTATTAGTGAGCTGCATGTATAATGCTTTATATAATTTTGTCCGTATAATTGTATCATGTTCTAGTTCAGCTTTGTTAAACCTAACAGTGAGATTAATGGTGTGAATATTAATTACAGCATGCACCAAGGTTAATCTGAAATTAATTTATTGCCTATTTTCAGATGTAAAATCCTATTTCAGTTTATTGTCATTGTAGTTGTTCTTGATGGATGTTTAAGAACTCAGATTTGCTGTATTTACTTCTCACATTAAATGTTGGGATTACAGTACATTAACATGCAAGGATGTGCAAGTGGAAACACCTGTCTTCTTGTCTAGAGCCAAACATCAATAGATTAGAGTCTCTTTGGAGTGCCTTCTAATATGTTAACACAAATTCAGACCACACAGACAGGGTTAAAACATCTTCTTCTGATAGTTATTAAAGCTTTCATGTGAAACTGTCTTAACACAGGTCCTAATGTACCCAGGTTCCAAGCACAAATAGTCCATAATTTGGAACTAATTGTAAACCACAATCAGATGGCATAAATTGGAAGTTGCTTTTGAACATATAAGGGGTGGGACCTTACTTTTGTGAGAATATGAGCACTTAATAAATGATCAAACTTCTGCCCCAGAACTAATGGTTGGTTCTGCCTCTGGAAGTTGCCATCGAGAATGTATCGGGGAACAATTATTGTTGTCAACATAAAAAAGGGCTTGAAGGAGCACTGGCATAGGCAGTGCACCAGGGAATAATTATCACCCAAGTTTTAATTGAGTTGATAAAAGTGCAATCCTTGTGCATGCTCTTGTGTTTGTGGAGAATAGCACGCTGAATGCATTCAGATTCTGGCATATGTAACATATATTGCAAGCGCAACTGATAACCTTAAACATGATCATAGTGTAATTCTTAGCAAATTTGGGATTGTTCAGAAAGTGCGGTTCGGTTACAGAATTTCACCTGATGTGGAATGATATGTTTCAATCAGAGCTGACTTGTCTTTTATTATTATTTAATCTCAGGGGCTGACTGTTCGGTGGTTCATTCTTCACGGCAATATCTGAACCAGGGTCCACTAGCCAACCTAAAGCATTTGTGTGCTCATGCAGTATAAACTGTTATTCCCTTGGACATTTGGTATTCTTGCATCTGTCCTGATGAGTGTAAGGCAAAAAGCTTTGGCAGCAAGACCTTTTTCCAGGATAGGAGAAAGTGAGGACTACAGATGCTGGAGATCAGGGCTGAAAATGTGTTGCTGGAAAAGCGCAGCAGGTCAGGCAGCATCCAAGGAACAGGAGAATCGACGTTTCTTCCTGAAGAAGGGCTCATGCCCGAAACGTAGATTCTCCTGCTCTTTGGATGCTGCCTGACCTGCTGCGCTTTTCCAGCAACACATTTTCAGCTTTTTCCAGGATACTCAACTTTATATTTATGGAATGCAACCTTTCTTTATTATGAGAAAGCATTCCACAGTTGTTGACAGGAAACAAAACTATTTTTTCAGGATTATCTATGAAGATAATACCATGCACTAAACCCATACCTGGTCATTATTTCATTTTTTTTTAAACTACAACTCTCAGAATTACTCTCTGCTGTATGTTTGTAAGTTCTATCGTTAGAGTAAATTTTGGATTACACCAGCTTCAGATCCTGGGCACTTTATTTTTGAAAACCGAGGGAGAGATCCAGAGTGCCACCAAAGGAGTCTGGCAGTCTTCTTGTGGAGGCACTCCCCAATGAATCTCTGAATTTTACAAGTAAATAGCATTTTTTTATATCTTGCTCGAGTATAATTGATACAAAGGATTCTGACATCACTGGGCGAAATCTCATTAACAATATGTGTTTTTCACTCTCACAATAGCTGGAGATCGCTGCCTTCCTGCGATAATATTAAACCTTTCACAGAAACTTCTCAATTTTATGCTAATTCATAGATGGGTCAATAATAGGTTTTAGTATCAGTAGTGTGATTAGTCCTCACATACTCCTGCTAACTGATAAACAAGTATATGAATGGAAACAGGAGATGATTAATGGGATGTCTGATTAGGGATGACAGTCATATTCAAAAAGCAAGTATCTTCGTTCAGGTCTGGGAGCGAAATACAGACGTATGGCTCCAGACGGATTTGGTGGTTCGGGGCAGACAGACCCCTGCTGTGAGCTCTGGTCTCTGCCTGCCACTGGACAGGCACACAGTCAAATACATAGAGAATCATTCCAATCGGGGACCTTTAACCCTTGAATTCCGACTGCCTCTGAACACTAGGATAAGCCAGTGAAACAGAACATTTTACTTTTCGGGGTTCACAACCTTCATCACTATGAACCTCTAGCTCAGCAGAGGTGTAGACATTTTCCAATCAACTTGTTCAGAGATGTTATTACATACCCCTGCAGCAATTGGGACTTGAGCACAGACCTCCTGGCTCAGATGGAGGAATACTACCACTGCACCACAAGACTCCTAGTCATTACTGCATTCTCCATAAAATGATTAAGTGAAGGATGATCATTATATTTTTATTTTTTGGTTTTCTCTCTATGAAAAGTATTCTATTAAAAACAAAACTAAGATTTAGGTTGTTGACTTGGGGAGAACCAATGAAAGATATTGGTCTCATTGTTATCGAGTGAGAGACAAACTATTTTTCATGTGGAGTTTAAGAGGTGGTCAGAATGATACTTGCTGCATGAGCCACACTGTGTAAAGCACAGAAACAGAACCTTCAGTCCAACACATCTACATTGACCAGATATCCTAAATTAATCTAGTCCCATTTGCCAGTACTTTCTGCTGATGGGTGAGTCCTGAATCCCGAGAACACAGTTTAAAAATAAGGGGTAGGCCACTTAGAACAGAGTTGAGGAGAAACTTCTTCACCCAGAGAGTGGTGGGTGTATGGAATGCTCTGACCCAGAAGGCTGTGGAGGCCAAGTCTCTGGATACTTTCAAGAAAGAGTTGGATAGAGCTCTTAAGGATAGTGGAATCAAGGGTTATGGGGATAAGGCAGGAACAGGATACTGATTGAGGATGATCAGCCATGATCATAATGAATGGTGGTGCTGGCTCGAAGGGCAGAATGGCCTACTCCTGCACCTATTGTCAATTTGCTCCATATCCCTTTAAATCATCCTTAATCATGGTCTCATTCAAATGCCGTTGAATGTTGTAATTGTACCAGTCTCCATCACCTCATCTGGCAGCGCATTCCATACACACACCACCCTCTGTGTAAAAGTGTTGCCCCTTAGGTCCTTTTTATATCTTTCCTCCCTCACCTTAAACCTCTGACCTCTGGACTCCCCAACCTGGGAAAGAACCTTGGCTATTCACCCTATCCATGCCCCTAGTGATTTTATAAACCTTTATCAGGTCATCCCTCAAACTCCGACACTCCAAGGAAAATAGCCCAGACTATTAAAGCCTCTCCCTATAGCTCAAACACTCCAAATCTGACAAATATGTTTCGTAAATACTCTCTGCACCCTTTCAAGTTTGACAACATCTTTCCTATGGAAGAATTGAACACTAGGTTCCAAAAGTAACTTAACTAATGTCCTATACAGCCACAACATGACCTTCCAACTCCTATACTCAATGCATTTACTCAATAAAGGCACGTGTACCAAACGCCTTCTTCACTACCCTACCTAACTGTGACTCCATCTTCAAGGAACTACGAACCTATATCCTTAGATCTCTTTGCTCAGCCACACTTCCAAGGGTCCAACTATTAATTGCATAGGTCCTGCACTGGCTTGCCTTACTGAAATGCTACACCTCACATTTATTTAGATTAAACTCCATCGCCATTCCTTGGTCCATCTGATCAAAGTCCTGTGGTACTCTGTGATAGCCTTCTTCACTGTCTACTACACCATCCAGTTTGGTGTCATCAGCAAACTTACTAACCATTCCTCTCATTTTCACATCCAAATCATTTATAGAAATGGCAAAAAAGAAGTGATCCCCTTGTTTATTACAAATGAGTTCCCAAATCAGGCTGAAATAGATAGTGAGAAGTTGGCACAATGTTTGAGTCACTTTGCTTGATGACAATCTGGATATGAAAGGACTATGACTGAAATCCACTGCAAAGGTCATCAATCCATCATACAAGAGTCGCAGGATAGTAACAAATTTCACAGAATATCCAAATCTCCGGAGGACTTTACAAAGGGATTAGTGTTTGATGAAGTTAAATGTCTTTGACAGACTAATAAAAACAAGGTTGAACTCTTTGCATTGTGCCACACATTTGTTTTGAATCTGTCGAGTGACGAAGACACTGATTCCCCTGAATGGCCCACAAACTGCAATGCGTTTCTGGAAGTACATCTTCCCTGACAGGTAGGAGGCAGTTCAAACATGTTCTTTAGAATCTTCCTCACATTGGAAGAACATAGAACATAACAGCGCAGTACAGGCCATTCGGTCCTCGATGTTGCGCCAAGCTGTAGAACCAATCTGAAGTCCACCTTTCCAACACTATTTCATTTTCAACCATATGTTTATCCAAAGACCATTTCAATGCCCTTAAAGTTGGTGAGTTGACTCTGGTTGCTGGCAGTGACGTTCACACCCCTACTACTCTGAGTAAAGAAACTACCTCTGAGAGCTGTCCTAAATTTATCACCCCTCAAGTTAAAGCTATGTCCCCTTTTGCTCATCATCATCATCTGAGGAAAAAGGCTCTCACTGTCCACCTTATCTAACACTTTGATTATCTTGTATGTCTCAATTAAATCACCTCTCAAACTTTTTCTTTCTAATGAAAACAGCCACAAGTCCCTCAGTCTTTCCTAATAACATCTTCCCTCATACCATGCAACATCCCAGTAAATCTCCTCTGAACCATTTCCAAAGCTTTCAACCCTTCCTATATTGCAGTGACTAGAACTGTACGCAATATTCCAAGTGCGGTCGCACCAGAAATTTATACAGCTGCAGCAAGATCTCATGGCTCCGAAACTCCATCGCTCAACTAATACAATAGCCTACCATGGGGAAATTTATCAAAGGCCTTACTGAAATTCATATACACCACATCAACGGCTTTACCCTCATCCACCTGTTTAGTCATCATCTCAAAGAACTCAATAAGGTTTGTGAGGCATGACCTACCCTTCACAAAACCATGTTGACTATCCCTTATCAACTTATTCCTCTCTAGATAATTTTAAATCCTATCTCTTATAACCTTTTCCAACACTTTAGCCACAACCAAAGTAAGGCTCACTGGTCTACAATTAGCAGGATTGTTCACTCCCCTTCTTAAACAAGGGGACAACATTTACTATCCCCCAGTCTTCTGGACTATTCCTGATGACAATGACAACATAAAGATCAAAGCCAAAGGCTCTGCAATCTCCTCCTAGGCTTCCCAGAGAATCCTAGAATAAATCCCATCAGGCCCAGGCACCTTATCTATTTCCACACTTTCCAGAATTGCTAACAACTCCTCTTTGCAAACATCAATCCCGTCTAGTCTAAAAGCCCGAATCTCAGTATTCTCCTTGACAACATTGTCTTTTTCCAGTGTGAATACTGACAAAAACAAAATCATTTAGTGCTTCCCCTACCTACTCAGACTCATAGCACAACTTTCCACTACTGTCTTTGATTGGCCCTAATCATTCTCTAGTCATTCTTTTATTCCTGATATACCTATAGAAAGCCTTAGGGTTTTCCTTGATCTACCTGCCAATGATTTCTCATGTCCCCCCCGGCCCTTCTCAGCTCTCTCTTTAGGTGTTTCCTGGCTAACTTGTAACTCTCAAAAGCCCTAACTGAGCCTTCATGACTCATCGTAACATTTGCCTTCTGCTTCCTCTTGACAAGAGATTAAACTTCAGTAAGCCACAGCTCTCTCACTTGACCACTTTCTCCCTGCCTGACAGGCACACATTTATTAAGAACATGCAGTAGCTGTTCCTTGAATCAGCTCCACATTTCAATTGTGCCCATCCCCTGCAGTTTCCTTCCCCATTCTATGCATCCTAAATCTTGCCTCATCACATCATAACTGCCTTTCCCCAACTATAACTCTTGTCCGGCAGTATATACCTACCCCTTTCCATCACTAAAGTAAACATAACCAATTTGTGGTCACTATCACCAAAATGCTCCCCTTCCTCCAAATCTAATACCTGGCCACGTTCATTACTCAGTTCCAAAGCCAATGTGGCCTTGTCCCTTGATTGTCTGTCTACATACTGTGTCAGGAAACCATCTTGCACAGGGCAAGATCGAAGAGCAGACATCAGGGGAATGGAGAAATTCAGCAACAGTGATAGGAGGAAAATATAATGTAGCCGTAGGGGGTAGAGGGTGAGCAAACCAAATGATAAATTAACTATCTTCCTCCTGATTCATTTCACATAGGAAGTCCTCGCAAAGAATGTTCAGTACAAATGTAAGGGCCTGAGATCACTTTGAGGTGTTCCTACACTGAGCAAACACACTGAATTGAAACAGAAACTGAAAAGTACTATTGCGCGAGCATTCCAAGTACATGTTTTCAAATCGTACCATAGCAGACGTTGCAACCTGAATCCAATAAACAAAAATCTGCAATAAAAAGCTACCCAAATGACAATACATATACAATGAACTGAGAAGAATGCAATCATATTATTATGTATGACATGTTCTGAGAAGAAGCGTTTTTAGGCCCAACTCTACATTTGGTCACAAACAAAAGAGACTCTGTCACCTGTGTGGGATCTTATCAAAGACCTTTTTTGATAATCCCAATATACCTGTACAGCATATTGGCTAGACCTCCTTGACCTCTGTTACAAACTATATACTCAAAAAAACTCCAATGGGTTTGTCAAATATGATTTCTTTTCATAAATCTATTAGATTAGATTAGATTAGATTAGATTACTTACAGTGTGGAAACAGGCCCTTCGGCCCAACAAGTCCACACCGCCCTGCCGAAGCGCAACCCACCCATACCCCTACATCTACCCCTTACCTAACACTACGGGCAATTTAGCATGGCCAATCCACCTGACCCGCACATCTTTGGACTGTGGGAGGAAACCGGAGCACCCGGAGGAAACCCACGCAGACACGGGGAGAACGTGCAAACTCCACACAGTCAGTCGCCTGAGGCGGGAATTGAACCCGGGTCTCTGTGCCACCGTGCCACCCACTATTGTTAGCTGTATTATTTTACCATTATTTTCTAAATGGCCAGTTATCATATTCTTTGTAATAATTTATAATATTTTCTCTAATAACATCAAATTACAGATCTGTAGTTTTCTATTCTACCTCTTTCTCCAATCTTAAATAGCAGGCTTACATTTGCCACTTTCGGGTCTGCAGGAACTTTCCCAAAATCTATAAAATTCTGAAAGATAACTGCAAATACATTCATTGTCTCCAAAACTATTTCCTTCAAAATTCTGGGATTCAGCTCATCTGGTCCAGGATATTATCAACATCTAATCCAAATAATTTTTCAAGAATTATCTCTTTTTGAAGATACATTTATTTCAGTTCCTCAGTTTCACAAGTTTCTTGGTTGCTTAGATTTTTTGCTGGGAGATTTTCTGTATCTTCTTCTGTGATAACAAAGTAGTTGCTTAGTTTTTCCATCTGTTATAAAATTTAAAGTTGCTCTAAAATTTAGTCGACTGCTTTAAAATGTAAAGATCCAGAATCACAACAGCTACTTTCAAACAATTAAGTGCATAGCATTGTGTGAAGTTATGGTGCCTGGAGAGTAGGGGTGCAGAGCTCCAAGTAAATTGGGCCTCGGCTGGTTAGGGTGTCAGGTGGCCAGATAAATGATGGGGTGATGATTTTGATTTTATTGTCACATGTACCCAAGTTCAGAGAAAAGTGTATAGTGTCGTCACACAAGCTACTATTTTAGGTATAAGTACCTAAGTACAGAAACTTAAGAACCACATAGAAAGAAAGAAGAAAGTTAAAGGTTAAACATTACAGTAGTCATAGTTTAGCATGAAACAAATGAAATAAGGTTAAAAGTTATATATTACAGACCTTTCTAAATTGAAAAAAAAAGGGGGTAGGGAGAAAAATTAGGTCTGGCACAGTGCTGGAGAATGTTTGGGGGAAGGTGTTAAACTGGGGGAAGAAGGGGTCAGTTCTAGTGAGAGTTCGCACCCTGGGAAATGGTGGTGGAACGATAGAGGCCGATCTGGGGCAAAGGAATGATTGGGTCTGCAGCGTGTGAACAGCAGACGGTGAAAGAGGAACGGACTCTTCGGGGTTGAAAAGGGGTTTGAGTTTGAAGCAGGTGAATGCAGGGTGGGGGCTTCAATGGGATGAGGAGGTTCGGGGAAAAAAAAAGTGTGGCCTTTACATCAGGTGAAAGGGGGTTTGGTTCCTGGGAGCGATAACGACAGGGTCTGCTCGGGGTAACCTTTCCCGAACAAACATTTTTCTTAATTGTATGGGAACCTTTGGCATTTTCTGATTTTAAAAAGGAGATTTTTCGGAGGGTTCCAGGGATAGGGTTATCCTTCGGAACCTCCAAATTTTCAGACACCTCCTTGGGTCCCCGAGCAGGACTCCATCTCCGCTGGAATAAAGCCTGTCCTTGGGAAAGTCTGGGTGATGTTTACTCGAGGTCACGGTGTAATTAACAGCATTTGCCGGCCCGGTTTATTATCTTTGTGAGTGTATCCTGAGGGAAAAGTACAAACAGATTGACACTGAATGTGATCGGATTACTCAGACTGACCCACATCGGAAACTTGCAGAATTAATCGATGATTTATAGTAAAGCAGGAGCCGCTGGGTTCAGAACAATCGAGAAAGACTGTGACCTCTGGCCGCAGGTTCAACCCTCCTCGGGTCAGAGGTCAGAGCTGGTCTGAAACACTTCCGGGGGCGGATGGCGTCCGTACGGAGAATGGGGAGCGGCTTAACCTTCATCGGTGAGTGTTTACCGGAGGGAGGAGCAGACTGCTGGCCGGGGCCCCCCCTCAACGTCCCCGAGCCGAGAGAGAGAGGGGCTGATCCCTCAACTCCCCCGCCCCGGACACCCCATCTCCCCCATCCATCCATACCCCGCCTCCTATACCCAACTCTCCGGTGGTCCCGGCTCCCCCAGCTTCCCCCCCCCCCCCCCCCCTCCAGCTCTTTCCCCCCCCCCCCCCCCCCAGCTCTTTCCCCCCCCCCCCCCAGCTCTTTCCCCCCCCCCCCCCCAGCTCTTTCCCCCCCCCCCAGCTCTCCACCCCCTCTTCAACCCCCCCCCCCCCGCTCTTCCGCCAGCTCTTCCACCCCCCCGGGTACCCCACCTCCCTAAATGCTCCCTAAACCTTGTGCACTGATCAGCAAGAACAGAAGCAACATGACTGCTCCCACTGATGGCAATGTCAATGATGTCACTCACTACCTTCTCAGTCTCATGCCCTTCTACTGGGCAAATTCTGTAGAGACTGAGTCAGACTTAATGAGGTGAGATACCTAACACAGTGTCATATCCACAGAGTTTTCAGTTCCTTTCGCAGGGTGGAACCACAAATGTCTCAGCTGACTCAGGCACTCATTGCAAGTAAGTGCTAGCAAAGATCTCTTTCTCAAAGGAGGCAATGTATCACCAAAGGTCTAACCATTCCCTCTTTCACCATCCACCAATCATGCCCCCAAGTCTCATCTTGTCAAGATTATTTTTTCTAGTGTGCCGGTTTGATATCCAGACATTTCATTACCTGGCTAGGTAACATCATCAGTGGCGACCTCCAAGTGAAGCAAAGCTGTTGTCTCCTGCTTTCTATTTGTATGGGTCTGCTACATAGATGACACCTTTGTCATCACAAAACGAAACAAGATAGAAGAGACATTTAACATCAACAACACCCACAGGCATAAAGTTCACCAGGGAGGAAGAAACCGACAACAAACTCATATTCCTGGAGGTCACAGTTGAAAGAAAGGGCAACAGAGAACTACAAACCTGCGTATACAGAAAACCGACAAACATTGTCCAAATATTTAACTATACCAGCAACCATCCCAACCCACACAAACGAAGCTCTATCAGAACACCATTCCAATGAGCCACCACACACTGCAGCACGGACGAACTTTGGAAAACCGAGGAGAACCACCTATACAACGTATTCAAGAAGAACGGATACTCAAAAAATACAGTCCGCCGATTCCTCAAGAACAAACCACGACAAGCAGACCAAACACAGCCAGAAACCCTAACCACCTTATCATACATCAAAGAAGTTTCAGAAATGACAGCCAGACTACTAAGACCCCTCGGAATCCTAGTAGCACACAAACCCACCAACACTCTCAAACAAAAACTAACAAACTTAAAAGACCCAATACAACCCATGGACAAAACCAATGTCATCGACAAAATTTCATGCAAGGACTGCCACAAACAGGAAGAAAGTTAGCCACCAGGATACACGAACACCAGCTAGCCGCAAAAAGACATGACCCTCTCTCCCTCGTAGCCCTACACATGGAGGAAAAAAACCCACCATTTTGACTGGGACAGGTTAAGTAAAGACATACCAGACAAACACGTAGATCTAGATACCATCGATCAACCCCTCATAAAACGAACAGAAAATGACATCACCATAAACCCTAGGAACCCCATCCAGGACAAACATATGAATAGAAAGCAGGACACAACAGCTTCGCTTCACTTGGAGGTCACCACTGATGATGTTACCCAGCCAGGTAATGAAACGTCTGGATATCAAACCTACAGCTCAGCGAGCAAATCTACACCCTAAACCTCAACCTGAGCTACAAACATTATTTTTTCCGATTAGAGAAATATTGATGCTTGTTCTGGTTTTTATAAAGTGAAGAATTACATTTATAGAAAGTTACAGTGAGGCATAA
This sequence comes from Chiloscyllium punctatum, assembly GCF_047496795.1. NCBI lineage: Eukaryota > Metazoa > Chordata > Chondrichthyes > Orectolobiformes > Hemiscylliidae > Chiloscyllium > Chiloscyllium punctatum. The sequence continues at coordinate 61,389,885 of NC_092743.1, forward strand.
GTTTGTGATAGTAATAGGTCAAGTAACATGTTGGATGCTCAAAAGGAAATGGAAGGTTCCTGGAGAGAGAAGAAAGATTTGAAGTCTTGAGGTGTGCAATGCAAGAGAATACTGGAAAAGTTAGCATACAGCTCGATGCAGACGATGTAATGCTGTTCACCCTTTCCACTGTCATGGAGGCTAGAGAGACCACTCCTATTGTTAATTTCCTTGTTCAAATCCATCCATGCCTACTTGGTTGGAAAGATTGTCTTCTTCTTCCCATTTTTGAGAGCCCACCTCATTATAATCCATCATATACTACTACAGGACATAAAGTAAGAAGTGAAAATTGTAGGGAGCAGTTTTTCTAAGTGTCTTCTTCATTCCTGTAGTAAATACCCCAAGTACTTAGTCTGTACAGTCTGTTCCATCTTTGTCCCTTGATTGATGAGGGAATGCAGAGGTGAGGTATGACTGAGTTAAGGAGCTTACTTTCAGATTCCTGACCTTCTACTTGTCCTGCATCTGATCAGTGATTATTGGAAGATAGTGGCGTAGTGGTAATGTCACTAGACTATTCATCCAGACACCCATGCTAATTCCTGGGAGGAAAAAGATTTGAATTCCACTGTGAGAGATGGTGGAATTTGAATCAGTACATATTTGGAATAAAGATCTGGCCTAATTGTGACTGTTCAGTGACTGTCAGCTTCCCATCTATCTGCTCTATCCTCCTCTCCAACCTATCACCATTACCCCCACCTCCGCCTGCCTATTGCATTCAGCAGCCTTCCTCTCTCCCATTTATCTCTCCACCCCCTTGGCTCACAAGCATCATTCCTGATGAAGGGCTCTTGCTGGAAATGTCGATTCTTCTGATCCTCAGATACTGCTACTTCTGACCTGCTGTGCTCTTCCAGCATCCTACCCTCAACCATAATCATACAGATGTACAGCATAGAAACTGACTCTTCAATCCAACTGATCCATGCTGACCAGATATATAAATTCATCAGGCTTATGCCTGAAATGTTGATTCTCCTGCACCTCAGATGCTGCCTGACTTGCTGTGCTTTTCCAGCACCACACATTCGACTCTGATCTCCAGCAGCTGCAGTCCCCACTTTCTCCTGGGAATTAATAAAACTTATTTAAGTTCCTTTTTGATTTGATTTTAATTCCAATTTTAAAATAAGCAGCACCAAAATTTAGCTTTAAACAAGATTTAAGATTAGTACAATATTTTTGAAGTTTAAGTAAAAAATGTGCAAGTTACGAGATAAAATACAGATATAAAGATGAAACACAGATATGGACAAATGATACTCATAAAATGGAAGCCAGCTCTGTTTATTAATATTGCAGGCTCATTATTTGAAGATTTCCCATTCCAAGGTGAAGGACACTTCAGAAAATATTGGTTTTGACAAGTGCAAGAGTTCATTCCTATAATGGTTCATGCTGTTGCATAGCCAATTCATGGAAATTTGTTACTGCACTATACAGGTGGTTCTACTATAATGCGACAGTTGTGTTTCTCTGCAGCCTCATGCTATAGAAAATCGTGCTATGGGAAACCACAATAGAAATCGCTTTATAGAAAACCTGGTATGCCCATTCAGCAGGAAGTTCGCGTATGCAAATAATGTCCATAATTCATCAATCACATTGGAGCCAATTTGTGCTGATGAAACGCGCGTTATAGAAGAACTACCTGTAACTGTAAATGCATTAAGGATCTCATAGTGCACCTGTAAATATCACTTCTCACTTTTTTTTAATCCTAATAGCTTTTCTATTGTTCTGAATGGAAAATAACTTCTGATTTTCTCAGGCTTTCCCTTTGTGTATATCCTTTCTCACATTAGATTACTTACAGTGTGGAAACAGGCCCTTCAGCCTAACAAGTCCACACCGCCCCGCCAAAGCGCAACCCACCCATACCCCTACATTTACCCCTTACCTAACACTACGAGCAATTTAGCACGGCCAATTTACCTCACCTGCACATCTTTGGACTGTGGGAGGAAATCCACGCAGACACGGGGAGAACGTGCAAACTCCACACAGTCAGTTCGCCTGAGGCGGGAATTGAACCCGGGTCTCTGGCGCTGTGAGGTAGCAGTGCTAACCACTGTGCCACTATGCCGCCCACATTTTCCCTCAGATTTTCCCTTTGTGTATATCCTTTCTCTTGTCTGTAGTTTGTTTTATTGTCTTTATTTCTTATTAAGCACTTCAGTTTCTTCAATACTTTTTAAACAGATATTGGAATAAATTTGACAGATCCAATGTTTCGTGGGATTTATCGTGGTTCTCGGAAACATCAAGGTAAATCTTGACATGTAACTGCAATTAATTTACTCTTTGTTAAAAGAACAGTAATGTGAACCGTTGTGAAATTTGTTGTTATGTCTGTATATGGAATGCTAATATATTTGAAATGTTATTTTGATTGGATATAATTGAACCATGAAATTTTATATGTAAACAGTAAACTAACCTTCCCATCCCTTTAATGGGCATTAATAGCTGTGGTGAGATAATGAGCTCCAATTTCATGTTAGTTTATTGACTTGCTATATGGAGTAAGGTGGTTTAGCATTTGATTTATTTAGTGCTATTGGCACAGCTCCAGGAGTCACCACTTCAAACGGTATGGGTTAAGTACTTTAGCACCTCTAGCACCTTTTTTTTTAGAATATGATTGCTTGTGAACTTGCCTTTTTGCGGCATTACAGGGGGGAAAATAAATCACGAATCAGTTCTAATGTGCTGGCAAGAATGATCATGGAGTGACCTCTAGTGGTAATAAGGGTATCCTAACTCTTTGTATAGCTTCAGTAAATTCAATTTTACTTCAGAGTCACAAAGATGTACAGCATGGAAACAGACCCTTTGGTCCAATTCATCCATGCCGACCAGATATCCTAAATTAATCTAGTCCTGTTTGCTAGCACTTGGTCCATATCCCTCCAAACCGTTCCTATTCGTATACCCAAACAGATGCCTCTTAAATGCTGTAATTGTATTAGTCTCCACCACTTCCTCTGGGGCAGCTCATTTGATACACATACCACCCTCTGCGTGAAAAGGTTGTCCTATAGGGACCTTTTAAATCTTTCCCTTCTCACCTGAAGCTTATGCCCTCTAGTTGTGGACTCCTCCACCTCCAGAAAAGGATCCTATTTACCCTATCTAAGCCCCTCATGAGTTTATAAACCTCTATAAGATCACCCCTCAGCCTCTGATGCTCCAGGGAAAATAGCCCCAGCTTATCCAGCTTCTCCCTGCAGCTCAAACCCTCCAAACCTGGCAACATCTTGTAAATCGTCTCTGAATCCTTTCAAGTTTCACAACATCCTTTCTATAGGAGGGAGACCATAACTGCACACAATATTCCAAAAGTGCCCTAACTATTGTCTTCTACAGCTGCAACAGGACCTCCCAAGCATACCAGACACTGCCTTTACTATCCAATCTGCATGCAACTCCACTTTCAAGGAACTATGAACCTACCTTCCAAGGTCTCTTTGTTCAGCACACTCCCCAGGACCTTACCATTAAGTGTGTAAGTTCTGCCCTGATTTGCCTTTCCAAATTGCAGCACTATGCCTCCTATGTTCACATCTAAATCATTTTCATAAATGACGAAAAGCAGTGGTCACAGGCCTCCAATCTGAAAGGCTACCCTCTGTCTTCTACCTTTGAGCCAGTTCTGTATTCAAATGGCTAGTTCTCCCTGTATTTCACACGATCTAATCTTGCTAGCCAGTTTACCATGAGGAACCCTGTCGAACGCCGTACTGAAGTCCATATAGATCACATCGTCTGCTCTGTCCTCGTCAATCCTCTTCATTACTATTTCAAAAAACTCAAACAAGTTAGTGAGACATGATTACCCATGCACAAAGCCATTGTTGACTATCCCAAATCAATCCTTGTCTTTCCAAATACATGTATATCCTATCCTTAAGGATTCCCTCCAACAATTTGCCCACAACCAATGTCAGGCTCACCAGTCTGTAGTTCCCTGGCTTTTCATTTCCACTCTTCTCATAGAGGCACCACGTTAGACAAACTCCAGTCTTCTGGCACCTCACCTGTGATTATTAATGATACAATTACCTCAGCAAGGGGCCAAGTAATCATTTTCCTAGCTTCCCACAGAATTCTAGGGTATACTTTTGAAGGCATCCAGCACCACCACCTCTAATATGGACATTATTCAAGATGTCACCATCTATTTCCCCTCATTCTGTATCTTCCATGTAGGGGGGATAGGGGGAGTGGGCTCTATAGTACAATCCCAATAAGGTGATCATCCTTTTCTTATTTCTCAGTTCCACCCAAATAACTTCCCTGGACGTATTCTCAGGAATATGCTTCCTAAGTACAGCGTAGTATTGTACCATATCAAAATACCACTCCCCCTTTCTATCTTTCCTCTCACATTTGTATCCTGGAACATTAAGCTGCCAGTCCTGTCCATCCCTGAGCCACGTTTCTGTAATTGCTATGATAACTCAGACCCATGTTCCTAACCATGCCCTGAGTTAATCTGCCTTCCCTGTTTGGCCTCTTGCCCAGAAATAAATGCAGTTTAATTTGCCAGTTCTCCCTTGGTCTCTGCTTTGTTCCTGCCTGCCCTGACTATAGGATTTGCTCCTTTTCCCAACTGTACCAGTCTCAGACTTAGCTCATTCCTCATTATCTCCCTGGGTCCCAACTCTCCTACCCAGTCCGCCAACCTTACTAGTTTAAATCCTCCCAAGCAGCTCGAGCAAATCTCTCTGCCAGTGTATTAGTCCCCTTCCAATTCAGGTGCAATCCACCCTTCTTATACTGGTCACGTCTAGAAATGCAACACACCTCTTAACAAAAAACAAAATTGCAAACTTAATCTGTAATTGCTGTGTGGCCAAAAATCCAGCTTACTAGCAACATGAACTTCCAGTATCTTGAGAAATAATAAGGCCTTTGCTTACTACCACAATTCTAAATTCAATTATCTCCAGCATTCAAAACATTATTTAATTACCAGGACCTTGGACAATCAAAGCTCCTGATATCTTTTCTTGAATGAGAAGTTATAGGACACAGAATCTGTTTGTGCACTCTTACAGATGATTTTTTGGATGTAATACAGAGAGCTGTCAAAACTGGAGTTCAAAAGGTAAACAAAATTCTCTTTTCTGTCAAGAGTTTCCAAAATATTGATTTTGAATTCCACTTGAATATAATTTGAATATTGAGAGATTAAAATTGATTTACCGGATCACTCAGTATAATTAAACTGAAGCCTGTAGAAATTCTGAAATTTACCTGATCTCCCAAATTTAGAGATTCCAGGCATTAGGCAGCATGAGGAATTAAAGGAAATGAATATTCGTTAGAAGATTGCTTTGGAGAAGTGTGCGTTCTGAGGAAGAATGTGTGATACATGGAAAATATGACGTCTCTTCAAGAGAATTTGTGTAAGCTTAATGGACAAGAATGTGGCAGATGGATTATACAGTGTAAAAATGTGAGATTGTGCACTGAGGTAGACCAGATAGGTGGAGTATTTCTTAAATAGTAAAAAGTTAGAAAATTTAGATGGGTGGGGAAGTTGGGTGTCCCTGCCAATAATGCACTGAAAGCAAGAAGGCAGATGTGGTGTAGCAAGCACTTCGGAAGGATATTGGTATGTTAGCTTTTATAGCAAGAGGATTTGTGTGCAGGAATTTCAAAGTATAGTTTCAGTTATATTTCTTGGTTAGACCACACCTAGAATCCCATACCTTTAAAAGATATTATTGCCATAGAGGGAAGATTAGATTACTTATAGTGTGGAAACAGGCCCTTCGGCCCAACAAGTCCACACCGCCCTGCCGAAGCGTAACCCACCCATACCCCTACATCTACCCCTTACCGAACACTACGGGCAATTTAGCATGGCCAATTCACCTGACCTGCACATCTTTGGACTGTGGGAGGAAACCGGAGCACCCGGAGAAAACCCACGCAGACACTGGGAGAACGTGCAAACTCCACACAGTCAGTCGCCTGAGGCGGGAATTGAACCTGGGTCTCTGGCGCTGTGAGGCAGCAGTGCTAACCACTGTGCCACCGTGCTGCCCACAAGGTTTGCAACAAATACAACAAAGTTTCTCCAGACTTTTTCCCCTAGTTGTCGGGGCTGTCCTATGAAGAGAATTTGGGGAAAGCGGGCTTGTATCCTGTGGAGTTCAAAGAGTGTGAGGTAATCTTATCGGAACTTAGAAAATACTTAGAAATAGGCAGGATTATGCTTGGGGAGTTTGGAACCAGGAACACAATTTTGTAATTGGGAAGTCATTAGGGACTTAGGTGAGGATTTTTTTTAACTCCATGTCCTGTATCTTTGGAATTCTCTACCTTAGACAGCTTTAGAACCTTAGTTATGCTTAAATTAGAGATTGACTGACAGGTTTCTAAATACCATTGATATTAGGGGGGATATGGGGATACCATGGGAAAAAGATATTAAATTAGAAGATAAGCCATGGTCATATTGAATGGCAGGCTAGGTTGACAGCTGAAATGGTCTACTTTATTTCTAAATATGGCAAAAGGATTTCTAGAAATGAATAGTCAATGGCCTATCCAGACTGAATTGTGGCTGCTGAGATAGAAATGTGGATTAGATTAGATTCCCTACAGTGTGGAAACAGGCCCTTCAGCCCAACTAGTCCACACCGACCCTTCGAAGAGTAACCCACTCAGACCCATTTCCCTCTGACACTGGGCAATTTAGCACGGCCAATTCACCTGACCTGCACATCTTTGGATTGTGGGAGGAAACCGGAGCACCCAGAGGGAACCCACGCAAACACGGGGAGAATGTGCAAACTCCTCACAGACAGTTGCCCAAGGCTGGAATTGAACCTGGGACCCTGGTGCTGTGAGTAGCAGTACTAACCACTGAGTCACCATGCCGGCCTGAATGTAGTTTAAGTGTCAAGGTTTTTGTCCTGTGGAACTATGTCTGCCATGAAAATGTGAGCTAGGATTCTATATTCTATTCTAATCTAAGTATCAGCATTTGCTAAAAACCTATTTTAATTTTTAACATATACCTTCTGTAAATGGTCTTTACACTAGTTGTGCTTGATAATATAGTAGCGTTTTGAGCCTGACTTGTAGTTTAGATTATTTTGTACTTCCAGCATCCTGCATGTACTATTAAAGATTAGTTTCGACAGTGAAATCGAGTTGAACAATTACCTGTCATGGAATATAGTGGGCATAGAATTCAGAAGAACTGCATTGAAAATTATTCCTATATCATGCAATACAGTAATTATTTCCCATCTATGTGGCAGGATAACAGTCTTGTTTCCTGTATTGTTCTGTTTGTCTTCTGTAAGTCTACATTATATTAAATACACATTTTCCTCCAAACAAGGATAAATAGGCAAATTGTTCAGCATACATTATATATTTTTTTCTCTTTTGTTCAGTTCATGATTACAGGAGGCAGTTTACAAGATAGCAAAGATGCACTGGAATTAGCAAAGACAAGAGGTCAGTTATGAAACCTGCTTTACTTGAATGTATTTCTTGAAAATGCTCAAGGGAGTGCATTAATCTTATTGCAGCATTCAATGTAAGTTTTGCTGATTTCAGTTAAATAATTCTTTAGATTTAAGTTGTACCATGGAACAATAGTGTTACTGAAAAAAAATATAACAAATAATTTGAATTTTGTGCTGTGACTAATATGTGTTTCTCATGCTGGTTCGCTTTTAGGTTTACAAAATGAGAAATTATAGTCGGCCAGATTTTCTGCAGAATTTAGAAGTATCAAATTTAAATTATGTCACAAAAGTTATTAACTTTTATCTGCCTTTGAGTCTCAGAGCAGTTAAACAAAACATGACAATAATTTGTGGTAAAAGAGTCGAATCACATTTTAGTCATGGATTTATTCTGAATAATACTTTTCATGTGAAATCCATTCTGCTGACCTGGGGTAGGTCCTGAAACAGCTTGAATATATTTTTACATTTGAGTTCTTGGTTAGAAGCTGGTAAGCAATGTCATTATTCCATATTTCTTTTTTCTTATTAAGCTCACTATGAATGAACATCTCGACTGTACTGTACAAAAAGACAGTAGAACAGCTCCCTTCAGTGCTGTAACTATTGTGATACTGTGAAATATTTGCCTTGTTTACCTACCTGCAATTCAGAAATATTTCATTCAATATTATCTCAGAATACTGTAGCGATAGGCGATAAGATGCTATTTAAACGCAAATACTTCCCTTTCAAAATTTAAAAATGGACGTAAAGTACCAATATATTACCAGAAATAAGCAGAAGTGCTGCTCCTGCTATTAATCAGTAATCTCACCATTATTCCAGTGATTGTTTTGCTTTCAAAAATGTTTATGAAGGTTTTTTTGCAAGCTAATAATCTGATGGCAAAGTACCTTTAAGGTAAAGTGCTATGATCATTAATAGTCAAAATGGCAGAAATTTGCATTAGACTTGAATTTAAACATGCACTCAAGTATGCTGTGTTATTCTCTGGCCATAAATGTCAAATAGCTTCAGTAATGCATGGATATATAAGTAACCATAGGACGTGTGTATTAAAAACAGGAAATACTGAAAATACTCGGGATCTTGTAGCTTTTCTCAGAGCTGGAATTTGTTCGAAATGTAAGCAAATAAAGAAGGAGGGAGAACAAAAGGGAAAGTTTGTGATAGGATTGAAGATAAATAATTGAGACAATGAGACTAGTAACAAAAGAAGCAAAGGAACAAACTTGAGAGCTGTATTGGCGAAATTGAGCTGTGATTACGATCTGAGGTATTGAAATCTATTTCGTGGGCTGCAAAATTGAAAGATTTCCTATGCTTCGGTTTAGCTTCATTTAGAGTGGTGAAGAAGGTACAGAGTGATCAGTGTGAGAATGGAGTGGAGAATTACAATAGAAAGCAGCTAGAATCTCAGGATTATGCTAGTGGACAAAATGAAGGTATTGGACAAAATGAAGGTATTCAACAAAGTGCTCACCTCACCTATATTTGGCTTCTCCAGTGAAATTCAACAAGTACTATTTATTAAAGAATAAGGTACAGTTAATGCACAGTTTTACCTGGAATGGATTTTGAAAGCCTGGATGACAGGAAGTGAGAAGGTGAAGATCCCTATCTCCGCACCCTGCGCTTGATTAAAACAGGTGCATCTTTAATATTTCCCAGTTTTATGAAAGGTCACCAATCTGTAATGTTAAGTTGATTTCACTTTGCACAAATGCTGACATACTGGCTTAGCATCTCAAGCATTTTCACTTGTGTTTCGTTGTCAACATCTGCAGTATTTTTTCATGACCTCTATGACATGGTACCTTCAGTCTGTGCACACAAAAACAAAATTGTTTGAGATGCCCTGCCACCACTGTTGTGGCTTTGGCTGACTGGATCCTGAGTTTTGGAGTTCCCACCCACTGACGTTTGCTTAGACAATCTTTCACCTAGTTTATCAGTAAGTAGATTTAAACAGTATTTAAAGTTTTTGATCATGTGTCCCAATATATCCTTGTGCTGTTGTCAAACTTTGTTTGATAACACTCTCGTGAAGTACTTTGGGATGTTAAAGGTGCTCTGTAAAAGGCTGTGGTATTTGTGTATATCTTATTTATTTCTATATTATTTTAAACATGTCACTGATATCCTCTTGATCTCCTACTTGCCAGAGAAATAGTCCAAGTTTTCTCTGACAGACATGTATGGTTCTTGTGGAAATGTTGGAGATGAAATAAATTATGCAGTGGGTGAATCGCTCGTAGCGGTCCAATTTAGATAAGTAATCGTGCCACACAAACCTTTAGTGTTAACTGGTTTATTCGTGAGCTCACTGGGAGAGACAAGTTGACCGAATGGTCACAAGTCACTCCTATGAGATACAGAGAGTTATGTGATTATAAACGTGACAATCATTTAACAATTATCAAACCGTTAATTGCAGGATAACGAGCAAGTTAGGTACTTTGCTCGGTCACATAGTGTCTGGACGGTGTTGGTTAGTAGTTGATAAGCAAGTGTTAGTATACAATAGGTTCTTGGAATAGATGAACATTCCCATGCTGGGAAATAATTCATTTATCTGGTATCAGTACAGCTGCAAGGTCAACCACCTCACTGAGCCTGGGAAGGTGTGAGCTTAGCAAGCAGACACTAATATGAGATTCAAAATGGTTTTCCATGCTTTGAATATGTGACAAGGTGGCTACTTCAGATCTAACACATCTCCCACACATGTCATATGATCATTTTTCCTTAATGCTATTTCCTTACAGGTTCTTTCTATAGTACAGTTGGTTGTCACCCTACACGCTGTAGTGAATTTGAGCAGAATAATCCAGCGCAATACTTGTCTGATCTTAAAACTTTGGCCTTTGAGAACAAAGGGAAAGTGGTGGCCATTGGAGAATGTGGTTTGGGTAAGTGTAAAAAATTATGCCTATCCTATTGTAGGATTGATTTAACATTGTTTTCCCATGGAAACAATGGTTAGCTTCTGTTAGTTTGGGTACATAGCTAATGATTGATAATCATGTTACTTACTGGTTCTTCTTAATTTTTGCTTCTGTAGATTTTGATAGATTGGAATTCTGCCCTAAGGAGATTCAACTAAAGTAAGTATTTAATTTTATTTTTGCCGTCTGCTTAAGTCACAAACACCTGTTTTATACCCCTCCCAAATTTATTTTTCTGCCAAAGATTATTGACATCTACATTATCTCCATGTTCCTATCAGGATAGTCCCAATGATAATTAGAAGGAAATGAAAAATCTCTGTGCGCAGAGATAACAATCGCGTATGTAAATCTTTAAACAATTAAAGTTTTGTCTATTTTAAAATTGTTATTGCACAAAAGCTGTTCCTGCTGAATTGCAATTTGCCTATTGGCCTTCATAATGTAATGATTCATAGAATGGTCTTATTCTGTGCTGTAACCAGTTGGCATGTCTTGTCCATGCTACAGCAACTCCACAAATCTTGCTTCCAAACCTGTAGACCTGCAAATTTCTTTTCTCTTCAGATAATTCCCTTTTGAAAGCTGTAGTTAATCCAATTCACTATACTCTCAGGCAATATGTTCCAAATCTGAAACACTCGCTGGGTAAAAGAGGTTTTTCTCATGTCACCATTGGTTCTTTTGTGATTTACTTTAAATGACTTTCAAATCTTCATCCATTAAGAATGGTTTCCTCCCATCCAATGTGCCTAATTCCCTCATTATTTTAAACACCTCCATCAATTCTCCTGTCAACCTTGTCTTCTGTAAGCAGACCAGGTTGCTTACACATAGCCATGCAATTGAGATCGCTTCTTCTCATAAATCTTTTGTCCTTCCTCTTCAGTGCATTGACATACTTTATAAAATGTGGTGCCCAGCATTAGTCACAATGCTCTATGAAGGGGAGTAGAGTTTAAGGTCACCACATCCGCTTTCTTTTTATACTCTTGTCTATTTACAAATTCTAGGATTCCAACTTCCTCTTTCACGTTCAATGATTTATGTACGTAAAGCCTATTACCCTTTGTTTCCGCACCTCCTTTTAGAATTGTACCTTACAATTTATACTACCTCTTCTCATTCTTTCTCCAAAATGCATCATTCAGTCTTCTCTGGTTTGTTGTCTCATTTGCTGCATTGTCTATCCAGTCCTCTAGCCTGTTCTCAGTCATTTGTTATCCTTCTCAATATTTCCAAATTTTGCATCATCTGTGAAGTTTGAAATTGTGCTGTACACACCCAAATGTTTATAAATTTCTTTCAGGAAAAAAAATTGTGAAAAAAACACTGACATTTCTGATATGACAGAAATGTTGTCAGTTATTTTGTTGTCTTTCTTTGCATTTGAAATTTCATTATTTTTTGATATTGTCTTCTACTGGATGATACAACCATTTCAGCGTATTTGTCAAAAAGCCTGTGTCAAATTTACATTTAAAATAAGGACCTTTTTTGTAAAATAATTAAAGGTCCATTCCAAACCTGTGTAGAGCTTGGCCAGATTTAACTGTGCATTATGATTTTTGACAAAGCACAAGAAAAGAAACATCGATTATCATTGGTTTTGTGGAAATGATTTCGAGGAATTAAGTTCAGGATATTTATTTTATATTTATTAAACCAGGAATAAAAGCTGACGGTAATATTGTAGAAAAGAAATATGACTGAATAAGGTTGATGATTGACAATTGATAAATCATTATCATTTGGTAAAATAAATAGGTATTATTTACACCTTGACTTCTAAATTCCCCTCCAAACCTATACCACCTTGGCTTGGAACCATATTGCCAATCCTTCATTGTCATTTAGTTCAAAATCCTGGAATTTCCTTTCTCCTACATTGCACAGGCTGTAGCTACACTACATGGACTGCAAAGACTCAAAAAGTTGGCTCACTACTACCACCTTGGGTACAGTTATGGGATAAGGAATAAATTCTGGCTTCTACAGTCCAGTATGACAACAAGGCAGTGTTACTTTCCAAACTCTGACTGATCTGTATAGATAGTGAAAAGACTTGCTTCACATTCAGCCTGTGATCAGAAATGTTGGCTTACGTGATTTGCATCTGTCTACGATCCATCCTATCCAGTATATTTAATAATCAACCTATTCAGAGATGTTGTTACACACTACTGTAGGGAAGGCAATGGCCTAGTGATACTGTCTTTAGACTATTAATTCAGATACCCAGGTAACATTCTGGGGACCCAGTTTCGGATCCTGTCACAGCAAATTGTGAAATTTGAATGCAATAAAACAAAAATCTGGAATTAAGAATCTATTGATATCCATGAAATCATTGTCGATTGTCAGAAAAACCCATCTGGTTCATTAATATCCTTCGGGGAAGGAAATCCGACACCCTCATCTGCTCTGGCCTACATGTTGACTCCAGACCCACAGCAAAATGCTTGACTCTGAGTTGCCCTCTGAAATGGCCTAGCAAGCCACTTAGTTGACCAATTGCTACAAAGTCTCAAGAAAATGAAACTGTACAAATCAACTAGTATTGACCAAGGCATCGGAAGGCAATGGCAGAAAGAGCCCTGTCAACCCTGCAAAGTGCTCCTTACTAATATCTGAGGGCTAGTGCCAAAATTGGGAGAGCTGTCTCACAGACTAGTCAAGCAACAGTTTGATATTGTCTGTCAGGTATGATTCTGTGAGTATGACACTGTCCCAGACACTGCCATCACCATCCCTGGATATGTCATGTTCCAACGGCAGGAAAGACCCAGTAGAGGTGGCGGCACGGTCGTATATAGTCAGGAGGGAGTTGCCCTGGGAGTCCTCAACATTGAGGATGGCAAGGGAACAAAATATCCTCTGGGTTGGGGATTTCGATGTACACCACCAAGATTAGCTTGGCAGCAATACTACAGATCAAGTTGGTTGCATCCTAAAGGACGTAGCTGCTAGACTGGTTCCATGGCAGGTGGTGAGGGAACTAACGAGAGAAAAGCATACTTGACCTCATCCTTGTCAATCTGCCAGCTGCAGATGCAATCTATTCATGACACTAAGAGTGATTACCGCACAGTCCTTGTGGAGATGAAGTCCCATTTTAGCATTGAGAATACCCTCCATCGTATTGTGTGGCATTATCACTGTGCTAAATGGGATAGACTTCAAGCAGAACTAGCAACTCAAGACAGGGCATCCATAAAGTGCTGTGGGCAATCAATCGCAGCAGAATTGTACTCCAGCACAATCTGCAGCCTCATGGCCTGGCATATCCCCAACTTAACCATTACCATCACCAAAAAAGACGACTTGCATGCTAACTGCATAAGTAGCAAGTCATGGGGACATAGCTAAGTGATCTCCCACACCCAATTGATCATACCTAAGCTCCGCAGGCCTGGCACATCCTGCCATAAATGGTGGTGGACGATTAAACAACTCTGGAGGAGCAGGCTGCACAAAAATCCCCATTCTCCATGACGGAAAAGCCCTGCACATCAGTGCAAAAAGGTAAGGTTCAACCTTTCTTACCAATCTTCAGCCATAAGTACTGCACGGGTGATCCATCTCCACCGCCCCCAATTGTCCCAAGCATTGCAGATACCAATCTTCAGCCAGTTTGATTCAATCTACATTACACTAAGAAATATTTGGAGACATTGGATACTGCAAAGGTTATGGGCCGTCACACCATTCCAGCAATAGTACTGAAGACCTGTGCTCCAGACCTTGCCGTTCCCCTAGCCAAGCTGTTCCAGTATAGTTACAACACTGGCACCTACCTGACAATGTGGAAAATTTCCCAAGTATGTCCTCTACATAAAAAGCAGAACAAATTTTCCACTTAATCAGTCTACTCTCGATCATCAGTAAAGTGATGGAAGGTGTCATCAACAGTGCTATCGAGCAGCACCTGCTCAACAGTAACCTGCTCAGTGACGTCCAGTTTGGGTTCTGCCAGGGCCACTCAGCTCCTGACCTCAGCACAGCCTTAGTTCAAATATGGACAAAAGAACCGAACTCCAGAGATGAGGAAAGAGTGAGAGCTCTTGACGTAAAGGCTGCATTCAACAGTGTGCCATCAAAGAGCCCTGGCAGAACCTGAGTTGATGGATTTAAGGAGGCAAACTCTCTGATGGTTAGAGTGATACCTGACACACAGGAAGTTGGTCATGGTTGTGGGACGTCCATCATCTCAGTACCAGGACATCTCTGCTGGAGTTCTTCAGGGTAGTTTCCTAGGCCCAACCATATTCATCAATGACCTTCCCTCCATCAAAGGTCAGAAGTGGAGGTATTTGCTAATGATTGCTGAATGTTCAGTGCCAGTTGCAACTCTGCAGATACTGAAACAGTCCATGTCCAAATGCAACAAGAACTGGACCATATCAAGGCTTAGGCTGACAATTGGCAAGTAGCATATGCGCCACACAAATGCCAGGCTATGACCATCACCAATGAGAGACAATCTAACCACTGCCCTTTGACATTCAATGGCATTACCATTTCTGAATCAACATCCTGGGGGTTATCATTGACTGGAAACTCAAATAGACTCACCACATAAACACAGTGGCTACAAGAGCAGGTCAGAGGCTAGGAATACCGCCGTGAGTAACCCTCCTCCTGACTCCCCTCATTCCTGATGCAGAGCTCATGCTCAAAACATGGATTCTCCAGCTCCTCAGATGCTGCCTGACTGGCTGTGCTTTTCCAGCACCACACTCTTTGTCTTCACAGCCTGTCCACCATCTACAAGGCACAAGTCAGGAATGTGATGAAATCCTCCCCACTTGCCTGGATGAGTGCAGCCCCAACAACGTCGAGGACAAAGCAGTCCACTTGATTGGCACTACATCCACAAGCATCCATTCCCGCCACCACCAATGTTCAGTAGCTGCAGTGTGTGCTTTGCAGAACTTCACCAAAAATCCTCATTCAGCACCTTCCAAACCCATGACCATGTCAATTTAGAAGGACAAGGACAGCAGATATATGGGAACGCCATCACCTTAAATTTCCCCTCCAAGCCATTTACCATTCTGACTTGGAAATGTACCTCCATTCCCTCACTGTCAAAATCCTGAAATTCCCTCCCTAATGACATTGTGAGTCAACCCACAGCAGGTGGACAACATCAGTTCAAGAAGGCAACTCGCCACCACCTTCTCAAGGGCAACTAGGGATGGGCAATAAGTGCTGGTCAGCCAGTGACACCCACTTCCCAAGAAATGAATACATTTTTTTTAAAAAGCCAGTGGGACTTGAAACTAGCCTTCCTAGTCTAGAAGTAGAGGCACTACCTCTGTGCCACAAGAACCCTTCCCTATTCATTATACGACATCCTTTTCTTTATGTACCAAAATGACCTTCAAATGAAAACATTAGAATATGTTGAGCTTCACTATAACATTATTGGTGATTAGCATATGTAAGTTCACATTAAGACCTTAATTGATAGCCTGTGACTTTTTGTCAGCCTTAATTGATAAATCTTTGTATTGAAATACTGAGAATATACTTTTCTTTCAGATACTTTGAAAAGCAGTTTGACTTGGCAGAAGAAACTAAATTGCCTCTGTTTCTACACTGCAGAAATTCACATGCAGAATTTTTAGGTATGGTTGAAATAAAGTCACTGTGTTTCTACCAAAATACAAAATCAAGTTCTTCAGTGGTTAAATGTTTTAACATGTAAAATCTCTCCTTAAGTGCTGCAAAATTTCTAGTATGATCAGTGATGACAAGGGTAGCAGCCAACATGGATTTTATGATTCCTAACAGATTGACAACATTGAGAGAAATTTTCAAAATTGTGACTGGAAATAAACCAGTCGACAAAATCTCCCCTTTTAAGGCTTTTTCTGTGTCCGACAAACAGAAACTAAATACAACAGGCCACTAACATCTGAAACCATTTTTACAAAAAACATAATTTTCACAATAATGCTAATCTTATGAAACATTTTATCACAGTTCCATACTTCTGACTGTTAAATAGCATACAGGAACAGTCTCTCAGTTACCCCCAGTTCAGCAGCAGAGGTTCACTTCACCTTACCATATGACATCAAAACCTTTAGTATTATGGAAAGCTGCTTGTCAGCCTATATTTTTCTGGATACCGTTCCATTGTCAAGGCATTTGTGAGTGACTCTCTATTCATTAAATCATCAAAAGCCTGCCTGTTCATTCCATTTCCTTTGAACAGGAACCAAACACTCACCAGCACTCTGCTTAATCATGAACACAAAAGCAGATCCCCTGTTTTCCCACAAGGAAAGGGATTTAAATTCTTCCAGAATTCATTTGGTTATTGTTGGTTTCTCTCCCTGTGACAACTGGATTACTTGAGCATGTGTCCCAAACTGAGATATTTTTCTTATGATGCCAACTAATGTTAACATTGGACAAACTTGGATCCTGGATCAAGACCTGGCTGGATAGACCCTTTGAGACACTTGTTAGAATCCAAAGTAGGCCTGAGAACCCCTGTGTTCAATTTTAAATCTTCCCCGGTATAGCATCACGGAATCATAGAATCCCTAAAGTGCAGAAGGAGGCCATCTGGCCCATTGAGTCTGCACCAACTCTCTAAAGAGCATTCTGTCCAGACACAGCTCCCCCCTGCAATTCTATCCCTTAACTTCACATCTACCACGACTAATCAACCTAGTCTACTCAACGCTGAACTTTACAGACTATTTCAGCATGGCCTTCGGTATATCATTTGATTGTGGGAGGAAACCAGATCACCTGGAGGAAACTCGCGCAGAGATGGGGAGAACATGCAAAATCCACACAGTCACTTGAGGCTGGAATCAAACCTGGGCACCTTCTGCTGTGAGGCAACAGTGCTAACCACTGAGCTACCATGTTGCAAAAGGCTCCTGAAAGGAACATGTTCTAACTGAAACAACCTCCACCTCAGTACCATTAATACAGACAGGGGCGTGTCCTCCACTCCTCTTCCTGAAGTCGATGGCCAGCTCCTTCGGTTTGCTGACATTGAGTGAGAGATTGTTGTTGTTGTTACACCATGCCATTAAGTTGTCTGTCTCTTTCCTGTACTCTATCTCTTTGTCGTTTGAGGTCCCACCCACTACCGTGGTGTCATCTGTAAATTTGTAAATGGAATCAGAGCTCAATTTGCCCACACAGTTGTGAGTGCGTAAGGAGTATAGTAAGGGGCTGAGTATGTCAGGCACTGATGTTGAGGATTATAGTGGAGACTGATTATAGTGCAATCCTTACTGATTGCAGTCTACAGGTCAGGAAGTCAAGGATCCAATTGCAGAGGAGGGGGGAGTACAGTCCTAGATCTGAGTTTGGAGATAAGTTAGTTTGGTGTTGAAGGCAGAGCTAAAGTCAATAAATAGGAGACTGACGTAGGTGTCCTTGTTATTCAGATGTTCCAGGAATGAGAGTAGGGCCAGAGAGATGGCATCTCCTGTACACATTTTACAATGATAGGCAAATTGTAGTAGATCAAAGCAATCTGAGGCACCAACTCACGGCCACCTCCTCCTATGTCCCCCTCGATCACAACCTCACCTCCCATCACCAAACCATCATCTCCCAGACAATACACAACCTCATCAGCTCAGGGAATCTCCCACCCACAGCTTCTAACATCGTGGTCCAGGAACTCTGCACCCCCTGGTTCCACCTCCTACCCAAGATTCACAAATCTGACTTCCTTAGCCGACCTATCGTCTCGGTCTGCTCCTTCCCCACCAAACTTATCTCCACATACCTTGACACCGTCCTCCCCCACCCTCCGCAGTCGAGGAGCTCCCCATCTTACATTCGGGACACCACCATCACCCTCCACCACCTCCATGATTTTTGTTTCCCTGGTCCCCAGTGCCTTATCTTTACCATGGACATCCAGTCTGTAGAGACATCTGTCCACCATGATGAAGGCCTCCAAGCCCTCCGTTTCTTCCTCTCCCAATGTCCTCACCAGTACCCTTCCACTGACACACTCATTCGTTTGGCTGAACTGGTCTTCACATTCAATAATTTCTCCTATGAATCCTCCCACTCCCTCCAGACCAAAGGGGTAACCAAGGACCCCAACTATGTCTGTCTCATCGTCGGTTATGTGCAACAGTCCATCTTCTGCAGCTACACTAGCACCATTCCCCACCTTTTCCTCCGCTACATTGATGACGGTATCAGCGCCACCTTGTGCTCTCACGAGG
Organism: Chiloscyllium punctatum; assembly: GCF_047496795.1. Lineage (NCBI taxonomy): Eukaryota > Metazoa > Chordata > Chondrichthyes > Orectolobiformes > Hemiscylliidae > Chiloscyllium > Chiloscyllium punctatum. Next base: position 61,408,602 of record NC_092743.1, read on the forward strand.
AGATTGAACAGTTCATCAACTTCACTAACACATTCTATCCCAACATTGCGTTCACCTGGACTATCTCGGACACCTCCCTCCCCTTCCTGGACTTCTCCTTCTCCATCTCCATCAACAGTGACGACTCAACATGGACATCTTCTACAAACCCACTGACACCCACAGCTACCTGGATTACACCTCCCACCCTCCCTCCTGTAAAAATGCTTTTTCTAATTCCTCCTCCTCTGCCAGGCGGACCAATTCCACACAGAACACAAAGTGGCCTCCAGAGACCACAATTTTCCCCTCCAGGGCATCTCATCCACTTCACACACTTCTGCCCTCGAACCCCAACCCTCCAGCTGCACCAAGAACAGAACACTACTGGTCCTCCCATTCCACCCCACCAACCTCTAGATATCTCGCGTCATCCTCCACCATTTCCGCCACCTATGAACAGACCCCACCACCAATGATATATTTCCCTCCCGCTCCTATCTGCATTCCAAAAGACCATGCCATCCCTAACTCTCCTGTTGGGTCCATGCCCCCCCCAACCCCACAAACCCACCTTCCCCTGCCACTGCAGGAATTGCAAAATCTATGTGCACACCTCCCCCCTTCACCTCTGTCCAAGGCCCTTAAGGAGACTTTCACATCCGTCAGAGATCTATCTGCTCTTCCATACACGTTATCTACTGTGCCCATTGCTCCCGAAGCAGTCTCCTGTACATTGGAGAGACAGGACGCCTACTTGTGGAATGCTTCAGAGAACATCTCTGGGCCACACACATGAAGCAACCCCACCGTCCTGTGGCTGTACACTTTAACACCCCATCCTTCTCCCCCAAGGACATGCATGTCCTGGGCCAACTCCTCCATCACCAAACCCTTACCATCCACTACCTGGAGGAAGAACACCTCATGTTCTGCCTTTGGACCCTTCAACCACATGGGATTAATGTGGATTTCATCAGTTTCCTATTTCCCCTCCCCCCACCTTATGGCAGATCCATCCTTCCAACTCAGCACCACCCTCTTGACCTGTCCTACCTGTCTGTCTTCCTTCCCACCTATCCGCTCCACCTTCTTTTCTGACCTATCACCTTCACACCCCCCCCTTCATCTACCTATCACACTCTCAGCTACCTCCCCCCCAACCCCCATTTATCTCTCAGCCCCCTTGGCCCACAAGCCTCATTCCTGATGAAGGGTTTATGCCCAAAACATCGATTCTCCTTTTCCTCAGACCTGCTGTACTTTTCCAGCACCACATTCTTCGACTCTGATCTCCAGCATCTGCAGTCCTCACTTTCTCCTAAATGAATGTAGGTTGTGAGTGGATGAAAATTTGGAAAATGGAGTATAATGTGGTAATGGTGAACTTGTCCATTTAGGTGGGATGAATAAATAGAGATGTGTTTTATTTGAATGGAGAGAGATTGCAAAAAGAAGGACAGTGGTTTGTGGGTGTCTTGGTACATGAATCAAATGCAGGTTTAAAACATTCTTAGGAAGGAAAATGGAATTTTTATCAATTATTGCAGGGAGAATGGAATGGAAAAGGAAGTTTTACTGCAGTTCTACAGAGCATTGGTGAGACTACACCTCAAGTAATATGCACAATTTTAGTCTGTTTTTTTAAGAAAAGATATAATTGTGTTTGAAGAAGTGCAGAGAGGTTCATTTGATTGGTGGTGGGATGAGGGGTTATCTTGTGAGGGAAGATTAGACTAGCTAGGTCTGAGTCTGTTGCAGTTTAGAAGAATGAGAGATGGTCAGATTGAGGGTATTTGATATTGTAAATGCCTGTGGGAGAGTCTAGAACTAGGGGACAGTTTTGAAAAATAGGGGATTTCCCATTTAAAATAGTAATGAAGAGATTTTTTTTCCTCTGAGGGCTATGAATCTATGTAATTAACTTCCACAGAGAACAGTGGCATTTGTGACTAAATATCTTTAAGGCTGAGGTAGGTGGCTTTTAACTCCCTCGTTAACTAAGAATCCGTCAGGACTAGGCAGGAAAGTGGAGTTGAGGCCTCAGTCAAATCAGTCATGTAGCAGGCTTGGAGGGGGCTCGAAATTGGCCAATTATGATGCAGATGTCTTGCATTTAAGAAGACATCACACATGATGTGTAAAGAAATTTGAGCCTTTTCAATCTCTTTTATAGATATAATGAAGAGAAACATTGACAGATGTGTTGGAGGTGTGGTAAGTCTAATATAAGGAATCAGGAATTTGGTTATCACAGTATATTCTCCTTTATGATATGATGTTACACCATATTCAGGAATTGCATAGAAAATATCCAAGCCAATAAGGCAGTTTATTAATTTTAACTAAGTGGTGAAAATGTATGGCCTATGTTTCATGATAAACATATGGATATGCATGTAACTTTTTGTCTTCACTGAGTTGGCCAGTTGCTTATTGTAGAAATCAATGAAATGAGAATTTTGAGAGTTCTACAATGAGTGATCCAGTCTGGTAAGCTATCACTTCTGTGGTGAAATTAAACATGTACCCACTTGTCTTTGGCACACAGCCATCACTATGCTCAAAACAAATATTTTCAGCTAAAAAGTGTATTAAGTATTGAATTATATGAAAGAAAAACTTGAATTTATATAATGTTGTCTTAATTCTTCAAAATGCTTCAAATAGCCTCATGACCAATGGATTACTTTTGCCGTGAAATGATTATTATAATGACAATAATAATAAATAACTAACTTATTGGACAGAAATTTTCTTTCACAAGAAAACAAATGAATGCCTAGATGACCTGTTATGTTGCTTGAGAGAGAGAGAAGTATTGCGGACAAGGTCTCAATTTGACATGCTATTTTAAATTTGACACTTCTATGCCAGGGAACAAAATATTATTTGTGGGCTTGCTTAAGGTCTACTTCTTCATTCTTATTAACTCCTTTATTATAGCTTCTGTTGACATATAGAGTACTTACATTTTCTCAGAACCAAAATTAGAAAATAAAAATACCTCCAGTAATTATAAACTCCATTGAACTTAAATCTTCAACACACAAGGAATGTATTAATTTCTGAGATACCACAGGATTTAAATTGCCATAATCGGCATAAATTAGCAAAAGTTTTTTTTTGAAAATAGCTGGCAAACACATCTACACCTTAGCCTACATCCTTAGCCTAAATACACCACCTGCGGACGATTGAGGTCACAGCGAATTCATTTTCATTGCATATTTACAAAACATAAACATTTTAACCAGGCATTTATCACTTCTTGTAGCATCTCTGATCTCAATCGCAGATTCAAATTTAACAATAGCATCATTACTTCCCCAGAGAGTAGCTGTGCGGAGTACACATATACAACCTTAAGTTAAAGGTACCATATTCATTTGCAAGTAACTTATTACCTCAGGGGATTGAAAGTTTTCCCCAGCTCCTTGTTAATTGAGAGTTCCTTCACTGAAACTGTTCTTGCTTACTTGCAGTCTATTTTTCTCTCTCCCCATCCTTAATAGCCTCCTGCTTTCTTCCTTTCTCTCGACCCCATTTCAACCTGCCTCTGACTCACACCTTAATTGAAATCCCCCTCTCTCACATCCCCTCCAAAGTTTCTCTCTCATTCCCATTCCCATCCCCACCTTTGCAGCCTTCCATTGTCCCCTCCTCAGCCTACTTGTAGCATTCTTCCCTACTCTTGCAACCCCATCTCCCTACCTTTCCACCCCATCACTCAGTCACTTTTCTCCATCCATTCAGCACCCCCTCATTACCACAATGAATTACTAGCCTAACTGTAGCAGGCTAAAACATGGAATTTTCTGATGCAGAGCTGTCGGCAAATGAAGATCTTCCCCAGAATTAATGCAGATTATGTTTGTTACTTGGGCATATTGGATCCCAGTTCTTTTAATAGATATGGCATTTAATTTCTATTAATCCGATATTCTAATCTTTTCTGTTTTGACTTGCTATCTTGCTTGTCAAACCTTTATGCACATTCCTTCTCTATCTTCATGCAACTTATGCCACGGTTGCATTCTGGGGATAAGGCAGGCAAAAAAAGAATGAAATTAAAGGTCTCGGAGTTATTCTGAACCACACAATTGCCATCTTGCTAACTGACCTAACTGGCCCCTTTACGTATCTTCTTTCCCATTCTATCTCTTCTCAATCTCTTGTTTCTGCTGAACTTATTTCTCTGTTGATCCTCAGTCTGCCTGTGTAAATTGAATGTTTATTATTATTAAACCTTCTCACATGACACTCAGGTCACTGGTCCAATCCACGTGACCTTGTCAAATTCTTAAGTTATTAAAGCTGAAACTTGATTTGAGCCTGTGCTAATACATTCAGTATTAGCTTGATGTGTTAATTGGTTCTGCAATGGAAGCTTTTGAGTAACATGTATATACCAACTTCTCTCGTAAAGCTTTTATCTTATTTAATATTATAATTTATTGCCTCATAAATGATAGGACTTAATGAATTTTAAGTTATTTATTAAATGATGATTTATAAGTTTCTTTTTTTTTAGGTGCACTCCTTCGATGGTACAAAAGAAGAAGCTGCAGCACTTGTAGAATTGGGTCTTTATATTGGTATCAATGGCTGGTAAGTTTCAATATACTGTTTCAGTTATAGTTAGTGTTGATTTGTGGCTTTAAAGTACAAGCAGTAATTTGTTCCTCGAAACCGAGTATGCAAATCACTTATCCATTAAGCAGGTGTCTAATAGCTACGAGGGAAGCTATTAGGCAACAACAAAAAATCTTAAAAGAACTTGATGTTTCTGATGGAACTATCAACAGTGAGCTGTTTTTTTCTTAGTTGGGATATCAATGTACTTGCCTTGCCACCATTTGTTGCCATCACTAATTATCCATGCAAAGGTATGGTGAGCTACTGCTGTCAACCAATGTAATCCATGGTGCATCCGAGGAAAGAGATCCAGGATTTTAATCCTATGACAATAAGCAATAATATAGTTCTGAATCAGGTAGCATGCCTGAGGATTATTAGAAAGATGAGGCAGGATTGGTTTCATATCCATATGACACATTATAGGAGGGATGTGATAGCATTGGAGACGGTGCAGAGGAGCTTTACCAGGATGTTGCTCGGGCTGGAGAGTTTTAGTTATAAGGAGAGATTTGAATAGACTGGGGTTATTTTCTTTGGAGCAGAGGAGACTGAAGGGGGGGACATGATTGAGATAAATAAAATTATGGGGAAATTGATTGGATAAACAGGAAGAGACTTTTCCCCTCGGTGATATGACCAGATTTAAGGCAAGGGACAGAAAGGGGAATGTGTAGAAAAATATTTTTACCTAAAGGGTGTTGGGAATCTGGAACTTGCCTGAAAGGGTATTACAGACAGCCTCCTAATATCTAACTGGCATTTAGATGTTCACTTCCAATGCCAAGGCTTACGAGGATAAATGCTGGAAAATTGGATCAGAATATTTAGGTGCTTGTTTTTTTTACTGGCACAGACTTCATGAACTGAAGGACTTTTTTGAATGCGATACACCTATAACTGTGCGATCACGTGGAGGTGAATCACCAATTGTTGTCATTTTAGTGCAGATAATCAACTCCTTAATAGGCCTGTGATGCATAGTCAGCACCTAGAATGATTGTCATATTGAAGTGACATCCAAACCAACAGATCATCATAAGAACCCATATTTTTGTGAAGGTTGGAAGAGTCAGTGAAGTACGTAACAGACATTGAAGAATTTAATGAGCCAGTTGACTGCAAGGAAATACGCTCCGCCCCGTTTACAGCTCTGCCCAGTTTACAGCTCCGCCCAGTTTAACATAGGATGGAGGATGCAAATGCTGTTCCTTTCAAAATTCTGCATGCTATCTAAATGAGTGCTAAGGAGGGAGGTGGAAGTTATCAGCAACAGACTTGCCGTAGACTGTCAGGAGCCAATGATCTGCAAGAGCTTCCCTTTTGAGGGACTGAATAGGATTATTTTTGAAATAATTGATGAGGTGATAGGAGAATGATAGTGGAGGATAAAGTATTCATTATTTAATTTGCAAGTTTTGTGACAGGTTTTATGGTATCTGTACTTGAGCACCAGTTTTTTTTTGCCATCTATATCCTGTGACCTAAGTGTACAATTTACTGTTTATCTAAATTTGCAGGTGACCCTAAGCTAGAATGTTTGGAAATGTTTGAAATGATATAGATTAATGAGTAGACAAAACTATGGAAGTTGAGGTGTAATGCCAAAGCTGCAATTTGTCCACTTTGGATCCCAAATACATCCTCACATGTTCATTGTATTTCTGACAGTATTCTATTAATCTATTCTGAAATAATCATAGTTTAGTGTGTGTGTAATCTTTATTCACTATTTTGAATAATGTGCTTATCAGTACAGTATTGGAGTGAGTGCTTTCAAGTGTCATTTATGACCTTTGCATGGGTGTAGAAGGGATATCAAATGTATTTTGACAGGCAAAAGTCATGTTTGTTCATTTGCATTGGTAGCTGCCAGTTTCACCCTATACAAAATCCTTTTCTGAGGCTGGACCGTGGAGAGAGAAGCACTTTAGTTTTACTTGCCCATGTCATTGAGTCTTCAGATTTCAGAGACCCGATGTACCCTATAAGATACAAATTGGGGACCCTGACGATAAGATGCACTGACTACATGGGAATTGACCGAGAAGTTTAAACTTCCAGAGGGCAATTGCCCTGAGTTGAGAACCCTCTGAAAAAGTCTTCAACTTTGAATTAGAGAGTGCTGATTGAATGACTTGAATAATTATCCAGGGAATGTTAGGCAGATTAAAACCAGTTCTAACTCCTTAGTAATTGTATTGCTCCCCCCTGCCTCCAAATGAACCAAACTATCTCCATGACTACCTCATTTCCTACTTCCTCACATGCTCCCCTGTCATTCTACACATTCACCTGACACTCTACCTCCTCACCCATGTACCTTTCACTGTATAGCTTCCCAAAGAAGCTTTAGGAATGTAGGAGCCTGAGTAGACCGTTCAGCCCCTGAAGTCTGCTCTACCATTCCAAATCATGGCTGATCATCTACCTCGATGCCATATTCCTGTGCTGTACCCATATCTCTTGATTCATTAGTAACTCGAAACCTTTAATCTCTGTCATGAATTTAGTTAATGTCTGATTTCCACAGCCCTCAGGGATAGAGAATCTCAAAGATCCACCACTTCGAGTGAAGAAATTCCTTGTCATCCTCATCTGAAATAGCTTGCCTTTTAATTATGAAACTCTGTCCCCTGGTTCTAGACCCCACATCCAGAGGAAGTATCCTTTCTGCATAAGATCATAAAACACAGGAGTAGAAATTAGGCCATTCAGCTCATCAAGTCTGCTCTGCCATTCAATCATGGCTGATACGTTTCTCAACCCCATAATCCTTGATCCCTTGACAATCAAGAATCTATCTGTGTCTTAGATATTCTTAATGATCTGGCCTCCACAGCCTTGTGTGGCAGTGAATTCCATAGATTCACCACTCTCTCGCTGACGACGTTTCTCTTTATTGCCATTCTAAAAGGTCTTGCCCTTACTCTAATGTTGACTCAAAAAAGTCTTGAACCACACAACATCAAGACATACTTTTTATTTCGATTAAGCTGGCAAGAAATCTATAGTCCAGAGTATCAATCAAAATATCCTTGGATGGACTAATGACGGATCTGATTTCTAGCAAAAAGGCAGTATATTTTATCACCCTTATGTACGTAACTATTTCGCACATTTTAGTTTCCACACAATGTAATGTTTCTACCTTAGTTAAGTTTGTATAATTTAAAAGTTGGTAATCAATACATCTAGTCTTGTTCACATAAGTCAAACCAAAGCTATTGATTTAAATGTTTCTACATCTGTTGTTCTCATAAGTTTAAAAAGTAGATAAAGCAAGCCGATTAACAATGTTCTATTGATCAACCTAATCATCGTACTGGGAAGAAGGGTATGCAGAAACCTCACCAAGGTTACGTAGAGACTTCTGCATTTTTGCAATTCATGTTCTCGCGGTCACTGTGACTGCAGCTGCCATTTTGAGCTTGTAAGGCAAGTTATTATTGCAAATAGAGACTTTCAAAACTGAGGCTTTTAACCTTTGATTCCCCAAAACTTTATCATTCCCTCCTTTTGGTGTTATGATCAACCAGGCCATTCATAAAGTCTATGATAGCAGTCAAATATCAGTGGCCATAAGCATGTGAATGTGAGAATGCAGGCGAATACAGTAAGATTACATTACTGTAATCCCAAAATGTAACAAAATGCACCCAGTATTCACAAAGAGACCCCCAAATGGCCACCATTCTGTGATAGTACCAAACCCATCACGATCTGATTTTCTGGAACTCCTGAGTAATGGGGTTGGAGAGATCAGTGATATTGGAGGATCTGTCAGGAATATAGGTACAACATTCCTTTCCTATAATGGCACAAATGCCACTCTCCTTGGCTAATAAAAAGTCCAATGCCAAACGATTCTGAAGGGCCACTATTCTGACTGTGACCAGTTCAGCCTTGATATTAGTCAGGGCATTTGCAGTATCATTGGTGACAATTTCCAATATTTTCTTTAACTTATTTAATTCTGTGCCCTGCAAATGGAGTCCAATAGGAAGGGAAGACATTCCATTCCAGGAAAGGAGACCGGTAAGGTACCTCTTGGTCCTATAGGGTGAAGGTAACGCACCTAAAACCCGAATGAGAGGAATTCCAAACCCTTTATAACGTGATCCCACCAGTCTGGGCGGAGCCACGGATTGGCTTTCAGTCTGCAAATAAATAGGCACCATTATACGTGGTTAGGCTAGACTATCCGGGTCAAAGAGTGCAGTGCTGGAAAAGCACAGCCGGTTAGGCAGCATCTGAGGAGTAGGAGAGTCGATGTTTTGAGTATAAGCTCTTCATCAGGAATGAGAGGGTGGCCCAAGGGGCCTGAGAGATAAGTGGGGGGGTGGGGGGCGTTGGGGATGGGGCTGGGGCTGGGGCTGGGGGAAGGTAGTTGAGATGAAGTTGGGGGTGAAGGTGATAGGTCGGAGAGGAGGGTGGAGCAGAGAGGTGGGAAGGAAGATGGACAGGTTAAGAGGGTTGTGCTGAGATGGAAGGTTGGATCTGAGATAAGGTAGGGGGTGGGGAAATGAGGACCGTGGTGAAATCCACATTGATCCCATGTGTTTGGAGGGTCCGAAGGCAGAAGATGAGGCGTTCTGCCTCCAGGCGTCGGGTGGTAAGGGTTTGGCAATGGAGGAGGCCCAAGACCTGCATGTCCTTGGTAGTGTGGGAGGGGGAGTTAAAGTATTCAGCCTTGGGATGGTGGGGTTTTGTGCGTGTGTCCTGGAGATCATCTCCGAAACGTTCTGAAAGTTGGAATCATGTCTCCCCAATGTGGAGGAGACCACACTGGGGAGCAACGGACACAGTAGATGACGTGTGTGGAAGTACAGGTAAGTCTCTGATGTGGAAGGCTCCTTTGGGGCCTTGGACGGAGGTAAAGGGGGAAGTGTGGGTGCAGGGGAAGGTGCCAGGAGGGGAGGGGGGGTTGTTGGGCTTGGACCTAACAAGGGAGCCGTGGAGAGAATGGTCTTTACGGAACACAAATAGAGGTGGAAAGGGAAATATATCCTTGATGGTGGAGTCTGTTTGTAGGTGGTGGAAATGGTGGAGGATAATGTGATGTATCCAGTGGTTGGTGGGGTGGAAGGAGAGGACCAGGCAGGAAATTGCAATCTTTGAAGAAGGAGGCCATCTAGTGGTGGAATTAGTCCTCCTGGGAGCAGATATGGCGGCAGAGGTGGAGGAATTGGGAATAAGGGATAGTGTTTTTACAGGAGGGAGGGTGGGAGGAGGTGTATTCCAAATAGCTGTGGGAGTCGGTAGGTTTGTAGTAATGTCAGTGTTGAGTCGGTCACCGTTAATGGAGATGGAGAGGTCCAGGCAAGGGAGGGCAGTGTCATAGATAGTACAGGTGAACTGAAGTTTAGGGTGGAACCTAGTAGTGAAGTTGATGAACTATTTAACCTTCTTGTGAGAGCATGAGATTTCGCTGATACAGTCATCAATGTAGCGGAGAAAAAGGTGGGAATTACTTCCCCCACCCCCACCCCCCCCCCCAATCCCATTTCACCAAGAACGTGCAGTTCTTGCGCCGTCTCCACCATCAAACCCTTACCACCCGTGCCTGGAGGAAGAACACCTCACCTTCCACCTTGGGACCCTCCAACCACATGGGATCAATGTGGATTTCACCAGTTTCCTCACTCTCCACACCCCCCTCCCCCCAGTCAAACTTTTGGCTAGGTTCAGTCCATGGGATAGTAAAGGAACTTCAACTAGACCCCATATAAATGCCACTGGACAGGTTCCCATCTTACCTAAAGCAGATGGTGTCGTTAATAGTCTTGTTAATGATTACCAGAAAAGGGGGTATATGGGATCTGTTGTGGCCAGGTTTGTAACAATCCCTGAATAGGGTTAACCTGCTGACTGCCATTCCTGCACGTCCTTAGTTTTATCAGGTTCATTGGAAGAGTTCTGGTGTATTAGCCATTCTGGCACCTCAGGCCAGCTAAAGGTCACAGACCACAAAGGAATTTTGGTTAACTTAAGTGGATATTTTCTCAGTTCCTCCCCTGGAGAGTGCATTTCAATCTTTCAAGAAGGGGAGGTCTGACCACTCCAGGTCCCCATGGAGTCCACATGGGGTTCCCATATGCAATTTCAGCAGGGAATAACCCTGTTCTCCCTGAGGGAGTATTTCTCATTTGGAATTAGTGCCAAAGGTAGGACCTTTAACCAGTTCAGTCCTTCCTCTTGTGATAACCTGGCCAACTTATTATTTCAAGTACGATTTGTGCATTCCACTGTCCCAGCTGCTTTTGGATGGTGAGTACAGTGAAACTGTTGCTTTATGGCCAATTCTTTGCAGATCCTGAGCTTATCATTTCAGGGAGCCCATAATGGGGAATCATTACCCGCAATAGTATTTTAACCGCTGTTGTAGCAGTATTATCATTCATTGGGATGGCTTCGATCCATCTATTATTACTAGACAGTATTTAAAACAATGTACTCGAGGTAATTCTATAAAATCAAGTTGTAGACAAGTAAAAGGCCACCAGGCAAGGGTGTGGTTCCAGAACCTCAGGGCATTCCTTTTCCAGTATTTGTCTTTTTACAAATTAAACATGCTCTAGCTTTTAGCTGCTTTCTGAAAATCCAGGTGCCACCAGGTTTGTAATAAAGTATTAACCATTCCCTCCTTGCCTAAGTGTGTGCAATAATGTACATAACCAATGAAGATAGGGAGGAGCAAAGATGGAACACAAGCTTGTCCCGCAGGGGTCATCCATAGCTTGGTTTTAGTATCGAAGGAGCACCCCATTTGAATCTATAGTTTGTGCTTCTCAGCAGGGGGCGTCTCCCTGTAATTTCTGTACCTCACCCAGGTCTGCCATACCTGTCCTTATTCTGTGTCTAACCAGGTTTTGCTGGGAACCCACTGGAACCAGAAGTACAGAGTGTAAGGCCGCCTGCTTGGCATCAGCATCTACCCGCTCATTGCCTTTGGGGACTGTAGCCGTTGGACCAGTGTGAGTCGGGCATTTGTTTACCACTAGACTGGCTGACGATTGCAAAGCCTGTAAGAGGTTATGCACAAAAACTGCGTTACTGAGAGGCTGTCCCGTGGAAGTTAAAACTCCTCCATGTTCCCGCAAGGCTCTCTAATCGTGGGCCCCGCCAAAAGCATAGTGAGAGTCAGTAGATATATTTGCTGATACTTCTTTGCTAATATGCAAGCACGATTGAGGGCAAACAAACTTGGCTTTCTGTGCCGATGGCAGTGTTTCGAAAGCTGCTTGCTCAACAATCATAGAATCAGTGGCAAGCGCATATCCTGAACAACATTATCCTATCCTAGGGAGGGCAAGAAGTTCAGTAAAACTGCGGTATTGGTTTTGCAGCTGGACACGCCATTGCCGACAACAAGCTAATCATCCACGTACTGTACTACTGTCAATCCCTGCAGTAGTTCCACGGTCACAATAAGAACGCTTTGCTCTCCATTGGCCATATCTCCCACAGTTAAAACAACAGCCTGCCATTTGTCCCTGGGGGCTTTTGCTGTCCTCTTCCCAGTTCTAAAGGCTGTCCCCCTTTCCAAGGTTCATTGGGAAAGGGTCACTCAGTGATGGTCGCTGGTCGGGCATCTAAAATAGGTTCCAGCCTCAGTGGGTATCCTGGTCCTAATCAACCACATCAGGGTTAGCACAGGGTATAGGGGTCATGAGGGTGCTGGACATATTTTGTTTTTAACTGTAACTTGGATCGTGGTTTGGGTTTGTTCTGGCCATCCCAGTAGAAGATAACCATTCACCTCATTTGTATCTGGGATTTCTTGGACCAGTTCACGTTATTTGTCCAAATCATGTCAGTGACACCAGAAGGAATATATTGCAAAAGCATAGCGTTAAAGGTGAGTCACCTTCTCGATTAAAGGCTTGATCATCTGCAAATGTTCCGTAATGGGCACCAAACCGCTCCCAATAGTCACCTCCTGAACCCCCAGGTTTGGGTCTGTATGCCAGTACTTTACTAATGTTTACAGGTTGAAGTAAGGCTTGTTCTAATGACTGGATTAAGTGGTCCACCTGGGCATCATAGTTAGGGAATCTCTTCTTCAAGTCCTCATAACATTTGTATTGTGTTTTGGACATACAGAGCAAGTAAGGCTGGTTTCTCCTTGTGGTCAGGGCCTTGGTTCATTATCATTATCATTTCTTGAGGTTTCCAGGAGACATAAACACAGAGTAGGTGGTTGGTTGGCCTCGGCAGCCCTAGCATTCGGAGTTCATAGGTGAAAATCATCCCCTTCTTTTTCAAAATTTACCGGCCTCTGTTTCCTGCGTCGACCCTTGGTTTGAGGATGGTCCAGGCCGCTCATCCTCATGATTAGATTAGATTAGATTAGATTACTTACAGTGTGGAAACAGGCCCTTCGGCCCAACAAGTCCACAGCGCCCCACCGAAGCGCAACCCACCCATACCCCTACATCTACCCCTTACCTAACACTACAGGCAATTTAGCATGGCCAATTCACCTGACCTGCACATCTTTGGACTGTGGGAGGAAACCGGAGCACCCGGAGGAAACCCACACAGACACTGGGAGAACATGCAAATTCCACACAGTCAGTCGCCTGAGGCGGGAATTGAACCCGGGTCTCTGGCTCTGTGAGGCAGCAGTGCCACCGTGCCACCCACCAGACACCCGGCCTTAGCACAGACTCAGACTCCTGGCCTCAGTGTGGACTCAGACCCCCAGCCTTAGTGTGGACTCAGATTCCCAGCCACAGTGTGGATTCAGACTATCGGCCTCAGTGTGGACTCAGACACCCGGCCTTAGTGTGGATCAGATTCCCGGTGAACCCAGTGACCAATACCAGAACCTTCACTTTCAGAGTAAGGGAGAGGTTTAGAATTGGGGGTTGTGCGAGAACTATCAGGAGCTGTTCAGGGTTCAGTGGGTATTCTGGGATAAAATCCCCATTACTCGTCCCTATCAGTGTCATCCCCTTCCTCAAATGATGTTGGTATGCCAGACATTAGGCTCAGGATCCCAAGTAGAACTTAGATTCTTTTCACAGCGCTGTTGCTTTAACCAATTTTTATCTTCCTCAGTGTCCTGTTCCCTTTCTCGCCTCCCATCTACCCAATCACACTCGGCTTTTAACATCTCCCAGCTTTTGGGGGTTCCATCTGCTGTACATACCTCTATTCCCCCATCACATGCATTATTCCTTCAACTGACCAGTAAGGTGTCTTTCCATCTACTATCAGCTTAATCTCCCTTTATTCTTTAATTAATAATTTACACTTTCCTTCACAATTTTTCTTTCAAATTAGGTTTACTGCCTGTTCACGAGAGGCTACATCCCAGGTCCCTAGTTTCCTAACCTATACAGAGGGTACGGAATCAAGACTTAAATATTATCTACATAGTATAATAAAATGTTTAAATAAGACATTTACAGCCATTAGTAACATTTCTAACACTTCCATTTTAAATTTTCAAATTTTTAAAAAATAAGTTGATTATTGTTCTGTCCTAAAATTGTCATTATACCCACTGCATCATCTATTTTGGCTGCTGCTCTGTTTGTTCATGCCCAATGTTGTAATTTCCCCAAGAATGACCTTACTTTTGCTTTCAGTTCTTTAAATTTTCCTTTTTTCCCATATCCAAGAGAATTCATGCCTCTATACTATCCAGAAATAACCGTGTATTCAAGAATTTCTGAAAAAAGACTCCAACAATTAGATTTTTCATACTCTTAAGCAAGCTTATCATATAACGCAAAATCAAAATCAACATAGGTTATTCAACCTGTTGTTTCAGTGCCAGTTCTTTGCATGAGGAATAAAGCCAGTCTCACTCTCCCTTAAAATCTCTCCTCTGGTTCTGCTTCCTACACTTTTCCTTATATTGCTTTTACTTCCATTAACAATTACATGGACAATATTCAGTTTGTTTTAAGGGATAGTCCAGGTGAACATTAATCTTTACAATCATGCTTCAAATTAACCACGAGACAATAATACAGATCACTGACAATGTATAAAGGTATAAAAAAAATTGAACTTGCCAATTAATTCTGATTTTGTAATTCAGTACTAATACAAATGGTTTAAAATATATTGACTAATATAACCTAATCCTCTAATTGAGTTGGAAACTAAATTAGTGGCTGAGACAATTCATTGTTAATTAGAATTCCATTTTTTATACAGCATTTACAATTTCCTTTTCCACTGCCTTCAAAAGAAAGACTAAGCAATTTAAAGCATTCTGAACTGCTGTAGGTCTGACTTACACTACTGGCACTCCAATTTAACCCTCATTAATTTAAATTGATATTAAACAGATACTAAAAGGCACCAAACCCAGAAATACAAATTAATATAGTCAAGCCCACATTGGAAATGAATATTTTAATGTCTGCGAGCACAAACATACCAATTTATAGCCGTTGAGATAATCAATTTATCGTGCCTGTTTTTACATTAACAAAAATAGGACAAACTCAAAACTGACATTTAAGGCATAAATTATATCTCCAATTAACCGAGTGATAAACAAATTATGATTAGACTTATCATGTCACTCTGTCAATTCCAGTAATTCTATTGTATCAATAAAATGTAACTGACTGCTTCTTTGGCTACCCATAATTGTCTTTATTAAATATTGAGTAAATGTAATATTTGCAGATGAACCCAACTGATAGGGTCAAGAAGTAATTACTCTTCAACATTATGTATGCTGGTTGAAATGCCTATATCTTAAACCCACAGCAGCAGACTACCTTTTCTTTCCATAGAAGGAGAATTTTTTTAATAGCCTAGAGAATTTTTTTTTATTATTATGCAAGCATCACAGAGATTGCAATAGCACTTACAAGGGCAGGTGTCCCTACATCTCCTTCAATACCCAAATATTGTTCAACGTCACCCCCATATCATCTTCAGTGATTTCAGATTTTCA
This sequence comes from Chiloscyllium punctatum, assembly GCF_047496795.1. Classification (NCBI taxonomy): domain Eukaryota; kingdom Metazoa; phylum Chordata; class Chondrichthyes; order Orectolobiformes; family Hemiscylliidae; genus Chiloscyllium; species Chiloscyllium punctatum. The sequence goes on from NC_092743.1 coordinate 61,424,149, forward strand.
AACATTTTATCAAAATGTAGTTAAGACAGGATTGCATTTCAAAAATTCCAATTTTCAAAAAGTACATTTACAATGAGAAAATTGTATCATCTGGAATTAAAGATTAGCTTACCCATTAAAACAGTATTTGGAAATTCACTGTGGCCAGAAAATGATATTCAAAACGTGATAAATTCCAATTCCAAGAAATTTTTACCAATCTTTATGACCAAATTTTTGTAAATCAACACATCCTGGCAGATATTGCTTTACACTAGTATTGATAATTCCTGAAAAGGACATTACATTAACCATGCATGACCCAAATTGATACAGGCATAGACTACATTTTCAAATCACCATAGATTTCCAAAATGTAGACTTAAATCAAAACGTTTCCGGATCTTGAGTTCCAGGGGACAAAAAAAAATTATACAAGACCATGTGTAACCACCAATGAATAAAGGTACATTCAAAACAGACCACAAAGAGTTAACACTTAGTTCAGTGAACACAACACCAAAAGCTGGTCTCTTTATCTGTCTCTGTTTCCTTTGCCTTTTCGATTTCTTTTTTCAAAATTTCTGCCAATTGTTTTATGTAATCTCAATTAAGTGTACCATCAGGTGAAAATGGTTACTCAGTTCTTTGTGTTAGTTTCACCCATTTGTTGACAAAGTTTTTATTTTGGAATCAGGTCTGTAATAAGCATACATGTATGTTAAAGGTGTTCCTTTCTGAGGGTGTGCCTCATGAGAGACATTGTTTCCCATTCTTTTGACAGCTGTATCTCACACACACAGTTTATCACAATTATGCAATCACTCAAACTGGGGATGTCCTTTAATTTATATATTACAATTTACAAAGTTGCCCCACTCACACTAAGAATTTACCAAAATGCCCAATTTTTCTGAGGGGCCTCTAACCCCTATAAATCATTTTCCTGATCAGGTATTCTGTTACACATAGTCTGAAAAGGAGTTCCCTTTCCAACTACATAGAGGGACTGTTCCATTGTACCTAATGACTCCTTACTCTACTATAAACAAATTTCAACCAGCCATATCAATATTACGGAGTGAGAAATTTACAGAGCCTGCCCTCCTTTCTCTATTATCTCATGATATCAACTGGCCATATCCGAAGACAGCTCTCTAAGACGAATCCATCAGATAGTGTCCATTACTTCCCTGACTGAGGTCCCCAGTCCCGACTCTTTATCTCAGGAACAATACAGAGTAGACAATGTCACCCTGCAGCAACCTAGAGCAATCTCGTAAAAAAAGAACCTTCTTACCTTATAATCCTGGTCCAGGTGGTTTGTTCCATCCCTTCAAGGTACCAGTCTCACTGGGCAAGGGGAGATCGTCTGTCTGAACAAAAGAGTCGTCTGAGGTAAAATACTTAGAGGTGCCCTCCCACTCTGTTATGCTTGATTCAAACTCTCATTTATTCAGCCCAGAGAAATGTTCCCTATATTGGGAAAAGAGTCACAGCTCCAAAATGTTGACTCAAAAAAAGTCACGGACCACACAAAAGTTTCAATATCAAAACACACTGTCTTTCGATTAAGCCAGCGAGAGATCAATAGTCTATAGTTCGGAGTATCGATCAAGATATCCCTGGATGGACTAAGACAGATCTCTGATTTCTAGCAAAATGGCAGTATGTTTTATCACCCTTATGTGCGTAACTATTTTGCACGTTTCAGTTCCCACACAATATAATGTTTCTGTTTCTAGTTAAGTTCTCATAATTCAAATACATTTAGTCTTGGTCACATAAATCAAAACAAAGCTATTGATTTAAATGTTTCTACATCTGGTGTTCTCGTAAGTTTAAAACGTAATTAAAGCAAGCCTGTTAACAACGTTCCATTGATCAGCCTAATCATGGTACTGGGAACAAGCATATACAGAAACCTCTCCAAGGTTACGTAGAGACTTCTGCATTTTTGCAATTCATGTTCTCACAGTCACTGTGACTCCATCTGCCATTTTGAACCTGTAAGGCAAACTATTATTGTAAATTGTGATTCCCAAATGGAGGCTTTTAACCTTTGATTCTCCAGTACTTTATCATTAAGGCTGGGTCCTTGGGTCCTCGTCTCTCCTACCAATGGAAAAATCTTCCCAACATCTACTCTGTCTAGGCCAGTTCAGTATTCTGTATGTTTCAATTGGATCCCACTCCTCATGCTTCTAAACTCAATTGAGTATAAACCCAGAATCCTCAAACACTCCTCATATTTTTCATTCCTGAGATATGGGGCCCAAAACTGTGCACAATACTCTAAATGTGATCTAACCAGAGCTTTATAGAGCCTCCTAAGTATGTCCCTGTTTATATATTCAAGTCCTCTCAAATAAACACCAACATTGCATTTGTCTTCTTAACTACTGACTCAACCTGCAAGTTTACCTTGACAATATCCTGGACTTAAACTCCCAAGACTCCTTGCACTTCAGACTTCTGAATTTTCTCCCAATTTAGAAAACAGTCCATGCTTCTATTCTTCTTATCAAAACGCATTACCTCACTCTTTTCCACATTGTACTCCATCTGCCACTTTTTTACCCACTCTTCTAACCTGTACAAATCCTTCTGCAGCCAAATATTCAGTAATCTCATCCTTCAGAATGGACTCCAAAATCTTACCTATGACTGAGGTTCGGGTAATTGCTCTGTAGTTTTCCACTTTTTGCCTTCCTCTCTTTTTAAACAGGGGTGTCACATTGGTGATTTTCCAGTCCTCTGGGACCCTCCACTATTTCAGCTATCTCCTTTAGAAGTCTCTGTCTCTTTGTAGTCCATCTGGTCCAGGTGATTTATCCACCTTCAGGCTATTCCGTGTTTTTAGCAGCCTCACCTTGGTGATACATCAACTCTATCCCATTCTAAATTTTCTCAGTATCTATGCGACCATCTCTCCACCTCCTAAATTTGAGACAATACAGGCCCGGTGTCCACAATTTCTCTTTATAGGACAGTCCAACCATCCCAGGAATCTGACTGCTGAAGCTCCACTGCACTCCCTCTATGACAAGTATATTCTTCCTTAGCATGTGGACCAGAAATGCATACAAAGCCTGGGCTAACTAGTATTCTATACAATTAAACAAGATTTTATTGCTTCTGTACTTAAACCCTCTCACAATAAGGGCTAACATAGTGTTTGCCTTCTGAATTGCTTGCTGCATTTGACTTACTTACAAGGATACCCAGGTTCCTTTGGACATCACTTTGCAATCTCGCAGCATTTAAGCAATACTCTGTGCCATAATTCCTCCTACCAAAATGGAAACCTCACACCTACTCACATATTCCATTTGCCACGCTCTTGCCCATCCACTGAGCCAAACTAAGTCCTCTGGAAGCATCTTTGCATAGTCCTCGCAACTTACATTCCCACCAAGTTTAGTATCATCTACAAACTTAGAAATATCACAATTAGACCCCACATCCAAATCATTAATATAGATTTAAAAAGTTGGGGTCACATACTGATTCTTTGTGCTACTGCACTGGTCACAGCCTACCAATCTTGAGAGTAATACATTTATTCCTAAACTCTGCTTTCTGCCTGTTAATGAATCCTCAATCCATGTTTGCATCTCATGTATTTTTCTTTCTATACCTTCTGCACAGGACTTTATCCAAATCAGAATACATCGCATTGGTTCCCCCTATTAACTCTGTAGTAATATCCTCAAAATTCTTTATCAGCTTCATCAACGTGATTTCATAAATCAATGTTGATACTGTCCAGACATTTTCTAAATCTCCAGTAATCACATACTTTATAATAGATTCTAGTGTGTTTCCTATTGCTAACATCAGGCTAACAAGGTTTGCAGTTCCCTGTTTTTTTTTCTCATTTATTCAACAGTGAAATTACATTGCAACCTTCCAATCTTCAGGCATCATTGCAGAATTAATAAACTTTTGGGAGATGATCATGAATGCACTCTCAGTAGCCAACTCTTTAGGGTGAAGGTCTTTAGGTCCTGAGGATTTCATCCCATTAATGTCTCCAAAACTATATTTCTAATGCTGATTTCTTTCAGATCTACACTTTCACTAGACCCTTGGATCTCAATTATTTCTGGGAAACCTTTTATATCTTTCTCTTTGAAGGTTGTTATGAAGTTCTTACTTGGCTTCGCTACTATTTCTGTTTTTCGTTTAATCATGCACACATGTTTCTCTGGTTGGAGATCAGTGGTGATGTAGGGGTCAGTATTGGGCCCGCAACTATTCATGATTTTTATAAATGATTTGGAAGAGGAGACCAAGTGTAACGTATTCAAGTTTGGTGATGACACTAAATTGAGTGGAAAGGCAAACCGTGCAGAGGATATGGAGGGTCTGCAGAGAGATTTATGTAGGTTAAGTGAGTGGGCAAGGGTTTGGCAGATGGAGTACAATGTTGGTAAACGTGAGGGTATCCACTTTGGAAGTAAAAATAGTCAGCTCGAATAATATTTAAATGGTGAAAGATTGCAGCGTGCTACTGTGCATATGAACTTAGGAGCAGATAAATCGCTAAAAGTTGACTTGCACGTGCAATGGGTATTCAGGAAGGCAAACGGAATATTTGCTTTCATTGGTAGAAGAATTGAATTTAAGAGCAAGGAGGTTCTACTGCAATTGTCCATGGTGTTGGTGAGGTTGCATCTGGAGTATTGTGTGCAGTTCTGGTCTCCTTACTTGAGGAAGGATATACTGGCTTTGGAGGGCCACCAGTTGATTCTGGAGATGAGGGGGTTACCCTGTGAGGAGAAGTTGAGCCGCCGGAGTCTGTGCTCACTGAAATTTAGAAGAATGAGAGGGGATCTTATAGAAACATGTAAAATTATGAAAGGGATAGATAATATAGAGGCAGGCAACTTGTATCCACTGGTGGGTGAGACTAGGACTAGGGGAGATGGTCTCAAGGTTAGGGAGAGTAGATTTAGTGCAGAGATGAGGAGGAACTGCTTCTCCCAGAGAGTAGTGAATCTATGGAATTCACTGCCCAAGGAAGCAGTACAGGCAGCTTCATTAAATATATTCAAGACACAGTAGGATTGGTTTTTGCATGGTAGGGGAATTAACGGTTCTGAGGAGCTGAGACGATGGAGAGCTGAGACGAGCTGAGCCATGATCCTAATGAATGGTGGAACAGGGTCAGTAGGCCAAATGGCCTACTCCTGCTTCTATTAATATAAAACTGAGGGCATGGCTGGCTAGGCAGCATTTATTTCCCCTCCTGAATTGCCCAGGGGGCAATTAAGAGTCAGCCACATTACTGAGAGTCTGGTGTCACATGTAGGCTACACCAGATAAGGATGGCAGATTTCCTTCCTTTCCATTAGTGAACCAGCTGGGTTTTTCCGATACTTGGCAATGGATTCTTAATTCCAGAATTTTTTTTTTGTATTTAATTCAAATTCTCCATCTCCCGCAGTGGGGTTTGAACCCGGGGTCTCTGGATTAACAGTCAATAGATAATACCTCTAGGCCATCGCTTCCCGCCAATACCTATTATAAACCCTTCTGCATCTGCCTGTAAACTACTGACATTTGTCTTTGCTAATCTTTTCCTTTTTACTTGCCAGTAGAGATTTTTACAATCTGATTTTATGTCTCTTGTTATTTGAAATTCAAATTCATTCCATTCTCTTTCGAGATCAATTTCTTGTTCTTCCTATGCTGAATTCTGAAATAATTTTAAGGCTTAAGTCTTTAAAGAACTTGAAAGACTTTTAATTTCATCTGATGATATCTTTGGCTTCCCTTGTTAGCAATGGTGATATCTCTTCATTTTGGGTATTTTTGCCTTGATGCTTTCAGCATTTAAACTGTTTATTTACTACAAAGAGGCAGCTAGTCCATTAAAGGGGTGGTGGTGGGAAGATGAGTGGCTTCTACAATGTTTCTGTCTGCTCCCTACAAACACTCTTGCACTTGGTGCATTGCAGAATTGAAATTTGAAAGCTGCACCTGAAAAATTCTGAGGTAAGTAACTGTGTAATTTCTTGTCTCATCTGGAATAGAAATCGGGAGCCTGAATCAGTTTTAAGGATTTGCGTCATGGTTTCAGCAATAGCTGAATTGAAAAGCAGTTTAAACTTATAGTATATATTGTGTGTTCAAAAAACAAATTCTGAGCCATAATAAGTAGACGTACAATAGAAGGGCTCCCTCAGCCCAGATTCAAGGTTCATTCTGGTTTCCTTTACAGACAAGTTGCCATCTTTTCTCCTCTGTTTCCCTTGCCTTTTCTTGCTCTTTGAGTCTGTATACAAACTGCTGCCTACTCATCTCTTTCCCCAACATTTTGCTCAGCCTCTTCCACCAACTGCTGCTGATTCTTGAGCTCCCACTGTGAGACCTTCCAAGGACAAGATGTTATTGTAACGTAATACATTAAACTATATATATTTAGAAATGTACAGCACGGAAACAGACTCTTCGGTCCAACCCATCCAAAACATAGTGAAGAAATAATCTGCAAGTATCAAAGATCTGGATTGTTTTTAAGCATAATGCACCTCCTAATGCATATTTATAATATATCCATTTATAGTTTTCAAAAATCTAATTTCACAAACTTACAAACTTAACTGCCTCTTTTCATAATTTCTTTAATCTCATTTTTTAAATCATACTTTTTATGTTCACATTCAATGTAATCCGTAATCAATTATCGTGAAAGTTCTCTTATAGGTTTTGCTGATCTGTTTTTTACATGCTGCGTCCACAAGAAAAAGATATTGCTCCACCAAATCCTAAAACATTGAATTCTTTAACATGTCATGAGCAATGCCACGGGAAAGCTGACTATATAAATGGCAGGGTTATTAATATTTTATATAATTGCATTTAAATCTTATAATGCATTAACGTATTTTTGCAATAACACAGAACCTTATAATACAGCCTATCAACAGAATCTTACACTTATATAGTGCCTTTAACATAGCCTCCAAGGACCTCATAGCAGTGTTGCCAAACAAAATTTGACATGAAGCAATGTAAACATTGTCAGGATGGGTGTCCAAAACACTTGGCCAATGAGGCAAATTTTACAGGTGAAGTCATATTTTTGCTGGACCATAGGGTTTCTCTCCCATTAGGGAGGGAGAGATGATTGGTGGTGGTCTAACCTGAGTGTCACAGCACCTCTGACAAAGGGAGAGATTGTGAAGGAGACTTATTCATGGTAACCTCAGCCAATATGGGAGTTGAGCCCATGCTGTTAGTACCAACCTGCATCACAAACCAGCCATCCAACCAACTGAGCTAATTGATCTAATGCATAAAAGGAAGAAAAAGTGGCAGACAGATTTAGTGAGGAATTCAAGTGTTTTGGATTTCAGTGTCTGAGGCTGCAAAGCCAATGTGGAATAATTGTGCCTCCAAGGCTTTAAAAAGAGTCAGCCTTGGAGGACCACACAGCTTGGAATAGTGAGAATGGATGAAGTTACAGAGATGAGCAAGGATAAGACGTTGGAGGAATTTGGAAATGATATTTTTCGAACTGAGTTTATACCAGATCAGAAGCTAATATACTGGATTAGTGGTGCTGGAAGAGCACAGCAGTTCAGGCAGCATCCAACGAGCAGCGAAATCGACGTTTCGGGCAAAAGCCTTTCATCCTGATGAAGGGCTTTTGCCCGAAACGTTGATTTCGCTGCTCGTTGGATGCTGCCTGAACTGCTGTGCTCTTCCAGCACCACTAATCCAGTATTTGCTTTCCAGCATCTGCAGTCATTGTTTTTACCTCAGAAGCTAATATAGGTTAGTGAGTTGAACACAGGAGCGATGGATGTTATAGATTAGGTGAGAATTAGATTTTTGAATGAACGTCAGAGGCTGACCAAGAGTGTATTGAACTAGTCCGATATAGAACTGAAAAAAGGCATGAATGAAACTTTTGCAGCAGATCAACAGAGGTGGAGTCAGATGATATGTAGGCAGACCTGGTGATGGAACACGTGGTTGTTGGTGAGCCATCTGTTAGGACACCAGGTTTATGAAAAATCTGGTTCAACCTCAGACTGGCACTAGGGAGAGGGTTGCATTGGTTGCTAGGGAGGGGAGCAAAGAAAATGGCCTTAGTTTTTAAATCATTTTGATCAAATGATGCAATGCATCAATTATTTTATAATAAACAGACAATTGGTAGACTGTTGAAAATCACACAACACCACGTTATAGTCCAACAGGTTTAATTGGAAGCACTAGCACTGTTCGGAGCGCCACTCCTTCATCTGGTGGTTGTGGAGAACACAATTGTAAGACACAATTTATAGCAAAACTTTGCAGTGTGATGTAACTGAAATTAAACATTGAAAAATACCTTGATTGTTTGTTGAGTCTCTCATCTGTTGGAATGACCATGATAGTTTCACTTCTTTCATATGTAAATCACAAAACTTTTGAAAAGTTACATTCTCAGGTTAACTGTAACCTGAGGTAAGATGTTGAAGGTGTTAGCCTCCTGCGTTCCCTGTCTGTGTCATCATGTTTAGACTGATTCTATGGAGTCTTACATGGATTCATGCAGTTTTTGAGCAAAGTACAATGTAACTCTGCAAGTACAAATACACTTATACGTTTGTCAGATGAATGTGTGCATGTGGGTTTTTGTGTGTGTGTCTGTGTATGTGTGTGTTTTTCTGTCTGTCTGTCTATGGTGGGGGGGTTGTGAGTGAGAGAGAGAGAGTGGATATGTGTGTGTGTGTGTGGGGTGGGGGAGGTTGTGAGTGTCTGTGTGTGTGTGTGCGCGTGTGTGTGTGAATGTAAAGCGTCTAAGTCTGTGAGAGGATGTGTGTAGGAGTGTGTGTGTGTGTATATAGGAGGGCCTGTACTTGTAGGGGTGTGTGTGTGTATGTATATAGTGCAATGGTGGTCACCTGTAATGTGACATGAACCCAAGGTCCCGGTTGAGGCCCTCCCTACGGGTACCAAATTTAGCTATCAGCCTCTGCACTTTTCACTGCTGCCTGTCCTGAAGTACGCCTTGGACTTGGTAGAGTGGCTGTCTTCTTTAGTCATTTCTTAATTGACTGCAATAGGTTTCTTTTGAAGCGTTAGCTTGCCAATTCACTGAGTAGCTTAACTATTTAAGTAGCATGACTATTAAAAAAACACACACACATTATCAAGTTTTCTTGTACATTTAAAAAGAGTTTTTATTTAAGCACCCAATCTGAAATAAAATAAAAGGATGCCAAGTTTTACACACATGCATTCAAAGGTGTGTATTCATTCACACACACACACACACACACACACACACACACACACACACACACACACACACACACACACACACACACACACACACACACACACACACACACACACACACACACACACACACACTCTCACTCTCACTCTCTAAAGTGGAAGGATAGGTCAAATAGTTATAGGTCTCCCATACATTTAAGCCTAGGATGGTTTCAAAGTGGGCTTGATGGACTTTTCAGATTTTGTGTCTAGATGATTTAAAGGGGTTAACAGATGATTTCTGTTTGGTCTCCTGCAGCTGCCGGGCAGTTGTTCTTTAAATGTTGCCCATACCAGGTGACTGCCGTGACTGACTGACTGACTGTTCTGAATTAGGGTAATTCATTTTGAAATGGATCAGTAATTTAAAATATTGGACGACTTGCCATTATCATTGGGTAATGATGAGCAACTCACCCTTCAGCCTCTGACACTCCAGGGAAAACAGCCCCAGCCTGTTCAGCCTCTCCCTATGGCTCAAATCCTCCAACCCTGGCAACATCCTTGTAAATCTTTTCTGAACCCTTTCAAGTTTCACAACATCTTTCCGATAGGAAGGAGACCAGAATTGCATGCAATATTCCAACAATGGCCTAACCGATGTCCTGTACAGTCATAACATTACCTCCCAACTCCTGTACTCAATACTCTGACCAATAAAGGAAAGCATACCAAACGCCTTCTTCACTATCCTATCTACCTGCGACTCCAGTTTCAAGGAACTATGAACCTACACTCCAAGGTCTCGTTATTCAGCAACACTCCCTAGGACCTTACCATTAAGTGTATAAGTCCTGCTAAGATTTGCTTTCCCAAAATGCAGCACTTCGCATTTATCTGAATTAAACGCCATTTGCCATTTCTCAGCCCATTGGCCCATCTGGTCCAGATCCTGTTGTAATCTGAGGTAACCCTCTTTGCTGTCCACTGCACCTCCAATTTTGGTGTCATCTGCAAACTTACTAACTGTACCTCTTATGCTCGCATCCAAATCATTTATGTAAATGACAAAAAGTAGAGGACTCAGCACCGATCCTTGTGTCACTCCACTGGTCATGGGCCTCCAGTCTGAAAAACAACCCTCCACCACCACCCTCTGTCTTCTACCTTTGAGCCAGTTCTGTATCCAAATGGCTAGTTCTCCCTGTATTCCGTGAGACCTAACCTTGCTAATAAGTCTCCCATGGGGAACCTTGTCAACGCCTTACTGAAGTCCATATAGATCACATCTACCGCTCTGCCCTCATCAATCCTCTTTGTTACTTCCTCAAAAATCTCGTTGGAAAGAAGCTGTTCTTGAATATGTTCGTATATGTCTACAAACTACAGGTTGTTCTACTATAAAGCTGTATGTGTTGCTACATCACCAACACTTTAAGCGCTGTTTCTAAAGCACAATTTTTCTATAGCATGGGATTGCACAAGAATGCATCTATTGCGTTATGGAAGATCTACCTGTATTATATTTTCTGCCCAGTGGAAGAGAGTACATCAGAGGTGGGAGGGATCTTTGATTGTGTTGATTGCTTTTCCAATGCAACAGGAATCAATGGATGGAAGGTCGATTTGTGTGAAGGACTGGGCTGTGTTCACAACTGTCTGTAGTTTCTTTCGGTCTTGGGAAGAGAAGTTCCCATACCGGGCTGTGATGCATCCAGATAAAGTGCCTCTTTAAAATTTTTAAGAGTCTTTATGTCAATTTTTTTTAGGCTCCTGAGGAAGTAGAGACATTGCTGTGTTGTTTTGACTGTAGTGTCATTAATATTCTGATAGAGTTCATTATAATCGATGCAAATCATTGAAAATTGAAATCTAAGTAAAGTCTAAATTTTGATGGAAGCAGACAGTATAATAAATGTAGATTGTGAAAAGTAATTTATAACTAAATAACTTGTTATAATCAAAACTTACTTTCTTTGCCATCAAAATTTCTGTTAGGTTTTCACAAAGGCAATATGTGTTTCAACTAAAATAAATGAATTGAGTCAATCCCTTGAGTCAAAGCAAATATTTTTTACTTTATGCAGAGCTCAAATTTTCTTCCAAGTTTAGTTTTTATAAAAATACTTAATTAACAAAAGTGTTTGAAATATTAAGAATTACATTGTCCTGACTGATTTTGTTTCTTCACTGCTAATTGCTTCTGCTGCTCAAATTATAGGACTCGTTTTTTGATTGCTGAATGACTCTGAAAATTCAAGCTGACTATTGATTGAGTAGGTTTGAATTAATAGAACAGTGTGTGATAGAGAGCTTGTACCTTCCTATAAATATATGAAGGTTAGTAAAGAAATAATATAATAAGTGTTAATTATATTGATGTAACACGAGGCATTAAATAATTTGAACGATAATTTAATCTGTTTAAATTTAAAATCTAGTATATTTCTGAATAAATAGTGGGCTTATAATTTTTTTAGTATTATATGTATTAAGAGCAGATTTGATTCTTTTAGCTCCTTAAAAACTGAATCCAATCTTGAAGCCATGAAATCTATCCCGAGTGAAAGACTGATGATAGAAACGGGTAAGTTTTTTTAAAAATATCGATTTATCCAAAATGTAATGTTTGGATAAAGGATAGACCAGCAATAGAAACACTAAATTTCTCTTTGGAGAGTTTGGTGCACAACAATTAGCCAATATATTTGTTTAACCACAATGGAACAATTTTATTGGTTTGACTAGATTGAAAAAATAAAGATGGCTCTGATAATCAGAGCATAATGGATCACAAGGGTGATAGTGTTCTGAGATAAGGCATATAGTTTGCTATTATACAACTGAAGTGGAGAACAGACCAGGAATTTCTGGACCATCCTCCACACCTGTAATCGTTTTAAACCAGATATTATATGATATTGCTTTATTGTGTCTTCTGATTTAGACTGCAATGATTTGACATATAATCAGTCTGTAGAACTCAGTAGGAAGTATTTTAATACTTTATAGAGTCATAGAGTTTTACTGCATGGAAACAGACCCTTCAGTCCAACTCATCCAAATCTAGATATCCTAAATTAGGATATCTAGTCCCATTTGCCAATATTTGGTTATATCCCTCTTAAACCCTTCATATTCATATATCCATCCAGATGCCTTTTAAATGTTGTTATTGTACCAGCCTCTACCTCTGGCAGCTTGTTCTAGACATGCACCACCCTCTGTGGGGAAAACGTTGCCCCTTAGGTCCCTTTTAAATCTTTCTTCTCTGACCTTAAACATATGCCCTCTAATATTGGATTCCCTGACACCAGGGAAAAGACCTTGGGTATTCACCCTATCCATGCCCCTCATGATCTTATAAACTTCTAAGGTCATCCTTCAGTCTGTCTCGTTCCAGGGAAAATAGCTCCAGCCTATTCAGCCTCTCCCTGTAGCTCAAACTCTTCAGTCCTGGCAACATCCTTGTATATCTTTTCTGAACCCTTTCAAGTTTCACAATATCCTTCCTATAGTAGGGAGATCAGAATTGCATGCAGTATTCCAAAAGTGGCCTAACCAATGTCCAGTATGCTACAACATGACCTCCCAACTCCTTTACTCAATGCACTGACCAATAAAGGCAAGCTTACTAAAGTTAAAAATCACACAACACCAGGTTATAGTCCAACAGGTTTAATTGGAAGCACTAGCTTTCGGAGTGCTGCTCCTTCATCAGGTGGTTGTGGAGTGTAAGATTGTAAGATTTTATAGCAAATGTTTACACTGTGATGTAACTAAAATTATATATTGAGAAAGATCTGGATTGTTTGTCAAGTCTCTCATCTGTTAGAATAACTATGTTAGTTTCAGTTCTTTCATATGTATATCGCAAAACTTTTAAAAGTTTTAACCCAGGTCGTTTTCAATATGTAATTTCAGTTACATTACACTATAAACATTTGCTATAAATTCTGTGTCTTACAATTTTATATTCCACAACAACCTGATGAAGGAGCAGCGCTCCAAATGCTATTGCTTCCAATTAAACCTGTTGGACTATAACCTGGTGTTGTGATTTTTAACTTTGTACACCCCAGTCCAATACCAAATCATGACAAGTTTACTAAATGCCACCCTCACTATCTACCTGTGATTCCATTTTCAAGGAACTATGAACTTGCACTCCAAGGTTTCTTTACAGCAACAGTAAAATTTCAATGGCAAGCTAATTATGTTCATAAATTTCTATTTACAACCAAGTTGTTACACAGCAATAATTATTTATTTGTTCTACAATATTTAATTTGTGAATGTGCAGAAGACTGTCTGTTGCTTTATTAAGGTTAAATTATTTATATATTATCTAGTGTTAATAGTTGCAAAATACATTTTGTGTTTATATAGCTTAGGCACTTGGGCATTATTTTCATAATGCAATTTTCTCACTTGTGTGTTCTCGCCTCTGCATGTATTGATTTTTGAATGGGATGTGGGTCTATGCCATTTACCCTTTAGTATTTAACTAAAGTAATGTTACTTGTGAGCAGAGAAAGTGAGCCTCCGTATGTGTACTGTTCAATTACCAGAGCATTGCAACCCTGTCTTTTCCCAAGATCCACATCTGTACCTCCAGAAGGCAATTTGTGAACGGGAGCCTCGCAGCTTTTACTCTCTTATCACAACATTCTTCTAAGCTTCAGTTTTTTTTTCCCAACTGACTGATACTCTTTGCAGCTTAGTTTGAGAACTCCACAAAGAATGGGATTGAAAATTTAAATCTTCCTAGACTATATTACTCCACTATTTATTAAGTAAACTTCCTGAGATATTATGTCAGTTTTGTGGAATGGGTTATCAAAGGGCTTGGGCAAAAAGTAATCACAATTCTAAAATATACTCTGTCCTTAATCACTTTGCACACCACAACAGAGGTCATTAGAAATGGTCAGTGGTGGAGACTGTATGTTTTTTTTCTGTCATTGTGAGTAGAGTCTGATTTTGTTCAATTGATTCCTAAGTTAAATCAACAACTAATGGATCAAGGAGAGATTACGGTGCTGTCTAAATTGTACATCTCAACACCATACACCTATGACTTACATATTGGTAAAGATTGGATTTTAACATTTTGGTGAATTTCATCAGTGATGATGTGATGGTCTTTATTGTAAAACAAAAGAAAAGCCTTAAGTCAGAAAAGAATATCTTCCTGCAATTATATAGGGCTTTGGGGAGGCTACATCAAATGGTGTTTACACAGATTTGTTCTGCTTACTTAAGGAAAAATGTACTTGTCTTTTAGGGATGCAACAAAGGATTACTAAGGTGGTTCCTGAGATGAGAGGGGTCTGAGAAAAGGTTGTGAAGAATGGGTCTGGAGTTTAGAATGGTAACCCCATTGAAATCGATAAAAGTTTTAGAGGGCCTGATAGGGTAGGTTCCATGATTGCCAAGCCTAGTTGGACAGTCTTTAATTAAAGCTTAATTAGGTTAAGTGTGAAGCCATTTAGGATTAAAATGATTGGATATTTCTTCAGTCAGCATTTGGTATTTTCTACCCCAAAAACTATGGATGCTGAGCTGTTGAGCATATTAAAGACCAAGGTCATTAGATTTTTAGGATCCTAGGCAATTGTAGTTATGAGGATACAGGGAAAGTGGAGGTAGAAGATTAGCTATGATCCTTTTGAATCGTGAGGCAGTGTCAAGGGGCCAAATGGCTAAGTCCAGCTCCTATTTCTTATGTTCTTTTATGGACTTGCTTGGGTCAGGTGTATTTGATGCATTGCAGTGCTCTTTTAATAGAAACCCCACAATATATCTCAATTTCAACCATGAAAGGCCACTTACTACTGCATCCTTATGTCTGAATTAAAATCAGACTGCCCGGATAGTATTAATATTTCTTGCTTAACTCTAGTTCCAGAAGTGAAAAGCTGTTTTACTAATCTTCTTTCAATTGAACTGTCTGGACAAGAAACCATCTCATTTGAGAAGCTCTGAACAGATATTCATTTGGTTGTAGCTTTTCAACTTTTTTGTTTACGTTTGTAAAGATGCACCATGGTGTGGAGTAAAGAATACACATGCTGGTGCTAAATATGTGACGACCACTTTTCCAACAAAAAAGAAGTGGGAAGAGGGACACTGCCTCAAGGACAGGAATGAACCATGCCATATTATGTAAGTATGAAGAAAAGTTCCCATGTAGTTGTTCAAATTCTCAATGTATTTTGTTGAGACTTTCTATCAAGATGGTTACTGCCTTTAGAGACATAATTCCTTGACACAAAAATACACTGGAACAAAGAGCAGTTATTCAGCATGCTTTAATAACCAGACCATGTTTTGACTTTCACTGGCATTACTTTGTTTTCTAGATAGGGAACAGATCTAGTTTCCTTTTCTCTGCTTCATTCTAGGTAGAGTGTAATGCAATGTGCATAAGTTCGTAAATCTACACATTAAAAAAAAGACTGAAGTTCACTTCATGGCACCTGTAGATTAAAATTGTGTACTTTTTAAGGTATAATTCCCTGATGCAGAAAATCAGGTACACAGCTTCAAACGGAAGACAAATGGTCAAAAAAATGGCTTTGCACTATGCATTTCACAATTGATTTAGGGAATCAATTATTCTTTAGATGCCCTTATTACTTCCTCCAATGGTTTTTTTTTAGCATTATTATCCCTTTCATCTAAACCGTGCATATTCAAACCTACCTGCTGGGTCTTCTCAGCTGCTGCTACCAATGAAGTTGGTGCTGCCTGACTTGTAGCTGGCTTCTCACCTCATACGGCTCAGCTTCATGCCACAATAGCTGTTCCCAGAACTTAAGCTGTGTTTAATAGTTTAGCTATTTCAGGCAGTTCAAGCAGCTTCTTGAGAGATCATTGTCATTAAGTCCTTTCGGGCAGGCCCAAGTGTTGCACAACCTACTAGAGAAGATGCAAAACTTGATCTCCTCTGAAGAAATAAGATTCTGGATTAGTGGTGCTGGAAGAGCACAGCAGTTCAGGCAGCATCCAAGGAGCTTCGAAATCGACGTTTCGGGCAAAAACCCTTCATCAGGAATAAAGGCAGTGAGTCTGAAGCGTGGACAGATAAGCTAGAGGAGGGTGGGGGTGGGGAGAAAGTAGCATAGAGTACAATGGGTGAGTGGGGGAGGGGATGAAGGTGATAGGTCAGGGAGGAGAGAGTGGAGTGGATAGGTGGAAAAGGAGATAGGCAGGTAGGACAAGTCAAGGAGACAGTAACTGAGCTGGAAGTTTAGAACTAGGGTGAGGTGGGGGAAGGGGAAATGAGGAAACTGTTGAAGTCCACATTGATGCCCTGGGGTTGAAGTGTTCCGAGGCGGAAGATGAGACGTTCTTCCTCCAAGCGTCTAGTGGTGAGGGAGCGGCGGTGAAGGAGGCCCAGGACCTCCATGTCCTCGGCAGAGTGGGAGGGGGAGTTGAAATGTTGGGCCACGGGGCGGTGTGGTTGATTGGTGTGGGTGTCTCGGAGATGTTCCCTAAAGCACTCTGCTAGGAGGCGCCCTGTCTCCCCAATGTAGAGGAGACCACATCGGGAGCAACGGATGCAATAAATGATATTAGTGGATGTGCAAGTAAAACTTTGATGGATGTGGAAGGCTCCTTTAGGGCCTTGGATAGAGATGAGGGAGGAGGTTTGGGCACAGGTTTTACAGTTCCTGCGGTGGCAGGGGAAGGTGTCAGGATGGGAGGGTGGGTTGTAGGGGGGCGTTGACCTGACCAGATAGTCACTGAGGGAACAGTCTTTGCGGAAGGTGGAAAGGGGTGGGGAGGGAAATATATCCCTGGTGGTGGGGTCTGTTTGGAGGTGGCGGAAATGCCGGCAGATGATTTGGTTTATGCGAAGGTTGGTAGGGTGGAAGGTGAGCACAAGGGGCGTTCTGACCTTGTTACGGTTGGAGGGGTGAGGTCTGAGGGCAGAGGTGTGGGATGTAGACGAGATGCGTTGGAGGGCATCTTTAACCACGTGGGAAGGGAAATTGCGGTCTCTAAAGAAGGAGGCCATCTGGTGTGTTCTATGGTGGAACTGGTCCTCCTGGGAACAGATCCGGCGGAGGCGGAGGAATTGGGAATATGGGATGGCATTTTTGCAAGAGGTAGGCTGGGAAGAGGTGTAATCCAGGTAGCTGTGGGAGTTGGTGGGTTTGTAAAAAATGTCAGTGTCAAGTCGGTCGTCATTAATGGAGATGGAGAGGTCCAGGAAGGAGAGGGAGGTGTCAGAGATGGTCTAGGTAAACTTAAGGTCAGGGTGGAATGTGTTGGTGAAGTTGATGAATTCCTCAACCTCCTCGCGGGAGCACGAGGTGGCGCCAATGCAGTCGTCATTGTAGCGGAGGAAGAGGTGGGGAGTGGTGCCGGTGTAATTACAGAAGATCAACTGCTCTACGTAGCCAACAAAGAGACAGGCATAGCTGGGGCCCATACGTGTGCCCATGGCTACGCCTTTGGTCTGGAGGAAGTGGGAGGATTCAAAGGAGAAATTGTTAAGGGTGAGGACCAGTTTGGCCAAACGAATGAGTGTGTCGGTGGAAGGGTACTGTTGGGGACGTCTGGAGAGGAAAAAACGGAGGGCTTGGAGGCCCTGGTCATGGCAGATGGAGGTGTAGAGGGATTGGATAACCATGGTGAAGATGAGGCGTTGGGGGCCGGGGAAACGGAAATCTTGGAGGGGGTGGAGGGTGTGGGTGGTGTCTCGAACGTATGTGGGGAGTTCCTGGACTAGGGGGGATAGGACAGTGTCGAGGTAGGTAGAGATGAGTTCAGTGGGGCAGGAGCATGCTGAGACAATGGGTCGGCCAGGGTGGTCAGGATTGTGGATCTTGGGAAGGAGGTAGAACCGGGCAGTGCGGGGTTCCCGGACTATGAGGTTGGAAGCTGTGGGTGGGAGATCCCCTGAGGTGATGAGGTTCTATATGGTCTGGGAGATGATGGTTTGGTGATGGGGGGTGGGGTCATGATCAAGGGGGCAGTAGGAAGACGTGTCCTCGAGTTGACGTTTGGCTTCAGCGGTGTAGAGGTCAGTGCTCCAGACTACCACTGCGCCCCCTTTATCCGCTGGCTTGGTGGTGAGGTTGGGATTGGAGCAGAGGGATTGGAGGGCTGTGCGTTGTGAGGGTGAGGGGTTGGATTGGGGGAGGGGGGAAGACAGGTTGAGGCGGTTAATGTCCCGGCGGCAGTTGGAAATGAAGAGGTCGAGGGCAGGTAATAGGCCAGTGCGGGGTGTCCAGGTGGATACAGTGTGTTGGAGGTGGGCAAAGGGGTCCTCGGAAGGTGGGCGGGAGTCTTGATTGTGAAAGTAAGCTCGGAGGTGGAGGTGACGGAAGAATTGTTCGACATCACGGCGTGTATTAAATTAATTGATGCGTGGACGGAGGGGGATGAAGGTGAGTCCTTTGCTGAGGACTGATCGTTCGTCCTCAGTGAGGGGGAGGTCTGGGGGGATGGTGAAAACTCGGCAGGGCTGGGAGCTGGGATCTGGTGTGGGTGTAGAGCTGGGAGTGGGGGTGGAACTTGTAACTGGAGTGGGTGTGATGGTGGGGGGAATGGGGGTGGAGTCATGAGCAGGGATAGTGTTCCCCTTGGGGTTCTGGGGGGTGGGGATAGTGACAGTGGGGTCTGTGGGGGGCATGTCAGCAGAATGCAGGTGAGTGGCGCTGGTGGGGGTGGAAGTGGTGGTGACCACGGCAGTAGGGGTGGCGGATGTCACTGAGCATGTGGCATCAGCGTTGATGTGAAGGGTGGAAGTGATGTCACGTGTGATGCATGAGGAATTGTGAGGGGTGGAAGTGGTGTCACGTGTTTTTACCTCTTAGGAAATAAGGCAGGGCAGGTGACTGAGGTGTCAGTGGGGAAGCACTTTGGGGCCAGCAACCATAATTCTATTAGATTTAAAATAGTGATGGAAAAGGATAGACCAGATCTAAAAGTTGAAGTTCTAAATTGGAGAAAGGCCAATCTTGATGGTATTAGGCAAGAACTTTCGAAAGCTGATTGGAGGCAGATGTTCGCAGGTAAAGGGACGGCTGGAAAATGGGATGCCTTCAGAAATGAGATAACGAGAATCCAGAAAAAGTATATTCCTGTCAGGGTGAAAGGGCAGGCTGGTAGGTATAGGGAATGCTGGATGACTAAAGAAATTGAGGGTTTGGTTAAGAAAAAGAAGGAAGCATATGTAAGGTATAGACAGGATAGATCGAGTGAATCCTGAGAAGAGTATAAAGGAAGTAGGAGTATACTTAAGAGGGAAATCAGGAGGGAAAAACGGGGACATGAGATAGCTTTGGCAAACAGAATTAAGGAGAATCCAAAGGGTTTTTACAAATATATTAAGGACAAAAGGGTAACTAGGGAGAGAATAGGGCCCCTCAAAGATCAGCAAGGAGGCCTTTGTGTGGAGCCACAGAAAATTGGGGAGATACTAAATGAGTATTTTGCATCAGTATTTACTGTGGAAAAGGATATGGAAGATATAGACTGTCGGGAAATAGATGGTGACATCTTGCAAAATGTCCATATTACAGAGGAGGAAGTGCTGGATGCCTTGAAACGGTTAAAGGTGGATAAATCCCCAGGACCTGATCAGGTGTACCCGAGAACTCTGTGGGAAGCTAGGGAAGTGATTGCTAGGCCACTTGCTGACATATTTGTATCATCAATAGTCACAGGTGAGGTGCTGGAAGACTGGAGGTTGGCAAACGTGGTGTCACTGTTTAAGAAGGGTGGTAAGGACAAGCCAGTGAACTATAGACCAGTGAGCCTGACCTCGGTGGTGGGCAAGTTGTTGGAGGGAATCCTAAGGGACAGGATGTACATGTATTTGGAAAGGCAAGGACTGATTAGGGATAGTCAATATGACTTTGTACGTGGGAAATCATGTCTCACAAACTTGATTGAGTTTTTTGAAGAAGTAACAAAGAAGATTGATGAGGGCAGAGCAGTAGATGTGATCTGTATGGACTTCAGTAAGGCGTTCGATAAGGTTCCCCATGGGAGACTGATTAGCAAGGTTAGATCTCATGGAATACAGGGAGAACTAGCCATTTGGATACAGAACTGGCTCAAAGGTAGAAGACAGAGGGTGGTGGTGGAGGGTTGTTTTTCAGACTGGAAGCCTGTGACCAGTGGAGTGCCACAAGGATAAGTGCTGGGTCCTCTACATTTTGTCATTTACATAAATGATTGGGATGTGAGCATAAGAGGTATAGTTAGTAAGTTTGCAGATGACACCAAAATTGGAGGTGTCGTGGACAGCGAAGAGGGTTACCTCAGATTACAACAGGATCTTGACCAGATGGGCCAGTGGGCTGACAAGTGGCAGATGGAGTTTAATTCCGATAAATGCGAAGTGCTGCATTTTCGGAAAGCAAATCTTAGCAGGACTTATACACTTAATGGTAAGGTCCTAGGGAAGTGTTCCTGAACAAAGAGACCTTGGAGTGCAGGTTCACAGCTCCTTGAATGTGGAGTTGCAGGTAGATAGGATAGTGAAGAGGGCGTTTGGTATTCTTTCCTTTATTGGTCAGAGTATTGAGTACAGGAGTTGGGAGGTCATGTTGCGGCTGTACGGGACATTGGTTAGGCCACTGTTGGAATATTGCATGCAGTTCTGGTCTCCTTCCTATCGGAAAGATGTTGTGAAACTTGAAAGGGTTCAGAAAAGATTTACAAGGATGTTGCCAGGGTTGGAGGATTTGAGCTACAGGGAGAAGCTGAACAGGCTGGGGCTGTTTTTCCTGGAGTGTCGGAGGCTGAGGGGTGACCTTACAGAGGTTCACAAAATTATAAGGGACATGGATAGTGTAAATAGACAAAGTCTTTTCCCTGGTGTCAGGGAGTCCAGAACTAGAGGGCATAGGTACAGGGTGAGAGGGGAAAGAAACCTAAGGGACAACTTTTTCCACAGAGGATGGTATGTGTATGGAATGAGCTGCCAGAAGAAGTGGTGGAGGCTGGTACATTTGCAACATTTAAGAGGCATTTGGATGGGTATATGATTAGGAATGGTTTGGAGGGATATGGGCCGGGTGCTGGCAGGTGGGACTAGATTGGGTTGGGATATCTGGTCAGCATGGACAGGTTGGACCGAAGGGTCTGTTTCCATGCTGTACATCTCTATGACTCTAAGTGACAACCTTCTGGAGCTCAAGATGCATTAACAGTTTCTATTGAAATTGGGAAACTGACCAGATTGCTGCATACTTCAGTTCTCCATAGGTAAATAACGCTAAAGGAGTTTGTAGCCAGGAATATTTTCTATAATTAAAAGATTAGTACAGTTTTGTAGTAATAAATATCTACAATTAATAATACAGAAACCCACAAATGCTCTCCTGGTTTGGAGCAGGAGAAAGTCCCTGCAAGTACCCATTACCTGATTGTTATTTCAAAGAATCCCCTCTGAGAAAGAGAAATAGTGAAGATCTGAACTCAAATCCCAGAGCTGATGGTACTTAATTTCTGAAATTTGGATTTGACTTGTTTGTAAAGGGCTGTTCTAAACCAATAACCTGGTCATCATTAATAAATAAATTGAGTTTTTGTGAGCAAACCTGGTATAGACAAATGAGCACTTACCTTGAACTGAACTCTTCATTTTAACTCTCCCATATCTTCCACATTCTACCTGAGCCTTTCCCCGTATTTGCCATTGCTAATGTGCCCCTAATACAATCCCTGCCCTTATGCTTGTCAGCCACAGCTTGTAACTAGCTTTTCTGTGTTCACCTATTAAAGTCTTTTACACATGAATACAACTGTTCAGCTCACTACTTCTTATGAGTATTAAGAATAGAAAATAGATGCTAGCTGAGCCAGAAATGCCCAAATTCTTAAAAAAATAAAAGGGATGCTTTTTTGGAATTGTGATTCAGAAACCATTTTAAGCAATTTCGATTGTCAGTCTAGTGATCTTGTTTATTGATCATATCATTATACTCAAAGCAGTTGGACAGCACAATTATAGCAATGATACTCCTTTATTTAAAATTTTAAATAACATTGTATACCTTGTAAAGATAACATTGAGTTGTGTACTCTTCTTGAAACATTTATTTAAAAGCCAAAATAATTAGTTGGAACATCATTACAAAATGCAGCAAAGCATTAGCAAAAACCATGATGTGGTATCAATGGTTCACAACACTTCACCCATTCAGTAAAATTTATGCCAAGGTTAATAGACGAATATTGAGCAATATTCATTTGATGGGTTCAATCATTATGAAACCTCCAAATAGTGTGCTGATTTTAAATACTACTGTATATTTTAGTGTCTGTGTTTTCATGACTTTGACCCTTCTGCAGTGCTTCCCCTAAGGGCAGAACAGTAGCTCAGTGGTTAGCACTGCTGCCTCACAGTGCCAGGGACCTGGGTTCAACTCCAGCCTTGGGTGACTGTTTGTATGGAATTTGCACATCCTCCCTGTGTCTGCATGGGTTTCCAGTCACAAAGATGTGCAGGTTAAGTGGATTGACTATGCTAAATTACCCATGGTATCTAGGGATGTGCAGGCTAGGAAAATGCAGGGTTATAGGGATAGGGTGGGATGTTCTTTGGAGTGGACTCAGTGGGCTGAATGGTCTGCTTCCACACTCTAGGGATTCTGTTTTTCCAAGTTCTTTGCTATGCATGGCCTGTTTGTTGTGTGATTGCCACATGTAAGCAGATCCTAAAGTAAACATTGACATGTGCAGCATTTTGTTTAGTGAACAGTATGTTCTGGATTGTTACACAGCTCAGCGGGAACAGTTATTCTTCGCTATCTGAGATCTGCTGAAATGGAATTTGAAGACTAGTGTAGATGCTCTCCTTTGTCAGGAATGTATGCAGAAACTCTGCAAAACAGGGACAATAATAATGTCGAAGAAGTTTGTGTCCGTTAAATCCAAGAACAGAACTTGTAAATTTCAATGAACATGAATGTTCAGTTTTATGACAAATTAGAACATGATATCATAAGACATTGGAGCTAAATTAGGCCTATTGTATCGTCTTCACCATTTGTTCATGGTAGATATGTTTCTCAACCCTACTGTCCTGCTTTCCTCCCTGTAACCCTTAATCCCCAAACTAATCAAGAACCTGTTAATCTCGGTCTTAAATATACTCAATATACTTAAATATACTCGGCCTCCATAGTCTTCTGCAGCGATACGTTCCACAGATTAACCACCCTCTGGCTGAAGAAATTCATTATCAGTTCTCCAGGGTTGTCCCTTCAACCTGAAGCTGTGTCTTCAGTCAGATCCTAGTCTCTCTTACTAGTGGAAATATCTTTTCCATGTTCAATCTATCTAGTAAGTTTCAATGAGATACCACCTCATTCTCCTAAACTACAGAGTAGAGACCCAGAGTCCTCAACTGCTCCTCAAATGACAAGCCCTTAATTCCTCAGATCATTCTTATAAACCACCTCTGGACCCTCTCCAAGGCAAGCACGTACTTCCTCAGATTCAGGGCTCAAAACTGATCACAAATTTCCAAATGCAGTCTGACCACAGCCTTGTGCAGCCTCACCCAGTGCATCTCTACTCTTATATTCCAGCCTTTTTGAAACAAATCCCAACATTGCATTTGCCTTCCTGACTGGCAATTGAACCTGTATTTTATGATTAAGAGAATCTTGAACTAGGACTCTTTGTGCTTCAGATTTTTTTTAGATTAGATTAGATTACTTACATTGTGGAAACAGGCCCTTCGGCCCAACATGTCCACGCTGACCCGCCGAAGCGCAACCCACCCAGACCTATTCCCCTACATTTATCCCTTCACCTAACACTATGGGCAATTTAGCAATTCAACTAACCTGCAAGTTTTTGGACTGTGGGAGGAAACCGGAGCACTCGGAGGAAACCCATGCTGACATGGGGAGAATGTGCAAACTCCACACACTGTCGCCTGAGGCAGGAATTGAACCCAGGTCTCTGGTGCTGTGCGGCAGCAGTACTAACCACTGTGCTGCCCACAAATTTCTATAGTCTTTCCCCTTTTAGAAAGTAGTCTATATCTGTATTCTTCCTACTAAAGCACTTATAATATTTTCTTCATTATATTCCATCTGCCACTATTTTGACCACTTTCCTAGCTCTAAGTCCTTCTGTAGCCTCCCTGCTTCCTCAGCACTACCTGTCCTTCCAACTATCTTTGTCATCTGCAAACGTGTATCACCGATAGCTTTTCTCAACCACATTGCTGCAAAAACACGGCAGTTTCCTACAGAATGATTTTATTATGCTGGCAAAACTAATATTAAGACATCAAATTTGAATAGGTTTAGAAATACATAATTTGCATTGCTAACTCTCTAACTGCCTGTTACACTTCTCCCTAATGGCAATTTTTTTTCTTTATAGTCAAGTACTGGAGATAATGGCTGCAGTGCGAGAAGAGGACACACGAGAGCTGAGCAACACTATGTACAATAATACTGTGAAGGTCTTCTTTCCTAATAGTTGATCAACAATCAAAACATCATGAACAATTGATTTTTAAGTTGACACAACTTAAGAGGCAGCTGGCAATGGCATCCATTTCCAGAATGGTGCTACCTAGTTTTTGCATGAGCTACTCTAGATTGATATGAATTTATCCCCACCATAGCCATACATTTTCTGTTTAAAAAAAAATTATTGAAATTAGTCATTTTGATAACATTTGAAAGATACTTTTGAAAAATTTCAATTTGGATGTGATGGGAAAGCTGACTCCCTCTAATGCATGAATGGCAGCTTTCCTCCCATACCGACTTGAACATTTCAAAAGTGTAATTTCACTGACAGAATGTTGAGCAAGTACCTTACAGTGGATTTTTTGAATCTATAGTACCTCTGTATTGTATTATTATTTTATTTTAATCATGATTGCGACAGATGTATTATAGTAAACCTCTAACCAGAGATCAGTACTTAAGTGAATATTTAGTTTTTATGCAAAGGATAAAAAGGTCAAGGACATGTTATGGTCAACTTGTTTGGCTTGGAGCGAAGTGGATAGCATAGCATCAATATGCAATTCTGTCTGATCACTTTTAGCATATACCGGAGATATCTATTTTCTGATCTTTAGGATATATTGTAAATCCTGACAATGATGACAAGCCTATTGTAATTTAAGATTGTGTGATTATGTAGAGGAAGACATTATAGTTTTGTTCCAGTGCCCATTGAGGCCAAAAATATAAACAGTAGAAGATATGGAACAATGTGGTTATCATGTACAAAATCCATATTAATGACCAAATACTGGGGTATAATTACTGGAATTTTGTTGTGTGGGAAGTATCGCTAGATCAATATGATAATCATTCATTTGAAAATAAAACTTATACTCAACAGTGAAGCATTCCTTCTGTTCAAAAAGAGCATTTGTTTGAAGACAAATCACTAACACTGAAGCATTCTTTTGTGCGTATCTCTGCATGCTCATGTTCAAGAAAAAATTGCAATCACATTTTGAACAAGTTTAATATTATAGAGAGATATAAAATTGCAAGTTATATTCAATTTCTACAAAGATTTATGCTGAGGCGTAAATATTCATTTTATTTATTTTAATGACATTGATATGAAAATAATAATATATCAATGCAGGTGGCAGTCTAAGCAGTATAGTTGGAATCATAAAAATGCAGATAATTGATTGAGAAGGCAAAACTGTGATAAAGATGGATTTTAGTATAGACAATAAAGGTTTAATTTTTCTCGTAACTTCAGTCAAAGAATTACCTAAAATGACTTCTCCTCCCACTGCTGCATGATCCCTCTGGTATCCCCTCAGGATCTATCCTTGGTGACCTATTCTCATTGATATGCTACCTTTGGTGAAATCATACAATAACAACGTTTCTACATGTAAGCTGACCACACCCAACTCAACCTAATTTCTTCATCCCTCCATCATTACTATCAGGTTGATTGTCCAACATTCAGTAGAGGAGCAGAAATTCCCTTTAAGAATCGCGATTGTGAGTAGCAAGTGGGAGCAAGCCTGTTCTGCCATTCTATATAATCATAGCTGCTCATCCACTTCAATACTTTATCCCCACCCCTACAATATTCCCATTACCTTTATGCTAGAGGAAGAGGTATGTGTTTGAGACAGTAAACTTAACTCCAGGATTGCTTTCCTGGTGCCAAGGTCAAGGATGACTTAATGCAGCTGACACACTTCTGGAGGAGTGTGAACAGCTGGAGATCATGGTCCAAATTGGTAGCAATGTATAGGAAGGTAGAGGGATGAGGTTCTGATGTAGATTTTAGGGAGTTAGGAAGAAAACTGAAGCCAGATCTAGAGAGCAATCACTTCAGAATGACTTCCAGTACCACATATTCATGAACATAGATATAGATTTGACTTGATGAAACATCACTGGAGAATTGGTAAAGGACGAAAGGGATCCGATTTCTGCAGAACTGAGGTGGATTCTGATACAGGTGAAACTTAGATAAGCTGGACATTGGAACAGGATCAGGATGAAAATCTTCAGGATATTTGCTAGTGCTATTGGGAAAAGTTTAAGATAGCTTGTCAGGAGAATGGGAATCTGAGGGGTAGGTCAATTGGGAAGCAAGTAGCAAAGTGACAAATGAAATTGAGGAGGGTAGAAAGAATGTAAGCATTAACTAAGTTGAGAATGCAGAATAGTATCAAAAATACAAAGTTACAGGCCATCAGCTGAATACATGCTGTGTTTGCAACAAGATAGATGATTTGAAAGTACGGAGGTAAATGTAAGTGATTTAATTACCATTACAAAACCAGGATGTAGTGGCAAACTATGGGAACTAAATATTCAAAGATATTCAACACTTATAAAAGACATACCAAAATGGTGATGCTGTTAATGATAAGGGATAAAATCAATACATTAGTAAAGGAGGATCTCAGATGAGAACAAAATGTGGAAAATGGATGGAGCAAAGAAACAGCAAGGTGCAGCAAACATTGAATCAGAATCTTTACAGTGTGGAAACAGGCCATTCAGCACAAGTAGTCCACATCAACTCTCCAAAGAGCATCCCACCCAAACTCACCCCCCTATCTTTGATCCACCTTACGTACACATCTCTGAACACTACAGGGCAATTTAGCATAGCCAATCCACCTAACCTGCACACCTTTAGATTGTAGGACGAAACTGGTGGAAACCCACTTAAACAAAGGGAGAATGTGCAGAGTTTGCACAGTCACCCAAGGGTGGAATTGAACCCGGGTCCCTGGAAATGAGGCAGCAATGCTAACCGCTGAGCCACCATGGTACGATAAAAGCAAAGTTCTGCTGATGCTAGTGGGTTGAAATTTTAAAAGTGCTGGAGAAACTCAGCAGGTCTCATTGTCCCAATTGTCACATACCATCAAAGAAAAGGGTGTAGTATGAATCAAGAAATCAATGAAATATCTAGCATGGATAGTACAATCATTATGGATGGCTTAAATGTGCATATAACTTTGGTAAACCTACAAGTATTAATGCAGTAGATGATGAATTTCTGGACTGTGTCAGAGATGATAGGATTGGTTTTATAGAGCAGTATCAACTGGAGAAAAGGCTATTTTAGATCAATCATGTAAAGATGCTAAAGGAAATACTCAGCAGATCCAGCAGCATCTGTGTAACAAATAAAATTTTGATTCCTATATGACTACTTCAAAACTGATAATTGATTTGGAATATTAACTCAGTGCAGCTGGCAGTTGGTCAGCAAGGTAGTTCTTAATTTAGATCTAAGAAAATAACTTTGTTCATAGTTTACATTTAAGATCTAATGGTGATTTACAGCTAGAAAATTTAAGCTAGAAAATACAAACTCACAATTAACTAATTTCAAGTTGTTTAAGAAAACTGACTCTGTAATGAGGGCTATGCTAAAATGTAACACATAAATAGACATCTCTGTGACTTTTGCATTTGAGTTTGGCTTGGAACAGAGTGCTGGCAATTTGGAGAAGAAAGCAGTTAGGGAAAGGGATGCTCCTTTGGCTTTTTCTCACATCTAGGAACTATGATGTGGAGCAAAAAGGTGTTGGGCTGGGGTGGACAAGATCAGAAGTCACATGACACCAGGTTATAGTTCAACAAAGGGTCAGCACTCCAAAAGCTTGTGATTTCAAATAAACCTGTTGAATTATAACCTGGTGTTGTGGGTCTTTGACCTTCGACGAACCAGTTCTGATGACTGCAAGTGATGCAAGTCAGGCACTCTGGGCAGAAGCACAGGAGCCTCAGTCTTTGCAATTGTCCAACAGGTTTTGAGGTTCTTTGTGCTCGTTCGGATGTAAGTGAGGGTGGTTAAAGGGGATAACATAATAAGTGAGATAGACCCTATTTTGTGCAGCCAAGAGCATGAGTCCAGAAAGCTATGCTGCCTACCACATTTTGGGAGATCAGAGACCTTGATATGTGCTTGGAATGAGAGGGGGAAGGTCAA
Organism: Chiloscyllium punctatum; assembly: GCF_047496795.1. NCBI lineage: Eukaryota > Metazoa > Chordata > Chondrichthyes > Orectolobiformes > Hemiscylliidae > Chiloscyllium > Chiloscyllium punctatum. Next base: position 61,452,796 of record NC_092743.1, read on the forward strand.
TTTGTCATGTAGGTACCAAAGGCATAGATGAGACTAAGAAAGTGGTGCTGCTTCGACACCGAGAGGAGCTCGATACCAAACTGAAGAGCAGAACCTCAACAGTGATAATATTTGGATTATTACCTGAGCCACATGCCAGTTGGCAGAGGGCAGATACAATTAAGTGAAATGATTGGTACCTCACTGACAGGTGTGGGTGATAAAAATAAAGTGCTGGAGAAACTCAGGTCTGAGCATCTGTGAAGAGGGAAACAGCCAACATTTTGAGCTTAATATGACTCTTTAGAAATAATTAACAAATTGTGGTGACCATTATAAGGCAACTTGCTTACTACTGACTAAAACTGAAAAAAAATTCATTACAATTGACGAGTTTTTAGACAATAGACAATAGGTGCAGGAGTAGGCCATTCTGCCCTTCGAGCCAGCACTACCATTCATTTTGATCATGGCTGATCATCCTCAATCAGTATCCTGTTCCTGCCTTATCCCCATAACCCTTGATTCCACTATCCTTAAGAGCTCTATCCAACTCTTTCTTGAAAGTATCCAGAGACTTGGCCTCCACAGCCTTCTGGGGCAGAGCGTTCCATACACTCACCACTCTCTGGGTGAAGAAGTTTCTCCTCAACTCTGTTCTAAGTGGCCTACCCCTTATTTTTAAATTGTATCCTCTGGTTTGGGACTCACCCATCAGCAGAAACATGCTTCCTGCCTCCAGAGTCCAACCCTTTAATAATCTTATATGTCTTAATTAGATCCCCTCTCGGCCTTCTAAACTCAAGTGTATACAAGCCCAGTCGCTCCAATCTTTCAGCATAAGATAGTCCCACCATTCCACGAATTGACCCCATGAACCTATGCTGCACTCCCTCAACAGCCAGAATGTCTTTCCTCAAATTTGGAGACCAAAACTGCGCACAATATTCCAGGTGCAGTCTCACCAGGGCCCTGTACAGCTGCAAAAGGACCTCTTTGCTTCTATACTCAATTCCTCTTGTTATGAAGGCCAGCATGCTATTAGCTTTCTTCACTTCCTGCTGTACCTGCATGCTTGCTTTCATTGACTGATGTACAAGAATACCTAGATCTTGTTGTACTGCCCCCTTTAACTAACTTGACTCCATTTAGGTAGTAATCTGCCTTTCTGTTCTTGCCACCAAAGTGGATAACCACCCATTTATCCACATTAAACTGCATCTGCCATGCATCTGTCCACTCACTTAGCCTGTCCAGGTCACCCTGTATTCTCCTAACATCCTCCTCACATTTCACCCTGCCACCCAGCTTTGTGTCATCAGCAAATTTGCTAATATTACTTTTAATACCTTCATCTATATCATTAATGTACATTGTAATAAGCTGCGGTCCCAGCACTGATCCCTGCGGCACACCACTGGTCACCGCCTGCCATTCCGAAAGGGAGCCGTTTATCACTACTCTTTGTTTCCTGTCAGCCAACCAATTTTCAATCCATGTTAGTATTTTGCCCCTAATACCATGTGCCTAATTGTGCTCACTAACCTCCTATGTGGGACTTTATCAAAGGCTTCCTGAAAGTCCAGGTATACCACATCCACTGGATCTCCCTTGTCTATCTTCAGATTTACATCCTCAAAAAATTCCAGAAAATTAGTCGAGCATGATTTCCCCTTCATAAATCCATGCTGACTCTGACCTATCCTGTTATTGCTATCCAGATGTGTCGTAACTTTGTCCTTTATAATTGACTCCAGCATTCTTCTGACCACTGAGGTGAGACTAACTGGTCTATAATTCTCTGTTTTCCCTCTCCCTTCTTTCTTAAAAGGTGGGACAACATTAGCCACCCTCCAATCCGCAGGAACTGATCCTGAATCTATAGAACATTGGAAAATGATCATCAATGCATCCACGATTTTTAGAGCCACCTCCTTCAGTACCCTGGGATGCAGACAATCAGGTCCTGGGGACTTATCAGCCTTCAGACCTAACAGTCTCTCTAACACCATTTCCTGCCTAATATAAATTCCCTTCAGTTCAGGTCCTTCAGCCACTATTACATCTGGGAGATTGCTCGTGTCTTCCCCAGTGAACACAGATCTAAAGTACCAATTCAACTCTTCTGCCATTTCTTTGTTCCCCGTAATAAATTCACCCATTTCTGTCTTCAAGGGCCCAATTTTAGGGTCTTAACCTTTTTTTTTCTTTTCACATACCTAAAAAAAGCCTTTACTATCCTCCTTTATATTTTTGGCCAGTTTACCTTTGTACCTTATTTCCCCCCCCCCCCCCTCCTCCCCCATCCCATGCAAGGGACTGAACATCATTCCTTACCAACAGGGCCACCCCACCCCTTCTGCCAGTCAGTCTGTCCTTACGATAGCATGTATACCCTTGAATATTCATTTCCAGGCCCTGTTCACTTGAAGCCATGTCTCAGTTATCCCCACATCGTAACTGCCAATTTCCAAATGAGCCTCAAGCTCATTCACCTTATTTCTAATGTTTCGTGCATTCATATATAATATTTTTAATTTGTTACTCCCCTCACCCTTCCTATCAATCCCTATTTCACTTGACCTTACGGCATGATCTTTTTTTGAGTTTTTTTGCTCCATTGATTCTGTTGTCTTTCTTGACTTCTCTTGTTCTAACTTTCCCTTTAACTTCCTTCTTAAACTTCCAGTTTGTCCCCTCCCCCCAGTATTTAGTTTAAATGCAGCTGTGTTGCAGTGGCAAACCTACCTGCCAGAATGCTGGTCCCCCACCTATCAAGGTGCAACCCATCACTCTTGTATAATTTATCCTTACCGCTAAGCATACCCGTGATCCAAGAATTTAAATCCTTGCTTCCTGCACCAGTTCCCCAGCCACACATTCAAGTCCATTATCTCCCTGTTCCTATCCTCTCCAGCCCGAGGAAGAGTTTTTAGAAAGAGATTATCCATAATCTCTCCATTCAGTACTCTTGAACTGTACTCCCTTCATCTGTTCTCCACATTATTTATAATGAATTTTTGAAACAGTGTAGGCTCAGACTTTGGATCTATGCACACAATTATTAAAAAGTCACAGATGTGTGCAAATCATAATCAAGATGGCAATTGAATTGCTGAACAATGGTAGTCGATATAGCTAGACAAAACCCCAGAGATGGACTATTTAGAATAGTTAAGAAGTATATACTCATCTTAAAAGGAGTGCAGCACGGATTTATTACAATGATGTCTCAGATCAAAGGATAAATTGTTAATAAAGATTGCAAAGTGTAGGATTCTATTCTTTGGAATTCAGAAGGGTCATCTGAACCAAGATTGCACAATATTGAGGGAAACAGATAGGATTTTGTTGCAGCTAAATTATTATGCTGCTTCAAGTACCTAGGACTAGAAAACATAGCCTAAAATAGAGACAGATCTTTCAGAGATACACAATTAAATGTGGTAAACATTTGAAATTCCTTCACAAATATCAACGGATTTTTCTGCATTCCTGGCTGTTGATGGATGCAAATATTTCAGTATTTTCCTTTCTATTAATGGGTTGCTCCATTGTGCAGGGTGGCGATAATTATTAACCTTTTTTTCTCCTCCAGTGAGTTGTTTCAATTGTTCTGCACTCAACTGCATAAGCCAGAATTGCAGATCTTAGATCTTATTCATTTTTTTGTGGGATCACTTACATCTATCCTATACAGTCTTCACTGTTTGGCATGTTAGTAGTCTTATGCCATAGCTTAGCCATGTTGACAACTTATTTTTAGGTTTGTCTGTTTGATACTACTCATTGCATCCTCTCCTCCACTCTCTAGTGGGTATGCCAGGTCATGATGTTTAATTATAATGGTGAGGGTGAAAGAGACTGCCTTTGTCTCCAGAGCATTAACTTGAGCCTCTGGATTCCTGTTCTTGTGCAGTTACTCCAACATCATCACTACCTCTAGTTTACAAGATTTTGTGTTTTCTGTAAGGCCAGATATTTTACTAATTTTTACCAGATATTTTACTAATTACAGTAATTAGCTCAATTGCAAAGATGGTTGTCAAAATGGCAGTCTGTTAAAATGGTCCTAGCGATATCAGTAAGAGACAACAGATGTTCCTGAAGTAGAATGCAACTGCACGTGCATTCATTGATTCAGGTATATGAAATAACACTTATCTAGACTTCCATGTATAAAGAAAAATAAAGTAACGATGGGGAAATTCCAACATATCAATAAATGTGATCCTAGAATAAAAATATGAAGTTCAAACTTTCCATGGTAGATTATCATGTTAGTCCAGCAACTGGCAATGTCACGTGCACCAGGAAAATCCCAGCTTTTGACTAGGTCGCTGCTCAAACCAGCAGTGTTGGAGATGCAAACTTTGCAACCAAAAAATAATATTGGAATCTACGAAAGAAAGGAAAACAAAATGGCTGGGGTCTTTGATTTTTCCCTGCAACGATTTGCTATAAATTGCATACACCAATGATGGGCCAGGCCAAAACTAAATTCAGCTCTGACGTTGCAATTCAATAGCTTGCTGGCATTCTCTGTGAAGGCTTATAAATTACTAAGTGGTTAGATGTGCCCAAAAGATGAAGTCAGGACTACATCCAAGTAATTACAGTAATTAGCTCAATTGCAAAGATGGTTGTCAAAATGGCAGTCTGTTAAAATGGTCCTAGCGATATCAGTAAGAGACAACAGATGTTCCTGAAGTAGAATGCAACTGCACGTGCATGCAGAGATTCATGTTACATTGAAAGTAGTTTTCTAGTGTGTGGGGAAGACATATGTAGCCCTGATTTAATAGCAAGCAATTTGGCTGCAGATTTGGTGTCTCCAAGTTTTTTCACCAAGGGCAAGGTTCGCTGTGTTACGAATTATATCCACTTCACCACAAGGCACTATCAACCTCAGGACAGGAAATGAGCAAGGCAGCTTTGAACAGTCAAAACATGCGGTAATATTTCTAAAATGTAGTCAGATTCCAATCCCAGGGTTGTAATTGTATTGCTGACACTTATTTCTGACATTATCCACAGTAGGGGGGCAAACTCTACCCTGAATAACTTGAGATTTCAGTTCCAAACTACACGCATTTGCAGTATGATTTATGTGGGCAGTGCAATTGTTGTTCCTGACAACTGCTATTCCATCACTTTCAAGTGACACTGCAGTGCAAACCTTTACAATAGGCAGTTATATGCCACATTGAGGTATACACAAACATAATTAAAATCAAAAAGAAGAGTTTAAAAAAACAATTTGGATTAACTGAACCTTGTACTTCAGTTGGTCTGGCTTACATGTAAAAAAGTGTGTTCTTGCAATGTGATTCAACAGATTGATTTTTACATTTTCCACAATATTCTTTCAGTCTCTGTAACAGATGTGGAGAGAAGAAACAGCATATAGGAAGTAGCATGGAGCTAACCAAGGACTGTGACGAACACTGCAATTAAGGTTAAAGGAGGTCATTTTAGAAACATCGACATGGAAAATACAGGCATAGGTGTTGATGAGCTGGAGACAAAGAAATCTAAAGGAATTAGGGTTGGAAATAGTGGCTGATAATTGGATGAGAGTGAAAAGGCCCTCATTGTAGAGGATTCAAATAGATAGAACCAGAACAGATTACAGCTTCAAAAAGGTTGAATAAGTTGGAAATCTTAAACCTGACAAAACTTATGAAATGCTTGGATTGAGTAGATACTATATGTTTCAACTTATCCAAGTTACAAAATGTCCAGGAACTGGAGGCTAAGAATCACACAGGAACAAATATTCACCCAAGGCCAGGTTTGCACTTCAGAGGAAGTGCTCTCAACTGTACTGCTGCAGAGATCACCAATCACTTCCACGGACTTCCTGTAGTGCAGGTATTTAAATATAAAACAAGCATAAGTTACACAAATAAAAATATTTATTTTGCTTTATTGAATACAAAATTGGTGCTGAACAACAATTCTGTTAGAGGTATAATTTAATTCCATTTTGGTAGCATTTAGTTTAACCTGTGCATTATAATTTATTTTGCTCTTGCTGATTTACTTTCGCTTTGACAAACAAGGTACATTGTTTAAGTTGGAGAATAGCGCTGAAAATGTGTTGCTGGAAAAGTATAGCAGGTCAGGGAGCATCCAAGGAGGAGAATCGACGTTTCGGGCATGAGCCCTTCTTCAGGAACGTCGATTCTCCTGCTCCTTGGATACTGCCTGACCTGCTGCGCTTTTCCAGCAACACATTTTCAGCTCTGATCTCCAGCATCTGCAGTCCTCACTTTCTGCCTAAGTTGGAGAATAATCACTTCAATAACCTGTCAATGCGATTGGTAAAATTCTGTAGAAGATGGTAGAATATAAATGAAATTGGTTGCTAGGACTAAAATGGAAGTTGAGACAGTGGCAAGTTCTATTCAGGTTAGTAGACTTTGGTATAGGTTGCTTGAGTTATAATAAAGCTAGTAAATTGTCACCAAGGCTGGTAGAGTGGCACAAAGACTGATGATATTGATGGCTGTACCATCTCTTCGCCTGTAATTAATAAGCTGAGCAGAGCATTTTCGATACTGGACACCATTTCCTTGACAACAGGGCAGATTAACTTAGATTCACACAGCACGGAAAGACACTTGGGTGGCATGGATAGTTGAACCAAAGTTTCCCAAACTAGTTCCAATTGCCTGCATTTGGCCCATATCCCTCTACATCTTTCCTATTCATGAACCTATCCAAAGGGGTTTCAAATGTTGTAAGTGTACATATCTACTACTTCCTCCGGCAGTTTATTCCACATATGAACTACCCTGTATATGAATAAGTCACCCCTCAGGTCCCTTTTAAATTTTTCTCCCCTCATCTTAAAAATATGCCCTCTAGTTTTTAACTCCCCCCATCCTCGGGAAAAGACCTTGTTATTTACCTTACCTACATCCCTAATGATTTTATAAACCTCAGGTAAACTCAGCCCTCAAATGCTCCAATGAAAAACTTCCCAGCTTCTCCTTAAAATTCCCAACAACATACAGATAAATCTCTTCCAAACCTGCTCCAATTTCACATCCTTTCAGTAGCAGGGTGACCAGAACTGTACACAGTACTCCAAATGTGGCCCCACCAACATCCATACAACCTCAATGTCCCAACTCCTAAATTTAGGCAAGAACACTAAATGCCTTAAACATCTTGTCTGCTTGTGTCACAACTTGCAAAGAATTATATACCTGAACCCTTGGGTATCTCTACTCGACAACACTACCAAGTGAGTTTGGGAAGTTGAGCAGCACTTTGCCCAGTAGACTTGGATAGTGATTTAGTGATATTCTTATAGCCAGCACAGAAATTTATTTCTGGTAGACCACTTAAAATATTCTCGCAAACATTCAGTGATAAGTGGATCCCAAGTTGATAACCACTGGCTTAGATAATACTGGTGAGATTAAAGCTTTAGGGCTGAATGGGAAGAAAAAAAAAGTCAACAAGAAAAAACCAGCACGGCATTCATTTTTATTTTCAAGAGGGTGTCCTTTGGCTTCTGATTGTAGGTTTGGCACAAGTCTGTTCAACAGCTCATTAATACTTGCCAATTAAACCCATAGAAAGAAGCAACCTGCATGAGGCATTTGTGTGGCTCGAACAGATTGAATCATTTACTTTGGAAAAAGTAGGGAAAAACAGTACAAAAACAGCAAGATCATTTCTGTAATACCAAGCAGGTTCATAGAGAATCTGATATTAATTACATTACATGCATCTTCAATTATGTTAAACACAGCCAGCAATTTTAGGAATTTTATGTAAGTCAAACTTTTATTTCATGTACAGTATACACAAATTTTAGGATTGAACAAGAGGCCAGCAACTTTAAGAGGTAAACAGTACAACAGCAGTCATAATAAATAATTTGGCTGAAAACAGTACTTGTCCATAACCAGTGTCTTTTCACGGCTGCTGTGCTTTGTCTATTCTGCATTCCAATGATAAGTGGAATGTAGTTTATTTCCTAACCCTTTCTCATCACTGGGCTGACATAACAGCAATCATCTAAGCAAAAAAAAAAATCACTTTCTTCCCTGATGTTTGATTGGCAGTCTTTTGTTTTAAATTATGCAACATATCCCTACAATAATTGAGTCTCATACTTCACTCGCATCTGTATCATCATCGAGGTACTCGTCCTCCATTGGTGCATTGCCATTTTGAGTTGTCCACTCTTCTTCATCATACTCAATGCTGTCATTGTCTTCATTGAGATCACTATCAGCATCAACAGCAGCAGCAGCAGCCGCCACCACCAAGTTTTCCACTACTGGCTGCTGTGGAATATTTCCATTGTTATTGACAAACGCTGTGCTTTCATTCTGATTTTCCTCAATGTACACTCCCTGATGGCACATTGGGCATGTATCCTGAATGTACAACCACTTGCGTAGACAAAGGGCATGGAAATAATGGTTGCAAGGTGTGATGCGTGCTGAAGTGGTGAACTCCTGGTAACAAATTGCACACACATCACCAATATCATGCAACCTGTTGCCTCTTACTTCTGGTAGAGAGTTAATTTTCTTCACTGCAGTCCTCCTGTTTATAAATGTTTTCCATCCATTTTTAGCTTGCAAATAAATGTTAAAGTAAGCATGTAAGCACATCATACAGGCACGAATCTTACTACCAGATTCAAACATCATTGTGTAAGCGCCATTTCCAAACATTATCACTCCAAAAATGAACTCAATAACATTGCCTGTTGAACGAACATAGTAAATATAATCATCTAGTTTTTCCCATAAAACATTGTAGTACCCATCAATTATAAACAGAGTGTACACAGTAAGGGAAACAATTACTTTTAAGCACAATTCGACACAGAATGCTGTCACAGCAAAGAGCCAAGTGTTCAGTGTGTGGACCTGCCACAAGGTGCAGCTGAGTACAATTGGAAGAATGAAAAGGCTAATGGAAACCATGAGAACAGGCAAGTGTCTTCTGAAGGAGGAAACATGGGAGGCACTAAGTGACATCAGCACAGGATCTGTCATTCCATGGATAAAATGCAGGATTGCAGTCAACAGAAGGCACATGTTGCGACTGAGGCGAACTAGTCTTTCTTCAGGTTCCAGTCCACTCAAACCTGTCTGAAGAGCTAAAATGAAAAATAAAACAGGGGCCACAAATCCTAAGCGTTTATCTTCTTCCTCAGTCGACCCAATGAAGGCTAAGATTCCAAGTCCCAAGTAGTGTGCTAATGATGAGATAACTGCACTCATGCCCAAGACGGTCAATGTTGAGTCACACCCACTTATAATGAGATTACAGAGCACCTCCCAGCTGTCACTCCAGGAAATAAAGTAGCTTTTGTTCTCTGAATCACCTTGTGTCACTTTAACAACATAAACTAAAATAATAGCCTGTGCCACTAGCCGAGTCAACCAAAAAACCCTCAGTACATCTGGAAAACGAATCCTCTTCCACGTGTCCTCCACTATAACTTGTAATCCATATATACGATACATGTGCCGTAACAGTAAATAAACATATCTTATTGTATAATAAAACCATTTTAAATTCAGAGTTACGTAAAATACAGTCTGTGCTGTTATATACATGCCTGAAAAGGCAACTAACAGATTTTGAATATCTGCTGGTAACTCCAAGGCCAGGCTTAGTATAGGCAGTAAGAAGTTTACCACAGTCAATGCAGAAAATACTGATGGAATGCTCAGTAATGTTGCATACCCAATGCCAATTGTGAGCTGAACTGCAATAAGGGCCAACCACAATGTCGGGCCATTGCGTGGTAGTAACTGCATCCCAAACACTGCAGAGTAGTATGCATTGTAGAAATCAATGTGAAGTGTGGTGTAGTAGTTTACTAACACAGAAGTTGCAGCAAGTAGAACAACACAGCCAAATGCGTACAGTCTGAAGAGTGCTCTTTGGGATAAGACAAGGATAACACATGACAGTAACAGACCTGAAAAAGATTGGAAAAAATATTTAAATTTAGTTTCAGTATATTATAGACAATTCTGAAATTATTCTTACATTATATAGATAAAGAGTTAAACTCCAAGCTGAACGACCAGTGTTTTACAATTTACAATTTTCCAAAGTTCAACAGTTCTTTCTATTTGCTTTCCCTTTAGTATATCTAAATTATCACTTCAATTGTGTGTTATGGTAGCAAGTTTGATTTTATCATTCTCTGGGTAAAGAAATTTATTCTGAATTGCTCACTGGATTCAGACCATAAGATCATAAGACATGGGAGCAGAAATTCGGGCATTCAGCACAGAGTGTGCTCCACCATTCAATCATGACTGATAAGCCATTCTCCCATTTTCACCCCATAACCCTTGAGCCCCTGGCAATCAAAGAAGCTGTCTTCAATGACCTGGCCTCCACAGCATTTTGTGGCAGTGAATTCTATAGATTCACCACTCTCTGGTTGAAGAAGTCTCCCCTTATCACCATTCTAAAAGATCTTCCCTTTAGTTTAAGGCTATGCCCTCAGGTCCTAGTCTCTCCCATCAATGGAAACATCTCCCCAACATCCACTCTGTCCAGGCTAATCAGTAAGTTTCAATTAGATCCCCCCGATCCTTCTGTACTCTATTGAGTTTAGACCCAGAGTCCTCAAACGTTCCTCATATGTCAAGCTTTTCATTCTGGAGACCATTCTCGTGAACCTCTTCCGAACATGCTCCGGGGCCAGTACATCGTTCCTGAGATATGGAGCCCAAAACTACACACACTCCTCCAAATGTGGTCTGACCAGAGCTTGATAAGAGCCTCAGATGTATAGCCCTGCTTTTATATTCAAGTCTTCTCAAAATAAACACCAACATTGCATGTGCCTAACTAACTACAGACTCAATCTGCAAGTTTATCTTGAGAAGATCCAGGACTAAAACTCCAAAAAGTCTCTTTGCATTTCAGACTTCTGAATTTTCTCCCCATTTAGAAAACAGTCCATACTCCTATTCATAACAAGATGCATTATCTCACACTTTCTCACATTGTATTCCATTTGCCATTTCTTTGCCCACTGCCCTAACTTGTCCAAATCCTTCTGCAGCATCCCCACCTCCTCAATGCTACCTGTCCTTCTACCTACCTTTGTATCATCGGCAAACCTTGCCAGAATTCCCTCAATTCTTTCAACTAGATCAATAAATGTATAAAGTGAAAAGTTGTGGTCCCAATACTGATTCTTGCAGAACACCACTTGTCAGACTACCATCCTGAGAAAGTCCCTTTTATCCCCACTCACTGTGCCAGACAGCCAATCTTCTATCCATGCTAACAGTTTGCCTCTATCACCATGGGCCCTTATCTTACTCAGCAACCTCCTGTGCAGCATCAAATCAAAAGCCTTCTGTATGTCTTGATAGATAACATCCATTGGCTCTCCTTGGTATAACCTGCTCCTTACTTAGAGTCATAGAGATGTACAGCATGGAAACAGACCCTTCGGTTTAACCTGTCCATGCTGACCAGATATCCCAACCCAATCTAGTCCCACCTGCCAGCATCCGGCCCATATCCCTCCAAACCCTTCCTATTCATATACACATCTAAATGCCTCTTAAAATGTTGCAATTGTACCAGTCTGCAGCACATCCTCTGGCAGCTTATTCCATACACTTACTACCCTCTGCGTGAAAAAGTTGCCCCTTAGGTCTCTTCTATATCTTTCCGCTCTCACCCTAAACCTATGCCCTCTAGTTCTGGACTCCCTGACACCAGGGAAAAGACTTTGTCTATTTATCCTATCCATGCCCCTTATAATTTTGTAAACCTCTATAAGGTCACCCCTCAGCCTCCGACACTCCAGGGAAAACAGCCCCAGCCTGTTCAGCCTCTCCCTATAGCTCAAATCCTCCAACCCTGGCAACATCCTTGTACATCTTTTCTGAACCCTTTCAAGTTTCACAACATCTTTCTGATAGGAAGGAGACCAGAATTGCATGCAATATTCCAAAAGTGGCCTAACCAATGTCCTGTACAGCCACAACATGACCTCCCAACTCCTGTACTCAATACTCTGACCAATAAAGGAAAGCATACCAAACACCTTCTTCACTATCCTACCTACCTGCGACTCCACTTTCAAGGAGCTATGAATCTGCACTCCAAGGTCTCTTTGTTCAGCAACACTCCTTAGGACCTTACCATTAAGTGTACAAGTCCTGCTAAGATTTGCTTTCCCAAAATGCAGCACCTCGCATTTATCTGAATTAAACTCCATCTGCCACTTCTCAGCTCATTGGCCCATCCTCGAAGAATTCTAGCAGATTTATCAGGCATGACCTCCCCTTGATGAAACCATGGTGTCTTTGCCCTACTTTACCATATGCTTCCAAGGATTCAGAAATTTCATCCTTCACAATGGATTCCAAAATCTTACCCACGACTGAGGTTAAGCTAATCAGCCTGTGATTTTCAGTCTTTTGCCTTACTCCCTTTTTAAACGGGTGTCATGTTAGCAGTTTTCCAGTCCTCTGGGCCACTCCCTGACTCGATCAATTCCTGAAATATTATCACTAATGCCTCCACTACCTCTTCAGCTATCTCCTTTAGAACTCTGGGGTGTAGTCCATCAGGTCTAGGTGATTTATCCACCTTCAAGCTATTCAGTGTTTTAGCACCTTCTCCTTGGAGATGGCTACCATACTCAGCTCTGCCCAGACTCTCAAACTTTTGGGATATTAGTCGTGTCTTCCACAGTGAAGACTGAAATAAGTGGGTGGCACAGTGGTTAGCACTGTTGCCTCACAGCGCCAGAAACCCAGGTTCAATTCCCACCTCAGGCGATTGACCGTGTGGAGTTTGCACATTCTCCCAGTGTCTGCGTGGGTTTCCTCCGGGTGTTCCGGTTTCCTCCCACAGTCCAAAAATGTGCAGGTCAGGTGAATTGGCCATGCTAAATTGCCCATAGTGTTAGGTGAAGGGGTAAATGTAGGGGAATGGGTCTGGGTGGGTTGGGCTTCGGCGGGTCGGCGTGGACTTGTTGGGCCGAAGGGCCTGTTTCCACACTAAGTAATCTAATCTAATGAATAATTGAGTTCCTCAGCCATTTCCTTGTTCCCCAGTGTCATTTTCCAGCAGTTCAATGTCCATTTTTGCCCTTTTATATATCTAAAGAAACTTACAGCCTTCCTTTATATTACTGGCTAGCTTACCGTCCTATTTATTCTCTCCCTCCTTATTTCTTTTTTGGTTATTAGTGACTAACTCATTATGGTGCCTACTTCTGCCATCACTTGCAAAGGGAAATGTTTCTAAAATTATGAAAGGCAATTTAAAGAATTGTAGACAAAGTAGAAAGAGCACAGCTTTTCTCTCAAACAAACAAACAAACAGCATAGACAACAGCTCAATGATCACCATATGAGTTGACTGCATTTCCACTTTCCAAATAAGGAATGTAACAGACCTATTGCTTCCCTTTAAAATTGTGGTAAATAATCTTGCATAAGTATGGTCCAGCAGAAAGCAAGAAGAAATTAACCAGTAATAATAGCATGGAGACACAAAAACTGAAGAAAAAGCCATAAGCTATTACACTAACAAAAAGGTAGCAAAAAAAAATACAAAAAAGTTAGGAATTTTTTTTTTTAAAATGACAAAAAAAACTACAAAATTAAGCCAAGGAATAGAAAAGAAACAAAATGAAAATCAGGTTAGGAATGTGATCTCTAAAGGGTGCACAGAGTAAAAGAAAACATACAAATTAATTATTTTGCTTCAATAATTACTCGTGAGACAACTTAGGTGACCTGATAGCCAAATGAGATCAATAAAGACAAGGCATTTAAAATTATTTTACAATTCTCTCTCTCCTTTTCTAACTCACACTGGGAGAAAGTAAAACAGTCAGCCTGGATAGACCACACTTGTGCGTATTAAAAATAGTCAGCAAAAAGGCAATAGGAGCATCTGTATAAAAATTAATCAGAAAAGCTAATACTGCCAGAGGACTGGGGACAGCTAATGTAGTTCCAGTATAACAGGAATTGGTGATAGTGGCACTATTATCAGACTAGCAATTCAGAATCCCAAACTAATGTCCTGCAGCTATGGGCTCAAATCGTACCATAGCAGAAAGTGAACTCTGAATTCAAAGACTGGAATCAAAAAAGTTAGCCTAACGACCTAACAATCATGCAATCACTGTCAATTCTTGTAAAAACCCATCTGATTCACTAATGTCCTTCAGGGAAAGAAATTTATCTGACCTATAACAGACCTCAGCAAGGTGGTTGACTCTTAACAGTCCTTAAACAAACAAACAAACAAGTCTAGCAAGTCATTCAGTTCCAGTGCAATTAGGGATGGGAAACAAATGCTGGCCTAGTCAGTGACATCTACACCCAACAAGTGAAGAAAGAAAGCCAAGTAATCTAAAATTGAAGTTAAAATAAAAGAAACCAGAGTTCTGAAATAAAAACAAAGTGCTGCTTAAATCTAGGCAGATCTGGCAGCATTTGTGGTGAGTGAAAACAAGTTTGATGTGATTTTCAGAACGGTGTTCAGATTATCAGATTCAAAATGCTAACTCTTTCTCACCTGAACCACCCCACCCTCAAACAGTTGCTACTAGATCTGCTGAGTTTCTGCTGTACTTTATTTTCATTTCAGGGAACTACAGACCTTAAGTTATCGAAATAAGAAAAAAAAAAGTAGTTACCATATAGATTCCAACAGTGAAGATCATGCTTTATTAACAGTTTATTACCACATTCAAAGCAGGATGTGGTGACATTTAAAAGCTAGTCTAAAGGCGACTATGTAACCACAGTCAAACATCATTGTAAACCAGATTTTTCAACATCCTTTAAAGGAAATCTTCCATCTTTATTTGATCTAATCTACATGCAACTCCAGACCCACAGCAATGTAGCTGACTCCTAACTGCTCTCTGAGGGCAATCTAGAATAGGCAATAAATGATGGCCTAGCCAGAGATGCACAAAGCCCCATGAATGAATAAAGAAAAAAAACACAGTATCCACTCTTAAATGGTGACCAGTACTCCAGATGTGGTCTCACTAGCATCTTGTGAAGTTTCAGTGTGACTTTCTTACCCTTGTCTGCCGATCCCCTTGAAATAAGGGCCAACATTCTGACCCATTAGCCATCCTGACCACTTGCATCTGTGTGCTATCGTTGTGTTTCATGCACAAGTAACTCCAAGTCACTTCATGTTTCAGTTTTGTTCAGTTTAGATTAGATTAGATTCCCTAGAGTGTGGAAACAGGCCCTTTGGCCCAACCAGTCCACACCAAACCTCCGAAGAGTAACCCACCCAGACTCAGTTTTCTCCATCTAACTTCTCTTTTATTCTCCCTTCCAAAATGAACTATACATTTTCCCACATTATACTCCTCTCACCAACTTCTTTTCCCCGCTGACTTAACCTCTCCCCATAAAGTGTTTGTATCCCTCTCAACATATTTTTGCTTCATTGGCAAATTTGGTTACAGTACATTTGCTTCCTTCCTCCAAGTCATTACCATATATTGTAAACAGTTGTGGTCCCAGCACTGATCCTTGTGGAAGAGGTTACCAACCTGAAAAAGAACCCATTAATCCCATGTGCTGCTTCCTACCAATAGCCAATTCTCAATCCATGCCAAAATACTCTCTCCAACACAGGGTTACCATAAGATAAAACCTATGGTACCTTGTTGAATGACTTCAACCCATTCTGGTTCAGACTTCTTCAAAAACGTTAGCAATATTTGGCTAGACAGCTGGTTTACAATACAAAATGTGGCCAACAGCAAGGGTTCAATTCCCACACCAGTTGTAGTTTAACCTTCATGATAAGCTCATGTTATTTCTCTAATGAGAGCAGCCCCTTGGTCCAGCAAGGTAATGATGACTATTCTGTTTGGAAAGAGTGGGGAGGGCTCTACATACTACTACCACCAGTTTAGTCTTTTCCCTGCTATTATTTATCTCCAAAATGCATTGTTCAACAACTAGACCTGGATTGTTTCTCAACTGTCCTCATTTCATCTCTTAATAACAGCATTACTTCACAAAAAGGTGCTGTCTTCCTAAAAGAAGGAATATCTCTGAATGTTAAGTTCCCAGTTCTGATCCCCATGTAACAAAATCATATTAATTTACTTCAATTTGCACCATCACTTCACCTATCTCATTCCAAATGATTCATGTATTTGATACAAAGCCTTCAGGCTCATCTATTTAGCGTTTTTAATCAAGCTAATACTCTAATGGTCTAGGCCATTACGCCTTAATCTGTGAACAATTTAAATAAACTTTCATGTTGTCTCATCTAATTCTAAATCAGAACCATCTCCATTAAATGTTTTTCTAGACTTCTCTTTAATACATATTATTTCCTTTAAATTATTCTGATAATTGCAATATTGCTAAAAATAGACATTTTGACAGTTTCGCATTTTGCTGACATCAGCACAATTTGCAAGAATACCAATTTAAAGGGAAAACCAACACTGGCAATACATGAGGATAGTGCTGCCTAGTTGCCAAGTGACTGACTGATACATAGATACGTAGCCATGAAAAATGCACCAGTTAATGACGATTAACTGCCTTGCTTAAACTTTAAACCGGGCAGATTGATTGATTTGTCAAAGTACTGCCCTAAAAGAATAGCCGGTGATCATCATTTATTTTGTAGAGTTAGGATTGTCAGTTGGGCTCTAACATTTGCATGTATTGGAAGGTGCTATTAATATGCAACATCTGGGTCTTTGCACTATTTCAACTCAACAAAACAGATGACAGCCAGTTCACTTGTCAGGGTAAATGCTTTGGCCTTCTTTAAAATTGGCAGTTAAAACATCATTGACTGGTACATTGGAAGCACTGCCACAGACAAATCAACATTCTCCTCCCATATAGTATTAATGTTGGGTTCCTCAAATTTGTATTTGTCAACTGTCCTGATCAGCATTAGATGAAACACTTCAACAAAATACCACATTTTTCAGCAATACTCAAGTTCTGTACTAACCAAACAAATACATGGTATCTATAATTGCCAAAAGGCAAACTGCCTGTACTAAGTAAAAGATTCATGACTAAGGTCAGGAGACAAGTAGCATAATAGACAGGAAGCTAGTTACAAGATAGACGACAGAGCAGGTTGCATCTCCCACAAATCAGTACCAACATTTGATAACTGACTAGAAACAGCACTCTACCAAAATGGAGTACACTTGCTAGAAAATTAGTAATTCAACTTTAAAGTATAATTTTCTTGCACAGCAGAGCAGTTAATCACTAATCTGATGAACCAATCACTCCTCAGAACAGGCACCACAGGCCAAAATTCATTATTCCCAACTGCAGGTATAACCAATTTGGAAACTGAGGACTGTTTCAGATTAAGAGAGTTTTGAATCAGAAACTAAGCTCACAGAACTTCAGTGCTAAGTGGTTATGAGCACAATTCACAACCTTGTGGTACTTGTTTGAGTCCACAGAGATTGAACTAAACTCATGGGGTAACCTCAGACCTTATTGTCATAGATAAGTACAGCATGGAAACAGATCCTTCTCAACCAAAGTGAGCCTAACCAAGAAAACGATTACTTGTAGTCAAAGAAATTAACATGACTTTCCTGGGTCACCTGTGTTTTTAGGAAAAGGTTAATGGAATCAGCAAATAATTTGCAGTTAACTGTATTTCCAGAAAGTTTAATGGCTGTAAAAACTACCTTGCAATCAAGCCTAGATCCATGCAGCAATATTTCTATCAATATCTCGAAGCCTGCATCCCCATTCTAAATGATTAAAGACTTAGCAGCCATTCTAGGTTTGACTAATACATCACATCAGTTATGACACCTTGATATTTTACTTATAAATTCTGTGTCCTACTGTACTTTCAAATAAACCTGTTGACTATAATCTGATGTCATGAGATTTTTAACTCTATCAACATGGACGATTGAAGTTATACTTCACCGACAGCATGAATGTATTTTCTAATGCAAATTAAACTATTAAGAATTCATCAAGTAAGGATGCTGGTTTCCACCATTGTAATATGCTCAGATGAAAAATAATGCCGAGCAGCACGTTCTTGCAGGTGACACTACCATGAATAGATAAAGGGAGAACAGCTAAATTGCAAAACCGTTTTCATGGATTGTAACTTTGCCTAAAACGTAGAGAAGGGGAGTACAATTAGAATATTTTAAAAGCGTCTGGATAGGTATACAAATAGTAAGGTTTAAGAGGAATGTGGGCCGAATTCTGGCAATTGGGACTGGCTCTGATTGGAATGTCTGGGATGTGCAGACAAGTTGGACCAAAGGGCCTGTTTCCATTCTGTATGACTCTAAATAGGAAATGCATGGAGAACGAGTGCTTCTTGAAAGAATGACTGTGCTTGGACTACATCATCTCCTTGTAAGTAAACAACTGTGGAGCTCAGCTGACACTCGTAACACCAGAATCAACTGATAACTGCAACAGGCACTAAATTCATCCCACAGAAGAAGGAATGAGTCAAGGATCATGCAATGGAACCCATAACCAAATCTGAAGCAGTAAATCTGAGCACATGAATAGTCTTATTACAACTACCAACAGATAAGGTTTTACTCAAAATACTTATCAGGAGTTCTCACTTCTAGATTATTAACCAATTATTAAAGCATCTCCCATCTCTCCCCTATCCACTACAAAAGCTGCTGCAATTCAAAAAGGTAGCTCAACATCTCCTCCAAGATCACTTGGGATGGGCAATTAAATGCTGGTCTAGCCAGTTGTGGCCAGATCATGTAAAATATTTTTGTTAAAAATTTTTATCTGAAAATATTTCAATTATTTCCATGATATTTTATAGAAGACTGTTTTATTTTGCTGTTTCATTAAAATGAAAATTCAAATTCAGAGTAAGTAATTTTACCTGGTTCTTTTATCTCTTCTGATCCCTCCACAATGACTGATTACATTTCTGCTTGACATGCATTACCAATGAGCAAAAATAAAACCCATAATTAAATTCCAGGAATGTGATACAATATTGACATTTTCACCCATTTTCAAATCCCACAATGGGTTCACCCTTACTGCGTCCGTGTCATCCCACAGCTCTATTAGCTAAAATCTTGGTACTCCTCTAATTCCACACCTCATATGCACTGATTTTAATAACCTAGGCATTGGAGGCCACAGTGTCTGCTGCACAGAATGAAGTTCTATAATTTCCTCAAACTCCTTTGCTTCTCACTCATCTAATATACTTCTTCAAACTTATTCCAAACAACATGGTTTCTGTCAACTGTCCTGATGGCTCATGTACATCAATGCCAACTTTTGCTTAACACTACTGAGAACCAACTTAGCACGTTTATTGCAAATCGTTCCATGTAACAGTTTCAAAAGCCTTCAAAATTAGCAGATGACTGTATACCTCAAAATCTACCCTACAGTAAATAAATCAAAAGACCTTTTTTTTCCTTCTCTTGGCAGCATGGTTAATAAAGCAGTATTCTCTACTCTATTAATAGGGGGCAAAGAGTAGAACAATAGGGAGGTGATGCTCAACTCAAACAAGACACTTGTTAGACTGCCAGGCAGAGTATTGTGTAAAGTTGTGGTACTACATTATAGGAAAGTTACCAGTACATTTGTACGAGTGCCGAAGCGATTTACAAAATGGTTCCACAAATGAGAAATTTTAATTGGGGATACAACTGAAAAATATGTGACTGTTCTCCTTGGAGAGAAGGCAGCTAAGAGGAGATATGATAGAGGTTTTCAAAAAACACACTGCATAGAATAGATCAAGAATTGTTCCTGCTCAAAAATAAAATGACAAGAGTACAGATTTAAAGTGATGTGCAAAAGAACCCAGGATGATGAGATAAACAAGACTTCAGTGAGCAGTTAGGATATTGAATGCACTACCAGGACATGTAATGGAGGTAGGTTAACTGAGGCATTCAAGGTGGCACTTCATAGTATTTTAGATGGAAATGGTACACAGAAATATAGGGGGAAGCAGGAGATTGGCACTAGATAGGAGATCTAGTATAGGCATGATGGGCAAATAGAATCACATTGTTACAGCAAAGGAAGCTATCAACATGAAATGAAAATAACTCAAAATCAGTGCTTAGAAAATTCCAAAATTTGGGAACAAGGTACCAATGATGTCACAGATTTGTTGATGTTGCAGACATCAGTATAAATATTTAAATATTTAAAGTGATAAAATTCCAGAGTGCACAAAAAATGGCAGTATGCAAAATAGGGTGAAACAAGGGATTTCAAGTCAGATGCGCAGATTTTACATTATCAAGGCCAAATGAAACCGAGTATAGCAGTAGCGAGTGGCCTGATAAGAAAAGGAGACTATGGCCTTCTAAATTATGAAAGAACTATAATTTATACCAGGGAAGAGTGAAGGATCAGGATGCTTTGCTCAATGGTACTGTTAAGTTCTAGAAGCAGTTGGGACTAAGAAAGCTCTCACTAATGTGATAACTCTGACAGTCTCATTAGTAACAAGGAAGCATTCACAATATGAAAATGGGACAACAAAAAGAGTCATTTATTTGAAATTTCTATCCCAAAATGTTCAAAGTTCTAGTGACAAACAAAAAGGTACAAGTGAGTGGACCAGATTTTACAGTAGTAAAGGAATATTGCCCAATTACACCACTGATAGTTGACAACAAAGCTTTTGCAAAATTTACAGTAGAAACTTGTTTGAATCAATAGGATAACCTTTCCAGGGAATCTGTGAGCAGACCAAAAATGTGAAGTTTTCAGATACAAAACAGCACAGAAGGATGTCATTCGAGCCATTAACTCATGCTGGACAGCTCTCTGCAGGGCTGCTGAGTCAGTGCCAATCTCCAATGTCACCCATGGCCCTGAACATTCATCCCTCAAATGCCCAGCCAATATCCTTTAGAAACCATTGGCTATCTATGTCCAATTCCACTAGCAGACCATGACAGGTCATTCCACTTTACAAAAACTTTGTTCCTTGCTCCTGCCCTCTCCCCCAAATTTAAATGTGTCCTCTCAGCCTTATATCAAGCTCCCTTTGTATTTATGTCCAAGCTAACAATCTATTAAATTCATGAAATACAAATCAGAACACTTCATTTAAGATATCCAGCACCTGGAAAGAGAAAACAGTAGAGAAACTCAGAAGCACCTGTGGAAAGAGATAGTCGTATTAACTGAGTCCAATACAACTCATTTTCAGAATGAAGAGTCATATTGGTCTTGAAACCTTAACTTGCTCCGAAAAAATTTACCCTGTATCCTTAGGCTGTGACCCAGATTCTGAATTCCCAGTCATTAGGAACATTCCCCTTGCATTTACTCTATCTACACCTTTTGTTAAAATAATGTAGGTTTCTATGGGCTCTCCCACTCAATTAAATTCAAGCAAGTATTGTCCTAAATGACTCAATTTCTTTTCATCAGTCACTTCTGCCTTCCCAGAAATCAGTCTTGTGATTCTTATCCCCACCCCCACCACCCCCCCCTCCTTTAAAATTCCTTGTAACTATTGAGACCCTGACAGCTGGGAGGCAATGCATCATTTGAGGGTCTTGTTTACTGCCTCAGAATAGTCTACCAGTTCCCCAAATGAAATTCCACCAGCTGCCAAAATGGAATTTAAATGTTGCCCCCAGAGCATTAACCTGAGCTAATAGACTACTTTCCAGCCTTCTAACCATTAAACTGCCACCAATCCTACATGCTTTAATTTCACATGCTAATCTGAGGAATTGTATCAAAAACCTTCCAAAAAGTCCAAATAAACTACATGCACTGGCTCCCCCTCACCGACCTTAGATACTTACAAACCTACTGGAATTTTTCAAGCATGATTTCCTTTTCATAAATCCATGCTGACTTGGTTACATCCTGTCACTGCTTTTCAAGTGCTCTGCCATTAATTCTTCAAAAAGGGACTTCAGCATTTTCCTTATCAATGTCAGGTCTATAATTCCCTGTCATCTCTCTAGTTCTTTTTTTTAAATTGTCGATTTACATTAGCTACCTTCTAATTTATAGGAATTATTCCAGAGTCTGTAGAATCTTGAAAGACAACCAATGCATCCAATATACCTAGGGCCACTTAAATACTCAGGGATGGGCAGAGAAGTGAAAATTTAACTAGCAATAGTATCAGGACAAAGTATCAATTCAGGAAGCAATTGCAAATTTTGAGAACCTTTGCCTATATACTTTAGTTTTTGCTAGCTGGAATAACCTATGCCAAATTATTTTACTTGTGCAAGATTTAATATATTCCAAAGTTACTTCACTTAAATCCCCAGGACCTAAATCAGGTGAACCCTAGAACTCTCTGGGAAGCTGAGATATTTGTATCATCGATAGTCACAGGTGAGGTGCCGGAAGACTGGAGGTTGGCTAACGTGGTGCCACTGTTTAAGGAGGGTGGTAAGGACAAGCCAGGGAACTATAGACTAGTGAGCTGGACGTCGGTTGCAGGGAAGCTGTTGGAGGGAATTCTGAGGGTTGGGATGGACATGTATTTGGAAAGGCAAGGACTTATTAGGGATAATCAACATGGCTTTGTGCGTGGGAAATCATCTCTCTCAAACTCGAGTGAGAACAGTTTCTTTTCCACTTGAGTTTTTTGAGGAAGTAACAAAGAGGATTGAAGAAGACGAGCAGTAGATGTGATCTATATGGACTTCAGTAAAGCGTTCGACAAGGTTCCCCACAGGACACTGGTTAGCAAGGTTAGATCTCACAGAATACAGGGAGAACTAGCCATCTGGATACAGAACTGGTTTAAAGGTAGAAGACAGAGGGTGGTGGTGGAGAGTTGTTTTTCAGACTGGAGGCCTGTGACCTGTGGAGTGTCACAAGGATTGATGCTGGGTCCTCTACCTTTTGTCATTTATATAAATGATTTGGATGTGAGCATAAGAGGTACAGATAGTAAGTTTGCAGATGACACCAAAATTGGAGGTGTACAGCGAAGAAGACTCCCTCAGATTACAACAGGATCTTGACCAGATGGGCCAACTGGACGAGAAGTGGCAGATGAAGTTTAATTCAGATAAATGCGAGGTGCTGCATTTTGGGAAAGCAACTCTTAGCAGGACTTATACACTTAATGGTAAGCTCCTAGGGAGTGTTGCTGAACAAAGAGACTTTGGAGTGCAGGTTCATAGCTCCTTGAAAGTGGAGTCGCAGGTAGATAGGATAGTGAAGGAAACGTTTGGTATGCTTTATTTTATTGGTCAGAGTATTGAGTATAGGAGTTGGGAGGTCATGTTGCGGCTGTACAGGACATTGGTTAGGCCACTGTTGGAATATTGCGTGCAATTCTGGTCTCCTTCCTATTGGAAAGATGTTGTGAAACCTGGAAGGGTTCAGAAAAGATTTACAAGGGTGTTGCCAGGGTTGGAGGACTTGAGCTAGAGAGAGGGGCTGAACAAGCTGGGTTTTTTTTCCCTGGAGCGTCGGAGGCTGAAGGGTAACCTTATAAAAAGGTTTATAAAATTATGAGGGGCATGGATAGGATAAATAGACAGTCTTTTTCCTGGGGTTGGGGAATCCAGAACTAGAGGGCATAGGTTTAGGGTGAGGGGGGAAATAAATTGCAACATCTAAAAGGCATTTGGGTGGGTATATGAATAGGAAAGGTTTGGAGAGATATGGGCCAGGTGCTGGCAGATGAGACTAGACTGGGTTGGGATATTTGGTCAGCATGGACGGGTTGGACTGAAGGGTCTGTTTCCTTGTTGTACATCTCTAGGGTTTTGGATCAGCAGGAGTCCAAGTGGCCACAACTTGCAATCCAGTAAAAATACCTTACACATTGAAGTGCTGTTATCTAATATCTTTGCAGTCAAACAACAGACTGCCAATACACTACAATATAACTTGTCAACAGCTTTGCTGCCTATGATGCAAAGATTGATAGATAGATAACACAATTACAACACCTTACAGATATGAACAGCATTTTAAAATTTACAAATAGTCAACCCTCTTGCAGTGCCACACATGACTATGGGGGGCTATAAAAGGCAAGGGGTGGAAAGGAGATTTTGAGGAAGTGGTGTTCAGATCAATGATGGCAGGCACAGACACTCAATGATATAACCATCAGGAAAGAAAAATATGGATAGTGGTAGCTGTTGATGGATGGGATGATTATTAAAGCAAAGAAAAAAGGAGGAAATAAGTGAAGGGGATTGCTAGAATCTGGAAACCTCCCAGAAGAGAGTTTAGCTTCCCAAAGGAATACGGGCACCTGTGGCCAAGCCAGGACTTTTTGCACATCTCTAACCACATTTTAAAAATGGTAGTGAGCTGCCTTCTTAAACAACAATACTAACAGTTCTATTAGGATCTGAGTTCCAAGATTGTGACCCAGCAACAGTGAAGAAATAACAATTTGGTTCTAAGACAGGATGGTATCGGGCTTGGTGGAGAATTTATAGGTGATGTTGCCATGCATCTGCTGCATTTGTCTATCTATATGGTGAGATCACAGGTTTAGAAAAATGCAGTCATAGGAAGCTTGATAAATTACTGCAATGCATCTTTCAATGGCACACGCTCTCGCTACTACGAGTGAATAGTGTGCAAAATCAAACAGGCTGCTTTGTTCTGGATGGTTGAGTTACTCAAGTATTTTTATAGCTGCACCCATCCACATATGCTTCACTTGAGTGAACTAGATGGTGGAAGGCTTTGGGAAGTCAAGAGATGAGATACTTGCCACAGAATTCAGAGCTGCTGACCAGTTATCATAGTCACAGCATTACATGACTGGCCCAGTTTGAAACAGTCACTGTTTGGCAATTAAGATACAAAAGTATTACTTATCAGTGAAACCCTAGCCAGTTATCCAGGTCGCGCTGCATTTGAACAAGTGCTGCTGCAGTGCCAGAGTCATTGTGATGTGTGCTGGATATTGTGCAATCAAACATTTCCACTTCCGACATCAGAGAGATAATCATTGATTAAGAGAGTTGATCTAGAACACTACCCCGAGCATCTAGACCCTCTTATGGTAGTATTCCTACCTCTGGATTGAGAGATCCAGGTTCAAGCCCTCTCTGCTCCAGAGTTGTTACAACATCTGAACAGATTGATTAGAAAAATAATTTAAATAAAGAAAGAAAACCTAAGGGATCTGGGGGTACTGAAAGACTAGGGCTCAAAGCCTATCTGCTCGAGGTGTGTAGTAATATCCATTAAAAGTAAGTTTAATAATAAAAAAAATTACCCTGAGAAATAGATCAATGGTGGTGTGGCTTAGCTCTGCCTAATCAGTTAGCTCAGCCAAATAAACAGAAGATCAGGAATTAATTTCAGTTGGACCATGTTAAAGATGCATCTGTCCCACATGCATCTTAACAGGCTGGTGAACTAACTATAAACAAGAAACAAGTCAGATTGCAGCCAATCATGAAAGAGTTGAAACAAAACTTTGACTAGAAAACATATACCCAGAGGAAACTGGAACTTTTGTGGTGCATTGGTAGTGTCCTACTTCTGAGCCTGGAGGCCTGAGTTCAAGTTCCATCTGCTCCAGTGGTGTGTAATAGTTGATTGAATATATCTACCCTAAGAAATTAGGGTTCTTGTGGCACAGTCCTCGTGACCCTTCCTCTGGAAGAAAGGTCGAGATTCAAGTTCTAACTGTGCCATGGGTGTGCCATCAAATCTCTGAACAGAAATAGATAATATCAATAAAGGTGAACCAGAACAACTACCCTGAGGAATTTCTGAAGATCCCAGGACATCACTTCAACAATCATCTTGCTGTATGCTTCCACTGAGCGTTCTTTCCCCTTAACCCCAATTTCAGTTTAGCTCGGACTCCTTTACGTCACACTCGGTCAGTAATGTCATGTTGTCAAGAGCAGTCACTCTCGCCTCTGGAATTTCGCACTTTTGTCCATGTTAGGGCAGAGACTGAAATAAGGGTAGAGTGGAATGGCCCTGGCAGCACCTAAATTGAGCATCTGAGAAGGGATTATTGCCAAGCAGCTTAATAGCACTGCTGAAGACTCTTTCTATCATTCTAGGTGAGAATCAGTAGCAAATCCCAATAGGATAGATAACAATGGGCCAGGTTCAAATTTTCTTGCATTTTGTGAAAGGACGTATTTGGTCATTTTTCCATATTTTTTGCCAGCCTTCAGCTGTTATAATTTTAATGTAAAATAAAATCTACTGAATGGACAAAAATAATCATCCCATGAAATTGTTTTGGACTTCTAGTATAAAGAAAGTACTAGTAATCTATTTAGTGTCTACAGCTTCCATAAAAGCAATGATAATAAGAAATGAAATTAAAGCTCTGGTATTATTATTCACACATCTACGATCGCGACGTGACTAAATTGAAACCAGATATTTTCCTTTATGTCCAGCATCGTTTCATTCACAGGAAATGAAGAATATGACTGAAACATGGGTGACCAACGGCTGCCAAGAAAAGCCACCTTTACCACCTGCAGTACATTATGGCTACATTCTGGAGGGATAAAAACTACAACTGCTGCCTCGGATTTGTGGCAACATACATGGGAACTCTGCTTCAAACAAAGGCTGCTTTGGTGGATTAGCCACATCCATGGGATGGAAGAAAGTCACGCTCAAGGCTGCCAGTCAACCAGTAGAGCATCTAAGACTCAGCTGCAAAATACTTGCAAGTGTGACATGAAGGTTCAGAACTTTGCTTTTCAGAGTCATTAGCTGGCAGAACAATAAAATAAAAAATGGTGGCATCTCCCACGGACTTACTTACACAACTACTGGTAGGTACAGCAGCTTGACAAAGGGTCCCAATATCAGAAACAACTGTAACATCACTTGGTAGCAGTACGTGCTGAATGTGTGCCAAAACCTGCTCCTCAATGATTGACCTTTACAGCCAAAGTACACTTAAATGGATCTTTTGCTGCATATCTGTTATCTCTTGGAGATGGAAGCATCATCAGCGTTTGGAAGAATTTGTCCAGCACAGTTTATGACAACAATATTAAATAGATTTCACTGGACTGAACTTCAATCCCAGTTCAAATAGACAAATGTGTCAAAAATTCAAAGATATTGGGACCAGAACCAAGAGCTTTGACAAAGCCATGACATTCTTAAGCAATGGCTCTACAATGACCCAGCTGACTGATAAGATAAAAATGCACACTAAAAAGAGTTATTGACATACAAATGGAAGCATTTCTTCACTTAGCTACATCTGTTTTTTGGTTAAGGGGATTCAAAACAATCAATAAAGCTCTCTTTCATAATTAAGGGAACCACAGTTTTGGCTATTAACACATGGATTTCAAAAGGTGACAGTCTGACAACATACCAGCCAACAGATTAACACGTGTTCATGACATATACCAGACTGAAGGTCTTTCTGAAAAGATTGATAACTGTAAAGCCATGGACAACCAGGAAGTTATCAATAGCTGTGATCAATTTAAATTATCCTGAAACTCATGACCTAAGAGCTTTCTCAGAATTCAAAATAGTAAAATAACATCCACTTCCACAAATTGTCTCATTGTACACATCTTCCCAATCTTTGGCCTTCTCATTGGAGGAAAACTACTTAAAGACACTAGTCAGATTGTGCAGTCCTGGTCCAACTGCATGTTTCTTGTGGAATAGTTGCACCAAGGCATGAGGGATTGACTAAAAATAGACAATTCTAATAAGTGATGAATGTCCACAAAGACATACAAAAGTATGTAATTAGGTTCACTACACTACAGTGTGGAAACAGGCCCTTCGGCCCAACAAGTCCACACCGAACCTCTGAAGAACAACCCATTCCCCTACATTCACCCCTGACTAATGCACCTGACACTACGGGCAATTTAACATGGCCAATTTACCTAACCTGCACATCTTTGGACTGTGGGAGGAAACCGGAGCACCCGGAGGAAACCCATGCAGACATGGGGAGAATGTGCAAACTCCACACAGTCAGTTGCCGGAGGTGGGAATTGAACCCGGGTCTCTGGCGCTGAGAGACAGCAGTGCTAACCACTGTGCCACCGTGCCGCCCGTGGTTTGTTTTTAATTTCTTTCTGTGGGGAGTGTACAGGTGGAATGGGGCAGGTCAGATATTGAGCTCTTCTTTCTTCTCAAGAAAATCACACATGGAATTGTTTTACAATGCACTAAATGTGCAACTGGGATTTTTATTTCCATTGATCGATGTTAATAAACAGGATAGGGTTTTTGTTTTTAAACTTGTATTTTTGGTACTTTGTGGATCAGAACATGTAATCTCCTGAAAACAAGAGAAACCTCTCACCCCTCACATTCAGGAAAATTACGTAATGGTTAGATTAATGGAACTAGTAATCAGAGGCAGATAAATAATCTAGAGTTTCAAGAAATTTAAGGCTATTACTCCATATTTTAAGGACATGAAGATATACAAAGCTATTAAAAATGAGCCAATGTAAAAAAAAACTTGGCCTACGAACATCTTTAGAGAAAGCAAACCTATTTTCTCAATCTATTTTGAGTGGGTGTGACCCTTCCCCTCTCAAGTCACTCGATTGAATTAAAATCATTACAAGAATAAAAGCATTGAAAACAGGCTGTAATGGTTCAGCAATCCCACCATCTGATACCCAAATATTCATTCTGTGGTTCTTGCGCATCAGATTCCTTGCTGATTTTCTCCCCTTTTTTTCTATATATTTTCAGTATGTGTGAATCATAACTGCCTTTGAACAAACTGACTTGCTAAGTCACTTCAGAAGGACAGTCAAGAATCAACCACATTACTGACCACCTGGAGTCAAATGCAGGTTAGACTAGGCAGATTTCCTTGCCTCAAGAGCAGTAAACCTAGCTATGAGATTAGCTTTCAACTCCAGATTATCTTTATTAACTGCATTTAAATTCCACCAGCTCCATGATGGGATTTCACTCATGTGCCAAAAATATTTGCTTGGCGTTTTGGATTATTAATCCAATGAATTACCAAAATGTCACCATTACCCCACACATCTAGTTCTCTCAACAAATAAAAACAAATTGGTTGAGAAACACAGCAGATCTGGCAGCATCTGTGGAGAGAAATCAGAGTCAACACTTCAGGTTCAGTGACCCTTTACTACTTCTCTACCACTATTTGAAAGTTTACAGAATACTCTATGGAAACTTCACATCTTATTCACTGATAAAGCTACCTCCAAGAACCTCAAGTACTTTCTGCAATGACAGAATGCCTGATGAAAGCAGCTTAGAAACACTTGTTAGATTAAAAATGCAAACAATTTGTTGTTGAAACTCACTTTCCAGGAAGGTACAAAGCTGTTCACTGTTACGCAGTCACACTAGCCCGTACAGTTCATCTCTTAAAATCTTTTTTGTCCACTTCAGAGTAACTGGCATTCTTTTAACACTTCCTTGCATTTACTACCTGAATCTGAAAAAATATGATCCCTTACATTTATCCTCCCTGCAGCTTTACCTTCAAAATTAAGAAATCTCCAATTCAGTGGAGTACTTAGGAAATGCTGCAAAATAGATTGGATACTCACCAACAATACCTGCACCCTCCACCTCAGAACTTTGATAGCCAAAAACAGCTAATTTCTAACAGTTTCTTACATCACTTAGAGCTTTCGTTCATTGTAGTACCTTTATGTCTCTGCAATGCAAAGATCTTTAAAGTAGCATAATAATTACAAACACTTTGAACCACAAATTTTAGACATCATTACAACAATGCGTAAATGTGTAAAGACATATGTTCTACAAAATACAGTAAAATTTAATGTCAAGTATCCAACAAAGAAAATGCTTCAAAATTAAAATTGTTACTGGAAAATTTTAAAACTTGGTTCATGTGAAGCATTTTTAATTTATGGCAAAATATTGTTTGTACTTTTAAATTGTCAATTTGATACAAGTTTCACCTGATCATCTGCTCTAAAAAATGCATGCACCTCTGAACAATAAAGAAAAATGGTCAAAACCTCAAATCTTGATAGCTGTGCTTTGTCTTGATATTCTGTTTATGAGGAGGTTGGGAATAGCAGGGGTGGGAAGGTGGCGTCTCAATTCATGAAACAAGAAGCACTATATTAAGGCAGCAGAAAGGATGAATAGCACGATCACAGGGCTTTAAAGCACTCAGAGCAGGGATGGTAAAAGTGACAAAATATTGATTCAAAAGCCAAAAGTACAGTAACAGTCAGGAACTGTTTCAAAAATTACAGGTAAAGAAAAAAGCTTCACAAGAACAGTGTAAAATAAAAAGCTAAAAAGCACACATAGATGTCTGACCCCAAATAAGTGCTCTTTATACAAAGGTACAGAGTGTACGGAGAAAACTGAATTAATTGCAGACATCAACTGAACTTGAAGGAAAAGTAAAACAGCTAGTTAAATTCTATATTGAGAAAACACTGACTTCAGTGGGATGAAACACTATCCACAATAAACATCGCAAATTCCAAATTCACTAGTTACTACACCAACTAACCCATGAGTGGAGCTTGCAATATGGTTCAATTACTCTTGGTCAAAGAGGTGTATTGGATACACAAGGACTTTGTCTCTGCAAACAAAAGCCTTGCATCTTTTCTGAATCACCTCAAAACACAGTTGCCTTTTCCCCTGTAGTAATACAAATTGTTGAGACTGTTTGAAATTTGGCATTCTGTGTTTGTCCTGATGAGTGCAAGACAACAAGCTTCAACAGCATACATCACTTCTTAGTAATAAATAAGAAAGATAACAGAAATGAAGAAAATAATTAAAGATGGGTGAATTGAAGATCGCAAACTGAAAATTGAAAAATGTTAGTCGAAAATTTGATTGAAAACTTTAAAAGGACGATTCAAAAGTATTGGACAGTGGAGTGTCTAGGTTTTTTTTAATCTATATGGACTGCCAGAAGGCTGTTGATGAACCCTCTCAAAAGAAACAACTAACCAAAGTTGAAACTCATGGAACTGGAAATTATTAACTTGATTAGGAAATTGGTAGAACAGCAGCAGACAGAGGGTAAGTACTCAAAATGCTGAGGCTGATTAATGCTAGGTATCCCACAAGAATATGCATTGGAGCTTCAAGTATTTGCTGCATTTTGACTGATTTGATGATCAAATTCATATTCTCAACTTTACTATGACACAAAGATAAGCAGTGCAATGTTATGGAAATACTGAGAATAATTGTAAGAGCACATTGTATCAAATGGATCCAAAAAGGACAGAACAGGGTACTGTCCTTAATGAAAAGCTAGAAATAGTGTAGACGCAAAGAAAATTATTAGATTATTAAAATGTTGTGAACAGATAAAATAATCAAAAAGATAATACAAGTATGGTGTTTATATCTAGAGGACTAGAATACAAAGGGGGTAGAAAAATATGATTCAGCAAAACTCTGTTCAAATCCCTCATTAAACCACATCTGGACTAATGAGTCATTCTGGCATCACACATCAGGGAGAACATGCCAGTCTTGGAAAGAGTGTGGTATAGATTTAACCAGAATGATACTGGAAAAATCAAAGATTAAATACAAAAAGAGATTACACAAACCAGAATTTAAAGAAAGGTAAAAGGAGCAGGTTTTCTTCAACATTTTCTGCATATCGTACACTGATTGGATAGTTTTTGGACTGGGTTAGATAGCTTATGCATTGACAAGGGAGTCAAAGGATATAGGGAACAAGCAACAAAATCAGAGGCCACAATCAGATCAGTTACGATCTCATCAATGGCAGAGGAGACTCAAGGGCCCAGAACAGTCTACTCCTGCTCTTAACTTGCACATTTGTCTAGGCTGGAGTGAGGAGGCTTCAAAAATACTACCTTGTTTCAGTTTTTTAAAAAGTGACAGCACATTTTTGTTGCAGTCTTCTCTTTACTCTTATGTTACACCTTGGAGAAATTTAAAGTATCACTCCTTTACACATTTTTGCTTTTGTATTCTTATGGCTCCTTCCATTTTTCAATACAATAAGTTAGTTGCTAGAGCCCAAAGTTTGCTTAACAATACAGGAGGCCTCAGAGAAGCACCCTCAACCTAACCATCTTTAACTGCTTCATCAATGGCCTTCCTTCTTCAGGAGTGAGTTAGCTCAGTGACAGCTGCAGAGTGTTCATTTCTAATGGCTCAGAGAAAGAAACATGAAACAAGACTAAGAAAACATTGAAGCATGGGCTAAGTGATAGATAAAATTCATGTTGATACACAAGTGCCAGACAAAAATCATTTCCAGGAGAATCTAACCAATAACCCTTGACAGTCAACAGTAATACCATCAAGTGCCCTAAAAGGGTAGGATTTCCTATTTTTCACAAACCATACTGTACTTGCCAGAAAAATGCAATGGCAACAAGACCCAGTAAGATGGTAAGTACTCATTAGTAAATGACTCCTCCTAAATTCCCAAAATCTGGCTACAATCTACAGAGAAGGTCAAGAGTTGATGAAATACTTTCCTCTTGCCTGAATAATCACAGCTCTAACACTCAAGTCTGACACCATCCAGCACAAATGAGAGGTAAGTCACCCCATATAAAGTTACTCCCTCTACCAGCAATGATTCCTGATAGAATCTAAAAACTTTATGCAGAATCACTATGACAGCACTTTCCAAATTTACAATCTCAACCTAAAAGGTAAGTTTCAAATAACTCAGCACAAATCTCCTCTCAGAGCAGCATATCTGAGAGGGTCCCTACCCTCAACTGGGTTTGAACTAATACTTCAAGTCGCCAATATTCCTTCCTTTCAGACATTCAAGGAATACAACTTGCGCTCTTTTTTCTGTAGATAAAGAGAGGTTATCATGTAATGATGAGCCATGAGGTTATGCTGCAGCTCTATACAGCCCTGATTAGACCACAGTTGGAATACTGTGTTCAGTTCTGATCGCCTCATTATAGGAAAGATGTGGAAGCTTTAGAGAAGGTGCATTGGAAATTTACCAGAATGTTGCCTGAACTGGAGGGCAAATCTTACAAAAAAAGGTTGAAGGAGTTAGGGCTTTTCTCACTGGAGTGAAGTAGTATGACAGATAGCTCAATAAAGGTGGGCAAGATGTTGAGAGGTATAGACAGAGTGGATAGCCAGAGACGTTTTCCCATGGTGGTATCACAATGGGCATAATTTTAAGGTATTGGAGGAAGGTTTAGGAGAGATGTCAGAGGTAGGTTCTTGGCACAGTAAGTGGTTGGTGAATGGAATACGTTGCCAGCAGTGGTGGTAGAGTCAGATATATTAAGGACGTTTAAGTGACTCTTGGATAGACACATGAAAGATGATACAATGAAGAGCATGTAGGTTGGTCTGATCTTAGAGTAAGATAAAAGGCCTGCACAACATCGAGGGCCGAAGAGTCTGTTCTGCTCTATGAAATAAAGACATGCCCTTCCCTTTGATCACCGCTGCAAACTGGCCACGCAGGGTGTTTTGTTGGGCAAGCCTTCTCTTAACTAATCCAGAGTTGTTTTGCGATACCACACGACGAGGATGTTTAACTATTCGGACAGGGCTACCCTAATTCACTGGGGTTCCGCGTTGCTCATTCTCCAGTCGCAGTCTGGTCTCCTCCCGCAATTACTCACCCAGTAACCGCTGTGATACCTGTCGAGCCACCGTGGACAGGCTCTCAAGGCCGTCAAAGTAGGAGTTCAAGATGGCGTCGATGACGAAGATGCAGGGGACCCGCAAGGCCACGTCCAGGACCCCGCGGAGGTGACCCCCCATTGACAGCCACTGCGCCGACATGGGTAAGCACCGGCAGCGCTGCGGCCCGCTCACCACAAAGTCCGCTGCTGGCTGACCGGGTGGCTCGGCCAGCCGGCCGGCCGGCGTGTAAGTGCCGAACGCCTTTTTATCTGGCTGGCGGTAAGTCAGCTGTCGGCCGGGTGTCGCTGTCCCGCCGCGTCCCTCCGTTTCCTCCCCATCGCCCGGGCCACCCGCTGCCTACCGTGACTCCTACTCAACGCGAAAGGCGCGTCACGTAGACTGACGCGTCACAATCGGATGGAGGGTGATTGAGGAAGAAGACGCAGTGACCTCACAATCACATGGAGGATGGAACGTTCAGCGGGATCGCCCGCGTGTGAGGGACACGCACAGAGTTCTGAGTTTGCGTAGATACCTTAACATCGGCCTCGGCTATTCCCACTGGAACATTGTCACGTGACCGTGTACTCTTATTGTTGCAGCAATGTTTGGTGTAACTTGCGACCGGATAGAATCAGTCATTACGGCTGAGCAAGAGGCAACTTTGACCATGAATACATGTACAGAAAAGATCAGTCAGTCCCTCTTTCCAGTTCTACCATGGAGCATTGCAATTTTGTCTTCCAAGAGCCCGTTTCATTTCTTTATGAAATCATTTATTTTTCGCTGTTCTCAACATCCCCAAAATTTACAAGTCTCAAGTTACTGACATTCCCTGCCCTCATAAGGCAGCAACTCTCAGGTTATTGACATTACTGGCATACAAAAAAAAGTTCTTCAACACATTTCCAAAACCTTAAACCTATGTCCCGTATTCTTCCCTTCCAATTTTTCCTTAATATAGCAAAGAACATTCATTACTGCTCATTGCTTCCATATTTTAAATTCATGTCTCATACACGTGATACTAAGAGTAATCAAGGATTTGCTATTTGACTTCCTGCTTTGTTCCTGAAAGTCATTCATTCCAATGTGCTGAGAGTTTAAAATGTTTACTAAATTTTGGAAAGATAAATAAGATCTTGCAAATCCTGTTGAAAGCTGAATATTAATCTGTAGTTCACGATCTCAATGTCGGGTGGAAATGGGTGTTGTTAACCTGCATAAGGTGGAGTTGGGACCAAAGGTTCATGCTTTGAAGAGGCAAACTTTGAAGTTGTCACTCCCTCCATTATCCTTTTATGTGCATCTCTGTCATAGTAACCAGTGGCTATGATTTGAAATGCATAGTATAAAGGGTCGCAGAGGCACTTCTACCATAAATTTCAAAGGGCTGTAAGAAGAGGATGAAGGCTTAGCTACAATAAAATCAAGTTACAGCAGATGCTGAAAATCTGAGATGAAAACAGAGAGTACCAGAGAAACTCAGCGGCTTGGTAGTATCAGCAGGGGATAGAGAAAAGCAGAGTTAATGTTTCAAGTCAAATATATTTGTATGGCTCTTATATGGAATGAGATCAGTGTGATTAGCAAGATTTTCTTGCAAAATGCTGGAATGGACTTGATAGATTGAATGGCCTTGTCTGTGCTTTAACTATTCTATAATAGAATAAAGGATAGAAGAGGGGAATAATTAGCTCCAACAAAGAATTAGTATAATAGGTTTAGCTGGTCTTATTTTGTGCTGAATCATTCTATGATTGCACAGCTCCAATTATGTCAATTTAAAATTCGTTTATTGATAACTCATTCCAATTGTATTACTCTGTTGCTAGATTATTACATCAGCTTTTTTGCATTGCACAGCACTCACTTATATATATATTGAAGCTAAGTTAATTGTAACTCAGAAGGAATAGTTGGTATGCTTTATATTAAAATGTATTCCATGATCGTTTTGGATGTTTATTCGTGTCATTTTGCTCAGCAGGTAGTGTTGTTCAGTTTATGGAAAAAGAGTAGATGACTAGGTCTAATTGGATGGCTATTTGAAAAAAAACAGCACAATACAGAAGACAGTCCAAAGTAAATATCACACTGATCCCAGTAGCAGAAAAAAAATGCAAGTAACAAAATCAAGATGAAAGAGTAGAAAGCCAAATTTCACTTCGAGTCATAGAGATGTACAGCATGAAATCTAACAAATAATTGCCAGAGGTAAACGTTAGAGAGCCAGTCAGAGTGCAAACATTCAATGCTTTCAACTAGAGTTGAAACACATGGCGATTTGGGATCTGTGTTGACCAGTTGTCACCTTGATCATATGTGCGTATCTGCACACACACCTGGGCCTTCATTGCAGGCAGCTGAGCAGGAAGACCTCACCAACTGCAGAAAGATCAGCAGCCCCAGAGGCCCATAGTTCCTCAGCAAGAGAAATGTTGATTCGCAACAAATTACTATGTCAAAGAACGCACCTTAGGAATGCTATTGCCCAGAAAAGAAACATCAATGCAGCATATAGCAGATGAATTGACAAGAACAATATATATAGTACCATTAGGAGACTTGCATGATTCAAACAGAATATATAATATGCATAAACAAACTGACAAAAATGGAACTATCTAAAATAAACACACTGGCAAAAAAAAGAAAGAAATTCAGATGCTGGAAATCTGAAACAAAAACAAAAATTGTTGGAAAATCTGACCAGGTCTGGCAGCATTTCTGTGGGTGGCACGGTGGCACAGTGGTTAGCACTGTTGCCTCATAGCGCCAGAAACCCGGGTTCAATTCCTGCCTCTGGTGACTCTCTGTGTGGAGTTTGCACATTCTCCCCGTGTCTGCCCGGGTTTCCTCCGGGTGCTCCGGTTTCCTCCCACAGTCCAAAAAATGTGCAGGTCAGGTGAATTGGCCGTAGTGTTAAGTGAAGAGGTAAATGTAGGGGAATGGGTCAGGGTGGGTTGCGCTTCGGTGGGTCGGTGTGGACTTGTTGGGCCGAAGGGCCTGTTTCCACACTGTCAGTAATTTAATCTAAAAAATCAGAGTTAATGTTTCGGGTCCAATGACCCTTCAACAGACTGTTTTGTTAAGGAATTTTAATATTCTATGTAACATATTTATTAGGTAACTTGGAATTGTAAAAGATATACATGGAATTTTTTAAAAGAATGATGTTTGCAAGTGTATGTAATGGACTGGCTAGCTTGCCATAGTCATGTGACCTCTACTTCAGCTCTGAAGGTCTTTGCATGCCGTCCATGGCAGACATCAAGCACACATCACTTGAAACATCTACTTATATCTGACCTGGCTGCAAAAGGAGTACTTTTTAGAACATACCCAGAAAATGAGATTACTGCTATTTACCTTTCAGTAAGTGCAGGGTTAATCTTCTAGGCCCCACAAGAAAATCTCTCCTTCACCCCACGCTTTTCCTCTTACTTTCCCCAGTGCTGAATCAACTCTCATCTCAACCATGGAACTTGCAGTGGCTACTGCAGTGCCAAATGCATCCTTGTTTGCCAATTAGGTGGTTCTTCCCTCCTTTATTAAACAGGAGAATGATGAGGTCAGTTCA
This sequence comes from Chiloscyllium punctatum, assembly GCF_047496795.1. Taxonomy (NCBI): domain Eukaryota; kingdom Metazoa; phylum Chordata; class Chondrichthyes; order Orectolobiformes; family Hemiscylliidae; genus Chiloscyllium; species Chiloscyllium punctatum. Next base: position 61,489,957 of record NC_092743.1, read on the forward strand.
TGTTAGACTTGGGACTTAAAAAGAACAGGTCTCATGCTGCACAGGACTTGGTGGTTTTCCATCTGCCTCAGCTACATGCTACAAGCTTCATGCTGCAGTTATACAGGGCCTTGGTGACACACCTTCAGTACTGTGTGCAGTTTTGGTCTCTTAGTCTGAGGAAGGACATTCTTGCAATTGAGAGAGTCCAGCAAAGGTTCACCAGACTGATTGCCAGGATGGCAGGACTGACACATGATCAACTGGGCTGGTATTCATCGGAATTTAGAAGAATAAGGGGGGAATCTCATAGAAACATATAAAATCATAATGGGACTGGACAGGCTAGATACAGGAAGAATATTTCTGATGTTGGGCAAGTGGAGAACTAGGGGTCACAGTCTAAGAATAACTTGTAAGCCATTCAGGACTGAAATGAGAAAGAATTTCTTCATTCAGAGAATTGTGAATCTATGGAATTCTCTCCTGTAGGAAGCTGTTGGGACCAGTTCATTAGATATATTCAAGAGGGAGCTGGACTTGGCCCTTGAAGCTAAAGGGATCAAGGGGTATGGGGAGAGGGCGGGAATGAGATATTGAGATTGCATGAGCAGCCATGATCATATTGAATGGTGGTGCAGGAGTGGCCTACTCCTGCATCTATTTTCTATGTTTCATACCAGTATGTTTAAAATTAGGGACTGAAGAACGGTCACTGAACTTGAAACTCTGCTTTTTCTCCACAGATGCTAACGGACCTCTTGGGTTTCTCCAGCAATTTCTGTTTTGTTTCAGGTTACCAGCATCTTTGTTTTCATATAACTTTTTTTTGTTTGTTTAAAACAAATGGCTGAGATTAGACATCTTCTTTAGTGAATTAATAAAATGCAATCATGTGAAACTTCATACCATGATAACTTTTCCTCCTAAAGTTAAATTCTATCTTGTTCTCTGCACTACGTTCATGTTATGTCCAGATAGATTTATAAAAAGTACACAAATGTGCAACCTGCAGTAATAGCAGGTGTGAACCAAACACTTAGTGTCATAGAGTCATAGAGATGTACAGCATGGAAACAGACACTTTGGTCCATTTCATCCGTGCTGACCAGATATCATAACCTAATCCAGTCCCATTTGTCAGCACTTGGTCCATATCCCTCTATACCCTTCCTATTCATATACACACCCAGTTGTCTTTTAAATGCTGTAATTGAACCAGCCTCCACCAATTCCTCTGGCAGCTCATTCCATACATGCACCACCCTTTGTGTGAAAAAGTTGCCTCTTAGGTCCCTTTTATGTCTTTCCCCTCTCACCCTAAACCTATTTATTCTAGTTCTGGACTCCCACACCCCAGGGAAAAGACTTTGTCTATTTACCTTCTCCATGCCCCTCATGATTTTATAATGTTACCCCGCAACTTCCGACGTACCAGGAAAAACAGCCCCAGTCTATTCAGCCTCTCTCTATAGCTCAAACCCTCCAACCCTGGCAACATCCTTGTAAATCTTTTCTGAACATTTTCAGAAGGAGAAGAGAATTGCATGCAATATTCCAAAAGTGGCCTAACTAATGTCCTGTACAGCCGCAACATGATCTCCCAACTCCTATACTGTCATAATAACCATTTAAGCTTACTCGTTACTCAAACTCCTCTTTGTGGCATGCCTATCCTCAACCACTCCAAATGATGCAATTTAAATGTCTGCAGCTCTTGCAAACTGCTCATGTAAAACAACTTAAGTAGGGATAATAATGCAGCAAAATTGTAATTAATAAAATGCCTGAAATTCAGGGACAGTGAATAGGGCAGAAACTGATGAACTTATGCACTCCTGGCTGGCATTCTCCATTCTACCATCCCTCAACTTTAGACATTGAAAACTCTGCTGCCCGTCTCTTAACTAGCACCAAGTCGTATTTCATCATCTCCCTTGTGCTCATTGATCAGTATTGACTCCCAAGCAAGCAACACCTTGATTTCAAAAATATCATCCTTGGGCAGTATTTAATGCTCCCATTCCAGGAGGTATGTTCAAAGGTGGGGTGACAAGTGGCTGCACAGGGTGGAGATCCTGCTACCTTCCTGTCTCTCTCTCTGATCAAATCCAGGATTGTGAGTGATCTTTCTGCCAATTGAGGCCCTAGAGCAGCCAGTTGATGGCCCCTTTAGGATTCAGACTGCAAACTCTGGTATTGGACCAATGGCAGGAGAGACACTTGCCATATGTGGTGTTGTTTACGGCCAAGTTTGCAATCAATGCCCTGATGTTACATCACGACAGAATTGGGTGGGGGATACATACTAGGAATCACTTTATGCCGTTCTTTCAATATAATTTTCTTCAGTTTGCCACTGAACTTCTTGACATGTCCACAGTTCTGCCCTTATACATCTTTTGACATGGATTACTGATGAAGGTGTAAGTAAATTGCTGACAGCAGTCACGGCTTTCATATACAGTTACAAATGGAAAGCTGTCAGTCTTCAATTGCCTGGCAGATCTTCCGGTACTACTTTTGTCTCACTGGTGGAGATCCTAGAACTTAATGTTGTCGACCGAGCTGTGAGCTATAGCCAGTAAAGGAATAAATGCCCTTCAGGCTCCTGGATGTTGGATTGGGGGAGGGGTGGTAGAGGGTGTCATAGTTTTGGCTCTGGGTGTTGTTTCCTCCTTTGCCCCACTGCCATTATTACACTCTGCCTCTGGCTTTCAAATGTTTCATGACTTCGCCCTTCCTTAGCCTTACGTTTTCCAACCACATCACTCTCTGGGATATTTGTAAGCTTCTAATTCTCATCTCTTGACCACTTTAATTTTAATCAGACCTCTCCTGGCAACCACCCCCTTCAATCATATAGACTCTATACTCTAGGATTTGCTCCCTACACTGTCCTGTTTCTGTTGCTTATATATCTGGAAAGAACTGAAAGAGTTAATATTTGGTTGAGTGGGTAAGCACTGCCTACTGTGATAATGTCACAAGGACTTGTGGAGAGATTAAAGTAGGATTTCATGAGAGATAGATGTAAGGCTAGCTTTTCCCAGCAGTGCTTACCATAAAGGGCATATTCTTGTAATGTGTAAATATGTGCGTAGTTGCAATGAACATCTTGTTTACTCTACAAAACTCTTCTTATTAAACTAGAGAATGGTTACCATTGCACACGTGATCACATAAGCCCCTAAAGAGCCCACACAATTAGAAGAAATGGACAGAAAAACACACAACGTGGTGGTCACGGTGGCACAGTGGTTAGCACTGCTGCTTCACAGCACCAGGGACCCGGGTTCAATTCCCGCCTCAGGTGACTGTGTGGAGTTTGCACATTCTCCCCGTGTCTGCGTGGGTTTCCTCCGGGTGCTCCGGTTTCCTCCCACAGACCAAAAAATGTGCAGGGTTAGGTGAATTGGCCATGCTAAATTGCCCCTTGTGTTAGGTGAAGGGATAAATGTAGGGGGGTGGGTTGCGCTTCGGCGGGTCGGTGTGGACTTGTTGGGCCGAAGGGCCTGTTTCCACACTGTAAGTAACCTAACCTAAGTCACCATGGGATCTGAACATATAACTTAGCAATACCCATGCAAACATCCTGTAACCCAGGACACTTCAAGAAAAAGATACTATTGATTGCTAAAATAATGTAGTCCCTGGTACAAAGGGGAAACTTTAAATAAAGCATTCATTCAGCCCGAGAAGATGAGAATTTAAAATATAACCTCATAATGGGTGCCACTGCCATACAGCATGGATATCACAGCAAGTGAAAAAAATGGAACGGAAATGGCCAGGAGAGAAACCTACAGGGTAATTAAGAGAAATGAGCGATTGCTATGAGAAGTAGGAAATCCTCCATTAAAGCTTTAATAAGTGGAAATTCTAAAGCCACTAAATTATGAGAATCTCCTATCGCAGCAGCAAAAATTGGGAAAATGATCTAGAACACAGGAGAACTGCCATTACCACAAAATAAAAATCTATAAAGAACATAAATACCCAATAATGATTGAAAGTCATGGCATCAGAAATAGTATTGCGAGGAATAATAAATTTCTGTTTAATCAATTTGATCCATAAATTATCAACTGGACATCCTGGAGAGAAAATGCTTGAAGTATAGAATATCTTCTAAACTGGGGGTCCTATATCAGAAGCTGTATACATTTGAAAATATAGTGGATTATGTTATTACTTGCCAAGGAAGAAAAGAAGCAACAGACACTTTTGAAGAGATACTGAAAATCATAACAAATAAAATTCTAGCAAGGACAAGACTAACAAAACAATGCTTATATTATTTAATGAATTACCTCTACAGACTAGTGGAGAGATGCGACTTAAAGAGAATTAACGTTTGTCATTATTGATGCGTCTTTGTCATTTTATTACAGTGCAAAGAAGACTTGACTCAAAAGTTCAGATGGTGAGTGAAGCAGAGGTGCAGAAGCATCACTTCTAGGAGAAGGTCAAACCTGGTGAAAGACATCTTCAGAAGTATCAATTCTTAAGGTATAGAACCACAAAAGACACCTGTAATACACTGATCCAGATAACAGGCATTAAAAGCTCTGACTAATGCTGGAGAATAATAGGCATAGGCATAGGCATAAATATCTATTAACACTCAAAGTTTTTATTGTAAAACAATCAGGCATTTCAGAAATGTGCTGAAGCAGGACACAATCACAGAAAAGCAAAAGACCCACACAAATATATAAATGAGGTGGACGAGTCTCCAGCAGAAGGCAAACCCAAATTTTCCTAGGAGAAACCAGTGGCCCAGAGTCAAAGAACATCTCATGAATCCCAAGTTATACAGTTATAATAATATCATTAGATAGAAAGTCTTTATGACAAAACACTGCCTACAGCTGACAGATATTTAACTATATGGTCCAGGGGACTTCTCATTTACATTAAATGTATGCAAGAAGTAACTCTCCAACATTAAATACCAAACATTAAAAAAAACCTTAAAATACTTCACAACCATGAATTCTCATTCCTGGGTGGAAAGACATGTATTAACCTCAATCATCTTTAAAAGCTGGAAGAGGTTAAACAATCAAAGGTCAAGAAACAGTCAATCAAAGAATGACTAGTCAAGACTCAGCCAATGAAGGCATAGCTGGTCAAAGATTTAACAGCACTCTGTCCCAATATTGATTGGAACCTCCTTCGAGCAGAAGATTTGAATGGAGCTGTTTTTGTAAGGTGTGTTCAGAAGGGTTTCCTAACTCACTACGTTGACAGGCCGACGAGGGGAGAGGCCATTCTAGACTTGGTGCTCGGCAATGAGCCGGGGCAGGTATCAGATCTTGTGATGGGAGAGCATTTTAGTTATAGTGACCACAACTGCCTCACATTCTACATAGCTATGGAGAAGGAGAGGATTAGGCAAAATGGGAGGATATTTAATTGGGGAAGAGGAAACTATGATGCGATTAGACATGAGTTAGGAAGCATGGATTGGGAGCAATTGTTCCATGGTAAAGGCACTATAGACATGTGGAGACTGTTTAAGGAAGAGTTGGTGCAAGTGATGAATAAATATGTCCCTCTGAGACAGGCAAGAAGTGGTAAGATAAAGGAACTTTGGATGATGAGAGTGGTGGAGCTTCTCGTCAAAAGGAAAAAGGTAGCTTACGTAAGGTGGAGGAGGCTAGGATCAAGCTCAGCTCTACAGGATTACAAGCAGGCAAGGAAGGAGCTTAAAAATAGTCTGAGGAGAGCCAGGAGGGGGCACGAGAAAGGCTTGGCAGAACGGATTAGGGAGAACACAAAGGCATTTTGCACTTATGTGAGGAATAAGAGAATGGTAAAAAAAAGAGTAGGCCCGATCAGGGATAGCATAGGGAATTTGTGTGTGGAGTCTGAGGAGGTAGGGGAAGCCCTAAATGAATTTTTTGCTTTTGTCTTTACGAAAGAAACGAACTTTGTAGTGAATGAAACCTTTGAAGAGCAGATGTGCATGCTGAAATGGATAGAGATAGAGGAAGCTGATGTGCTGAAAATTTTGTCAAACATTAAGATTGACAAGTCGCCAGGCCCCAGATTTGTCCTCAGCTGCTTTGGGAAACGAGAAATGCAATTGCTTCGCCACTTGCAAAGATCTTTTCATCCTCGCTCTCCACTGGGGTCGTACCTGAGGACTGTAGAGAGGCAAATGTAATTCCTCTCTTCAAGAAAGGAAATAGGGAAATCCCCGGCAATTACAGACCAGTAAGTGTCACGTCTGTCGTCTGCAAGGTGTTAGAAAGGATTCTGAGGGATAGGATTTATGACCATCTGGAAGAGCATGGCTTGATTAAATGCAGTCAACACGGCTTTGTGAGGGGCAGGTCATGCCTCACAAACCTTATCGAGTTCTTTGAGGGTGTGACTAGAAACATTGATGAGGGTCGAGCTGTGGATGTGGTATATATGGACTTCAGCAAGGCATTTGGCAAGATTCCCCATGGTAGACTCATTTAGAAGGTCAGGAGGAATGGGATTCAGGGGAACATAGCTGTCTGGATACAGAATTGGCTGGCCAACAGAAGACAGTGAGTGGTAGTAGAAGGAAAATATTCTGCCTGGAAGTGTGTGGTGAGTGGTGTTCCACAGGGCTCTGTCCTTGGGCCTCTATTGTTTGTAATTTTTATTAATGACTTGGATGAGGGGATTGAAGGATGGGTCAGCAAGTTTGCAGATGACACAAAGGTTGGAGGTGTTGTTGACAGTATAGAGGGCTGTTGTAGGCTGCAGTGGGACATTGACAGGATGCAGAGATGGGCTGAGAGGTGGCAGATGGAGTTCAACCTGGATAAATGCGAGGTGATGCATTTTGGAAGGTCGAATTTGAAAGCTGAGTACAAGATTAAGGATAGGATTCTTGGTAGTGTGGAGGAACAGAGGGATCTTGGGGTGCAGGTACATAGATCCCTTAAAATGGCCACCCAAGTGGACAGGGTTGTTAAGAAAGCATATGGTGTTTTGGCTTTCATTAACAGGGGTATTGAGTTTAAGAGTCGTGAGATCTTGTTGCAGCTCTATAAAACTTTGGTTAGACCGCACTTGGAATACTGCATCCAGTTCTGGTCGCCCTATTATAAGAAAGATGTGGATGCTTTGGAGCGGGTTCAGAGGAGGTTTACCAGGATGCTGCCTGGACTGGAGGGCTTATCTTATAAGGAAAGGTTGACTGAGCTCGGACTTTTTTCATTGGAGAAAGGGAGGAGAAGAGGGGACCTAATTGAGGTATACAAGGTAATGAGAGGCATAGATAGAGTCGATAGCCAGAGACTATTTCCCAGGGCAGAAATGACTAACACGAGGGGTCATAGTTTTAAGCTGGTTGGAGGAAAGTATAGAGGGGATGTCAGAGGTGGGTTCTTTACACAGAGAGTTGTGAGAGCATGGAATGCGTTGCCAGCAGCAGTTGTGGAGGCAGGGTCATTGGGGACATTTAAGAGGCTCCTCGACGTACATATGGTCACAGAAATTTGAGGGTGCATACATGAGGATCAGTGGTCAGCACAACATCGTGGGCTGAAGGGCCTGTTCTGTGCTGTACTGTTCTATGTTCTATGTTCTATGTTCTGTTAGCTCCTGACTGAATCTTAACAAAAAAATCATAATCTCCTGAGGTTAATTATGTTGGAACAGGAAGTTTTACCATGCCATCAATGTGATGGAAAGCTGTGTCCATATTGATTTGGTGGAAATGTCTTCTATTACTACCAACTAATGAGACTTGAGATTCTAATTAACAACAAACTTTGAGAAAGAAGGAAAATAAAGAGGCAGCAACTGAACGGTATAGCCAACTTGGGTCAACTGAAGCATCTGCAACTGAAATGATTGGAACATTGCACAGTGGACACCTGGTTATGAAAAATACAGTCACATATTAGATGATGAAATGATGAGGAAGAGATAGGATCAAATGTTCTTATATTCTTCATATTCTTCTTATGTTTCAAAGTTGATTCCTCAACAACCATAAAGCAATGTCAACAAGAAGGAACCTAGTAATTGAAAAATTGAGCAAGTTGATTTCACCAATAATTCAGCAGCAGAAAGCAAATTAGAAAGTCCAAATTATTCAACAATTTAAAATAAAAAAACCTATCTACTTCAGCACAGATTTAACTCAACTTGAAGATGTGATGTATAAAATCCCATGGAAACAAGTATAAGGGGATAAAGGGTTCTCCAGTTCAAGTCTCAGATCATTAGGAAAACAGTTCAGGATAACTAACTGACACAACAATTTACCATTCTTCTAAGTTTGAAGAAAAAAAAGTTCTCCAGATCATCTGAATTTGAAAAGTCAAAGATTTGGTTCAAAATGGGGTAGCTGTAAATGTAATTATCTAAACAAATATTAGGTAACAGAAAAATATCTGTGTGGGGACAGTGAAGTGCTGTTGTATAAGGATCTGAAAAAATTAATGCTTGATTGAGTTCAATAAATCACTTTTAATTGAGCCAACCTGATTATGTCCTAACTTGGTGGGAGAATAAAAAAGAATTTTGTTGCAGCCAGAATTTTTTTAATAGATATTTTTATTGAGATGAAAAGATCTTTTCTTAAATTAAAAATTTACAATGATAATAAACCAAGATAAAACACTTCTCTAAATATATAACAAAAAAAACGCAAACAAAACACAACTATACTCACGTGCAAGATGAACAAATCAGTAAAGGCAATTAATAAATAAATAAAACAGCTCAGCACAATGAAACATTAGCTACCAACCTACAAGAGTATTGAGTATTACACATGAATTTATTCGAAATCCTTCCTTCAAGGGTATCGAGTTCACTAAGTCAGATCATGGCTACACAAAAGCCCTAGTTAAGATGGCAGATAAATCAACATCCAGATAGTCCAAAAAGGGCCATCATATTTATAATAATTTTCAGTTTTTTGGTGTATATATTCACATGAAAGTCCAAAGGAATACGTTTCATGATTAACCTACGCCAACCCGACGGACCTGGGGGTTTTCAGAGATCCAACACATCAAAATATTTACCCTCGCACAAAAAGTCAGAATATGAAAAAGTTTTTTTCCCATGCGTGTCTAAAGAAGATAAATTGGGTAGGCCCAGGAGAAGAGAGACAGGGTCCCTCTTAACTTTGATATCCAAAACCCTCTCTATTACTCCTGCCACAGCACTCCAATATGTACAGAGTCTGTAGCAAGACCACAGACAATGAGTGAGAGTACCGATATTTATTTTACACTTAGGAAATAATGAAGATAGTCCCACCTTAAATTTTGTGAGAGTCTGGGGCCAAATGGGTCCTATGCAGAATCTTTAGCTGTGTGGCATGGGTCCTATTACAGATCGAAATCTTTCTCACATTTTCACGAATATTCTCCTATGTCTCCTTAAAGATCTCAACCCCTAGGCTCTCTCATGGGAGCCAGATTTAATGGCAAATCCTAGTTGCAGAGGTGAAATTACCAACATTTTGTTTATTCTACAACAGTCTTCTCCTTAGACCAAAAGTAGCAACTCTTCCATACACTGGATACATAGCCCCGAAGGAACTCACATACTTAGATGGTATCATGGCAGCACATTCAACACTCTCTACTTTGTTTTCCTCCTTTAAGACACTCAGTGAAACCTAGCATTTTTACCAAAGTTTTTGATTATCTCATGTAATATCTGGATGTGGTACAATTATATTTAATTTTATAATGTTCCTGTTGAGTAGTCTGAGATATTTAATTATGTTAAAGATGTTTTACAAGCTTGTTGTTTTTGCAACAGGGGTGTCCAGGTGTACTGAGGTTCTATCCTGTTTACAGTGCCATGGGTCAGGTCACGGAAAAGGCCTTCCATGAACCTCAAGGCATTTCAAGTCCTAAGACTTTTCCAGAAATTAAAGCTGTCATCTCTCTATAAACAGGGGTGATGTTAACACTGTGCACTGGCCCTGAGCCATTAGGGACGTTGGGTGTACTCTGTGATAAAGTTAGTGATCCCAAGCAAACCTTTGGGCCTTGACAATAAAGCAAATAACTCTTATACTTTGGAAAATGTCACAATGTGAGGACAAAGTGCATGCTATGATTGAAATTTCACTCAGCAGGGTTGTTCAGCCTGAAACCTGTTCTCAATTATTTAAATGCAATTCACTTATTTCAAGAGCATGGCCTCATTTTTGATCCTAGGTTGTCCAATCGGAATAAAGTCTGTCACTTAACTGTGATACTAGAGATTAGGTCGAACTTTATGATTTGTGACTCTTAATGATGAGGTACGTGCTGCAAGCAGATAAACACTTTTACTCTTGCAGCAGTAACATTTTCAGTTAATGAGTAACTGGAAAACTTTGAAATTACAGCATTGTCCTGACCCTGAAAAGATGCTAATCAGAAATTAATTGGCTTTATGCCAATTTGCTATGTTTTGTACGGAAATAAATGTGCAATACCTACAGCTGCTGATAGACATGGTAAGGGTAAAAAGTAATGCTGAGAAGGAAGGATAGATCATTTTACAAAACATGAGCTCATTTGGTTTATGATATATCAAGATATCTTCCAGGGGATAAAGTCACAGTCTGCTGTCTTTTCACAGTGCTTTTGAAAAAGTACATCAATTCCCAAGAAGGTATTAAAATCACAGGATTCCAAAGGTTGACCAAATGAAAATTAACTTTATTGCATTGAAGGTCCAAAGTACATTAATGCTTTATTTATTTTCCATGCCACACTTTATACATGGCAAGTAGCTTTAAATTGAGGGGTGATAGATATAGGACAGATGTCAGAGATAGTTTCTTTACTCAGAGAGTAGTAGGGCATGGAACCCACTGCTTGCAACAGTTGTAGGCTTGCCAACTTTACGGGCACTTAAGTGGTCATTGGATAGGTACATGAACGAGAATGGAATAGTGTAGGTTAGTTTGGCTTCAGATTGGTTTCACAGGGTGGCACAACATCGAGGGCCGAAGGGCCTGTACTGCGCTGTAATGTTCTATGTTCTATTTCCATACCAAAGGCTGTTTTTAGTGGATGGATAAGCATATGCTTAGTTAAAAATCACACAGGTTATAGTCCAACAGGTTTAATTGGCAGCACACTAGCATTCAGAGCGTCGCTCCTTCATATGCTGATTCACTATTACCTTCCCATCCTCTCCATCAAGAAATACTGCTAATTATAATTGATGGGGTCATTCTACTCCCACTGGACATGAGTACTTGATGGTTCCATTTCACTTGTTTGAAGAAAAACAATGATGTGCTGTTCTAGTCAGTTTCTAAATGAGAAACATAATTCCCCGCATCACATTAGTCAGATAAGTTAAAATAGACTTTACTGTAAGACAATCCCTATAGTTCAATGGAAATTCAGTGTTAAGAATTCTGTGTTACACACACTTTAAGAATTCCAGTATCCCAGCACGCAGGACATACACAGAAAGTCAGTTGTAAATATTTTGCAACAGCAACTCACATGTAGAATTGCCATGCAACTTTTATTGTTTGCAACTGCCAGTCACCATTTATACCTCTTCAATGCAGCTCCTTTTACAGATTATACAGGGACCAGAGGAAGGAATTGAATTAGTGTGAAAAGAGTACGCACCTGGGCTGCTCCAGGTTCATCTCAGGCAATCATCTGATCCACCCTGTCTCTGGTCTGGAATTTCTAGCGCTGCTGCTGTTCAGGGGTGTGACGTTTGGTAAAGTAACTTCCTGATCTCTTACCTTAAGGGAACTGAGAATTCATATTTTAATTGCCTCAATTCCTAAGGGGACTGGGGAGAAGGAATTAACAGTGTAGGGATTTCCCTTCCCTTATGTTTACCAAACATCAGGCTCTATAATTTTAGTTTACAGAGCATCCAGCCCAAACCAAATCCCCCTCCTCTTACCCACACCACCCCAAGAAATACCAGCAAAGGCGAGGTCCTTACCTTCCAGGTCTTTCCTAAGTTTTTGAATTTTCTGTGCTATCTTTGATATCTTGTCTTACGATTCATGGTGGTCACCTCTTTTCCAAAACAGGAAGACTTTCCTTTATCTCTAGCTACTGTGTCGATTCTTGTACATCCCAGAAGAGCGAGTTGAGGCAGAGGTAAGATTGATCCAGGTCATGGTCAAATATCATGGATAGTGACAACCTGTTAATTGGTCTGTTTCTAATGGAATGCTCCAATTTACTTCAAAATAGTCAATTGATACGATTTAATCAGTCGATACATTCGGAGACTCAGGGAGAGGAAAATCTCAACAAATCTCTACGTATTAGCACCTATGCTCTTAAAATATTGCCAGCTATGCTCTGAATTTACATTGCTTATGCTCTGTTTCCTCCCATTTCTGAACAGTGTGTCCTGACATTTAATAAATCTTCAGCTCATGGCCAATTTTCTGTAATCTCTCCTTTTATGGCATCAATACCCTATCCTTTCATATGAATACAAGGGCTGGAAACCTTGAGACGTTGGTGTGTGACCCCAGCTGGTCAAAATTACACATTTGAACCTCCCGATAGATAGTGTTGCAACATTGCCCATCACTTTTGAACTTTGCATTTCTCATGTCACAAGATACTTTACGTAATTTTTTTTAAAAAATTGGAACACTGTCCTTAAGAATGCTGCTTCTACTTTAATAACTCTTCAGAGAGTGATCAGGCAGATCGAAATATTTTGTCATTTGGAGGAAGCTGGAGAGAGTCGAAACAAAGAAATTAACAAGCAGCAAATTATTTGTGTTTCATTAAGAAGTGGTTTTCATCTTCCATGAAATCAAATAACTGAAACATATTCTGAGAAATATAGTGGCAGTCTATCTAAGTTGTGAATCTTGCTCTACATTAATGAAATTGAATCTTCTTGCTCAGTAAGGGCAAGATGACAATCAGTACTCTAGTGGCTGTCCTCTGACATCTGGCAACAGTGATGTCATCAAAAAAAGCTAAGCAAACTCGCACATTGAAGAATTCTCACAGACAGCAAACTAGGCAGTAACAAACAAGTTTTATTGAAACTTTTTTAGAATTAAAAAAAAAGTTGGGATGTTGATGTTTAATTATAGTAGAAAGTGAATACAACAATTGGGATTTTATTCACTAGAGCTTCTAAAAATAAGTGATCTCATTGAAACATATAGGAATCTTCAGGGCTTGACGGTAAATGCTGAGAGGATGCCTCCCATCATGGGAACGTCTCAGACCAGAGGGCAGAGTCTCAGAATAAGGGGGTGTTAATTCAAGTCTAAGATAAGGAGGAATTTCTGCTGGCAGGAATTGAGAGTCTTTGGAACTCCTTGCCACAGAAAGCTCTGGGGGAAGAATCCTTGTGTATGTTTAAGGCTGAGATGGATAAATTCCTGATCAGTCTGGGAATCAAGGATTATGGGGAAAATACAGGGAAGTAAATATGAGGATATTGGATTAGCTATTGAATGGTGGAAAAGGCTCGAGCGACTGAATGGCCTATTCCTGTTCATATTCCTTATGATTTTATGGTCTTATAATTAAAGTTTTTTAAAATCTAAGACATCTTTAATATTTGTTACAAAAACGTTTTACATTTGTTATCACTTGGAAGCCTTAAATCTTGATGGATTGTGGACAAAACAATTTATTTCAGGTTTTATGGATATAGAATAGTTTCTTTAAGATAGGTAATTGACAATTCACTGTGGACCTTGGAGATAATCTTTTAACAATACCTCCCAGAAATCACATGATCAGTGATGACTGCTCATATTGCTGTGGACTCTGTTGAGTTGCTTTGAACAGTAACTGGCCTGGATAGGTGCTTGTTTTATCTGGTACAGATGGAGGAAAGCCTGTCTGGAACAAGCTGTTCAGCTGATCTAAAAGAAACTCTCCAAATCAGTTCAGACTGAAATTTATTTGTTCTTTTGAAACAATGATTCAAAGAATATTTTAATATTGGACTCAATGAGTAAACTGTGTCTGCAAGACTTCAAATGCAACTGTGCATTGTTAGTGACTAAATGTATCAACAATTGGAGCAATGGGCTTTATATTTTTTACCTTCAAGAATAAGACAATAAGACATACGAACAGAAGTAGACTATTTGGGTTATCAAGTTTGCTTTATCATTCAATGAGATCATGGCTGATCTGACAATCCTGAATCACTTTCCTGTCTCATCCCCATAATACGTGATTCCCTTCCTGATTGATAATCTCCCCATCTCATACTCAAACATACTAATGACCCAGCCTTTACAGCTTTCTACAGTAAAGTATTCCACAGATTCATTAGCATCAGGGAGAAAAACAAACCTCGTCATCTCTGTCGTTATTGAGTGACCCCTTATTTTAGGATTATTCCCTCTGGCTTAAACTATCCACAAGAGAAAACAACAACTCCCTGTCAAGCTTGCTAAAAATATTATATGTTTCAAAAAGGTTTCCTCTCATTCATCTAAAGCCCAATGAGTACAAACTGAAACTACTCAATCTCTCCTCATAAGAAAATTTCTCCATATTCAGAATCAATCTAGTCAAACCTCTCTAGACTGCCTTCAATTCCAATAATTTTCCCTTAGATAAGGGGACCAAAACAGTTCACAGTTGTCTAACAAAGACCTTGAATATATTTAGCAAGCCCTCTTTTTTTTACACTTCATTCTGTTTGGAAAAAAGGCACCAGTCCATTTGCCTTCCCAGTTGCCGGCTGAACTTGTACGCTAGCTTTATGTAATTCCTGCAGGAGTATCCCCAGCTTTGTGTAGTGTTTTCCCATTTATACAATTTTCAGCTTTCTATTATTAACAAATCTCATAACCTCACAAATTTCTACACTATATTCCATCTGCCAAGCTTTTTCACTCACTTTACTTGTCTATATTCTTCTGCAGACATTTTGTGTCTAAACACCTGGCTTTGAATTTATTTTTTGTCACTGCAAACTTGATGTAGTGATTGTAATGAGGTCAGCCAGTTGGACCTCATAGAATATGAGTTCCCTGATTGGGGCTATTCATCTGGTCCAATCAGGGAGCCCTGATAGATAAGAACAGGAATGTCAATCTGGCTGTGAGGGAGCTGGATCTATATTGAAGACTCTACATGTGTAAATAAAGGGTAACCCAATAATGGCATACCAGTCTCTGTGGAGTTGCTTCAACACCTGCCTTTATGTATAAAATCCACAATCCAATTGACTTTATTAACTACTTTCGCAATCTTCAACAATTTGTACAAATGAATTCCCTCGTTCCTCTGCTCTTATGCCATGTTTAGATTAGTATCCTTTTTTATATTGCTCTTCCTTATTTTTCCTATTAAAGTACATCACTCCACACTTCCCTGTCTTAAATTTCATCTATTTCTCCACATATTCCACCAACCTATTTCCTCATGTAATCTATCAGTATACTCTTCAGTTCACAAGATATCCAGGTTTTATGCCTTCTGCAAATTTTGAAATTGTGTCTCAAGTCTAAGTCATTAATATCGATCGAGAAATGTAATTATCCTACTGACACCCATGGGAACCCTTAAAAATGTTCTTCCAGTATGAAAAATAGCCATTCACCATTGCTGTCTATTCCTTGTCACTCACCCAACAGTGCACCCCTGCTGTCACTATCTTTTTATATTTCACTAGCTTCAACTTTACACTCAAGCCTGTTTTGTGATATGTTATTAGATGCCTTTTGGAAATCTCTGTATGTCACATCAATCACATTACCTTCATGAATTCACTCTTACTCTTCTTAATAAGCAACTCAATTTAAAATTTGATTTGTCTTTAACAAATTCATATCAGTTTTCCTTATTAATCCACATTTGTCCATGTAACCATTAGTATTGTCTTCAATTTTTTCTTAATAGGACTGGAATATTTCTCTAGTTCTAGCAACAGAGCACAGCTATTTTGTAAAGATTTGTCCATGAACATGGTGATGAAATGCATGAACTCATCTGTGGTGTTAATGTGGCTAAGAATTCTTAGTAACTATTGAACAGATATGTGTAGCCTGAACTTCTTTGGCTTTGGAGATTTTTCAATAGTGTAAAGATGCAGACTTTAAAGCACTAGACCAGTTTTAAAAAAGTAAACCTTTTATTTATATATATAATATATAAAAGAAATACAAAATCTCAACAATTAAATTGTAATTATGGCAATTCAGTTTTTTCTGAGTCTTCGACTTGTGTCACTGCTTCAGGTACATTGGAAGTAAGTAATATCCTCCTGTTGTAGTGTCCCTTGATTATGCCTGTGTTCTTATTTTCATTCAGAATTTGTTTTTGTTTTTGTCTGTTTAAAGACTGTACAAGTCCAAGAACAACAGCAGCTAATGAGTATTGACCAGTTAACTTTCTTGGTTGCAATATAAGTGGATTTGGCAGAACTCTTCCCAGAAGAAAGAATGTTTTTACCTTCCCTTCTTGTTCACTTATCCCTTTGACGTATATTTCACCTCTGTACTCAAAGGCAAATCCTTTGTCCTTCAGGATAAGATATGTATCTTCAGGCACTTGTATCTTGCCACTAATGCCTGTGCTATCCATGCGGCTTGCTAAGTTTACAGTTTTACCCCAGATATCGTATTGAGGTTTCTTAGCGCCAATAACTCCTGCAACGACTGAGCCATGGCTAATACCTGAAAGTAAATTTGCATTACCAAGTAAATGATTTACACACTTAAATAGAACATAGAACAATACAGCGCAGAACAGACCCTTCGGCCTTCGATGTTGCACTGACCTGTGAATTATTCTCAGCTCGTTCCCCCTACACTATCCCAAAATCATCCATGTACTTATCTAAGGATTGTTTAAATCTCCCTAATGTGGCTGAGTTGACTACATTAGCAGGTAGGGCATTCCACGCCCTTACCACTTTCTGTGTATTAATGCCTTAACTCCTGCTGAGTTTCCACTAACTGTAATGGGGACATAAGTAATCATTAAGCCATGCCATGCACACACAATTTTCACACATTTTTCCTGATGTAATAAAGCATCATGGGAATTAAAAACTCTCCAATAGCTTTGTCAAAGTGGTTAATTCTTTTGATCCAAGACAATGAATACTGACAGATTATTCGATAATTGAACACATTAGAGCTGATTCTGGATTAGTGGTGCTGGAAGAGCACAGCAGTTCAGGCAGCATCCAAGGAGCTTCAAAATCGACGTTTCGGGCAAAAGCCCTTCATCAGGAACTTTTGCCCGAAACGTCGATTTCGAAGCTCCTTGGATGCTGCCTGAACTGCTGTGCTCTTCCAGCACCACTAATCCAGAATCTGGTTTTCAGCATCTGCAGTTATTGTTTTTACCACATTTGAGCTGAGCCTTGTCTGCACCTGACCTGATGTAAATAGAGATACATTTCAGTAGAGTTAATGAATAGTAATCCCAAATCATAACTGGAAAGCTGTTTGTGTTTTAGCCCTTTCTAAAGCCAGAAACTGAGTCCAATTACTATCCCAATTGGATAAGAAATTCAGAACAGACCAGGGATTGAACAGGGAACATTTCGCGTCTGTATCACTGAATATCCAAGTGAGGTATTGCATGATACTGATTCATCAGGAAATGCATTAGTTACTATTTAAAAAGAAACGGAAAACAAGTAAAGCATCATCTACAATTTCTTTCACTCAGCAACCTTTTCACAGCACTAACATGTTTTAACTTAAAAAATAAATCATTTTACTCAGAATCAACACACAGTTAATTTCTCTAAACCACACAGTGAATACCTTCAATATATACCATATAACTCTTAGAACATAGGTAAGAAATGAATTAAAATAATTTGTAACACTACACAAAACTCACCAAAAACATCTAAAGGATGATTTGCTTTTCAAGAACACATAGATATCTCACTACTAATATAAACCTCTGAAATATCTGTGGTCAAATAGTACATTACAGTTGCATTTCAGGATGTCTAGTTATTCTTTCACTTAAAACTTCTCACTCTGGGAAAGGTTGCATAATATTGTCCATGTGATAAAGGCAAGTCTTTATGCAGTCTTAGAACAAACTTTATCTACTGTCTGGTTTTGTCACTTGTCATCATTGAAAATGAAAGTCTATTGGGAATTGTTCGTATTTGAGTTGAAAAGGCTGGTTCATATTCAATAGGTTTAATACTATTCAAGAACTGAACACTCTTTTTCCTTGAAATCCGCTTGTTAGAATTTCAGAATCTAACACTTGTTAGCCCCCAATCTTGTTCCATGACAAAGTCCTTATCTAGGATTCAAAGTTTGTGGTAACAATTTAGCTATTGGTTCAGTTTTGCTGAAAAAGACACATTTTGTTAAAACTTTTCATTTTTCATCTTTTAGTAACAAAAATAAAGCCAAGAGGAAAACCAACATTTATACTGTAAGAGAGAAGAATGCTAATTTTTGGGCAGCACAGTGGCTCAGTGGTTAGCACTGCTGCCTCACAGCGCATGGGAGTCAGGTTCGATTCCAGCCTCAGGCAATTGTCTGTATGGAGTTTACACACTCTCCTAGTGTCTGTGTGGGTTTCCTCTGGATGCTCCGGTTTCCTTCCACAGTCTAAAGATGTAGGTTAGGTGAACTGGCCATGCTAAATTGGCCACAGTGTTCAGGGATGTGTAGGGTCGGTGCATTGGTCAAGGGTAAATATAGGATAATAGGGTAGGGGAACAGGTCTGGGTGGGTTACTCTTCAGTGGGTCAGTGGGGACTTGTTGGGCCGAAGAGCCTGTTTCAACACTGTAAGCATTCTATGATGATTCTAATTGGTTGGCAAGTGGACTCTGACTGGTTGAGGCATTGCCATGGAGACAGTAGTCATGAATGCTGATTGCCAGATTTTGTTCGTAATTACAATTGACTTTGTTGCAGGTTGACTCTGTTGGTAAGGGTCATTGGTCATAGGTTTATCATTCAGGCTTGTAGTGTGGCACACTTGCATATATGAAAAGTTACCTAATATTAATACATAGGGCCCTGTTCTTTGCAGACAGAACAACATGTGTGTTTGAACTCAACAAAATAGGTGACGGCCATTCACTGGTTCATTTTATGACCAATTAGTGTCAACCTGCCTAGTTTGAACAAAGCTTGACTGTTAACTGACAATCAGCATTAATCGGTATATTTTTAATGGAAATCCTTTCACCAATCAGAATCATTGCCAACCAATTAGCATTCCCTTCTTCTACACTAGAATTGCTGGTCTTCCCCTTTGATATTTCTTGAGAATTGTCCAGATTACAAGGCAAAAAGTTTTGACAAAATTCTTATTTTTCTGCAATCACAAGCAACTATCCTTTTGTATCACAAGCTCCAGTCCTCCTCAGGCTCCACAGGGACTTTGACAAAGTAAATCAACTCATGGACACAACCTTTAAACTCACCAATCAGAATAGTTCAGTCTGATCAAAACTAAGGTGATCAGATTGTCAGATGTTTCATGCAGTACATAATATCTGCCAGTTGGTGTCCCTGTAATGCTTAATGAATGACAGTAAATTGGAAATAAAAAACAAATGTGGGAATGATTTAAGGTAATATTTGTGATAGCAAAATTAAAATTATTTAGATATTTATATGTGCTAGTATTTGTCTGTGCAGAAGATCCAATGACTATGCAGCCACTAAGTTACAGCATAGTGCAAAAAGGGCATAAATATTTATATTAAATAATAGTGGATTGAGATTACATACTTAAAAAAACAATGTGGGTCAATGGAATGAATATCTGTTCAAGTGCATATTTAAGTGAATGAACATGACTTTACACATTAAATAATTAATTGAATGGAAGTGGCATTTGGTCTTAATTGTGCCAGCCTTTTCATGTGTGTTTACACCTTAAATTCGTGTCATCTAAAATGCACAGCGTCCTCTACAGAACATACAGGACCATTGTGAACAGAGCAAGCAACCTTGTAACTCCTTAATCAAACAGATTGAAAAATGTTTAAAGAGTAGAGCAGTTTAAGAGCAGAATTTACACCAGAAAGTATCTGTAAGATTATTTAATTTAATGGGAAATCACGTGCAGAAAAAAAAGAAAAAGAAAGAAAACAAAAAGAGAGGAAGAAAGAAAATATTAAAATATTAAAAGAGAAAAGTAAAAGATGGAGAATTAAAGTATAAAAGTAAAAGCAAAATCCAACAACGAATGAAATCTGGGGCACTCAATCAGGATACAATGCACCAACTGTGGATTTCATGGAGACCTATTTTGATGTTGACAAGAAACCCACATGTAAAATTGTTTAATTAATTATTGCAATATAGCAGGTATGTATCAGCTATTTCAGGCTTAAACATACCATTCTTCACCTGAATGAAAGGTCACTTATAGTAGCCACTGTCTCCTTTCTTTCAGGCAAATGTTTATCAGAGAGCTTTTGTTTGGATACAGCTTTTTACAATCTTGGAGGATTTCAAAGTGATCAGATCATGACAAAAAGTATATTGGATGTGTTTGACACCAAATGAAAAGAGAGAAGAATCTGCAATATTTCATAGAATCCACACAGTGTGGAAATAACTCATTAGGCCCAAAAAGTCCACACTGACCCTACCCAGACCCATTCCCCTATTCTAGCATTCTACATTTCCCCTGGAATGCACCTAACCAACACATCCCTGAACACTATGGGCAATTTAGCTTGGCCAGTTCACCTAACTTTAGACTGTGGGAGGAAACCCACACAGACACAGGGAGAACGTGCAAACTCCACACAGGCAATCACATATGGCTGATGTCACGGGAGACACTAGCCAGGTCATGGCCTTTACAAACAGAGGCTCATTTTCCTTGACCTTTTGGAAAAGTGATACTTCCTCAGGTTGAAGTTGTCACATTGAGGTGGTGGCAGCTTGCAGCCTTCCACAGGAAGTGCTGCTCACTGTTGGCCCCAGTGGCCACAAATTAACCATAGCTCCAACACTGACCAATTCCCTGCACTTTTTCACCACTGATTTCTTCCAGGGCACGACTGGAGAGATGTTCAGTGACTCCCAGTCGGCTCCTCATAAATATAGTGAGCAGATTATTTACGATTGCTTTCAAGTTCCAACAAAATTTGCCTCACAATCATAATAGCTCAGGATAGTTGGCTGATTTCCACCGACTACACATTTTTGGCAATATTATAAAGCATTATGAGCTTGTCCAACAATCCAGAACTGGTTCATAATCATATCAAGGGGTCCTTGTCAGTACCTGTGCACCAGATTTCCTCCAGAGCTGATATGAAGGGTGAAAACTAACATGGAGAAACCCATCCCACTAGGAACCAGAGGCTTGCCAGATATTCCAGCAATGAGACAACTATTGGCTCATGCCCTCTGAAGGTCATCCCAAAAATAGGAGATGAAGTTAGGTACTGTGAGGTACTGAGACAGAGAGAAGAATTGGGAAAAGAGTAGAATTCCCATTTCCACACCCACTTTTGCCATCATCCCTCCTAAAGGCTAATGCTGCCTGATCTGCTGTACCTTTCCAGAGCCACACTTTTCAACTCTGACTCTCCAGCATATGCAGTCCTCACCTTCTCCAATATGTATTGCAACCTGGCAGCAATCAGTAGCACTTTTTAAGGTCACAACATTTTTTTGGCCTCTACATAGCTATGGTCATCGCCTGCATGAACTCATTTTGGAGGATGTTCAAAGCTCCCATGAGGTGGGCTTCCTCTCCATGGCCGACCTTTTCACATGCCTGGATGAGGCAGACATTGCATCAACAACTCTGCTCCTCTTTGGTCTCCAACAGTACAGTGGAGACACAGAGTTTATGCAGCACAGCTGTTAATACTTCTCTAGGTTGCTGATGTGTCTCTTGAATTTTACTTCTCAGTGACAACCCCGTGATGTTCTCAGAGTGGGTTGTGTTCCCTGACCTGGATCATCCACTACTGTCTCTGCCACTACTGTCCATTCATGCACATTCGGTGAAAATCTAAGTAGAACCATACTAGTGTGTGTGGTTGCACCTTCTGTGGTGGTGCATCTCCAGAAGGAGTGAGGTCCTCTAAGGACTCATCCTCATGGATGCCCAATGACAATAGCTGCACCTGTGAAGACAAAATAGAGGGTTGTGATTTAATCATTGCAAAGTCATAATCTTGACAGTCACCATACTCAGGCTGCTCAGTTCGATCACTAATCATGTGTTTTGTGATACTGTCTCTAGGTGTTTGCAAATTCTATGTTTCTCCATTGCCAACTTAAAGAAATCAGATTGTGCCACCTCTCTCCCTTTTCTTTGCCTCCTCTTCTCCTTTTAGAGGTGAGCAAACAGACCTGGGAGCGAAAGTCAGGTTTTCACCCAATTGATGCAGTGCATTCAGTGAGAGTGACAATGTGACATACACAAAAGAAGCACAGGAGTGGTAGAAATGAATGAAATTAACAAGGAAAAGAGAGGTTGATGACGAACATAGAAAGCGAAGGCTGGATAACCAAAAACACAAACTAGCAAATGTATTGACTTTTCTTGGCTTGGTATGGTCATTAAACAGTGTCCCACACTCCCTAAAATCCTGTTGCTCGCTTCCTCAGTTACACGAACCATGCCTTCTTGGTGAAAGAAGAGGTTACTTTCTTCCCATTGTTTGGGAAATGTATATCCCTGTTTTTTTCCTGATTGCATCCAGCAGTAATTGATTTTGAGTACAGCCGTTGCTCTCTATCCACCAACAACTACTGTACTTAAATGATCAATGCAATAATGTAAATTGGAGGATTTCAACTGTTTGTGGATAATATAGCAAGGGCAGCACCCAAAGCCTCTCTACCGTAAGTGTCTAGAGTGTGATAGAATAATCCATGCTTGTCTGTAGAATTGTAGATCCAACAACACTCAAGAAGCTTGACACCATCCAGGAGGGAGTTGGTTGCAGACAGAATGGATGTTTGTGGGATGTGGTGCCAATCAAGTGGGCTGCTTTTTCCTGGGATAGTGTCAAACTTCTTGTTGTTCAAGCTGCACTCATCCAGGCAAGTGTAGAGTATTCCATCACACTCCTATCTTGTAGATGGCGGACAGGCTCTGGGGAGTCAGTAAGGGAGTTACTTACCATTGTATTCCTAATCCCTGACCTTCTCTTGTAACGACTGTTTTTATATGGTGAATCCAGTTGGGTTTCAGGTCAATGGTAATGGCAGGATATTGATATTGTGGGATTCGGTGACTATTCAGTATCAAGGTGAAGTCATTCAATTGTCTCTTATTGGAGGCGGTCATTGCCTGGCATTTGTGTGGTGTGAATCTTACTTGCTACTTGTCAGTCTAAGCCTGGATATTGTCCAAATCTTGTTGCATTTGAATACTGCTTCAGTATCTGAGGAGTTACGAATGGTGCTGAACATAGTGCAACCATCAGTGAATATCTCCACTTCAGACCTTATGATGGAGGGAAGGTCATTTGTGAAACAACTGAAGATGGTTGGGTTGAGGACACTACCCTGAGGAACTCCTGCAGAGATGTCCTGGAGCTGAGATGACTGACCTTCAATAACCACAACCACCTTCCTATGTGACAGCTATGTCTCTAATCAATGAGGAGCTTGCACCCCGATACACACCGATTCCAGTTTTGCCAGGGCCCCTTGATGCCACACTCAATCAAATGCGGTCTTGATGTCAAAGGCTGTCACTCTAACATCACATCTGGAATTCATGTGTTTTGTCCATGTTTGAACCAAGGCTGTAATGAGGGCAGGAGCTGAGTGGCTCTGATGGAATCCAAACTGGGTATCACTGACTAGGTTATACATGCTACCTAATACATGGACTGCTGCTGGCTGTGTGAGATCTAATGATGGTGTTTCATTCAGAAGCAATGCCTAATCGTTTTAATATTTCTGTGTTGGTATCAGTGTCTGACCAAGAAGCAGATCTTGGATATTTAAAAGAAGGAAAAACAAGAGGTGAATGCTTACACCAAAGGCAGCTTGCAAACCAAAATATATTGTGAAATGAGACAGAAGTGAGATGTGAGAAAACAAACTGGATTTGGAGATCAGCTCATTTGCTTTGTGCTCAGCACCACCACTGGCCATGGCTTCAACTGCTCCAGTTATGCTCCAAACTTCTTCTTCATGCCTGACCTCACTGCTTAGCTCCTGCTGGTTTCAGCTCTGTGCCACGTTATCATGAAAGAGAGATTGAACTGTCTCAGTACGTGTGGTGCAAACCGTTTTGGTGATGTGGCTGCCATTGTTGAATGTCTTGTAGTGTGTGCAAACTGAGATGAGGGTACGAGATTCACAACAGTTGTAAGGGCAGGAGGTTCTTAGCGGGTGAATAATGTGCTATGCTCTATTAGGTACAGTGTGAAGCTCATGGTTCAATTTTAAGTAGATGGTATTTGAAAATAAATTTCCTGCGAGGTCATTAAACTTCTATCAAAGTACGATTATTGATATTGACCTCCATGATTGTGCCCATTGCCTTCTAAGTGTTTGTTTGGAGGGCCTCCGATGAGAAGAGGATCTGCTGCCACTTGTCCATCTCCAACACCATGGCCTTGAGTACTGCATCAGCCAATCTGACCGCTCACTCTTTGCCAACCTTCTCGCTAATGTGTACTAGAGATTCCTCTCCAGCCACTTTCAGTACCGGCTGCAATGCAGACTAGGTTTAAATAGTGTGGCTAGACATAAAAGGTCTTAGCCTTGAATAAAATTAGCACTCTTTATTGCAGCCAATCAGCAGCACACTTACTGCTGGGTTGCAAGCCAATATTATCCAATCAGTGGGTAGCATAAAAAAAGTTACCTGTATGATGCTGAATGGGTATAGAGTAATTGCTAATTGAGGTCCTGGTACTTGTTTTGGGGAGTCTATCCAAATTTTAGATTTTTTTTGACATCAACTGCATCATTATATCATAAAACACATCAAACAATAAAAAAAATTCAGTAAATATTAGAAACTGCTACATTAAAGCAATATGTTGTGTTTTACTGTTTAAAAAAAGTCCTCAGATTTGGTGTTAAACTTTATTTCCAGGTTTACAATGATACTGGAGAGGACTATTTTTACACAGCGAAATCTGTTATTTGATTAGCAACTGTTAACCCCAGTAAATATTACAGTCCCTGACCACCCAATGAAAAGCTTTCCCCACAGGCCTTGAAAGCTTGGAGGGAAGTTAAATGTTTTGAGCTGTGACGTGGGTACCCGAGTGAGACAGGCAGCTCCCTGGTCCCAGCAGCATTTCTTGAAGTAGTTACCACGGTAAGAACTACAACAGTCTCAAACACTGGGGAGCTGGAGCTGTAATGAAAAGTGAGCAGGGATTGATGCACGAAATGCGTCGGGGTCAGAGCAGGCAGGCCAGGGGCTCAAAGGAACTGGAGGTGTGGGAGATTGGGGTTCCAGTTAACGAGGCACCCCAAAGCCCCTTGTCTGCTTTCAGCAGCCACAGTAAAAGCTGGAACCCCTCCCCCACTGGTTGGTCCTAGTGACAGTATGATGAAGCTTTTAAGTCACCAGTTCATTTACCACTTAAGGGTCACAGCTGACCTATTGGCATGTACTGATAAAAATATGGTGACAGCAAGGGTGTGTGTGGAGGGCAGGTGACCATGGCATATTACGAGGCTGAAATCCTCGTAATATGCCAATGAGGATTTTATTGGGGACAATAAAATCCAGCACATAAATTTAGCATTTCCAGGTGGATTGCTCATGCCATTTGTAGCTTAGAAGGATAAAATATATTATTCCATGACCAAAGGGCAAATTAAACTTCTTTTAAGGACAAAGAGTCTCGTTATTGTTTTTATTGAGTGAATTAAACCCATTTTTTCTTTGGCAAAATATCAGGCTAATCAGAAATCAAAAGAAACCAGCATGCATGAGTTTTTTTTATTTTCTTATCTTTCATTCAAGTGTAACACAATAATGTTCATGTTAACAGTGTCGACCTTAATTATAACGTGTCTCAAAATATTTACATAGTCAAACATCAAGATTTGAATACTAGATATGTATAATACCATAAGGCGTAAGAATAGATGTAGGCCATTCAACCCA
The DNA here is from genome assembly GCF_047496795.1 of Chiloscyllium punctatum. Classification (NCBI taxonomy): domain Eukaryota; kingdom Metazoa; phylum Chordata; class Chondrichthyes; order Orectolobiformes; family Hemiscylliidae; genus Chiloscyllium; species Chiloscyllium punctatum. The sequence continues at coordinate 61,515,947 of NC_092743.1, forward strand.
CTGAGTCCATTCAGTGAGAATATGACTGTCCTGTTAATCCTCAACCCTATTTTCCTGCCTTATCCCCTTGATTCCCTTACAGATTAAAAATCTGTCTATCTCAGCCTTGAGTATCCTTAGTGACCCAGCCACAACAGCCCTCTGTGATAAAGAATTCCACAGATTCACTACCCTCTGAGAAAAGCACTTCTCCTTATCATTGTCTTAAATGGACAACTCAGTTAGGATTGAGACGAGGAGGAATTTCTTCTGTCAGAGGGTTGAGAGTCTGTGGACGTTTTTACAACACAGAGCTGTTGAGGAGGGATTGTTAAGTATATTCAAGGCTGAGATAGACAGATTTTTAATCAATAAGGTAATTAAGCGTTATGGGAAAAGACAGGAAAGCGGAGTTGAAAATAATCAGTCATCATCTTATCGAATGGCGGAGCAGACCCGATCGGTCGAATCAGCAATGTCTGTTCCCACATCTTACAGTCTTATGGCCTGTAGCCTTTCAGTATCTAATGCCTTAGTAGCTAGTTTCTTAATATCACATGGAGTGAGTGGAGTTCACTGAAGACTGGCATCTGTGATACTATGGAGTTTAGGCAGAGATCTATAATCATGTAATGATATTCAGAGATACTAGAGTCTATGGAGTTGAAAATTTGATGATCTCCAAACAAGGTTAACGCACTGATGGAAAATAAGCAATTGAAATAAAATTGAGAGCTCCACTTACCTGATCTTAGTTTGTTTCAGCTCTGTCTTTAGAATGAGAAGGGTGCTGAGGATTTGAATGTTTTTCATACTATCTGCATTAATATTATCCAAACCTGATCGAAACTGGTCTTACAGTTTTCTGTGTCTTTTAATTATGGCCTCTTGCATTCCCCTGATTTTGATATTGATACCATTAGTGGCTGTGCCTTCAGCTGCCTCACCCCGAGCTCTGGGATTTCCTTTCTATATCTCGACCTGTCACCTCCCTCTCCGCCTTTAATTGTCCCTTAAAACCTTCCACTTTGGTCAAGTTTTTCATTGTCTGCACTAATATTTTCTCATTTGACTTGCTATTGAACCTTGTTGGATCATGATCCTTTGAAGCACCTTAAGACATTTTGCTCAGTTAAATGTGATTTTTTCCTGCAAGTGGTTTTGGTTGTTTTAGCTGATACTATATCAACTTTATATAACATTCTACGTGAAACATTTCAGAGGAGAAATATTCTGCTGCATGCGAGGCATTACTATGAAGATGTGCCTGAATATCTAGGAGGCAGACAGCCCCTTAGGGTGCTACCTGTGCAGCCCATGTGATGCTGTCTGCCTCCAGGGTTTCAGAGTCAGTCTGTATGTATATTAGATGATAGTAAGCAGGAGGGTCCAGACAAGCTGCTAAGTCTGGACAAGTGAAGACCCTCAAATCATCTTAACAGGGTAAAAATCTCAGAAGGAGGATGCTCAGGTGTGCGGTGGAATCTTGTCTGCGCTCACTCCTGCCTGGACGGAATTTCACACTGGCCCCAAGATCCCGTACTTCCCGTGGGAGTTTGTGCCCCACAACCTGAGCCGCCTCCGGAATTTTAGTTTTGTCCCTTTAAAGGATGTAAAAAGGCGGGCCCTGTACCAACTGCTGCTGCATACCGTACACCTCTTCTCCCTCATCCACCGTCCTTACACGCCTTGGCGTGCCCATTTGCCACCGGGTGGTGGGAATCCCCAGTGGAGGGTTCTCTATGTGGGACTCCTCCCCCTTTCTCTTGGAGATCTGGGGTGGAGGGTGCTGCACGCAGCGGTCCCCTGCAACCGCAGGTTGCAGTGGTTCATGGACTCTGAGCCCAACTGCTTGTTCTGTGGTGCTGTGGAGTCCGTGGACCATGTACATATTGGGTGTGGGCATTTGCACTCCCTTTTTGATTTTCTCAAAAACCTTCTTCTCTGCTTTTGGTTGCACTTCAGTCCCACGCTCCTGATCTTCGGGCACCTGGTACGGAGGAGGGAGGGCAGGTCGGAAGACCACCTCATGGGTCTGCTCCTGGGCCTGGCCAAACTGGCCATAAACAGGTCCAGGCAGCGGGCGGTGGAGGGGGTCGTTAGGGCCGACTGCCTGCCCCTTTTCCGCGGTTACGTTAGAGCCCGGGTGTCTTTGGAAAAGGTGCACGCGGTGTCCACCAACACCCTGGAGTTGTTCAGGGAGAGGTGGGCGCTGCAGGGAGTGGAGTGCATTATTTCCCCCTACAACACTATTTTGATTTGATCCCTGCCCTCCCCTTCACTGTTTGATCACACCTTACTGCCCTTTTTTTGTGAAGGGCACTGCTTGTCACAGGCCACCCGGGTGTTTCCTTTCTTCCTGGTGGTGGAAATTTGAATAAAGATTTGTGCACCTTGTGTCTCTCACTGTGTCTCACACCTGCACACACACAACAGGGTGCTGGGGAAAAATAAGCACAACCGCAGTTAGGTGGGAGTGTGGGGGTAATAAAAAGAAAGAAAAAAAAAGAACAGGAGTGTCAGACGTCCTGTTCACTCTGAGAGATGGCTCTGAGGGGGTTGGATCAGTCTCAAGTATTCTCCAATTGTAAATAAAGGGTGACTTACTGATGGGATACTGGCCTCTGTGGAACTCTTTCAACCATAAATGGACATTGCTTCTGCAAACTGATCAGGGAGGCGAAAGGACATGCTAAACTCCAAATGATAGATTCTACACATTTAAGGCTTGAAACTAAAGTTTCAACTCTTATAGTTCTCAGTTATGCACATCACAAAAGAAATCTGCAATTTAGAAAGCCTTTTTTGTTTTAATATGAAAAAAAACTTTCAGAAGTGATAGCTTACCAGTGAGTTTAGATTAGATTAGATTCCTTACAGTGTGGAAACAGGCCCTTTGGCACAACCAGTCCACACAGACCCTCCAAAGAGTAACCCACCCAGACCCATTTCCCCTCTGACTAATGCACCTAACACTACGGGCAATTTAGCATGGCCAATTCACCTTGCCTGCAAATTTTTGGACTGTGGGAGGAAACCGGAGTACCCAGAGGAAACCCACGCAGACATGGGGAGAATGTGCAAACTCCACACAGACAGTCACCCGAGGCTGGGATCAAACCTGGGACCCTGGTGCAGTGAGGCAGCAGTGCTAACCTCGGAGCCACCGTGCCACCCATTGTATTTGATTCTCTGAGACTTGATCAGACAGAACTTGCTAGAGATGTATGAGAGTATGCTTTAGATTGTTAGCATTTGCAAGACCATGAGGAAAGGCATCATTACCCTTGTCTACATGCAGAACGGGGAGAGGGAAGAAACTAGAAATTGATGATCAATCTCACTGCTGAATGTGGACTACAAAATTTTGTCCAAGGTCACAGAATCATGTAGCACACAAAGGTCATCACCAACTGGAATAGGTCTACTCTGGAGTTAGTTATTCACACTGACCAGACCTGTGCTGTACCTGGAAGGAAGATCTCTGAGAGTGCACGTTACCTCAGGAATACATGCAGGTCAGGGAGGATGGACATATGCCTCATCAAATCAGACTGGGGAAAACCTTGATCAGAATTTCACCCACCTACATGACGAATGTGCTCACCCAAACAGGCTTTGCAGAGGGAATCTGCATTTGGATTCGACTGCTCTTTATAAACATCAGTAGTGCAGTCTCAATCAAAGGCAATCAGAAAGCATCCGATCAAATCTGGAGCTGGTTCTCTCTCTATTCCCCCCGCCTTATTTGTATGTTGTATAGAGCCCTCCATCAGCACGTCCATCAGGAAGGATGTGAGCCTGACAGAAGTGATGATCCCAGGCAGTGGAGGCCATTAGGTTAAGGCCTCCCTGAACACGGAGGGCATCACTATCTTCTGCTCAGGCCTGCTGTCAGGCATAGGCTCATGAGCATTTGCGACCAGTTTAAAGTGGCCTTGAGAGCCAAGGTAAATCAAAGCAAGAACGAGGCCAGGCTCTCTAGGAACTGGGTCAACTGATATCTATTTCTCCATCAGGTCAAATTACCTGCAGATGCTGGCCATATAGTTTGGCATTGCTAATATCCAGGAGCAGTATAATCCCAAAGTGAAGCAGAAACTGGGCATGTGGCAGCACCACTCCCTCTGGATTATGGGTAGAAACCTAGTCATGAGGTGTGAGCTGGTCTTGGTATTACTTTATATCGGCAGGACTGGCCCATTCCCCAAGTCTGCACTACAGCAGTCACCTGAGCCATCTTCTCCTTATCTAGGGGTCAAGGATGGATTGTGGCCAGCAAGGAAACCTTGTACAAAACCCTGGATAGAAGAGGGAAGAACAGACCCAATGTCAGTCTCATCCTGACAGTCCCCTTGTGTGTGTTTGTATTAAGCTGTCCATGGACCCTCGGTCTATAGTAATTAAATGTTGGAGCTCTACCTGTTTCCAGTGCTGTGAAGGATGGGTCTGACCCCATTGCTATGGAATGATCCCAGTAGCCAGACCATACATATTACCTGTCCCTTGCTAAAAGGTTTGTATCGAGCAACACCTTTGACCACAAGGGGGTAGTCAGCACATAACGCCTTTGAGAGACTGTGGGGAAAGGAGATGAATCATCCTGATCCCGGAGCAGACTGCTGAATTCATTTGGCAGAACGCCTCATGGCCAGACCTTTCCAACAAACACCAAGACGTAGTTTGGCTGGTGGTGAGAAGGGCACTGCTCATTAGATCATTCATATAGATTGAGCACTCTGTGCCATAGGATGCTGCCCTTGAAATTGCTATGGCAGTGAGGAGACTGTCATACATCTCCTTCTGGACTGTGCCTTTTCAAAAGAAGATCTCGAGAGAGTGATGCAGTGTGTTTTTTTGCCGAGGTTTGTCCTGAGCAGCTCCATGATGCCCAAGTCTTGTGTTCTACAGGCTGGTCTCAGTGATACACACCAACAAACATCAACTGCCCCTCAATGACACATCAACATGTCGAAAGACAAGCTCTCTGGTCTGCCCAAAACTTGCTGGTTGTCCAGAGCAAAGTATCGTCCTCAACTCTGTGCTGCAAACTGCCGTAATACAAGTGAAGGATGTACTAAAGCTTGGGACAGCTGCCACAAACTCCCAGTGGAGAAAGGCCATTGTCTAAGGCCTTTCATCCGTAACGTACTGAAGAGTTGTGTGGGATATAATAAAGTAGTGTTACTTCTGCAATCATAATTACTTATGCAAGGTAAATGAACTCACACTAGTGTATAATTGTTTCAACCAAGAGCTGAGTCAACAAGAATGAAAACTATGTGAAGGAAATACATAATTGTTTTTGTATTAGCTAAAATGTGCATAAAAGAATGAAATGTTCCTGCAAACAATGGTAGATGTTACACACAAATAGATAAGGTGCTGTGAGGGGAGGGGGTTAAGCTAGAAATGCCTGTACAAACAGTAGTCATAAGCATCTATTTCCCGCTTCTGCAAAAACAAGAACAAACCACAATCAAGAAGTCATGAGGTCATAAGATCATAACAAGTAAGGGAAACAGATGGTAGTGAAGGAGGATATACCTAACAATGGACCATGGCGGGATGTGGTCAAACGGCCTTGTGAGGCCAGAAATTAGCATTTTGTCACAGACGAGGCCAGATTCAGGCAAGAGATGAACAAGAGTAATGGGCGCCGGTCTTAGAGAAGTGGGAGATGTAAACAGGGGAGGAGCAATGGGAGGATGGAATAGGAACAAATTACATAAATGTTGTGTACTAGTTGAATTCAGTGTGTGTGTGTGTGTGTGTGTGTGTGTGTGTCCCTGCCTTGTGGACACAACACTCCTCTTGCAAGAGCGAAATAAATGACACTACTGATTCAGATCTTATCTCGGACTGAAATTATTGAAGTGTGTGAGCTTCGTTTTTCACAGTTGTATGCTTGTAATGGAAAGTACATAGTTCTTGTCATACTTAGTTAATACAAGCAGGAGGCTGGAAGAACACAGCAGGCCTGACAGCAACAGGAGGTGGGGAAGATCAACATTTCAGGTGTTACACCAGAAACATTGACTTCTCCACTGCCTGATGCTGCCTGGCCCTTGCTGTGTTCTTCCAGCCTCCTGCTTGTCTATCCTGGATTCCAGCATCTGCAGGTTTTTTGTCTCTAACCTATTTAGTTAATACGACAATTTTTCAATTGGTTGAGGCACCAAAGAGAATTGAGAAAAGTGGGTATTTTATTATATTTTCTATCATATCTGATCTGAAATATTTTGTAGTATATTTATGCAAAAGATAAAAATCAGTGTCAGTCTGCATACTGCCACAACTTCAATTATTTCGTTTGAGGTAAATCATTGAATGTTTACCATAAAGCATGAAAATATTCATTTAAAATTCTTTTCACATATTGTGGGCAGGAGGAATCTTGCAGTGTATTTGGTGGAATAAGGGCAATTTAATTGGACAAGATGAGATCTTGCACCTACCATCTTCACTCAATTAAGGCCAGTTGGAAGACTGTTGAAGATCTTCTGCCCTGCTGCCAAATGAGGGCCTTAACTGTCCAATTAATGCCTACCTGAGGACCTCAACCAGTATGGGTGATAGAGTTGCATGTGGGCAGCATGACAAATAAACCTTAGTGTAATACTTTGGCAGGTTTCTAAGGGGTCTCTTGTTTAAAGTGTCTGATCGAAGAACCAGGAATCAGGAACGAGAGATGTGGGCAAATATGGTGAGCACCGTTACACACCACCACCACCCTGCCCCTGATGTAGATCCCTCTTCCCCAGGGCCCTGTTCCAGTAAACCCCTTCCAGACATCACTCTGTTTCTGAGTCCTTCCTCAACCTGAGGCGTGGGGGTGGCTATAGTCCCAGCAGCAGGGAGCCCCTCTCCAGTGCTGCAGTTGATAATAGAAGAGTTGCCGACCTCTGACTGACCGGCTGCTCTTGGCAGGGTCCTTGATTCTACAATAGGCTGGCCTGCTAAGTGCCTGAGTGGTCTCGGATGTGGAGGACCTTCCTGAAGGTAGGAAGACACTCTAGTCACCAGCCGAGACCACCGCTGTCTCTATACGATTCTGCCCGATATTTTAATTCTAAAATAGGAGTGAGCCGTGTGCAATTTTTCACAGCAACCTCAAGTGAGAACTAATGTGAATATTCAAGTTATACTTACCAACACGAAGTTCAAAGTTATTGAAGGAATGTTTGTTTATTTCCTGTATACTTTCGTTTAACGCAATGGTAAAGTCTGCCAAAGCACAGAGATGGCCCCATTTTTCATCACAATGCTAAAAGGGAGATAATAAAAAATATTTTTTTTATTTTATTAATTTTCAATATGCTCATTTATTGAATGTGAAGTGCTATAAAGTGTTCACACATACTTTACTCTGTTTTATTTTTACCTGTTTCTCAGGAGACAATCCAGAGACAGCCATGTAAGTACTTCCAATTGTTTTAATTTTTTCAATGTCCTGAAATCGCTCTTGAATCAACAACTGCAAGAATTATCAAAAAGGTGAAACAATCAAATATAAAAGGTCAGATGTATCATTTTTAAAAATTACATTCTATTAAATTCTATTATGTTCTGAACAACTCCCAATTTTGTCCAGCCCTCCAATTCTCCGTGATTGCATTCCTTTAAATTTGACTCTTGCTCATGTGCACCATTTTTAACATTAGATTTTGACTTGATTTATTGTTGTCACATGTACCTAAGTACAGTAAAAAGTTTTGTTTTGACAGCAGTACAATCAGATCATAACAAACAAGAACATTCAGATCATAGGGTGCTTAGACAGAATGAGGAATACAAAGTTATGACTGCACAGGAGGTGCACATAAGCAAGGTTAATATTAGATTGAAATTACAGAGGTCCATTAAGCAGTCTAATAACAACAGGGAAAAAGCTGTTCTTGAACCTGCTGGTGCGTGTGTTCAAGCTTCTGTATCTTCTGGCTGACAATACTTCAGGTAAAGGAGAAACTGGAATAAGCTGCCTCGATGCAATAACAATTTTTGAAAGGAAATTGGACTAATACTTGAAGGAAATTTGTTGGGCTTCAGAAAGGAGCAGGAAAGTGGAACTTGATAGCTCTTTAAAATATCGAGTGCATACATAATGGTCCTTCTTTGCTGTACCATTCTTTGATTGAATTCTACACTCCAATGAACCAGACTGGGACTTTAAAGGTACTAAGTAAATGCCAAGTGCTGTTTCTTTTGAATTATACGAGTTTATGTAAATCCATTCCCTGTAGCTCCCAGTTTGGAAAAAGCTAATCTTACGTCTCATGCTCCAATGGAAACAGAAAAAAATAATCATTGGTTGAGATATATGAAAACAAAAAAAAAACTAGATTTCAAAATTTTTTGAGACTTTATTCCTGCTCAGCCCTGGAAAAGTACAATAAAAAAAAATTACCATGTTTTTGAGGAGACCTCAGAATGGAGGTGCTATCTTCATTGTCCTACAATCTTCATTGTGACCACAACTATCAGTGTGACTACTGCACTGCCAAATCTCTGACTGGGCTAAAGAGATTGGAGACCCAGGTGGTGGTCAGATTTCACCCAAGGTTCCCATCTGCATGCGATCACATCATGCTTTAACCCAAAAGTGGTGCTACTTACCTGTTGAGAACATTCTGACCAATTAATACATGGATCCACCTATAATTTTGGTTGGGCTAATGTAGCAGATGGGCCATTGTTCGAATGGTACAACTCTGGGAATTTAGGTTAGAGTGGTGCTGGAAAAGCACAGCAGTTCAGGCAGCATTCGAGGAGCAGTAAAATCGACATTTCGGGCAAAAGCCCTTCATCAGGAATACCTGGGAATATCTGGGAATTTATTAGAGACTCATAGAGGATTACAGCATGGAAACATGCCTTCTGGCCCAATCTGTCCACACCACCCAGTTTTCACAATTAATCTAGTCCCATTTGCCTGCGTTTGGTCCATATCCCTCCATAGCTATCCCACCCATGTACCTGTCCAAATGTTTCTTAAATGATAAAATTGTACTTGCCTCCATCACTACCTCTGGCAGCCCGTTCCATACAATCACCATCTCTGTGTGAAAAAAAATTGCCCCTCTCCAGCCTTTTGGATCTCTCTCCTCTCACATTACACTTACACCCTTTAGATTTAGATTCCCCGAGCATGAGAAAATGTTGTTGGCTATTTACCTTATCAATTAGAGAAACAAAGAAAAAGAAAGAAAAGGGGAGAGAGAGAGAGAAAGGAAGAGAGAGGGGACGATCTTACATTTCTTTAGTGCCATTCATAATTTTAAGATGCCACAAAGTGTTTCCAGCCTTTAAAGTTTGATAGAATACTGTGACTGTTGAAACACAGAAAATTAAGTTGCAATGGAACAGCACTATAGCAGTTACCTCTCTGATCTTTCCCTTGAGCCCCTCTCAGTGCTCTGAATCTGTTATTCTCAAAGCAAATGCTTCATTCCTTAAAAAAAGATATATGTCATCGTTTGGCGCAAGCCAAAAATAACCAACAGAATGTGTCTTTTTTCAGCAATACTCAAATTCATGATTAAAAAGACAATTTATCTTTACACTTCAAAAAGCAACCAAAGGCATAAAATCACAAGACTTTAAATCATGTAAGTCTAAGATTTTAAAGTTACCTCATCAAAATCAGCAATAATTTCATTCAGCAAACGTAAACATTCTACTCCTTGATTATTCATCTCAGTTTGAGAATAAAAATCTGCAAATCCTGGAATGGAGGCAAACATCACAGCAACAGAATCGTAAGATTGTGAATAAAGTTCCTGATGAGAAAAAAACAATGATAGTGGTAAGTAGCAAAGAAAAGTCATCAGCTTCTCAGAGGTACAGCTTACTTCTGGGAATTCAAAGTTGCTTTTTTGTTGAAAAAGTAAATGATCCAAAATTTTGACTCCAACAATCTTGGGAAGCTCATACAGAAGCTGAATTTGAATTGATAAATTCTGTATCAAAAGAATTACATTCTATATTTAATTTTGAAACAATATTTCTGGGTTTTGTGCACAGATGTATAACTGGTCATAACTATTGGATATGACGTTAATGTAAGGGAATTAAATTGAACCTTAGCATAATAATACCATAATAATCACAAACAGCTTTTATTTTCTTGCCAAAGCAATAAATTCAGTCAATTCAGTCCAATTGGCATTGGCACCAGCACTACAGTTCCCAATTTGACCTATTGGTTTTTGATGGTGAGGGGTGTGGGTGAGAGAGGGGAGTAAGGTTGCAATCGTAGTTCAACATTACTGATACCTGTGGAGTGCCATACATTTCACACATTGCTCCAGGTAAACGGTAAAACATCTTTTTCCGTGCTGTGACAATGTGGAAATATTCAATTTCAGAATCAGGCTGGTTTCGATACATTGTCTACTGTAAATACAACCATTATGCAATCATTGAATCCATGACAAAAGCTTCTGGAAACACAAGTTCTTAATTTTCAAAAGCAATTTCTAAGAATACTCAACACTAATCTCACAGAACCTCATTCATTTTTTTTTTCTTAGGTATTGGAAGGGTGCAGTGGAGATCGATTAAATTCCAGTCATTGAGAAATCTAATTCTTTTAAAAATAGTTAATGTACATGTGGCAACTCATCCACCCTGAATGATCCTCTGTGTGCTGCTTGCTGTCTCTGACTTAGGCTGTCGAATGGTGGATCCAGGCACTAGGTTAAAGGTCCAAAGTGGGGGTTGGGGTAGCACTGGTAAGGGTCTGGGGAACATACTGTCTTTATACATTTCTGATCCTTCCAATCAAGAATAAATAATTTGACCTCATTGTCTTCTCCTCCAGATTTTACTGAGCAGCATGCCAAGAGAGAAATTACACATTGTAGGACATTTAAAGACATCTTCTATTGGACTTTGATTAATGTTAATTCACAAAGCTTCCACCTAATTTAAGTGGGTAGACTCATGAAAACATCTGAAGAGACATGAAAGAAAGTGGGTGGAATCTTGTTGAATCTCTTTCATGTTGAGTTAGTTGGCGGGCCAATTTATTTGAGTAGGACAGTCTAAGAAGGACACCTTCATTTTCCTGCTGGATACTAATTAATTCCATGGCAGGAAGGCCCATGGACAGCCACTCAAGGATCTCACCTTCCATAACTGGTATTAACTCACTGGTGATTGAGGGGCTCACTGTGCTGGCAGCACAATAAGCAATCTGTGTGGGGTTGCTTGCTGGCTCCGGGAGTAGGGTCCCTTGCACAAAGCTACTCAGGCCCTGATCAAGGGACTTGGCAAAAGGTTGAATGTGGGGGAGGGGATCAGAAAGGGTGTGGGCCAACTAAGAACCATTGCCCTGCCTTTTATGCTCCAATGTTTCCTCCACCATGACCCCCACACAATGAATCTCCTGCCAGCAATCACTTGCTTATTTTTGGTTCTCCTTGATCTGAGACTATGTGGGTGCAGTGCCAGCAAGAAGCCATACTCCTCAAGTGGCACTGCTGAGCACAGAAGGGCTACAGCCTCTGATTGGCTGGTAACTCTCAGCAGATAGGGTGTCCTACTCCTGTTCTTCTTTTTCCATCTTGGTATTTGGTCGGGTGTTCCAGCTGCCTCGAACAGTGTCGGGAGGATTGTGGTGCAAAGCTCTGTTTACGGGCTATAAATGAGGCTTTCGAAACTAGAGGCAGCACACTGCCCTCCTGAAGATTAAGGATAGTCATTGCTGCAATGAAACAGAATTTCACCTGGGTAAGAGATGTGCTAATGTCTACAAAGCAAAGAACAACACTGATTCATTGCAGTAAACCAAACAAAACTCCTGTTATTTGGAGCAAAGTGACCCGTACTCATGGAAACAGTGACATAGTGTGTGCAGAGTTCAGCAGTAATCTGCCTGCCACAAGTTTCATGTGATGCTGTACCTTTCAAGAATAGATGCTGTATATAAATTGATATTAAGTAGGAAAATGATTTAATAAAAAACAGCCTGTTGCTTGACTATCAAGTGCCGGGCTGGCAATGGAAGTAGGAAACCTTCCAAAATGCAGGTAATGTGGAGATTTTGGCAGGCTTTCATTTGGGCTGAGATCCCTGGCACCTTCACAAGAATCAGTCGTGTAATTTCATTGCTCCAGTTTTAAATCTAATGCATCCATTCTGTTATGTGAAAGGAGTTAAAGCTGCTACTGTAGGTTTTATCTTAAGATTGTTAATGCCTTGTTGATATTGATGGTATTGGAATTATAAAACAGTCTCATTTATAGTGTGGAAAGATTCATAACTGACAAGTGTACTGGCTGTGTAGCTATTTTTAACACTGATTTACCACTCGTTGAACTGAATAAGCTTAAAATAAGGCTTGTGAATGCATACCTGAAAAACGTTGACTATAGATTCAATTAGTTTTAAATTTAAGGTAGCTGAGTGAACTTACCTCATTGTCTCTATCCTTTTCCAAGAAGTGGTGTGCAACATGACTTGGTAGAATATTTCGAAGCATATTTTCATTATGTTCTCGTAGCTCTCTCATTTCATTAACTTCCTCTTTTGCTTGGACTCGCCATAGGAAGTCCAGTCTTGCAGTGTATTCCAGCTGAACATTTTTATTAAAAAAAAGTTAAGATTTTTCAAGTTGATTTCCTTGAATAACTCAAAAATTCCCTTCTGCTATGTCTAACTCTATTTGTACATTTTTTATGTTTTACAGAATCTGTGCTTCAACCTATAACAATATGCAAAGTGTTCCTTTCCCGTTTTTTTAAGGTTGCCCGCATGAATAGAATAGTAAAATATACATCATTAAAGGAATTAAAGAATTACAAATATATTGTCTCTTGAAAGTAACTGATTGACAACAATTATTTTGAATCTAGGTATTCCAGCCTTTGACTATATGGGACATTAGTTTTTATTTGTTCAGACACACGGGGTTGCTGACTAGGCCTGCATTTGTTGTCCATTCCCTGTATGTACTTGACAAGGTGGTGGGGAACTGCCTTCTTAAATACAACTAAAAAGCTTACAACTATAAAATTGCCCTGCGTCTGTTTTATATATAAATGAAACCAGGTGAGGACAGCAGGTTTCCTGCCCAACAGGACTTCTGCGAACCCGTTAGGTTTATGCAACAATATAGTTGTCATTACTAATACTAACTTTCTATTCCAAATATATTTACATAACTGATTTAAAATTCTCTACTGACCATGGTGAGATTCTGAACTCATTTTTCCAGATCATTACTTCATGCCTTTGGATGATCACTATCATGGCCACTGTATTGCATGTAATTGCATGGCCCACCCATCCTCTGTAATCCTGAATGATTTCTCTCTTTGGGTATTTATCCAGTTGACTTTTAATAGCTACAATTCAATCTGCCTCCATCACACTGACATGCAGCAAATTCCAGATCCTAACTCACTCACTGAGTAAACGGTTTTCCTCACCTTGCCTTTAGTTCTTTTGCTAATCACCTGAAACTACTATCCTTGGGTTGAAGGCCTTCCATCAATGAGGAACATTGTCTATACTTATTATTAGTCTCTTACGATTTTGAACACTGTCAAATCTCCTCTCAAGCTTCCTTCCACTGAGTAGAACAAACTTAGCTTCTTCAACAATCTATCAACACAACTCATTCTCAGAAATATTTTCTGCAGCGTCTCTAAGGTTTCCACATCCCTTTGGAAAGTGTGGTGCCCGGAATTGAAAATAGTACGGTTAGATCGTATGGGATCCAGGGAGATCCTGCCGATTTAGATACAAATTTGGCTTAATGGTAGGAGACAGAGGATGGTTATAGAAGATTGTTTTTTGGACTGGAGACCTGTGACCAGCGGTGTGCCACAAGGATCAGTGCTGGGTCATTTATATAACAGATTTGAATGAGAATATAGGAAGCATGATTAGTAAGTTTGTGATAGACTACAAAATTGGTGGTATAGTGAAAAGTGAAGAAGGTTATCTGAGAGTATAATGTGATCTTGATCACCTGGGCAAATAGGCAGAGGAGTCATAGATGGTGTTTAATTTAGATACATGTGAGAGGTTGTATGTTGATAAGACAAACAAGACTTACACAATTAATGGTAGGACCCTGGGGAGTGTTTTCGAACAGAGAGACTGAGGGTAAAGGTATATAGTTTCTTGAAAGTGGCATCTCATGGAATGTCGTGAAGGAGGCATTTGGCACCCTTGCCTTCATTGGTCAGGGCACTGAGTGCAGGAATTGGGACGTTATGTTGCAGCTGTACAAAGCTTTTATGAGGCCACTTTTGGAATACTGCGTACAGTTCTGGTCACCCTGCTACAGGAAGAATTTTATTTAACTGGAGAGGGTGCAGAAAAGATTAGCAAGGATATTACTAAGACTGGAGGGTTTGAGGGAGAAGGCAATGCTGGATAGGCTGGAACTTGCATCCCTGGAGCATAGGAGGCAGAAGGGTGACCTTATAGAGGTTTATAAAATCATGAGAGACATAAATAGGATGAATAGCTAAGGTCTTTTCCCCACAGTAGGGGAGTTCAAAACTAGAGGGCGTAGGTTAAGGTGAGAGAGGCAAGACTTAAAACAGACCTGAAGGGTTACTCTTTCACGCAGAATGTGGTACATTTATGGAACCACCTGGCACAAAAGGTGGTAGAGGTGGGTACAATTACAACATTTAAAAGACATTTGGAATAGTACATAAATAGGAAAAGTTTAGAGGGATATGGGTCAAACATGGGCAAATGGGATTGGTTCAAGGAAGGAAAATTAGTCGGCAGGGATGAGTTGGACCGAAGGGTCTGTTTCCATCTTGTATGATTCTATGAAGCTATATTAAAGTAGTATTTTATCAAGTTTCATCATAACTTCCTTGATTTTATAATACCTCTCTACTTATAAAGTCTGGGATCCATATATGATACCTTTTAACTACTTGTTCAACCTGCGTTTCCATCCTCACATCTCTCTGATCTTGAATCTGTTTTACAACTGTACCAGTTAGTTATACAGCAAACGTTATTTTAACAGGCACCTTATGAATCAGCACTCTAAATATTTATTCCACATTTAATCACGTTTATGCATTCCAACAGCCTGTCTATACCATCAAAACACTGATCCCTGGGGGGAATACCACTGTGTATTTTGCACTAATCCGAAAACCTATAATTCACTACTATCTCTGGGCTGAATTTTACCAGTACTCTGGGAAAGACAGGGGCTCGGGATGGTGGGAAAACTCCGTAAAATAGCAAGGGAAGGCAGGCAGCACTGGTGTGCACCTAGTTTTCCCGCAGCTATGTCATCTTGCTAGAAAGATGACAGACAGATCTCCTGCCCTATGGCCAAGTGAGCCACTTTAGGGATTGATTTAAGAACCTCTTCCTGATATTGCTTGCATTTTACCAATGGTGAGGGGGCCTTCTGCCATGTGAGGAAATCGCCAGGTTAACACTGGTGGGCTCATGGAGATCCATCTCATTTGGGCATTCAGACGGACGACTAGCAGCAAAGCTTCCCCACCATGGCATACCCTCACTAACACCTCTCAACCCATGGTGGGAACTGCTTTTCTGGCCAGAGTGCCTGTCAACTCCAATTATCTTTTTGGGAGAGCACTACCCTTCTATGATGTCCTCTCTTCCATCCAGTCCCACCAGTAACCATTACTCCCAGTAAAGCTGCTGAGCTGCATGTCCTCTGATTAACTGGCAGTTCCTTGGAGCATAGAAGATCCCTATCAATTACTTGCCTCCTGCTCAAAGAGTGTGGCCTGTTAGAGCAGAGTATTTAAGTAGAGTGCCCTAGCCAACTCCCCATCTCCAACCTATCTGTGGGAACTGTCCTGTGAATACTTTTTGTCTCTGCATCCAGTAAAATAAGTGACATAAACCCCTACAGTTTAATTATCCAAGTATGCTAATCATAAATGTTTCGCTGAGTATGTACACCACAATCTAACACAGGGTGAAGACTGCAAATCCCACAAAGTAACGTTCTTCTGCAGCCATCACAACTCCCAACACATTCTCCAGATATAGTCATTCCTAACTACCAGGGTGAAAAGGTGATCTCCAAAGATCTGTGTAATCACTTCTCTTACTTACTCACCTACATACCTCACCCACTAATCTCATTTACTCACTTACTTAATCGCCTCACTCACTTATCTCAACCACCTCACCCACCTCACTAACCTGATCTCAACCAACTCACGAACCTGACTTCAACACCCTCACCCATCTCACTAACCTGGTCTCAACCATTTCACCCACCTCAGTAATCTTACCTCAATAATCTCAATAACCTGACCCGCTCACTTACTGACATGCATCATTTTTCAATGGTGATTAGAAGTCACCAGAAAATGGAGATATTTTCAGCTGTTATTTTCCAAATTGAAGCAATAATTTAAATGGAGAAAAATGGCAGAAGGCTGCAATACTAAGGGACTTGAGGGGGTACTTGTGCTTGAAACACAGAAAGCTAGCACACAGGTATAGCAGGTAATCAGCAAAGCTGATGGAATAATGGCTCTTATTTCGAGGGGGATTGGCGTATAAGAGTAGGGAGGTCCACTGCAACTTTACAAGGTGAGACCAAATCTGGAGCACTGTGAGCAGTTTTCATCCTAATGTTTAAGGAAAGATATCATTTCATTGGAGGCAGTTCAGAGAACATTCACTAAGATGTTTCCTGGTATAACAAAGGTCAAACTGGAGTTTAGAAGAATGAGAGGTGATCTCACTGAAACATGGGATTCTTAAGGGATTTGACAGGATAAATGCTGTGAGGCTGTTTCCACTCATGGGAGAGTCTAAGACCAGAGGGCACAATCTCAGAATAACTTTAAGACTGAGTTAAGGAGGAATTTCTTCTCTTTGCCAAAGAAAGCTGTGGGGGCAGAGTCTTTGTGTATATTTGGGCTAAGATAGATAGGTAGATTCTTGGTCAGTTGGGGAATCAAGGGTTACAGAGAAGGGGCACGAAAGTGGATCTGAGGAATGTCGGTTCAGTCTTGATCCTATTGAATGATGGAACAGGCTCAAGGGGGCAAAAATTTTATTCCTGTACCTATTTCTTATGGTCTAGTAGTTGTAGAAGCCTTCAGCACAGAGACTGGCCATTCTGTCTATCAAGTGTGAGAAGTGAATAAGTGTGAAAGTAATAGGGTGGTTGTTATGGGGGTCTTTAACTTTCCTGATATTGACTGGGAAAGCTATAGCTCGAGTTCGTTAGATGGGTTGGTGTTTGTCCAATGTGTGCAGGAGGGTTTCCTGACACAATATGTAGACAGGCCAACAAGAGGTGAGGCCATACTGGATTTGGTTCTGGGTAACGAACCAGGACAGGTGTTAGAATTGGAGGTAGGTGAGCACTTTGGGGACAGTGACCACAATTCGATGACTTTTACTCTAGTGATGGAGAGGGATAAGTGTGCACTGCAGGGCAAGAGTTATAGCTGGGGGCAGGGAAATTATGATGCGGTGAGGCACGACTTAGGATGCGTGGCTTGGAAAAGTAGGCTTCAAGGGAAGGGCGCAATTGATATGTGGAGCTTGTTCAAGGAGCAACTATTGAGTGTCCTTGATAAATATGTACCTGTTAGGCAGGGAGGAAAGGGTCGTGTGAGGGAGCCGTAGTTTAATAAGGAATTGGAATCCCTTGTTAAAGGGAAGAGGGCGGCCTATGTAAAGATGAGGTGTGAAGGTTCAATTGGGGTGATTGAGAGTTATAAGGTAGCCAGGAAGGATCTGAAGACAGAGCTAAGAGCAGCAAGGAGGGGACATGAAAAGTCCTTAGTTGGTAGGATTAGGGAAAACCCAAAGGCTTTCTATAGGTATGTCAGGAATAAAAGAATGACTAGGGTAGGAATAGGTCCAGTCAAGGATAGTAGTGGGAAGTTGTGTGTGGAGGCTGAAGAGATTGGGGAGACACTGAATGAATACTTTTCGTCAGTATTCACTCAGGAACAGGACATTGTTGCCGATGTGAATACTGAGTCACAATTAATTAGAATGGACGGCTTTGAGGTATATAGGGAAGAGGTGTTGGAAATTCTGGAAAGGGTGAAAATAGATATGTCCCCTGGGCCTGATGGCATTTATCCTAGGATTCTCTGGGAAGCAAGGGAGGAGATTGCAGAGCCATTGGCCTTGATTTTTATGTCCTCGTTGTCTATAGGAATAGTGCCAGAAGACTGGAGGATAGCAAATGTGGTTCCCTTGTTCAAGAAGGGGAGTAGAGATAACCCTAGTAACTATAGGCTGGTGAGCCTCACTTCTGTTGTGGGCAAAGTCTTAGAGAGAATTGTAAGGGATAGGATTTATGAACATCTGGATAGGAATAATGTGATCAAGGATAGTCAGCATGGTTTTGTGAAGGGCAGATCGTGCCTCACAAACCTTATTGAATTCTTTGAGAAGGTGACTAAGGAGGTGGACAAGGGTAAAGCGGTAAATGTGGTGTATATGGATTTTAGTAAGGCGTTTGATAAGGTTCCCCATGGTAGGCTACTGCAAGAAATACAGAGGTATGGCATTGAGGGTGAGTTGGAGGTTTGGATTAGGAATTGGCTGGCTGGAAGAAGATAGAGGGTAGTAGTTGATGGTAAAGGTTCATCTTGGAGTGCAGTTACTAGCGGTGTTCCGCAAGGATCTGTTTTGGGACCATTGCTGTTTGTCATTTTTATAAATGACCTGGAGGAGGGGCTAGAAGGTCGGGTGAACAAGTTTGCGGATGATACGAAAGTCAGTGGAGTTGTTGACATTGAGGAAGAATGTGTCAGGTTACAGCGGGATATAGATAAGCTGCAGAGCTGGGCAGAAAGGTGGCAAATGGAGTTCAATGTGGGTAAGTGTGAGGTGATTCACTTTGGTATGAGTAACAAAAAGATGGGGTACTGGGGTAATGGTCGGATACTTGGTAGTGTGGATGAGCAGAGGGATCTTGGTGTCCATGTACACAGATCTCTGAAAGTTGCCACCCAGGTAAATAGTGCGGTGAAGAAGGCATGTGGCGTACTGGCTTTTATTGGTAGAGGAATTGAGTTCGGGAGTCCTGAGGTCATGTTGCAGTTGTATAAGACTCTGATGTGGCCGCATCTGGAGTATTGTGTGCAGTTTTGGTCGCCATACTATAGGAAGGATATGGAGGCACTGGAACGGGTGCAGAAGAGATTTACCAGGATGTTGCCTGGTATGGTAGGAAGATCGTATGAGGAAAGGCTGAGGCACTTGGGACTGTTTTCATTGGAGAAAAGAAGGTTTAGGGGTGACTTGATAGAGGTGTACAAGATGATTAGGGGTTTAGATAGGGTTGACCATGAGAACCTTTTTCCACGTATGGAGTCATCTATTGCGAGGGGGCATAGCTTTAAATTAAGGGGTGGTAGGTATAGGACAGATGTTAGGGGTAGATTCTTTACTCAGCGAGTCGTGAGTTCATGGAATGCCCTGCCAGTAGCAGTGGTGGACTCTCCCTCTTTATGGGCATTTAAACGGGCCTTGGATAGGCATATGGAGGATAGTGGGCTAGTGTAGGTTAGGGGGGCTTGGATCGGTGCAACATCGAAGGCCAAAGGGCCTGTATTGCGCTGTATTTTTCTATGTTCTATGTTCTATGTTCTAAGTCTTTAAATGAGCTACCTAGTCTAACCCTATTCACCAGGTCTATAATTTATTAAGTGAAACTAGTCAATGTTTTTTTGAAAACAAAGGCTCCTTTCAAAATAATTTCTTGCAGAAAATTTCCCATCTGAATACATGGTATATAAAGACCTATTTCTTTCAACAAAAAAACAAAAAATGGTGGAAATACACTGCACATCAGCCATCACCTATGGAGAGAGCAACAGAGTTATTATTTCAGGTTAATGACTTTTCGTCAGAACTGGCGAACATCCCTTCAGTAAACTGGCAATAGGTTAGTTCTGTCATAATAGTAAGGTCCTGGGGAGTGTTGCTGAACAAAGAGACCTTGGAGTGCAGATTCATAGCTCCTTAAAAGTAGAGTCGCAGGTAGATAGAATAGTGAAGAAGGCATTTGGTATGCTTTCCTTTATTGGTCTGAGTATTGAGTACAGGAGTTGGGAGGTCATGTTGCGGCTGTACAGGACATTGGTTAGGCTACTTTTGGAATATTGTATGCAGTTCTGGTCTCTTTCCTAACAGAAGGATGTTGTGAAACTTGAAAGGGTTCAGAAAAGATTTACAAAGATGTTGCTAGGGTTGGAGGATTTCAGCTGTTGGGAAAGGTTGAATAGGCTAGGGCTGTTTTCCCTGGAGCGTTGGAGGCTGAGAGGTAATCTTATAGAGGTTTATAAAATCATGAGGGTTATGGATAGGAAAAATAGACAATCTTTTCCCTGGGGTGGGGAGTCTAGAACTAGAGGGCATAGGTTTAGGGTGAGAGGGGAAAGATATGAAAGGGACCTAAGGGGCAACTTTTGCACGCAGCAGGTGGTGCGTGCGTGGAATGGGCTGCCAGAGGAAGTGGTGGAGGCTAGTACAATTGCAACATCTAAAAGGCATCTAGATTGATATAGGAATAGGAAGGATTTGGACGGATATGGGCCAGGTGCTGGCAGGTGGGACTAGATTGGGTAGGCTATCTGGTCGGCATGGACGAGCTGGACATCTGTACATCTCTATGACTCTAAGTCCTACCTATTAGCCAGAAGATATAAGCATAGAACCAAAACAATTTGCACAAAACTTTCATTTCAAATAAGCGATGAAGTGGACAGCCTCTTTGGTACTGAGGTACAGACATGGAGATTGGACAGGTCTTGGGTAGTGATCAGAAGTTTAATGATGGGAGAGATGAGAGATATTAGGGACAGGAGATTCCATAAAGGATATCCAATGGCAGGGCAGGTTGGGTGCAGCATCAAACTGGACACTTTAATCAATGGGTTTCTTGAGGCCCTGGTAGCTTGGCTGGTCAGGGTTACATTTAAAGTCATGATTCATTCTGAGGCATGCAACAAGATTATCATTCTTTGACAACCATTTCATCTCTTTTGGCTGGATTAGTTGCCTGCCTACTGTTTTGCCTCTGTAGAAGCTTCAACTTAGCAGGTTGGAGCCAGATTTCATGTTTCCTTTCAATTTTGAATACCATCCTACCCAAACCATGCGTTTCTGGGAGTTAAGCTTCATCAATAATAAATCTGATGGCAGACTGCTCTATTTGACCAATACAGGTGGGAGCCAGAACTCTGCTATCGACAGAAATCACAAACATAAAGAAGCACTAACATTGTGGAACCCACAGTCTTTCTATAGAAGAGATATACTCATCATTAGGTAAACTATAAAGAAAAAGATATACACCATGGATGAAATAATGAATAATTCTGCTTATTATTTATTTCTAAATCAATACATTATAATCTCACTGTTAGTGAACTTCTAAAGTTTGTCATTATTACCTGTTGTCCATGATAAAAAACAGCTAAAACAAACATTGCCATTAACAGCAAGGAGGACTCCTTTGAGCTTAGCAAGTCTCTGCTATAAAAGAACAAATAGGAGCACTCATTAATATTATAATCAACACACCAAGGAAATCTTTGTGTTACAGCTACTGATTCTGTGGCCATGGTTACACTTGTACAGTTTGTCTAAACAAAAAAATGTATCATTCAGAATACAACAAAAGAAGGCACAAAAGCAAACTTTGAAGAATTAGGTTTGAGATTCTATCCCATCACTATAGATAACTCCATGGGAGGCTGACAGGAAAGTGGTGAAGATCTATTTGTTTGCCATGTAAATGCCAAGACCTCTGCCTGCCCCTTCCAAGGCAAATGTCTTCAAAGAGGGTGGAAGTGGCGCACTACTGTGAGGTCATGCCCCACTGGATGAGTTAAGGCCTGCCATATTTGAGCAAGTCATGAAGGTGTCCCATTTGTGCAGGGGGATCATAACTATCAGTTTAGTGACACAGGAATTTCATTCAGCCCTCAACTCTTTAAATCTTGTTATAATTTCCAAGTTGTCAATCCATGACCACATCAAAAGTCTTAAGAGATCATTTTGGACTCTGCAACAGTACCTGCTCAAAACTTAATCACCGGGCCAGAAATGTTTTTAGATTTGTGTGCACATTCGACCTATTTATATCTGAGGTCCTACAGTTGAAGGGTTAAGCAGTCGCCTCTGGGACGGGCTGACAGACATTGTACTTGCCTTTTTACAAGCTCACCTGACAGTTCCCTCAGGCGAGCCTTCAACATCTGTCACACCTCCTCCAATTTGCAATTGTCAAACACTCATTTTTAAGTGTGAAATGGAAAGTCTTCCATTGTAAATCAACCCCTCGGTCTTTTGTTGCTGTTAGAGCTATACTTGTAATCAACAATTATTCCTTAGAAACATACAGAATTAGAAAATAGATTGTGTCCTCTGATGATATATTAAAATATATATTGTTGGGTCCCTAAAAGCTCTGATTATATAACAACAGAACTTGTTCTCAGTAGAAAGCTTTCACTTGATAAGATCAATTCTAAACATTTTACAAAAATCAGTCTTTTCTTGATTCCTTTGATGACTCAGTGAGGAACGAGACCATGAACTGTGGTATTGAAGCATTCAGACCTTGAGGCTCTGATTTGATCTGTGTTCTGTGCTGAGCTACCTCACCTCAGCCAAAGTCAGAATACTACAGGTGACATTGTAAAAAAAAGGTTTGTTCGATTTTAAGTTATTTTCACGATACACTCTGTTTTTGTAATTTTGTGCCCTTCTTCATTCACCCAGCTCGATACCAGTGCATCTCAGATTTGGTCAGCCCATTCACAGGTTGCTGTCAGAATCCTTGCAAGTGGATGCTCAGAGTACAGAGACTATTTATATAATGTTAACCTCTCGATGATCTCCTTTATTCTGACAGAATATGCTTTAGACACTGCTTGGGCTTTAGCTATGCATTGAGGCAGAGAGGAGTTGTTTTTGAACCACATCAATTTCTGCTCCTGACAGTCTTGCTAAGAGGTAATTACTTTATGTTGCCATAAGTCTAAGTGATGAAATTAGTACTGAATGAAGTAGAACATTAAAAACTTACGTTCCATTGTGACGACTGTTGTCGTATCTGATAAAGATCGAGTTGGAGATCGTTTCAGTCAGCAGTGAGTAAACTGCAATCATTACCAGCAGCACGCCAAGTTTCAAAATGGAATTCAGACGTAGAAACACTGCACATGTCACCATCGCTAGCACCCCAGTAAACACAAAATACTGAACAGATAACACACAAGGGTTAGGTTAGAGTTTCAACTGCAAAGTGAGCAGATATTCAGGTTGTCTGTGAACTTATTACTGAAGTTTTACTGTCTTAGTTTCTTTGGAATTACTCTCTTCATTTTTACTTCTCTCTTATAGCTCTCCCAATGCAATAGGGCTCTCGGTTTAAAAACATTAACATCCCTCTTTGCCCTTTGTCATGCCCATACCTCTGACTTTAATGAGTTGTATAATGCCTCAATGCAATTTGTGCTCACTGCTGCAGTTTAGTATCCAAACAACCATTTCTGCATTTATTCCCTGTACCATGTACTACTGGGATGGTGAAGCAGCTCCACGATAGATCATGGGCATACTTATTTTCCATGATTCAGAAAATTAGTATATCAAATCTCTACATTAGAGTCATGCAATGCAAATTGAAACAAATCAAAAGGTTGCATTCTGTTTAATTTCAGTTAAACAATTCAATAGCAATTTCAAAACACGCATGTAAAATCATACTTGAAATCTCACATAATGAAAATAAAATCTGAGTCTGACAGGTTTGGCACACCTGAAACTAGATAACTTTAATTTATCAGATGCACTAAGTTTTCCTTACGAAATCTGAAGGTCCTTTGTCTCAAAAAAAAACCTGAAACACGAGTAAGAGGGGCAAAGGAATCAAATTACACTAAAAGTAAAGGTTTACATTTCTAGAATGAAAGTAAGTACTTGTATTATACAAGATCAAAACAGAAATGACTAGGAATAGCAGCAGACCAAGCAGCATCTGTTGAGAGAAACACAGTTAACGCTTCAGGTGAATGACCATTCAATATTTTCTTTGTATTTACACAAAACCTTTCAAAACCACAGAACATTAAAATATTATGCTTTTGAAGAAGTGCTCTCATGATTGTAGTGCAATCATGTGATGTAAGATGTGTGCTTTAAATACAAATTTTAATACAATTTTCATTTGAGTTTGGATTTTAGAATTTGATCCAGTGGCATATGGGGTTTACTATGTGTTGGAAGAGATTTCATGATTAACGTGTTTCATTGGATTATTCAACAAATAGAATTTAAATAAAGAAAACCTGAAATGTCCCAACTGGAATTAGCTAAGGTGCAGTTAGAAATGAAAACACTTGAATTGGAAGAGAGAGATAAGCAGTGATTAAAGAACACAGTATTAAGAAAACTAAACACTAAAAATGAGGAAAAACAAAGGAAGATGGAAATTGTTGAAAATAAAATATGGATAATAATGGAAATCAAGCAGAAAGAAATGGGGAGAGAAATGGAAAGGGAAATAGAAGTAAAAGGATACGAATTTTGATCAGACAAGAAAAATAGAGAACACAAGTTGTTCATGAAACATCTTAGAGGAGTATACTAAGAAGGCTCAGGACAGTCATGAAGACAATTTTTTGGATATTGACAAGGAGAGCTAAACCCCTGGAGGCTCTGATTATTAGGTGCTGATTATTTTATCTCAAAAGGAGAAATATTCCTTTGTGCTTTGAATAAAGAGGCATGAGAACATAAGAACTAGGAACAGTAGTAGGCCTTTCAGCTCCTCAGGCCTTTCCTGCCGTTCTACTAGATTATCGTTGATCTTCCAGGGCCTCAACTCCTCTTTAGTGCCAACTCAGCAGAGTTCTGCATGCTCTGATATTTCAAAAATCTACCTATATTCCCTTTAAATACTTTCCATGATCTCCCCTTTGCATCTCCTTGAGATAGAGTATTCCAGACATTCACTATGTTCTGGAAGTAGACATTCCTTTGAACGTCAAATGACTTTCAAATGAATGTCCCCATATTCTGTAACTTTGTCACCTAGTTCAAGACTTTTCCAATACTGGAAATATCTTCTCAAAACTACCCTGTCAAGTCCCTTCAGAATCCTAAATGTTTCAATAAGAATACCCCTCATTGTTCCAAACTCTCATGAATAAAGGCCTAAGCTATTTAGCTGTTCTTGATAAGTCAACCCCTTCATCCAAGGAATCAGCCTAGTGAATTCCTTTTGAATTGCCTCCTATGCCAGTTTATTCTTCATTAAACACAGGACCAAAACTGTACATAGTACATCAGATGTAGCCTTACCAACATTCTGTACAGTTATAATAAGACTTCCCTTTCTTAAACCCCAACCCACTAACAACAAAGGCCAAAATTCCATTTGCCTTCTTAATTACTTGGTGCATCTACATGCTTCTTTTTTGTGTTTAATGCTCAAGAATCAATAATGATCAATATTCAGAGTATTCAAGAAGATTTGTAGCTCAGGTTGTGGGTAAGGTTGCTGAATAGCTCAATGAGCTGGTAACTTTGTTCACAGATGTTGTGTCACCATTCTAGGTAATATCATCAGTACACCTCTGGTGAAGCGTTGGTGTTCTGTCCCACTTGCTATCTGTGTCTGGGTCTGCTGGGTTGGTGGCGTCATTTCCAGTTTTGTTGCTGGTTCTGTTTCTTAGTGGTTGGTATATAGGGTCCAGCTCTACATGGAGCTCCAGGTTGAGTGCCAGCCTTCCAGGAATTCCCGTGCATGTCTCTGTTTGGTTTGTTCTAGGATGGATACATTGTCCCAGTCGAATTGGTGTCCTTCATTGTCCGTGTGTATGGATACAAGTGATAGCTGATCATGTCTCTTAGTGGCTGGTTGGTGTTCGTTGGTGGCTAATTTCCTTCCTGTTTGCCCTATGTAATGTTTTTGATAGTCTTTACATGGTATTTTGTATATAACATTGGTTCTGTTGATTGTGGGTATGGGACCCTTTGAACTCGTTAGTAGCTGTTGTAGTTGGTTTGTGGGCTACCATGATACCCAGGGGTGGGAGAAGTCTGGTGGTCATTTCTGATATGACCTTAATATGACCTTATGTCCGGACATGTTGTGTCTTCCTATTGTGATCTGTTGTGTAAGTATCAGCGCACTACTCTTTTTGGGTTTCTGCCATTACCTACATTACAGACCACAACACTGGACACACTGGCCACACTGCCATACATTAAGAACGTAGCACAAATGACCATCAGACTACTCCAAACCCTAGGTATCAAGGTAGCCCATAAATCAATTACCAAACTACAACAACTAGTTCCCAGAAATGTTAGGAAATTAAGAGTCTCATGAGAAGGAGGAATTGGTTAAAAAAAATGCTGCTAGGAAAATTAACAGAATTAAAGCCTGATAAATTCCCATGATGCAGAGTACTCAAAGAAGTGGCCTTGGATATACTGGATGTATTGATGGTCACTTTCCAAAATTCTACAGACCCTGGAGCAGTTCCGACAGATTAGAGAGTGACAAATCTAAACCCAATATTTGAAATGGGAAAGGGGAAGAAAATTGCAGAATCACAAAAGCAGTTATCCAAAATCAGTAATAATGTAAGTATTAGAGCCTATCATAAAAGATTGATGACCGAACCACTTGGCAAGAATTAACATGATCAGACATAGACAGCATAGGTTTATGAAAGGGTTTAACAAAGTTTCTGGAGGTTTTTGAGGATGTAGCCAGTAAATCGATAAATAAGGGAGAAGTAGGGGACATGGTGTATTTGGATTTCAAGAACGCTTTAAATAAAGTCCTCCTATAAAAGGCTATGGTACAGAAGTATAGTACACAGGATTCGGTGCAATGTACTGGCATAGATTGAGAACTGGTTGACAGACTAGAAGCATATAGAGTGGGAATAAATGGGTCTTTTTTCAGATCGTAGGCAGTGGCTAGTGCTGTATCACAGAGATCAGTGCTTGGTCCCCAGTTATTATTCCTGAAGAAGGACTTATGCCCAAAACATCGATTCTCCTGCTCCTCAGATGCTGCCTGGCCTGCTGTGTTTTGCCAGCACCACATTTTTCAACCCCAGTTATTCATAACTTGGATCTGAAAACCAAATATAGTATTTCAAAGTTTCCTGACGACACAAAACTAGGTAGAAAAGTTATGCACTTTGTTGTGAAAAACAGAAATACAAAGTATTATTAAATGGTGACATAATGGGAGTATGGATGTATGAAGGGATCTTGGTGTCTTCTACATTAGTCAATGGAAGTAAACATACAGGTGGAGCAAGAAATTAGGAAGGCAAATTGTATCCTGTCTTTGTTAGAAGAGGATTTGTGTTCAAAAATAGGATGCCTTACTGTAGGGGCTTGTAAGACCATATCTGGAGTACTGTGTGTATCCTCTAACGAAGAAAGGATATTCTTGTCGTAGAAGTAGTGAAGGTTCACTAGGTGATACTGGGGATGGAAGTTCTGTTGTATGAGGTGAAATTGGTTTGACAGGGTCTGTATTCACTAGAATTAAAAGGAATGAGAGGAGATCTGACTGAAATATATCAAATTCTAACAGAGTCTATAATCAGGTATCACAATCTCAGGATATGGAGTTGGCCATTTAGGACTGAGATAAGGAAAACATTTCTTTACTCACAAGGTGGTCAACCTGTGGAATTCTCCATCACAGAAATCAGTGGAGGCTGGGCCATTGGGTTTATTCAAGAAAGCATTGATAAAGTTTCAGATATTAAAGGCATTGAGGGGTACGGAGAGAATGCAGGAATATGGCATTGACACAGATGGTCATACTGAATGTGGGATTAGTCTGGAGGGGTAAGTGACTATGTTCTATGTTTCTAAGGAGCTGAAATTGGCTTGTCGCAAAGATGTTACTACAGTTGTTATGGGGGATTTTAACATGCAGGTAGACTGGGAGAATCAGGATGGTATCGGGCCTCAAGAAAGAGACTTTGTGGAGTGCCTCAGAGATGGATTTTTAGTGCAGCTGGTGCTGGAGCCGACCAGGGATAAGGCGATTCTGGATCTGGTATTGTGTAACGAACCAGAATTGGTCAGTGACCTCGAAGTGAAGGAGCCGTTGGGAAGTAGTGACCATAATACAATAAGCTTCAATCTGCAATTTGAGAGGGAGTGGGTACAATCTGAAGTGACAATATTTCAGTTGAATAAAGGGAAATATGGAGCTATGAGGGAGCAACTGGCCAAAGTTCAATGGTATAATACCTTAACAGGGAAGACCGTGGAGGAACAATGGCAGATATTTCTGTGTATAATGCAGAAGATGCAGGATCAGTTCATTCCTAAAAGGAAGAAAGATCCCAGGAGGAGACATGGGCGGCCGTGGCTGACAAGGGAAGTAAAGAAGCATATAAGGTTAAAAGAGAAAAAGTATAACTTAGCGAAGATAAGCAGGAAAACGGAGGACTGGGAAGCTTTTAAAGAACAACAGAGGATTAGTAAGAAGGAAATACGCAGAGAAAAAATGAGGTACGAAGGTAAACTGGCCAAGAATATAAAGGAGGATAGTAAAAGCTTTGTTAGGTATGTCCAAGGCAAAAAAATGGTTAGGACAAAAATTGGGCCCTTGAAGACAGAAGCAGGGGAATATATTACTGGGAACGAAGAAATGGCAGAGGAATTAAATGAGTACTTCAGATCTGTGTTCACTGGGGAAGACACAAGCAATCTCCCTGAGGTAACAGTGGCTGAAGGACCTGAACTTAAGGGAATTTCTATTTGCCAGGATTTGGTGTTGGAGAGACTGTTAGGTCTGAAGGTTGATAAGTCTCCGGGACCTGATGGCCTGCATCCCAGGGTACTGAAGGAGGTGGCTCGGGAAATCGTGGATGCGCTGGTGATTATTTTCCAGAGTTCAATAGAATCGGGGTTGATTCCTGAGGATTGGAGGGCGGCTAATGTTGTGCCACTTTTTAAGAAGGGTGGGCGGGAGAAAGCAGGAAATTATAGACCAGTTAGTCTGACCTCAGTGGTGGGAAAGATGCTGGAGTCTATTATAAAGGATGAAATTACGGCACATCTGGATAATAGTAACAGGATAGGACAGAGTCAGCATGGATTTATGAAGGGGAAATCATGCTTGACTAATCTTCTTGAATTTTTTGAGGATGTAACTCGGAAGATGGACGAGGGAGATCCAGTGGATGTAGTGTACCTGGACTTTCAGAAAGCTTTTGATAAAGTCCCACACAAGAGGTTAGTGAGTAAAATTAGGGCGCACGGGATTGGGGGCAAAGTACTAGATTGGATAGAGAATTGGTTGGCTAATAGGAAACAAAGGGTAGTGATTAACGGCTCCATTTCGAAATGGCAGGCAGTGACCAGTGGGGTACCGCAGGGATCCGTGCTGGGACCGCAGCTTTTTACAATATATGTAAATGATATAGAAGATGGTATCAGCAATAACATTAGCAAATTTGCTGATGACACAAAGCTAGGTGGTAGGGTAAAATGTGATGAGGATGTTAGGGGATTACAGGGTGACCTGGACAAGTTAGGTGAGTGGGCAGATGCATGGCAGATGCAGTTTAATGTGGATAAATGTCTGGTTATCCACTTTGGTGGCAAGAACAGGAAGGCAGATTACTACCTCAATGGTATCAAATTAGGTAAAGGGGCTGTTCAGAGAGATCTGGGTGTTCTTGTCCACCAGTCAATGAAGGCAAGCATGCAGGTACAGCAGGTCGTGAAGAAGGCTAATAGCATGCTGGCCTTCATAACAAGAGGGATTGAGTATAGAAGCAAAGAGGTGCTTCTGCAGCTGTACAGGGCCCTGGTGAGACCACACCTGGAGTACTGTGTACAGTTCTGGTCTCCAAATTTGAGGAAAGACATTCTGGCTATTGAGGGAGTGCAGCGTAGGTTCACGAGGTCAATTCCTGGAATGGCAGGATTGCCTTACACGGAAAGACTGAAGCGACTGGGCTTGTATACCCTTGAGTTTAGAAGACTGAGAGGGGATCTGATTGAAACGTATAGGCTTATGAAAGGATTGGACACTCTGGCAGGAGGGAACATATTTCCGTTGATGGGGGAGTGCCGAACCAGAGGACACAACTTAAAAATACGGGGTAGACCATTTAGGACAGAGATGAGGAGAAACTACTTCACCCAGAGAGTGGTGGCTGTGTGGAATGCTCTGCCCCAGAGGGCAGTGGAGGCCCAGTCTCTGGATTCTTTTAAGAAAGAATTGGATAGAGCTCTTAAAGATAGTGGAGTCAAGGGGTACGGAGATAAGGCTGGAACAGGATACTAATTAGGAATGATCAGCCATGATCATATTGAATGGCGGTGCAGGCTCGAAGGGCAGAATGGCCTACTCCTGCATCTATTGTCTATTGTCTATTGTCTATTGTCTATTGTCTTTCAAAGCTCTGTTAATGGCATGCTAGCCTGTCAACAAGATCCAAGAGGCAAGATGCTACAACTTGTAAATCTTAGATATACAATACATATGATGAACCTGGCACATCACATAAAGTGCCAGAAAGATGAGGTCTTTACTTCCAAGTGATATATTCCAAAAAGAATGGAGAATATGCAGTATATACCAAAATTGACACAGATATCAGGGCAAATACCACCCCTTTATGCATCTTACATGAGATGGACTCAGGAAACTTGTGCACCGTGTGCAGTTCACACATGATAAGCTGCTTACAATAGATCTGGCATTCAATGAATTGGCATTATCCATTTTAAAAGTCAATATGACTCACTAGGATGGCCAGATGCAACATTTTACATCATTGCAATAGGTGAACCAGCTATTACCAGTCTGCCAGTGAGCAGGGATCTACCTATCATCATAATCCACAAAATATCAAACCCGTCAGTTGCAACACCAAAGATTCCAAACCATAACAACGATCATATACAGTTTCAACACAGTTAAACTCAGCCAGTTCAGCAGGCCTCATCAAACAATGGCATTGCAACAGCTCAACCGATGGCCTGAACACATCCAACATCGCTGAGCTGTGTACCTTCCTTCTGGTCATTTAAAGATGATATAGACTCTCCAAGAATTTAATCTTCAAAGGCAAAAGGTTATAAGTCTTCAAGCGCTACATCAATACATAATTGGTCACATGGACTTGTTAAAAAAAGAAATTGGCCATGAATCCATATAATGTGTGATGATGTTGTTCCTTTAACAAGGTTATGCTGTCCTTTTTTTTCAGAAGTCATAAGAGACACAGACTCTGAAAAGTCTAAATTGAAGGGTTTTAAGGCTAATCTGATTATGACCAACAGACCTTGCCTCAGGAAAAAGGCTTTCAAGTTTAAAAAAAAAACACTAATACAATGAAAGGGGAGTGGCCAGTTCTCCAAGCTCAGCTAATCTCTGGTTTGGTTTAGTTTTTACTAGTCTGGCTATTCACTGAAAGCAGTCAGGCAGTTTTGAAGCTGCCAGACTCAAAGAAGCAGGTCTATGCTGGTATTCTCTCTCTGACTTCTCTCCTGTAAGACCCTGTGTTTGATTTTAACTTTTGTATCCAAGGGTATTTATGGGGATTGTTGTAGGTATTAGGAACAGCACCATTGTGTTGGGAGGACCTGTTGGGTTTTCAGAGGTTAAATTATTTGGTATTTTATTCTCTTTTGTATGTGTTTCATTCAGTAATCTTGTAAATAAATTGTTTTGTTTAAAACCAAGTGGTTTGACCAGCAGCATCTCTCCTGGAAGATCCACTTCTACACCTGCTTAAAACAGTTAGCAAAATTAGAGTCTGGGCTGCTTTCTTGAAATGTTTTAAGGGCGTCTGGCCTGGTCCATAACAATTGGCTAGGCAATAATAAGGACAATGATCAATACATCAAGCCATGTGCACCATGTCAATTTCATCCACTATAACAGCCAAGAGACCCTCTCCTTTCACATGAGATTCCTTCTGAGCCGTGCTGCAGGATTACTGCTGATACTGTCCATATCTAAGGATGCAATGATATTGCTATGTTATACAGAGGGCATATTGGCGAAACAGTCACTCACTAAAGATACCACCAGTGCAGCTGTTGTCGACATATTTCCCTCTATATTCAGTATTTTATATGTACTTTAACAAATTTTGTCTGACAACAATCTGCAGTACGTTCCTGCACTCATACAGGAGGTGCAGAAAATGGATTGTTCTATATGTCTCCTCTTCTCATTAGCGACAGTCAGAAGGTATTGCAGACCACACTGTTCCATAAAATTAATTAAATGTAAAGCGCTTGCTAAGATTTGTAGGGAGCAATGCGATATTTATGTGCTACTCCATTAGGCAACAGTTTACCTTCAATGGCAGCTCTTACATTTGGAAGACAGAGTCACACAGTCCTTTCCTGCCCATAATCTCACCACCAAACCATTTGTACCTGACACTGTGTTGGAAAGGGGGAAGAAAATGAGATAAAGGCAGTATCAAGGAGCATGGAGACAGTTATCCCAACTTAAATGAGGACAAAGCATTTGAGTTCAAGATTTCCATTCCAACAGATGGATTCATGGGTACTGCATTCTTGCAGTATGTCATATGACTTTTTTTTATTATTCAAGGGATGTGGGCTTTGCTGTTGGACCATGCATTTATTGCCCAGCCCAGTTGTCCTTGAGAAGATGGTGATGAGCTAACTTTATGAACCACTGCAGTCCATTTGGTTTAGGTATAATCACAATGCTGTTAAAAGGGAGTTTCAGGATTTTCACTAGTGACACTAAAGGAATGGCAAGACATTCCCACAAACATTTACTCCTTTAACCACTGACGTACAGTGGCAATACTCTACAAGATGCACTGCAGAAATTCACCAAGGCTTTTTGGATAGTACATAAAAACCTTTGACCAGTACCATCTAGGAGGACAACAGATAAATTGGAACACCATCACTTACAATTCTCCTCAATGTCACTTACAATCATGACCTATTCTTGTAGCCACTGTATTTATATAGCTAGCCCAGTTCAGTTTCTTATCAATGGTGATCCCCAGAATGTTGATATTGGAGATCCAAAGACAGTAATGCCAATGAATGTCAAGGGGCAATAGTCTATGATCTCTCTTGTTGGAGATGACTATTTCCTTGCACTTGTGTGACTTGAATGTTGCCTATCATTTATCAGTCCAAACCTAAATATTGTCCTGGTCTTGCTGCATTTGGACTTGGACTGCTTTGGTACATGAAGTCTTGAATGTTGCTGAACATTGTGCAATTGGCTGCAAACATCTCACTTCTGACTTTATGAGGGCGGGGGTTGATGGTCAGTGATGAAGCAGCTGAAGCTGAAGGACAGTACTCCAAGGAACACCTGCAGAGCTGTTTTGCAGCTGATATGACCGACTTACAACAACCACAACCAGGTATGACTTGAACTAGCAGAGATTTTTCCCTGATTCCCCAGTTTTGCTCAGGCTCCTTAATATCACATTGGGTCAAATACTGCATTGATGTCAAGGGCAGTCGCTCTCCCCTTCCCTCTGAAGCTTACCTATATAGTACATGTTTGAACTAAGGCTGTAATGAGGTTAAGAATCAAATGGCCCTGACAGAACCAACCAAACTGAGTGTTAGTGAGCAGGCTATTGGTAAACAAATGCTAATTGATAGCACTGTTGATGACTATCCTCCCTCACTTTACTGATCATTTACAGTAGACGGATGGGATGATAATATTCTGCAATGCATTTGTCTTGCTTTTTGTATACAGGACAAAATTGGTCCTTTTTCCTCATTGTCAGGTAGATACCAGTGTTGTATTGCACTGAGACAGCTTGGCTAAGGGCATGGGAAATTCTGGAGCCAGAATGATGTCAGGGCCATGCTTTTGAAATATCCAGTGCCTTCAGCTATTTCTTGGTATCATGTGGAATGAATCAAATTGACTGAGGATTGGAATCTGTGACCCTGGGAATTTCCGGAGGCGGCTAAGATGGATCTTCGATTTGACACTTCTGGCTGAGGATTGTTGCAAATACTTCAGCCTTTATCTTTTGCACTGATGTGCCTGGAGGATTGGGACATTTATGTAATGATCAATAGTCAAGTCCTGGATAGGAATGGATGATATATCCAAATGCATATCCATCACAGAGGATGACAGCTGGATAGTAAAAACATTATACCAGACAATAACCTCTGATACCATACACACTCACCAGTGAGGACAGATAGCACACTTGCTGCTATGCTGCCAAAATATCATGGTAACTGTGTAGAAGATTAGATCTGGTCAAGTCACCATCCTCCAAAATGTTATACAAATGTTAAAAAAGCTCTGTGCATTTATTGGAAAAGGGTTCCTATACTGTAAAGGGAAAATGAATAATGTTGGAATAAATCAAATCCTGACCAGACAGACCCGCACCTTTAAGACAGTTACATTACATGACATTCTAGTGTATAAGTACCTGCTCAGCTTTCAGTCTCTTTCTCTCACTCTCGATGTAATAAAGCCAGAGTAGGAACATGAGAAGACACACAGCAGCAGAAAAAGACTATTCAACCCTTCAGATCTTCTCCACCACTTCAGATTAGAGCCCATGCTCTGTCTCAACTCTATATCGCCAAACTATTCCCACAGACAGTGATATTGTTAAACTTGAATATCCTGAATGACTGAGCTTCCAAATTCCTTTGGGATCAAGAATTCCAAAGGCTCAACACCCTCTGAGGGCAGACAAGTTCCTCTTCATCTCACTCTTAAATGGCTTGCCTCTTATTCTGAGACTATGTCCACTTTCTAACTCACAGTTGAAAAATGTGGTGCTGGAAAAACACAGCAGGCCAGGCAGCATCCGAGGAGCAGGAGAATCAACGTTTTGGGCATAAGCCCTTCTTCAGGAATGAGGCTGGTGTGCCAAGCGGGCTGAGATAAAAGGTAGGGGGGAGGGAATTTGGGGGAAGGGCGCTGAGAATACGATAGGTGGAAGGAGGTGAAGGTGAGGGTGATAGGCCGGAGAGGGGATGGGGGCGGAGAGGTCGGGAAGAAGATTGCAGGTCAAGAAGGCGGTGCTGAATCTGGGGGTTAGGACTGAGATAAGGTGGGGGGAGGGGAAATGAGGAAGCTGGAGAAATCTACATTCATTCTGTGTGGTTGGAGGGTTCCTAGGCGGAAGATAAGGTGCTCTTCCTCCAGGCGTCGTGTGGCCAGGGTCTGGCGATGGAGGAGGCCAAGGACCTGCATGTCCTTGGTGGAGTGGGAGGGGGAGTTCAGCCACGGGGCAGTTGGGTTGGTTGGTGCGGGTGTCCCAGAGGTGTTCCCTGAAACATTCCGCAACTCACAGCAGGAGATCGAGGAAACTTAGATGTCTGGGTTTCCCCGTTGCAGCTCCTCTGTACATGCAGCCCATGCTCTGAACATCATGCCCAAATTCTTTAGAGTTGTAGGGGATGCAGGATGTGGTCGTGATCTAGTCAAGATATGGAGTGATTTCACTAGCAAGGGAAGAGTTTTAAATTTAAATCGAAGGCCAGTCAGTGCAGGGGTGACAGGTGAACAGAATTCGGTTTCTAACTCACAGCCAAGGGAAACATCCTTCCTAAATTTTCTAAGTTTCTATTAAGTCGCTTTTCATTCTTCTAAACTACAGAGAATATGGGCCTGGTCTTTTCAATATTTTCCCATACGATCGTCCCATCAGCCCAGGATTCACACTGGTGGACTTCCATAGCAATCCCTCTCTGGCAGGTATATATTTCCTCAGGTAAGGAGAACTGCACACATTACTCCACGCATGGTTTCACCAATGTTCCACAGAATGGACTCCTGTACTCAAACTGTCTTGCAATAATCTTTTGCCTTGCCAATGATCCCAAGCCATTGGTAGCCACTTCTCAGATGAACCACGCTATTTTCAACGTGTTTTGATGAGCGCATAGATGAGCTTCTGACCTGATAGTCTCTCTTCCCTAGTCAACAGTGGCTGTTTCCATCTTTGCATAGTTGGGCCCTGTCTCAGCTTACCAGGAGCTTGAACCCTCAACTGTGCCCCTCACTCTGGTATTCTCCTGGAAGTCCTCCCATCCTCCATCCTTCATAAACCTAGGATATAGAGCATCCCAAGGATCCTATCCCACACCAAATTCTGTTCATCTGTCACCCCTGCACTGACTGGCCTTCGATTTAAATTTAAAACTCTTCCCTTGCTAGTCAAGTCACTCCATATCTTGACTAGATCACGACCACATCCTGCATCCCCTACAACTCTAAAGAATTTGGGCATGATGTTCAGAGCATGGGCTGTATGTACAGAGGAGCTGCAACGGGGAAACCCAACATCTAAGTTTCCTGGATCTCCTGCTAAAGTCTTTTAATGAACTGAATCTTACCTGTTTAACAACCAGTCTGACTGACTGGCTGAACCGGTGACATAAAAATGTAGCGATAGAGAGTCAGAGAGATTTCACACATGGATATGGTTGGAGAGCTCATTATGGTCAGGAAAGGTGGGAGGGAGGACTAAGGAGGACTGAGCTGTCAGTGGAGCAGTGAGGTGTTGATCAAGATGTTAGAAAATGAGTGAGACAGTGGCTGGGACTAGCGAGACTGTGGGCCAGGCTGATGTTGATTGGAAGGGTAATCATGGGAAAGGGAATCAGCATCTGTGGAATTCATGATGAGGAAACTTGTTGGATTTGGAGGGAGCTATCTTTTTTTTAAAAATCACTCACAGGCTGTACACATAGCTAGGTGGGCCAGCATTGGCTGCCCATCCCTAATTGCTCTGAAGACATGGCGATGAGCTACCTTCTTGAACCACTGAAGTCTATTTAGTGTGAGTAGACCCACAATTCCATTTGGGAGGGAGTTGCAGGAGGAATGGTGATGTATTTCCAAGTCTGGATGGTGAGTGGCTTTAAGGGGAACTTACAAATGGTGGTGTTTCATTTCATTTCTTGTCCTGGTAGTGGTAATTTGTTTGGAAGATGCTATCTGAAGAGCTTTGATGAATTTCTGCTCTGTAACTTATGAACAGGACTGAGCATTGGTGGTGAAGGGAGTGAATGTCTGTGAATGTGATGCCAATCAAATGACCTGCTTCAGTAGGAGCTGCACATATCCAGGCAATTAAGGAATATTTAATCATACCTCTGTGCCTTGTAGTTAGTAGACAGGCTTTGGGGAGTTAGGAGGCGAATTAACTGCTGCAAGATTCCTAGACTCTGGCCTGGTCTTGTAGCCACTGTAATTATATGGCGAGTCCAGTTCAGATTCTGTTCAATGGTAACTCCTAGAATGTTGATAGTTGACGATTCATTGTTGCTAATGCCATTGCATGTCAAGGGGGGAGGGGGGGGGGGCGGTGGTTACTACCCTGAAGAACTCATGCAGAGATGTCCTAGAGCTGAGATGACTGATCTTCAAAACCATAACCAACTTCCTATGTGACAGGTATGATTCCAACAGTTTTCCAATTCACATTGACACCAGTTTTGGCAGAGCTCCTTGATGCTACACTCAGTTAAATGTGATATTAATGTCGAGGGTAGTCACTGTCATCTCACCTCTGGAATTCAGCTCTTTTGTTCATGTTTAAACCAAGATTGTAATGATGTCAGGAGGTAAAGGGACTTTGAGGAACCAACAGGTGCTGCTTGATAGTACTATTGATGACACTTCACTGATGATGGAGTGTAAACTGATGGGGTGGGAGTTGGCTAGGTTTAATTCATTCTCTTTTTGTGTACAGGACATACCTGGGCAACTTCCTACTTTGTTGGATAACTGTTAGCGTTATAGCTTTATTGGAACAGCTTGGTTAAAGGAGTGGCAAGTCTGAAACGCAAGTCTACAGTACTACTGCTGGAATATTCTCAAGGCCCATAGGCTTTGCAGTATTCAGTGATATCACGTGGACAGAATTGAATTCACTGAAGACTTGCATCTGTGATGCAGGGGGCCACTGGAGGAGACTGAGATGGATCATCCACTTGGCAGTTGTGGCTGAAGACTGTTGCAAATGCTTCAAACTTGCTTTTGCACTAATGTGCTGGGCTCCCCTATTTTGGAGGATGGGATGTTTGTGCAGTCCTCCATAGAATTGTTTAATTATCCACCACCTTTGATGACTAAATGTAGCAGAACCTTTAAATAGTGCGATAAAGATATTTGATTAAAGGATCCAGCACTTATTGCTTCCTTTTGCCTAAAAGATGAAGAAAAATCTCACAATTAAGGTGCATGACCTCCTTAAAAGTTACTAACTGACTCAACTCCTGAGAACTGATTAGTCATTGACACCTGAACTACCTCTGTTAAAACTAAAATTGGAAATGTTTGAGACAGGTTAGTCAGGATCGAGTTATAAATGTTTACTTTCTCACCAAACTGAAACTTACCCAAGTTCTGTCTCATGTTTACCCCCCTCCAGTTCCTTCACCATAACATAGATGGCCATATCTTCAGACATCAATGTACTGCACAACACAGTTCACACCTTAAACCTGTGCATCTTTCTACCAGCTTCTCCTTCTTAAAGACCGTCTGGAACATTCACTTCTTAAAGAAAGCTTTTAGTCACATCTAACATCCTCTTTCATTCTGTATCTTTATCCAAGGACATTTCTGTGAGCACTTTGTAATGTTTTCTTCGTAAAAGGTATGGTGTAATCATAAGTTATCATTTTTGTAATCTGGATGTGTTCAGTGCTGATATTAAATGACAAGTTTGGAAAGGAGGCGTTCTATCCCTAGTATGGACAATATTCACTTTAATGAAAGCAAAATGTCACCCAAAATGGTCTCGGTGACTGTGAATTCAAGTTGAAACGTCTTCAATTGGAACAGCCTCACGACAGAAGACCACTTTTATTCCTCATAAGAAAAGTCTCAGCAGTGTATACTACCACTGCTGCCAGTGAGTTACTTGGGTTCAAAAGGGTTAGGAGAATTTCCTTTATCATTCATTCGGTATTGAGTCAGACCGTCTGACAAAAAAATCCGGCATAATTAAAAGATGATTAAACAAAGACACACATGCTAAAAAGAGTATTTAAATACCTTTGGATAGAAGCATATGTCTGCATACATGTCAGTAGAGTTGAATGTCTGATTCTTTACAGTTGTCAAGGTATCTGAATCACACCAAAACTGAAAAAGAAGTCAAGTGTTAAGTGCAATTTACTCAATAATTATATTCAAAAAAATTCTATATCAAGTAATTTGAAATTGATTCGATCTAAATATTTAGTAAAGATATAAAGATGTCATAGCACACATCTGAAAAGCGATCTGCTAAATTACAGGAATGTATTTTAAATTCTCAAAATAGTGTTATTGCCATCTGTGCAGCTAAACAAAGTTAACATCTACGAAAGACCTAAAGCAGGATGTAAATGCATTGGAGGTAGTTCAGAAGAGGTTTACTAGTTTGATACTCAGAATGTGTGGGTTGTTTTATTAAGAAAGGTTGGCTAGACTGGATTTGTTTCCAATAGAATTTATGAGAGGGTTGGCTTGATAAAAGCTTATAAGATTCTGTATGGTCTTGACAAGGTGGATGTGGAAAGAAATTTTCCTCTTGTGTATGTGTTCAAAACTAAGGGGGCACTGCTTAAGAATGAGGGATCATCCTGTTAGGACAGAGATGAAGAGATATGTTTTCTCTCAGAGGGTTGGGCTTTGGAACTCTCTGCTCTGAATAAGTTTGGAGGCAGATTATTAAATATTTCTAAGGTGGAGGTAAATGGATTTGTTAGGCTAAGAAGTCAATT
Source organism: Chiloscyllium punctatum (assembly GCF_047496795.1). Lineage (NCBI taxonomy): Eukaryota > Metazoa > Chordata > Chondrichthyes > Orectolobiformes > Hemiscylliidae > Chiloscyllium > Chiloscyllium punctatum. The sequence goes on from NC_092743.1 coordinate 61,555,682, forward strand.
GAGGGGAGGTGGGAATGTGGAATTCAAAACACAAACTGATCAGCTACGAAATTTTTGAATGGCAGAACATGCTCAAGAGGCCAAATGGCCTCTTGATTCAATTTTGTACCGACATACACAGATGCATATTCTTCATTTCACACGACTTCAGTTTTTTAGATTTCAACACAGTTATAGCTAAAGAACTTTGAACATATTGCTTTATTTTTATTAATTCATGGGATGTGGGTGTCACTGGACATTTTATTACTCATCCCTAATTGCCTACAGGGCAGTTCAGAGTGAATCACATTGTTGGAGTCACATGAAGGCCACACCAGGTAAAGATGGCAGTTTCCATCCCTAAAGGACATTAGTGAACCAGATGAGTTTTTACAAAAATCGACAATGGTTTAATGAGCATCATTAGACTACTAATTCCAGGTATTTACTGAATTCAAATTCCACACCTGCCATGCCAGGATTCAAACCCAGGTCTCCAGAACATTACCAGAGTTTTTGGATTAATGGTCCAGCAATAATATCACTAGCCATCACCTCCCTCCCTCACCACCCCCACCCCCCCAATTTATTTGACAATTCCCAAATTAGCAATGGCAGGGCGGGGTTAACTGTACTTGAGAATGAGGCTGGAGACCCTCTTAATGGTTCTATCTATGCAATGGTGGTTTTGCTGTTTACCTGTATAAATAGGGTTTCTGTCCTATTTCCGACAGAGTGGTGACAGTGAAGTAGGAACTATTCTAAGGAAAGTCCCAGCCCTAATCATACTAATCAGAAGAATCAGGACAGATTCAAGGACCAGCAGAGGAATGCACATTGAGGGGAAGTATCAACTCTTAAAATGATAGAGGAAATAGAACCCGTGGTGGCAGTGTCAGAGGGAGTTTGGGTGTATTGATGAGGCGGCCCTATCACCGACTCATGGCCACTACAGCAGAGGTGAATTTGGGTTCCTGGCAACACCTGAGTCTGGCACAGATTCATGGAGGCAGCGGTGGAGGCAGGTTTGGGCACATTACAAGACTCTGCAGCTTTGGCCGTGGCTACGTCAGTGGGGTGGGCCCGAAGTGAACTTGTAGCAACAACAGACTGGAGTTTTGTCCAGTGCAGGTTCCTGGCATTTGTGGCATCTGCATTGGTGAACTCATAATGGCAAGGGCATTGGTGGAGACAGATGGTGCCAAAAATTTGCAACTTTTCTTCCAGTGGCAGCGGTGCAGTGAAGGGTGCTTGTACCTGGCCACTAGACCCATGGCGGAACACTGAACAAGACGGACTGTAAAGTTGATCACTTCTTCTTTATTCTTCTACCTTTATATTCTATGTTTTGATTCATTTTTCTGTGTTTTAAGGTGGCGGCCAAGAATGGCGGCACTATACAACATTTTTCATGTGTAACAAAATACACATGACATTAAATAAGTCAAATCAAGGAAGACTGCCATGTATATCTTCACTGGAGTCTGTTTCACTGGCTTACCTCTGCTCTCAGGCCTTCATCAGTGGCTGCTGCTTTGAGTCTCCTGGTGACCTTTAAGAGCTACAGGCCATGTGATAATCTGGCAGCTCTGGGATGTGAGCTCTTCAATTTTAAACGCCTGGGACTTTAAGGGTAAGCAGTTCACTAGCTAACTGACATTTACTTCCAAGTGTTCCTGGAAATGATTGTGAAAGGGTTGCAATTGGATTTCTGACTGCTGCAACTATTACATTCAGTCCATCGTTTTGCATGTTTGAATTTTTCCTGGCATTAAGTGGGGGAAGTAGATTGGAAAAAGTCCTATTTTGATGACTCACAGTTGAAAACTGGCCACATTAAAAACCAACACATACATTTAAGTAAGGATAAAAATCTGAAATAGCCTGTTACATTCAGGATAAAAAAAAAGCATAAGAAGTAGGAGCACGAGTAGGCAATTCAGCCCCTCAGGTCTGTTCTGCCATTCAATATAACCATGGCTAGTCTCAGCTCTGCCTCAACTCCACTATTCGGCCTGCTCCCCGTAACCCTTCAAACCAGTACTAATTAAAAACCTGTCTATCTCCTCCTTAAATTTAATCAGTGTCTCAGCAGTCACTGCACTCTGGGGTAGTGAATTCCATAGATCATGACCCTTTAAGACAGTAATTCCTCCTCACCACTATTTTAAACACGAAAACTATGATCTCTTGTTCTGGACTGCTGCACAAGGAGAAACATCTATCCTCTGTCGACTTTGTCAATCCCCTTTAACATCTTATACCTCTGTTTGATCTCCTCTTATCTTTCTGGATAGTGTAGGCCTAAACTGATCAATCTTCTTTTCATAAGACAGAATCCTTAACTCAAGATAACACAGCTCCAGTGCAAAGCCTGCTTATATTGCAACAGTATGTTTCTTCTTAGAAGGCTTTCATCACTAAGTTTCTGATCCATCCAGAGACTCAAATTCTCATTCTTATTTAATGAATTTTGAATTTATTTATATTATTTGATGTCATACAAAATTATATTTGATTTAAGCCTCAATATCTTAAAAATAAAGTTTGTTAATCTTTTCTGTTTTTCTGGTAATTTTGGACACAAAGAGCATAGAATATGCCAAATCTGTTTAACAAACTGTAAAAGTGGAGAAAATTTTCACCTAAACTATCACTGGAGCCAAAAGTTTAAGAAAATATTTTATCAATGTGATGCACTAAAGTAATACAATAACATATGTCAAAATAATTGTACATCTAATTATGAAAAAATGGATTTAAGTTTTATTTCATTAAAAATAACTAATAGTGTAATATTCTTCGGGGTTTTTGATATCAAGCTACAAACTTTCTGCCTTTATCAACATACACTTCAGTTTTCTGAATAATAATATACTTGACTGGGAGATCAATTGGACCTGTACTTCTTTGAAGGTTGAACACTAAACTGCACAATGTTCAATAGGACTTAAAATGGTGTGGAGCCCAACAGCCTTCTATTTAAGTTACATCAAACATACCTCACCAAAAAACAGTACAATAGCAATTTAGTACGTACTATGTTCATCATAGCGCTAAGGAAGTTTATGATAATGGAGATAAGTGTAACAATATTCCGTGCGAAATTTGTTTCATTGATCCAGCAGCAACATTTCCGAAGCATTAAAGGCAGACATTTATAATCCTCTGCAGTTGTGAATAGTATCAATGCAGCATGCAATATGATCAGAATAGTATATTGGATCGCCACAGGAATTGTTCTAAAGAGAAAACATTGTAAGGTCATTTTGTTTAACAATATACAGTCACTCGAAACAACACTGCATTTGAAAAAACCATTAACATCTATGGACTGTACCTGTCTGGCTAACACTGAAATAGTATAAACTGAATTTTGCTATACAGATGTTTTAATGGTCGTAAGAAAACAAAAATACTTGATTTTCACATCACAGTAAAATGATAGCAGACTGGTAGCATCTGAAACTCAGGAAATTGATATTACCATTTTTGTTTCCTATCACTGGTTGTTATTTCATTTGTGGGCTTCACATGGGTGACCCTTCATGTCTGCCTGTTTCAGGTAAGAACATACTTGTAACGTATAAGAATGAGTCCTTTGACACACACAAAGGAGTGAAGTGTAATTTTATAATATCATGTGAACTGTGACAAAAGCAAGTTCTTTCAGGAAGAACTTTGTGGATGCAAGAGGAGAATGAATGCTCCTGATGCCATATGGTCTTCCAGAAGTTGCTGATACTGCAGGACCTCCTCCTGTCATTGCCTCCTGCCTCTCCACTTCAAGTTATTGCCCCAGGCTCATCTCCATGTAAGAGCTACAATCTTTTCCTGCTCCAACTAATAGGTTACCTTCGAGCACTAGATCAACATCTACAACAAGCTGTGCACATTGAAATGAACTCTGGCTATTACGTGGCTTTGGGCCCTTGCAAATACATTAAGCTGCATGTCTCATGTCCACCCAAAGTTAAAATTAGCCCCAACTTTCCATCTTTTAACATTACCAATAAAATTGCAACAATCAAATCCATAAGGGTGTTACTTTGCAGATGTGCACTAGATGAGTTGGCCACTTGAGCAGTTAAATTCATCAACAAATTGATAGGCAGTTCCCATAAAGTTGGACGTAGTCAACTTAATAACCACAGACAGGGGTTGTGTAGAAAGGTTATCTGTCATCTTTGAATGTCAGCAATGTTCTGTTGAATGACCTGAATTACCCGATTTATCACAATTAAAGCAGACAGTGTGTTCTCTTGCAGTTCTGCCTCCTACATTTGTTCTTCCAAAGGTTAGAGATTGGTTTCCACATGTTTCCCCATTCCCTTTTCCTTGAGGATCTACTTCCATTTTCTCTCTCTCCCTTTTCTCTTTTCCCTGCTGATACAGACTATTTGACCTGTTGCGATTCAAAGATCTCTGAGTTAGGTCATTGCTCTTAGCCTTTGAACCAAGTGCCCTTACCAAGGTAACTCTTTGATCCTTAAAGTACATTTGAATACTCCTCTAACAATATAAGTTCTCTTATTTGTTTGTAAGTGTAGTGATCGTGCTTTTGAAATGTAATACAAATAAAGGAGTAAATGAAGGATCTTTGTTTAATAATCTCTTGTGGCTTCATTTACAGCTGAAAATAAGGCATATAGCACAGAGTTATCTCTAGACACATCCTTGGCCAAGGGTGCTGCATTGCAGAATGACCATGGCCTCCGATCAAGTGATAATATCCTGTTCCTTGGCCCATCTACGTATGCACCTCTTAAAGCAACTCCACTCTTAAAGTAGTAATGCAAACATTTCCCTTTCTTTTTTCCAAAAGGAGCATCTTCAGCCCTGACCAACAGCCTTATTGATCACTGATGATTTCAAAGTTGGATTTGTCATATACCCTAGCAGCCTATGCCAGCCAAATAAAGGCCTTTTAGCCTTGCCCTGACATGACAACTAGTATTCATACCTACAATAACTCTCTCAAGTCAGAGAAAGCAAAAGTACCTCTCTCTAATTTTCAATTGTAAATCAATTAATGTGTTCCGTATTGCCAATGTCCAAACCATAATGGATCATGATGATTCCAATACTGGCTCAATTTTGTAAAGCTTCTTCACCATGGGTAAAGCTGCAGTGATGGAATACATTGCCTGTCTTTATGTTACAATTACAACAGTACTCGGGAAGCTCAACACTTTCCATGAAAAGGAATTTTATTTATGGGACACACCTACTGCTGTACTCATTATCTAGGGTGTCTTCAACATTCTCCACCACCACTAGTGTACTGTGGCTGGGTTATGTATGATCCCTAAATTGCACTGCAGTAACTTGCTAGATTTACTTCAACAGCAATTCCACATCAAAGCAATTAATACTGCTCAAAAATGAATTAAATTAATGCAATCAAACTGAGATAAGGGAAAAGGAGAGATTTCAAAATGTTTCAAAGAACAACCTGGACAACAATGTCAAATATTTCATTATATTATTGTAATGAGCAGGGAGTTTGACTAGAGAAGGGATGAGTTACTGGCAGAGGAAGAAACCATTGCTAACCTATGATCTCAAAGGGTATTGTTAATGTTTAAGTCTGGGAAGTGAACAGGAAGTGCTTTCAGGTAAAGAGGGTGTAGTTGCAATAATTACAGACTTAATTGGTACTTCAGTTATAGATCTTAAAGAAAGAAAGTCCAGCAAAGATTTAAATGTAAAATCTATGCAAACTATTGTAAACATCTGGGGGAAATAGAAGGAAGATAATCCTCCAATAAGACCTAACTGGGAAATGTAAGGGAGAACTGGAATGCATAATCTATGTGGGTATGTATTTACCACAAAATAATTCTGAACAAAAAAAAATCCACTTCTTTAAAGTGGGTAGATCTGATGTGTAGTTGTGGCATAATAATTGATGAGGTGAATAACTGTCTTTCTTACATATATTTCCACCATCACAAATGAAATGTCATCAGGACTCACAACCTTCTCTGTGATCAATGTACTCAACTGTTTCATAATGTCACATGAAATTAACCAAATTGACAAAACACTGGCACTGGACTGCAAGAAGAAAATTGAATTGGATTGTTCACTTACAGATTGAGACATACTTGCAGATTTAGACATACTTGCAAATACTTCCAATTCTGCATCTTACACACTTGCATGGTGGCTCCAGCAGAGTTGAGAAAGGGAATGTATGTGAGGCCTTCCCTTTCTGTATTTAACTCGGATATCCACCAGCACTTTGGCTCTGTATGCTGGCGTTATCGAGCTTTGCTTTAACAACAATAAAAGCACACACCAGCAACCACAACACTTGAAAACTTCATCTTGACTGATTCTTCAGTCTTACCACATCAGTTCGAGGATGGCAATGTTCAACCCTGTTTTGCCCATTTATCTTAACCAAGCAAAATCCAAAGATGCGCTGGTTAGGTGGACTGACAATGCTAAACTGCCTAAAGTGTCCAGGGGTGTTTGGGTTAGGTGGATTAGCCATGGTAAATGCGGGGTTACAATGATAGGGTACGGGGGCAGGGGGAGCTTGTCAGAGAATTGGTATAAACTTGATGGTCGAATGGCTTGTTTCCACACTGTTGGGATTCTGTGAAGGTTCTAGTATGTATTTTCACTAAAACTGATGCCCCTTTCCAAGGTATGCCTGATAAACTCCTGGCATGTCCTTCAATGGTGTTCATTGAACTCGAATTGGTCTCCTCATCAGGTACTAACAGATGCAAATGTGGGATATGCCAGCATTAACTGTTCAAGGTAGTGGTATACAAGTCAGCTGATCTTGACCCACAATATAGTATAAATGGTCCTAATCTAATGCTATACACCAGTTTTCATATTTACCAGGATTTCTTTTGATCCTCAGTTTGTAATTTCTATTTATCTCTTTATCAGCTCTTCCATCCTTTTTATTTTTTGGTGTCTGCCTATCAAGGTTTTAGGATCTTAGAATTTCAGGTTTGGCTTGAAAAAATATTAAATATATTTTCAACAGCGCACTCTAGCTATTGAATAACACCAAGTCAGGTAAACAACAATGCTGTTCCCCAGTGCTATGGAATCTAGAGTCATAGAGATGTGCAGCACGGAAACAGACCCTTTGGTCCAACTTGTCCATGCCGACCAGATATCCTAACCTAATCTAGTCCCATTTGTCAGCACCCAGCCTGTATCCTTCTAAACCCTTCCTATTCATTTACCCATCCAAATGCCTTTTAAATGCTGTAATTGAACCAGCCTCCACCATTTCCTCTGACAACTCATTCCATACGTGCAGCAGCTCTGCGTGAAAAAGATGCCCTTTAGGCCCTTTTTAAATATTTCCCCTTTCATCCTAAACCAATGCCCTCTAGTTCTGGACTCCCCTACATCAGGGAAAAGATCTTCTCTATTTACCCTATCCATGTTCTTCATGATTTTATAAACCTCTATAATGTCACTCCTTGGATTCTGACCCTCCAGGGAAAAAGTATGATGTTACACCATACAAATCAGAAAAAAAAAATAATTCATCATTCATAAGGGGTTGGCATGGTATATTTACCTTGGTGTAGGAAATAGACTTTGTACTGTGGCGATGAATATAAGAACAATAAAAGCACACACCAGATTTGACTTGAAAACTTCATCTCGCATCTGTAAATACTGGAAGAAAGAAGCACAAAACATTAACAGATTATGTGTTGCAGGTTCTGTAGTGCTTTGGAGTGATGTATCTGTCTCTATAGGGTTTCTGGGAAATTAGCAAGATAATGCCGACAAGTAAATGAGCTGGGTCAATTAAAACAAAGAACAATACTAAATTTCTAAAGATATTTTCAGGGTTACTTTACAGAGAGTTTTAAAAATGTTCTGAAAAGTAACTAAACCCAATGGATTCACTATTAAAATAACCAGTCTTGATTAATACATTATTATTATCTTCCTCTTTTAACTATCTTTCCTTTCGCATTTTAATCGTCTCTCTATTCATTTTACTAAGCACTTCAATACTTTCTTGTGTGAAAGATATGCAATAATAGAACTGTATACTTTCTAAATTTAAAATTTTGTGATTGCATCTTTTCCCTTCAAGCTTTTACATCTTTGCTTCCACTTAAAGAGTCTTTTTTTGCTAATGCTGCCAAAATGTGTATTTGTGGGCCAGCTACCTTTTCCTCCAGGCTGGATTCTTTAAACATCAGTGAGAAAGGCTTGATATGCTCTCTTCTTAATTTATCCCCACTTCTTAAGTCGATGATATGTTCTATTCGCTTGTTAATTTCCTCAGGCCCAGATTGGACATGCAAAGCTTGTGCAAGGTGGTTTGGAAGCAGATTTATTGAATTTCTTGTTAGGGCAGCCAGAGTCTAGGGAAAGCACATGCAAACAGAATAAACCCCGCTAGACCTCTGTTCAATTGCATTAGAGTGAACAGTTAAAGGACATGTGACAAGGCAGAGATGATCTCTTACGGAATTAAGACGAATTTGATTTTACTACCAGAACCCGGTTCTACAAGTACTGCTTCCTCAATAGTATTGATCATTTTCACAGCATGTCTGCAATTTATCCTCTAAACCATACAAACAATGTGTCATTTTGAATAACGTCCATGCGTTATTTTACAATTTCCTAGATATTGTAAATGCCTTTAATTTTATTTTTCAATGTTTGTCGTTCTGAATTTACATAAATTTTTGCTGAATGGGTAACAATGAACAAATTATCTTGTTAATAAACAGTTAATCAGAACACAAAAGTATCAAATGTTAAAGCAGTAGTTAATAAAAAGGATATTGGAAAAGTCAAATCTAAAATAAAGAAGAAAATCCTCTTTTTAACAGAAAATTACAGTTTAACTTGATGTAAATTATACAGGTATCAACCAGATTGATTGCATTCTTTTTCCTACAGTGTGACTTAAACACAGTAGAATTTTTAACAAGTGGTCATTATCTGTTTGCAACCAGTGCTTTTTAATATACTTTTAGAGGCTAAAATTAATCTCGAGTGACAACAGACAACAAAATGTCGGTTTAACACTGTCTTCCATTTTATTTTCCACTGAATTCAGTGTTTTCTAATGAGAGTCATTTTAGTTTACTGCGTATCATTAACAAAAAAGGGAACTTTGTCAGTTACTTCCATATTTCTAGATTGGCAAATGAATGCCTGGTACACCATACTCAGAATGAGCTAAAGTAATATTAAGCACATTCTCCTCCCTCTCTAGGAGAAACTGCACTTTGTATTTATACTTTAATGTAAAATTTTAATATTTTAATTAATTTCACATAACTTTTCAGTTGAAATTAACCTTGCTTCTTGACTGTTCGAAAATAATGATTTAATTTAACAGTAACAGTAAATCTAACTGGTTACCTTTTCCAGCTAGGAGTTAAAACTTTTGCAAAATACAACTGTTAGCAATGACCTCAATGCAGCAACATGGAAAGCAAATATTCCTAAAGGTAGTGGCAGTTTCTCTTACTTTAGATATATTTGCTTATTTCATGGTTAAGAGGATAACACATGCACATACCAACCTCAATTAACAAATGGAGACCTTGTCAAATAACCTTTAAGCATGTTACAATGCTTCACAAACGTGCACTTTAAGAACTCAGTCAGGTCTTCAAACCGATATTTGTGAAACAGACACTAAAGATTGATTCTGCAATATCTCTTTTTATAAGTATATCGAAATCACTTGCTGTTCAAATGTTTTATTATATGTGAGAAAGAAGGATTACTATAAACTTGTAGCATATACAAATATTGCCGCCATTTTGTAAGGGTAATAGCTCAATTCACAATCACTTAATTTCTAGAGTTAAAAATCACACAACACCAGGTTATAGTCCAACAGGTTTAATTGGAAGCACACTAGCTTTCGGAGTGACGCTCCTTCATCAGGTGGTTGTGGAGGACACAACTATAAGGCACAGAATTTATAGCAAAAGTTTAGTGTGATGTAACTGAAATTATACATTGATAAATACCTTGATTGTCTGTTGAGTCTTTCATCTGTTCAAATACCATGATAGTTTCACTTCTTTCATGTGTAAATCACAAAACTTTTTTTAAAAAGTTGCATTCGCAGGTTAACTGTAACCTGAGAATGCAACTTTTAAGAAAACGTTTTGTGATGTACACATGAAAGAAGTGAAACTATCATGGTATTTGAACAGATGAAAGACTCAACAGACAATCAAGGTATTTTTCAATGTATAATTTCAGTTACATCACACTGTAAACTTTTGCTATAAATTCTGTGCCTTACAATTGTGTCCTCCACAACCACCTGATGAAGGAGCGATGCTCCAAAAGCTAGTGTGCTTCCAATTAAACCTGTTGAATTAAACCTGGTGTTGTGTGATTTTTAACTTTGTAAATCCCAGTCCAACACTGGTATCTCCAAATCTTAATTTCTAGACCTTGTGTTTGATCCTAGTTCCAATGCTATGGACACTTCCAAAATGAGTCGGATGGAAGCCCCAAAAGTCATAGACCCACAGTACAGAAATCAAATCTGGCCTTGTTTTACTTTGATCTCACAATCTTGTTCAGAGGCTATACGAAAAGAGAGAAAAATGAGTACGGCAATTTGGCACTACTGAAGCATAAGACTTCCTGAAGTTGGGGTTGTGGCATACTATGAGGTAGAAAGAGGAAACTAAGCAATGTAGCCATTTAGCCTGTGACACACAGACCTTGCAGAATGATGGACTGAGTTTAAAGTTTAAGTCCTGAGCCACTGGATTGTAAAAAATGACTAAAGCAACAGAAAACTTACCAAAGTGGAATCAGCTGAAGTCAATCCTTTTACTAAATACTTGCGTTGCTCTCCATTTGATTATTGTGAATGTTTCTCAGCTGGTTTTACCCTTCAGATAGATGTACTGTGTGACCACTTATCTAGGTTACCTGCATTTCTAGGATATTGTTCTCCTGCTATAGACCATGGTTAGTTAAGAGACACAACAGATCCCGTGTCAAGTCAGAATGACATCACTTTGATTATTTACATAAGAATAAACCCATAAAGCAGGGATTTCAAACCAGACAAAATTTCACTGTGTTATTAAATTCCAATGATGGGCTATTCACATTCATAATCAGGGTAGTTCCCATCTTTTCTTTATATTTCAAGGATGTCAAACCCAAATTAATAAGATGAAAGGAAAATGTGACCTGGCCACCTGTTCTATCAGTTTCATTTTAACTAACAAGAACAACATAGAATGGTTGCAAGTGACCAAAGGGGTACTAAATAGCTGAGAGATATTCACAGCAATTACAAAGGAGAGAACGACTTTACCCCAGGAATTAAGTTTGAGTAAGAGTTGACATAACCAAGAGTTTTATACAGTGATGGTTGTAAATAGCAACACAATGAGATGATGCAGGTACAATCATTCCCTGAGAACTTTGAAAAAAATACAGTGCTGATAGTAACGAAACCAATTTACAATTCGGAGAAGATGCTATTGTCAGTTATAGCTAATATATTTTCTTTGAAGTAAAACCTTTAAACATGCATCAATGGATTACTATTCTTACTGTTGCAGTAATTGATTGCAAAGCTGAATATTGCCAGGCATTGTCAGAAATAATCAAACTACATGCAACAATGCAGCCATTGCATTCACTGTTATGTTGTTAAGCATGATCATTAAGTGATTGTTAACCAACTATATCTACTGAAAATGATGCATGCATGGCTCCGTGTTACAGATTTTGGAGCTGCTTATTAAGCTCTATCCTTTCGCTGCTGGATGACAATATCCGCAATATCCTGGTTCAGTGACAGAGCCCAGCTCATGGACACTGTGTCTGCACAGGCACAATCAAATTACTTTTTGATCAGGTTGCCATGAACAATATGGTTAGAAATTCCTTTGAATTATAAATTTTCTCCTTTCTTTCACCAATAAATCAGTCAGAATTTTCAAAAGAAGCCATTAAAAACATTACTCTTTAATACACATTTTGATACCATATAATAACTATTTATGCCTCATTAATAAAATAGTTTGGACTGTAACACTCTTTTTGCAGCATTCTGTAATGTGTTTTTCTGTCATCTATAAAGACAGTTTGATAGCAAGGTTTTAAACTGTCATCATTTTTTCCCTCTCCCAGATGACAGCTGCTCTGTGTACTTCCAGTAGTTCCTCTTTTTATTTCCAACTTCTGGCATTTTCAGTTTTCCTTTCTATTTTAGCATATCTTGGCATTTTTGGGTTAGAAGTTGGAACATAAATACTAATTGGAAAGCATTTACTGATAACAGCAATGATTAGTGACTGAATAACTGGCTCCCTGAGTAATAATCAAATCATTATTAAAATAGCTTTCCCGAAGAGGTTTCCAGGATAGAACATTAAAAGGCACTTATCCTTTGATACAATGCTTTTGACCTGCTTATGGCATGCTGACAGTATAATCAACTTGATTACATATAGATAAATGACAAAGGGCACTGTAGTTACAGAACAACCAATGATTGTAGTTTTCAACAAAAGGTTTGAATAATTTGTTTTTCCTTCTTTCCTGGTTTGCATACGCAACTGCCATTGCAAAACATTTCTGTGCATCAATCTGACAGAAGGAACAGGGCACTATCAATAATTACTAAAACCTTTTACTCAAACAGCATCTAACTTTCTCTGACTCAACCATGCTTTGATGTTGAAACTTTTTACAGGATTTAATGTTTACTGTAGGAATCACTGTACTGCATCAGACAGAAAAGGTAAATATAAAAGATGCTTTCCATCCCAATTCAGAGTGTCAACTTGACTTGGTGGCAGCACTGTCATTTCTGATTTTGACGGAAGTGGGACAGACAGCAGGAAGACTAAAGGGAAGAAGAACAGAGAGCAGACTGAACAGAAGAGATTGAAAAAAAAGTTAGGGGAGAATGGAAATGAGAAACAAGAAGGGGAAGAATTGAGCAAAGGATGAGGGAGGGAATGGTGTAGGGAGGAAAAGGGAGAGGTAAAAAGAGAAAAGGACAAAGAGCATAGGAGGCTACTTAGTTGACAGCCCTCCATCCATCACCTTAAATATTCTTGACCACTGGTAAACAATGGCAGCAGTATATACATTATACAGCAACTTACTAACGTTCTTTGAGCTCCATCTTCCAAAACTTTGCTAACTAGAACAATGATGGAAGAAAATCCATGCAACCACCAGCGTCTGCAAGGTCCCCTCTGAGTCACATATCATCCTGACCACTGTTGTCTCCTCATTGTCACTCAGACAAATTCCTGCAACTCCGTCCCAAACAACACTGTAAGTATATCCTTGTGGGTTGCATTAGTTATAGGAGATGGCTCAACACCACCTTCTTAGGAACAATCGCTTTAAGGGGAGAAACGAATGGAAAAGTTTACAAATGCAGAGTAGTCAACGCTCAAGGATTTTTTTTTACTGTTGAGAAAATGCTTAGGAATTAAAATTAAAATTGAAATTTTAAGCACAAAATAAATGAGAAGAAAATCTCGGTAAATATTTCTCAGAAAATTACCAGTCAAATGCTGGTTACTCTGGGAGACGCCTTAATTGTTTCAGAGTGATGTCTGGGGTTGAGTTAAAGTGGAATATGATATTGAATAAGAGTGACTCAATTGGGTACAGGAGATTTCCAAGGCCGGGGACTAAATATTTTTCTGTTTGACAGTGCTGAATGCAGTGAACACTGCCAGGTTATCCATCATGCCCATCTCCCCCGTCACATGTACAGTTGGAGCAGGCCCCTAGGTGGTTCCCCCATGTCTCAGTAAGTTGCATGATGCCTTCCCCACTATTCCTTATTATCTGGATCATAGGTTGGAATGAGCAGGAAAATGATGGTGAGGCCATTTTGTTTTTTTATTAGCCTCCCTGCCGATGAATACATTGGAACATGCTGCATGATTTTACAATTGCCAGAAGAGTTATGTTTTTCCTTTAGAAAAAAAGTGGGGGTTCTGACTGATATCATCATCTCTTTCCTCAGGCCTATATTATCTGCTTGTTGGGCTTTCACTTAATGAGCAGGGGCCAGTCCCTCTTTACGCTTAGATTTGCCAGAAGAATCTTCATGTACGTATTAATTTATCAGAGCAGAATAAACTATTCTCTGTTACTATTGTTGTAGTTTAAATATATCTGATGGCAGGATTTCCAAACTCTCTTTCCCTTACAAGTTGCTGTTATGTTTTAAGCACAGTTGTTACGCCACCTCTCATTATCAGGTGGCCTGTATCAGCAGAGATCCTTTCTCGGTCTTCCCCGCATATTAAATTAGCCGTGCCCTGGGGAAATAAGTTACAGCTGTGGGTGGAAAAATGGTTCAGTCACATGGTAAATGGTAAAAACACGCTTGGAAGAAAATCCATGACCACCAGTTTTTTTTATTTTATTGATAATTGAAAATGTTAAATAAATCCCCTCAATTTTCCTAGTCAGTTAAACATCACTTCTAGAATTCCTCCATCAGAAATGTCTATTTCCATACTTTTTTTGTTTCAATTAAATGTTTATGCCTTTATGTGTCTAACTCTTTCTGTGATTCCAGTTTACCTTGTCAGTTCCATTAGACCTTGTAGTCTTTATGAATTCAAATTGTTAACATAGATTAGAGGCAGCGTATGTCAAGAGTTACTGAAACACAAAAATGAAACATTTCTAAACGTTGCTAACTTGTTACTGTTTCCTAACCTGTCATTTCCTGAAGGGATTTCTTGCTCTTTTGAACACTGTCCTGTCTTTCTTTCAAATCTGGCTGGTGATTATCCACAGAATTCTTAATAATAAAATAATATAATGGCACAGGAGGGGTGCCGGAAGACTGGAGGTTGGCAAAAATGGTGCCACTGTTTAAGAAGGGCGGTAAAGAAAAGTCAGGGAATGATAGACCAGTGAATCTGACCTCAGTGGTGGGCAAATTGTTGGAGGGAATCCTGAGGGACAGGATGTACATGTATTTGGAAAGGCAAGGACTGATTTGGGATAGTCAACATAACTTTGTGTGTGGGAAATCAGGTCTCACAAACTTGACTGAGTTTTTTGAAGAAGTAACAAAGAGAATTGATGAGGGCAGAGCAGTAGATGTGATCTATATGGGCTTCAGTAAGGCGTTCGACAAGGTTCCCCATGGGAGACTGATTAGCAAGGTTAGATCTCATAGAATACAGGGAGAACTAGCCATTTGGATACAGAACTGGCTCAAAGGTAGAAGACAGAGGGTGGTGGTGGAGGGATGTTTTTCAGACTGGAGGTCTGTGACCAGTGGAGTGCCACAAGGATCGGTGCTGGGTCCTCTACTTTTTGTCATTTACATAAATGATTTGGATGCCAGCATAAGAGATAAAGTTAGTAAGTTTGCAGATGACACCAAAATTGGATGTGTAGTGAACAGAAAAGAGGGTTACTTCAGATTACAACAGGATCTGGACCAGATGGGCCAATGGGCTGAGAAGTGGCAGATGGAGTTTAATTCAGATAAATGCAAAGTGCTGCATTTTGGGAAAGCAAATCTTAGCAGGACTTATACACTTAATGGTAAGGTCCAAGGGAGTGTCGCTGAACAAAGAGACCTTGGAGTGCAGGTTCATAGCTCCTTGAAAGTGGAGTCGCTGGTAGATAGGATAGTGAAGGCGGTGTTTGGTATGCTTTCCTTTATTGGTCAGAGTATTGAGTACAGGAGTTGGGAGGTCATGTTGTGGCTGTACAGGACATTGGTTAGGCCACTGTTGGAATATTGCATGCAATTCTGGTCTCCTTCCTATCGGAAAGATGTTGTGAAACTTGAAAGGGTTCAGAAAAGATTTACAAGGATGTTGCCAGGGTTGGAGGATTTGAGCCACAGGGAGAGGCTGAACAGACTAGGGCTGTTTTCCCTGGAGCGTTGGAGGCTGAGGGGTGACCTTATAGAGGTTTACAAAATTATGAGGGGCATGGATAGGATAAATAAACAAAGTATTTTCCCTGGGGTCGGGGAGTCCAGAATTAGAGGGCATAGTTTTAAGGTGAGAGGGGAAGGATATAGAAGAGACCTAAGGGGCAACTTTTTCACGCAGAGGGTGGTACGTGTATGGAATGAGCTGCCAGAGGATGTGGTAGAGGCTGGTGCAATTGCAACATTTAAGAGACATTTGGATGGGTATATGAATAGGAAGGGTTTGGAGGGATACGGGGCGGATGCTGGCAGGTGGGACTAGATTGGATTGGGATATCTGGTCGGCATGGATGGGTTGGACCGAAGGGTCTGTTTCTGTGCTGTACATCTCTATGACTCTATATTATTTACATATAATGTCTTCTAACATAATGTAATGTCTTTATAACCATGCAAAGATATGGTTTACATTAATACTTCTGCTATCAGTTTCAGTTAATTTCAATACACAACAATTTCAATGCTAATTATTATTAAGGACTCAGATGTTTATGATGTAATCAACAATTAAATATGGAAAGTAATTTCTCAAGTATCTGAAAATTTAATTTAATTTAATAAACAATCAATTATTACTATTAGGCAATTTAGTTATGAAATTCAAGTGATTAATATTAATTAATGATCTTCTTTAATACATGGTTAAATGTAACTGATTTGTAAAAAGTATAAACAGATTGAGAATTTAATTACAAGATAGAATGAAATTTCTTCCCCCTGCCCTGCTTCCTGAGACAGCCTGGACCTTGCTTGAGATTGATGATAGTTTTGCACCAATTAGGTCCTGACAGAAACTGACACTTTGAGTATTCTGATATCCGGGATGGTTCATCATCGAGTCACAGAAACAGACCCTTTGGACCAACCAATCCACATTGACCATAATCCCAAACTGACTTTGCCTGCATCTGGCCCAACCCTCCAAACCTCCCCTAATGTTGGCTCAGTGGCTAGCACTGCTGCCTCACAGCACCAGGGACCCAGGTTAAATTCCAGCCTGGGGTGACTGTGTGTGGAGTTTGCATATTCTCCCTGTGTTTGCATGGGTTTCCTCCTGCAGGTTTGGTGAATTGGCTATGGTAAATTACCCATAGTGTTCAGGGAGGTGTAGGTTAGGTGCATTAGTCAAGGATAATAGGGTAGGGGAATGAGTCTGGATGGGTTACTCTTTAGAGGGTCAGTGTGGACTTGTTGGGCTGATGGGCCTGTTTCCACACTGTAGGGATTCTTTGACACATGTACTTATCCAAATGCCTTTTAAACGCTGTAACCATACTCATCTCCTGAGCAGTTTATGCTAGGTCACATCACTGGACCTTTGGAAATTGATGGCCCTTTTGCCTTGGACAATTCATAGAAAATAGCTTCTTGTGGGTTACCAGGTGGATAAGTAATGCCAAATTTAGACCGAATTCAAGCAAACACTTAACATCTTTAAGATGAGGAGAGGGTTGGACTTACCGGAAACAGAATGAATCTAAGCAAAAAAAAAGTGACTTTAACATTTAAAATGACTGATTCCAGATAACAAAGAATTCATAGGAGCTGTGGTTTGCAACTCCAAAACAGGACCGAGTGGTGACCCCGTCTTTATTTCCATCTAACTCCATTTCAGGCAGCACAGGAAAGGTTGCAGATGGAAACTCAAACTCCACTGATCAACTGAAAAGCAGCTTCCCCTCAGTTCCCCTTTCAGCATTCCCAAAACACTGTTCCCTCCATGATATCCTGGTTCATTTCTCAACCGTACCAAATATCCATCTGTGGTCCCTTCCTTGCAATGCAAGAAACGCAACACCCGTCCTTTCACCTCCTCTGTCCTCAGAATTACCTGCTCCTATAGTGATTCCAGTTGAGGTTATTAACAGCGCAACCAAGAATCACTGCATGAGGCTAATGTAAGATTTGACGGAAATAGCAATCTCCTCAATTGTACAAAGTAGTTACAATGCTATTTCAACTGTTAAGAGTCAAGTTAAACCTGATGTGATTGCATGAGATCAAAGCAGTACAACAACTCTGTGCAAGCAGACAGGATCCTGCATGATACTGAAACATGAGAATGATATTCTAGTTTTCTATGACAGCGCAGTGGATGTCCAGATTTCCAGATGGTGAAGTGAGAGTGGTAGCTCTCACTTAATCAAAGCAGCATTCAACTAAGCATGGCATCAAGGAACCCGAGAAAAACTGGAGTCAATGGGAATCAGGAGCAAGTCCTCCATTGGTTGAAGTCATACCTGGCATAAGAAGATGGTCATGATTGTTGGAGGTCAGTCATCTCCAGGACATCTCAGGGAGGTGTCCTAGGCCCAACCATCTTCAGCTGCTTCATCAATGACTTTCCTTCCATCATAGGGTCAGAGGTGGGGGTGTTCGCTGATGATTGCGAAATGTTCAGCGCCATTCGTGATTCAAAAGAACAACAGAATAAAAGAGAAGTACAGGACAGGAACAAACCCTTCAGCCTCCAGGCCTGTGCCAAGCATCATGCCCTAACTTTACTGAAAGACAAATCTTCTGCCCTTATTCAGCCAAAGTGTCTGGTTCCACCACCTCTTTTAGCAGTGGTTTCCAGGCTCCCACCACCCTCTGCTTGAAAACCTTCCTTTGCACATCTCCCTTAAACTTTCCCCCTGTCATCTTGAACCTGTGCCCCTGTGTAATTGAAACTTCAAACCTGGGAAAAAGCCTCTGACTATCCACGCTATCCATGCCTCTAATAATTGTTTCGACTTCTATCAGGGGGTCTCCTCACTGCCAGTGTAAACAATCCTAGTCTTCTTAACCTTTTCACATAGTCAATGCCCTCTAGACCAGGCAATATCCTGGTGAACCTTCTCTGCACTCTCTCCAAAGCTTCCACATTCTTCTGGTAGCGTGGCCACCAAAACTGCACATAATACTCTAGATGCGGCCTAATTCCTTCAATACTGAAATGGTCCATGCCCAAATGCAACAAGATCTGGACAATAACCAGGTTTGGGCTGACAAGTGACAAGTAACCTTCACGCCACATGAATGCCAGGCAATGCCCATCTCCAAACAGAGATGCCAACCTAACCACTGTGCCTTGACATTCAATGGTGTTACCATCACTGAATCCTTGCTATCGACATCCTGGGGTTACCATTAACCAGAAACTGAACTGGCATCATTGTACAAATAAAGTGGCTACAAGAACAGGTCAGAGGCTAGGAATCCTGCATTAAGTTACTAATCTCCTAACTCCTCAAAGCCTGTCCATCATCTACAAGTCACAAGTCATGAGTTTGATGAAATAGTCCCCACTTGCCTGGACGGATGCAGCTCCAACAATACGTAAGAAGCTTCACACGATTCAGGATAAAGCAGCCCACTTGATAGGCAGCACATCCACAAACATTCACTCCCTCCACCACTGATACTCTGTTGCAGCAGTATGTACTATCTACAGAATGCACTGATGAAATTTGCCAAGGATCGTCAGGCATCACCTTCCAAATCCATGGCCATTTCCATGCAGAAGGAGAAGGGTAGCAGATACATGAGAGCACCACCAGCTGGAAGTTCCTCTCCATGCCACTCAGCATCCTGATTTGGAAATGCATTGCCATTCCTTCATTGTCACTGAGTCAAAATCCTGGAATTTCCTCCCTAATGGCATTGTGGATCAACCCACATCACATGGCCTGCAATGCTTCAAGAAGACAGCTCCCACCACCTTCTCAAGAGCAACTAGGGATGGGCAGTAAATACTGAGCCAGCCAGTGATACCCATGTCCTATGAGTGAATAAAAAAAAAAGATTCTCTGACTTTGCCTGGCTTTTTCAGGATACTGTCAGCAACAGTCGAAGATTAAAGCCATCTCACAATGCCTTTTTGTCCAGAATGCTATGCAACAACAAGTGTATTCCTGATGGTCCCAGCAAAATCATCTTTCAGTGCAAGGGACAGTGTCTGCAAAGCTTTTTGTTAATAATTTGCAGTCCTGTGTGAGTCTTTTGAAGCTGTGAACTCTGCATTCCTCCAGATGATTTCATTCATCTCTTTCTCCTAATCTTCAGAAAATGATCTAATAAGTTCAAAATATCACTGGGTGGAATCTTATAAGGATCTGAGTGATGCTGGTTATGGGGAGAGTTGTGGCAAAATTGGACGAGAAGTTTGGCAAGGCCTATCTCAATGTTGAGATCATCTAGTTCCGTTTTTTATGTTTTTGCGAGGCAGCCATGAGTTGCCAATTAAGGGGGATTATTGCTTGTTAAACTCCTTGACAACAGCCCAACCCACCCCATTAATAATTTTGAGGTTCGTAGTTCACTAAACTTGCCAACCAAGCTTGACGTCGAGAAACATGAAATGGAAATCAGAGCAATTACCTGGCAGATTCGACTCATTGCTTGCTCCAGAAGTTGCCTCAGACCAAAGTGCAACCTGGGGCGCAATCCACGATTCCAGGTGCACACATCATCCCTCCACTGACACTGGGACATGGTATCAGACAACCAGTCATGATCACCCTCTCAAATCAACTGCCAGCATGCTCTGGAAGAAAAGGGCTACTTTGCTGGGCACATTGGCAACTAGAGTTGAAAGGCCACAGTGTGGACACTTTGCCCAGAGGCACAGATGCTAGTGCATGGACTGCACTAAGCTGCATCCCAAGGCAACTTGCTCACATTCTTAGTGTTCAGTCACTTGACATGGCTGGGTAGGGGATCAGATATGTACATTAAGGTAGGGTTGGAGTTTTGGAGGGAACAGAGTGTGACCACACCAGGCACAGTCACTTCATATACAGGGATTGACCAGGAAAGGTGGATGGTTGTAGGTGCAAGTGGATGCATGCTTGGGGGGAGTAGGAAGCCCATGGGGTTTACAGCATAGGCTACTAGGAAAGAGTTGTGGACATTTGTGGTCTTAACAACATGTTCAGGCTGAGACTGGAAGCCAGTGGGAACAGATCACGCACAGTCACCTTCCTTGGTGAGAGGTATTTCCTGGTGAAGCCCCAAGAGCTCAAAGTCTCTCTGTGGTGGAGTCTCTTGCTCCTACCCTCCTTACCTTTAATCTGCTCTCTCTGTAATTGTCCAGTCTCTCTTCCCAATTTCAGTTTGGTGCAAAGAACGGGAGAAACATCTTCATGCTCATTAAGAACCCTGGGGACTGCAAAGTAAAACGCTCCAGCAATCTGGTAAGGGAGATGAGATTGCAACAGTGGAATTAAACCCACCTCCTCCTTCCCATCTGCAACATTAAGATCCAGCATAAAGACTATTTCTTCACACCTCCCTCAAGCTATCTATCTATGAACATTCTTGTGTTTTCCACCACCGTCAGTGAGAAGATTTCCTTGAAGTTGCACGCTGTTCTGATTTAGACACTGTCATTCTTTCATTATTGTTCGGTAAATGTCCTGGAATTCCTTAACTAAAATTAATGGCAACATCACCACTACAAGAGACTAGAGTTCAAGAAGACTCACACTACATTTGGAGAGTAGTCCTTTGAAGTGTTGATTGTATGTGTGGAAGTACTGACATTAAAGATGTTGTCTGAAAGCACTAAGAATTAGGATTTTGCAGAAATCAGAATGGAATGCTCCAGAGTTCTAAAATGTTGGGATAGATGTAATGGTATGTGGGACCACTGGGTGTCCAGGGGAGCAGGTTTTCAGGATGACGGTTTTGTAAGGAGCTTGGTGACAGCATGAAGATGTAGATATTTGGTGTCAGGATGAGGGCAATGGGAGGTGGAGGGAGAAGACATAGCTACTCAGCTGGGAGAGTCAAGTTGTTGCAGCAGGTTTTTGCAAACTGAGTAGTGAATGAAGTAGACTTGCATTAATTAATTTATTAATGCACAGCTGTGCAGATTTTAAAAGTTTAAGATGTTCTAGTCTGGTCACATGGTCATGGGAGAATCATACAGGAAGTTAAACATCAGGATTAGATCTGTTCAGAGCTTGGGCAAGTAAGGCCATAGCACTTTGTCAGTGATGAGTAAGAAATGGAAGAACTTAGAGGTTATGCTTGAAGAACACAATGGCTATTGGGTAACCAACAGATGGCAATCACCAGCCAGCCTCAGAACACCACCGTGATATCTGTGAGAGAGGAAAATCCATCCAAGATTTAAATAGCAAATCTTGGAACAATGTAAATTCATTGGTGCATAGGAGTTGCTTCATGTACAGGAGTTTGGTGACATGAAACATAGGTTTATTGGGTCATTGAGTAGGGAAGCCAGTTGTCCTTTCAGAGCTCTCGGTAGAGCAAACCAGCCAGTCCTATTCCTATGATTCCATCCCCATAGCCCAGCAAACATAATTTGCTCAACTGTCTATCCAATTTTCTTCTAAAGTCATTCACCTCTCCACTCCAACATCTTCTGGATGGCAAGTTCCAAGCCATTGCTACTCACTGCACAATAAATATCTTCCTCATATTCAGCCTTTGTTGAAATACTTAAATTAATATCTACCAGTACTTATACCATAAGCTAAGAGAAACAGCTTTACATTGCTTACCCCATCCAATTCTCTTGCACATAACTATCAAATCTCTCAACAATTTCAGCTCCTCCAACTTAACCTTGAAGTTAAAGACCCCATCTTTGATACCAGCCTGAAACCTCCTCTGTATCCTCTCAAGAACATTCCCATCCTGTCTAAAGTGTGGTGATCAGAATTAGATGCAATATTTTAGTTGTCACCTAATCAGAATTTTACAAAGGTTCAGGGTTACAGATGTCTTGCTTAAGCAGTGAAGAGGATTATCTTAGAGTACAACGGGACTTTAATCAGATGGGCCAGTGATCCGAGTAATTTAATGGACAGAGTTTAATTTAGATAAATGCGAGGTTTTGCATTTTGGTAAGGCAAACCAGGAAGGATTTATACAGTTACTGGTAGGGCCCTGAGGTGTGTTGCCAAAATGCAATATCTTGCATTTATTTAAATTAAACTCCATCTGTTCCTTGAAAGTGGACTCGCAGGTAGATAAGTTAGTGAAGAAGGCATTTGGTATCCTTGCCTTCATTGGTCCATGCATTGATTATAGGAGTTGGGTTGTCATGTTGCAGCTGTACAGAACATTGGTGAGGCCACTTTCAGAATACTGTGTTCAATTCTGGTCACCCTCCTATAGGAAGGATGCTGTTAAACTTGAAAAGCTGCAGAAAATCAAGGATGTTGCTGGGACTGGAGGGTTTAAGCAACAGGGAGAGGCTGAATAGGCTTAGGCTTTTTTCCCTGAAGTATTGGAGGCTGAGGGGTGATTTTATAAAGGTTTATAAAATCCTGAGGGGCATGGACAGGGGGAATAGCCAAGATATTTTCCCTAGGGTGGGCCAGTCCTAAACTACAGGGCATAGCTTTAAGGTGAGAGGGGAAAGTTTGAAAAGGACCTGAGGGGCAACTTATCCATGCAGAGGGTGGTGCTTGTATGAAATTAGCTGCCAAAGAAAGTTGTCAAGGCTGGTACAATCACGACATTTAAAAGGCAACTGGATAGGTATATGAAGAGGAAGGGTTTGGAGGGATATGGGCCAAATGCTGGCAAATGGGAGTAGGTCAGACTAGGATGTATGGTCAGTGCAGACGACTTGGATCGAAGGGTCTGTTTCAATGTAAGCAATGCCTCAATTTCTGAAGCCTAATATCCTTTCTTAACCATGCTCTCAATATCTAGTTTAGAGTGGTGCTGGAAAAGCACGCAGGTCAGGCAGCATCCGAGGAGCAGGAAAATCGACGTTTCGGGAAAAGCCCTTCATCAGGCTGGAAACTTCAATTTTCCTGCTCCTCGGATGCTGCCTGGCCTGCTGTGCTTTTCCAGCACCATTCTAATCTCGACTCTGGTTTCCAGCATCTGCAGTCGTTGTTTTTACCATGCTCTCAATATGTCCTGCTGGCACCCAAAGCCTATGCACATGATCTGCCCTATGTTCTTTAGCCTCGGACACATTTTAGAATTCTGCCATTAAGTCCAGATTGCCTCTCCCTATCCCTTCATTACAATGTATCACACACTTCTCTGCATTCAATTCTGTCTGCCATGCCTGCCCATTCTGCCAATCTATCAGTTGATTTGCATCACCTTCATTTTCGGTCACTTCTTCCAGTTTGGTATCATCAGGAAATGTTTGAATTGTATTCCATGTACATAAAATAAAAAGAAAACCTGTGATTCTAGCACTGATATTTAACAAATATCAACATCTACTATCATTCAGGCTATAAAGCAATCATTCACAACAAACTTGCTGTCCTTTTGCTAAAGCCAGGTTTCTGTTACTGGCTGTCACTGGCCCTTGTTTATTTTCAGTCTCAGTTTGGTTAGCAAGCTCCTTCATCAGCCTTTTATGTGGTTTTTCATCAAACACTTCCTTAAAATCATATCCGCACCATATATTAGCTTTTCCTAATTCACTGAAACTACTCTAGGTTGATTTTTTCTCTGTCCATTGTTTTTAAACTTTACAAAACACTGATTTCAAACTGATCAGCCTGGTTATTCACGAAATCCTTACACTTTTTACTGAAATATTTGTCACCCTTTGTCGAACCTCTGAAAACTCCCACATATCTAGAGCAAGATTGGAAGATTATGGCAAGCTGTTCTGTTTCCCCCCAGTTCCACCTCCATTAGCCATCTGGATCAGGTGGTCCACTTGGCTCACCTTATTTCCCAACACCACATCCAGCAATGTCTTCTTCCTGGTGCCATGAATCAAGGAGGTTCTCCCCCAAACACATTTCAGAAATTCCTCCCCTTCCTTACAATTGACTCTAACATTATACCAATCGATATTTGGGTCATTAAACATCCCGAATCACCCCTATGCATTTTGGACACTTCTGTGATTTCTCCACAGATTTATTCCTTAAACTTTCATTATTTGGAGGTTGGGAGAATAACCACAACAGTGTGCTCATCTCCACTTTGCATTTCAACTCTCATCCAATGGATTTTGTTCCTTCCCCCCGCCAGGAGATTCTCTTTTTCCAACATGACAATGTTTTCCCTAATTAATACATCTGAACTACCTTCCTTTTAGCCTTCCTTATCTTTCCAGAACACTTCGAAGCTTTTGAAACTAAGTGTTCAGTCCTTACCATTTTCAAACCACGTTCCTAAATTGTGTATCATATTTCCCCTTGGATATTTGTAACTGTAGTTCAACACACAACATCATATTTTGTGTTTTCACATATGCATTGTAAACTGGTCTTTATGTTCTCCATAGTCCTTGTTAAGCTATTTCAATATAATCTTTTGCCATTCCTATCAAAAACTACTTCTTTTATTCCATTTGTATGTATTCTGCAGGAATATGTTTCAGAATTTCTGTACAGGTTTGCACAGAATGCCTGAGATTCACTGTTAAAAGATGATTGCTGATGAAGGAGCTTGCTGTGGCTATGTTTATTTTTGATGTACACAGATGCCTCATGAGCCGTGGGCAGTTGCACAACCACTGTGAAAACATATGAGGCCCTGAAGCAACACAATAGAAGGGCAAACAATACATGTAGGTGGGTCACATGAAAAAAACAAATGAGATGGACCATGTCCAGTGGAACATGAACCAACGAAACACTGATCACATGTGTCAGAGTCCAACAGTGATCAACCCATGATCGATCACCCAAGATCAATCCAGGAACAATGGATCAGGCATGAGGGTTGTTACTGAGCAGTCAGCTGTGAACGCAGACTAGAAACCCGAATTCAAAGCATTGTTGAGGGCAAAACCATCAAAAGGTTCTTCCGGAAAGTGATTGGTTCAAGTCTGATTGCAGCCAACTGGCCTGTAATCAAGCCTTGTCTGATTAACTGGGGGCAACTGCATGCTTTAGCCAATTATAAAGTACGGCTGTAAAATTATTTTGGATTTATGTTGAATTTGTTACAGTTGTGATTCTCAATCTCCAAGACTTTACAAGTCCATGCCACTGCCAATTTAATTTACATTCTCCCCATCGACGCTCGTGGAACCTGCCACAAATGCATTGGTCCCAGTCCTTTTCAGGTGACTACTTTCTCTGAATACTTGTCTCCTGCCTCAGAGCCATTTCCAGACCTAAGGCCTTCCTCCTGCACCATGTTTAAAACTGTGTGCACTGATCCTCCCCTATCCTTCCAATTCCACACACTAGATCGGGGTGTTAAGCATTGCCACTGGCTGGAAAGAGCAGTCAATTACTGTATGGTATGTTTAGATGGTAAGCAGTCACCATTCTTAATGTGAATGTAAGAATTTATAAGAATAAATGATGGTAGGAAATGTGCAGTGGTCAGAAATGTCTATACACTAGATTTTTAGAAAACAAATATTTAAAAAACAAATCTCTATTGATCAAATGATCCTGGGAACTGGAGAATGACTGTAATGCTTTACTTTATTCTTTCCTGTTACAGTAGCATCAAGGTAATTAAAACTGCTCATAATTATACGCAATTACAACTATGATCAATTAGAGGTCAGTAAATTCCATACAAATTTTAGGGCTCTTATGGTATAGTGGTAGTGTTTCTATCTCTGAGCCAGAAGAGCTGAGTTCAAGTTTGACCTATTCCAGAGGTGTGTTATAACATCCCTTAACAGGTTGATTAAAAATACCTTGTGTGTATAAATTTTAGGTTCCAGGTCAACGGCTCTTTTTTTGTTTTACAAAGATAATTTTTCGAATCTAACAAGATGGAGATGTTTTCTTTCTTTATTCTTTTTCATATAGATGTGGGTGTCACTTTTTGCCTATTCTTAATTACCCTTGAACTGAACAATGCACTAGGCATTTTCAGATGGCAATTAAGAATCAGTCTCATTGCTTTGTTTCTGGGGTCACATGTAGGTCAGACCAGTAAGGACAACAGGATTCCTTCCTGAAAATACATTAGTGCACCAGGTGGGTTTTTACAGCAATTGATAATAGCTTCATGGTCATTGTGTTTTCAATTCAAGACTCCACTAAATTAATTTAAATTTCACTGCTTAACTACAAATCACAACTGATGAAACTTGCCTTATCTAAATACACTGCAACACAAAGTGGAAAAAAAATGCTTATTTTGGAATAAAAACCTTGGGCTGGATCTGATTTGTTTTGGATAAGTGTAAGTTTCATCAAGCGTTTGGTGGGATTTTCATACAAAGCCGAGTGTGATCCCTCACAAAGTCTTGGCAAACTCACCTCAGCAACTAATTATACCGCCCCTGCTGTAGAGCCCCTCACCTGATTCTAGTCCCAGCTTACTACTCACATTCCCAGAACAACTTGCCACTCAAACAAGATATCTGATAAAATGCCAGCATCCCTGGCACCCATTCTTTGTTCAAAAAGCTGATGTATGTCTGGATGAGCAGTGACATTCTGAAGCTGCCACCCTTGGTGATGCATATTCAGTCAGAGATAAGGGAAATGATGCCATGATTCTCCAATAAGGACCCAAAGGTGCTGCTGGATGGGATGGTGCTCAGGAGGGACATGACTTTCCCAAACTACCAGCAGACCCTGACAGCCTGGCCCCAGGTCGACACTCAGTTCAGCTCACAATCCATCATCTGGATGAATGGCCAGCAGAGTCACTGCTGCTTGCAACATCTTCCCTCACTCACTCACATTTCCCCTCCCTCCAACCTCCTGCAACACTAATCCTCTCCACTGCCTACTCACTCATCCAGGACAACTTGCCACTTTTCGACTACGTGCACCCCAGCATTACAAGCCATGCTGCTCACTTTTATCACACTCGGTCCCTCTTGTTCTCCCATTCCAGGGGAAAACAGTCCATGACAGGGGGTAAAGAGTCAGGCTGGCTAGAGAGGTGCCAAGATACTAGGCTTCTCCAGCATTGGGAGGGAGCTAACACTGACAGGAAAATGCACAGGCATCAGTTTATGCATCTGAGGACATCTTATCTGGGACTGTCCAGATAGGTCACTCAAGGGGTGAAGTGATCCGTCAGCTCTGCCAAGTGCAACTAGGTAGAAAGGGGTGATTTGCATTGCTAACGAGGGATTTCCATCACAAATTTCACCATAGTCCACTTCACACAGACCCCTGTAAGATTCTGTGGATTGCATCAAAGAATGGTTCCAGCACAGCTCATTGTGTTGGCTCTCTGCAGCAGCAATTCATCTCCTGCCATTCCCCTCCCTTTTCCCTGTAGTCCTCAAAATGGTTTTTCATTTGAGATATTGGTCCAGATAATCTGACAGATGGAGAGTAGTGGTAGCAAGTGTAGAGTGGAGTCAGGCCATGCAGAAGCCTTGACATTGCTGGCTTCATGAGAATTGCCCCAGGAAATGAAGGTTCCCAAGTGTAATTCCCCTGTGATTGGAAATCTCAGAAAAAGTCCACAAAAGTCAGAGAATCCAGAGATCCTGATTCATTTAAGATGAACTGTTACCAGAAAAAGTGAAGGCTTAGAATTTTCCTTCCTCCCCTGAGCAACTATTGACACTCCCAGCTACCTATCCTAGCATCACCAAGACATAGACCCAGCTGAATCAGCCTGTTATTGAGTTCTCTCTCACCTCCCTCTTTTACTTGACCCCACTAGAACCAACACTCACCCTCCCCATAGTCTTAACCCACCCTTCCCCATACTCTTAACCTGCTCCCAACCAACCCCAAGCATTCATACACTTACCTGACATTCTCCCCCTAACTCTAGCCTTAAGCCTCACTTGGCATTCTACCCACTTGCAACTCTACCTACTTCACCCATCTGACATCTTTCCTTGTCTCCATTTAAACTCACCTTTCCTCAATCACTGTCACAGTGGCTTCAGGGTATTTAACTCCTAAAATATGACAGTGAAAAAGGGGATTGTTTCACCTTCAATGTTACTCCCTGGTTTTTCCTGATGGGTACATTTGGGGCAGGCCAAATTTGGAATCTTGGCTGGAAAACTCACCAACAGTTACGTGCCAAATGTTTAATCTGTTCTGACAGTAATCAGATTACCTGGGCCAATTATAAAGCAGCATTCTTCAGCAAATACCTGTTGGTCAAGAGCTCATTATTATAGTCACAGAGCTATGCCAAATATAATCCCAAACTAAACCAGTTCTACCTGTCTGCTCCCAGCCCAAATCCCTCCAAACCTTTCCTATTCATGTACTTATCGAAGTGTCTTTTAAATGTTGTAACTGTAGTATTGGAAGTCTAAATTCCATTCCATTCCAATTCCATGCTAACATGGACAAAATGCTGGTTTAAACTTCTTACTGCATCTGATTTCTTTTGGTGATTACTGGACAATCTAGTTCATATACTTGTTTGTAAACCTGGAAATGTTAAAGTAACCACGTTTGAAAAGTGAACTTCATTCTAGCTGTAGCTAAACCACACAACAGATAAAAGAAACATTTTGGGTGGAATCTGTTGTGCTGATCCCATAGCACTGGTTTATTGAGCTTTTGGCACCAGCAGTTAAAATGTCAACTTCTGTCAAGTAGCATAATGACAGCACAAACTTTAACCAATAAGAACATATGAAATTTTATATCAGGGCTTAATCTGATCACTTAGCTATCAGAAATTAATATCCTGAAAGATTAAGGAGCTATTTTGTCACCTACTGTACAATGACTGAAAGCATTTTCGACCCTTAGCTCCTTGAATTGTAACATGATTATTTATTTGTCAGTGTTTTATCACAAACTTGTCCCAAAATACGGCAAATGTCTCCTTAGGTGCTATCAGACCATGCATGAGGTAGGAGAATGATTAGATTAGATTAGATTATCTACAGTGTGGAAACAGGCCCTTTGGCCCAACAAGTCCACACCGACCCTCTGAAGAGTAACCCACCCAGACCCATTTCTCTCTGACTAATGCACCTAACACTATGGGCAATTTAACATGGCCGATTCACCTGACCTGCACATCTTTGGACTGTGGGTGGAAACCGGAGCACCCAGAGGAAACCCATACAGACACAGGGAGAATGTGCAAACTCCACACAGACAGTTAGCCAAGGCTAGAATCGAGTCTGGTGCTGTGAGGCAACAGTGCTAACCACTGAGCCACCGTGCTGCCCCTAATCATGTACAAAATTCTCCACATCTAACCTGATGAAGAAGGGAAGACCATTGGTGAAGTAACTGAAGACGGTTGGGCCAAGCACCCTAAGGAACTCCTGCAGAGGTGTCCTGTAGCTGAGATGACTGACCTTCAATTACCATAATCATTTTCTGTTGTGTCAGCTATGACTCTAACCATGGCTAGCTTTTCCCTGATTCTCATTGACTCCAGTTTTGCTAGAAATGCTCCTTAATTTTGAATATTTTGAAATTAAGTTTCAAAAATAAGTTTCAATAGTGTGTAGTTCTTATGACTAGTTGTATTTCCTGAGTTTATCTTGCTAGATCTTGTAGCTTAGTACCTTATAATATTTGTGTTTAATTAACAAAATAAAGATTTTTTTAAAGACAATCCAGACTGTACAATCTCTTTTGGATTTTTTCAAATGCTCTCTTCAGCACTTTGATAAGATTTGATTCCCCTATTTCTGAAAAACAAACAAAGACCTATTCAAAGTGACTGACAGCTTAGGGACCCAGTCAGGAGATAACAGGAAGTGATGTCAGTAACCTGACCATCACCCTTAAGAAATTGTTAAAAATCACAACACCAGGTTATAATCCAACAAGTTTGTTTGGAAGCACTAGCTTTTGGTTCACTGCTTTTTCATCAGGTAACTAGTGAGGCAGGATCATAGATCACAGAACTTAAAGTAAAAGATCAAAGTATCATACAACTGATGCAATGTATTGAACAAACCTAGATTGCTGTTAAGTCTTTAATTACTTAGAATGGGTTGCAGATTTTGATTCATTAATATTTGAATCCCAGAACTTCTTTCAAGTCACATTCCTGAGATAACTTAAGGTTTTATTATAAAAAAATGACATCTCAGCTCAAACAATGCATTAAAGGTATGAGGTTAGAGTATGACTATATTCTATCCACCCACCACATGTGTGGCAAGTACTCATGTGACACAGCCAACGTTGTCTATCTCATACACTGCAGACAAGGATGCCCTGAGGCATGGCACATTGGCGAGACCAAACAGATGCTACAACAGGTGAGTGGACATGCACAACAATCGCTAGACAGTGGTGTTCCCTCCCAGTCAGGGAACACTTCAGAGGTCAGGGACATTCAGCCTCAGATCTTCAGGTGGCTGTCTTCTAAGGTGGACTTCAGGATACACAAAAACACAATTGCCAAACAGAGGCTGAAAGCCAAGTTCAGTACCCATGAGGACAACCTCAACCAGGATCTTGAGTTCATGTCACACTACAGGTGACCCCACCACAGTGTACACTCTCACTCACATACATGCACATACACACAAACACACACACACAGACATTTAAACATGATCACACTCACACACTCACCCAGACCCTCATACACACACACCCTCACACACTCAAGCATACACATACACATTCACTCACACACACTCTCTCTGTCTCTCCCATACACACTCTCTCATTCTCTCTCTCCCTCACACGCATGCACATATACATATAAGTCTATAGGGTGAATTTGCATTTCCAGATTTGTATTTGCAGATACATTCTACTTTATTCAAAAAGCACACAATCTGGAGGCAGTCAGTCTATGTGACATTTTATAAATTCCTACTTTGGAAACAGAACCAGTCTGACTCAAGATTGGGATACAGACAGACTCTAACCTCACACCTTTAATGCATTGTCTGAGCTGAGATGTCCTTTTTTAATAAAACTTTAAACGCGACTTGAAAGAAATTCTGGGGTTTACATATTAACGAAATGTGCAACCCATTCTAAATGATTAAAGACTTAACAGCAATCTAGATTTGTTCAATGCATCGCATTCAGTTATATGACACTTTGATCTTTTATTATAAATTCTGTGTCCTATGATCCTGCCCCACTAGCTACCTAATAAAGGAGTAGTGCTCCCAAGTAAACCTGTTGGACTATAACCTGGTGATGTGTGATTTTTAACTTTGTTACCCCAGTCTGATACTGGCACCTCCACATCTTAAGAAACTGATCAGAAACTGGTTTTATACCACCTTGCCAATCCAAGACTGATCACGTATTGTTCATGCATTGACAAGTCAATCAGAGCTTGGGCATACCACTGACTACTTACAGAACCATTTTGCAGCCAGGTACACAGCAAGAGGAAGACAGGAACTTACACAGGTTCCATTTAAGCGAACACAGCAAGAGGCAAGTGCCCAGGCAGTTGGAGGTTGTGAGCTGGTGTCCCAAAGTGACTTGACTGATTCTACAGCCTTTAATACATATCATTACTTGCTACTTATTGTGGTAAACTTAATGGATTCTGTGCAACTTGAGAAGACATATTTGTATCTGAAGTACCACAAGTACTTTTAGATGAGTTCTCCCAGCTCAATCTGTCAATGTAATTAACAGAAGTCTTACAATTAAAATAAAATACTTCAGTTTCTCCATAATTAATCTTCATGAAGCAGAAAGTCCATTTCGAGCCCAATTTGCCTTTCTATGGCAGGTAATCTGGAAGATAATTACTATCTCTTCCTTAAGAGGATTCCAGGAACTGAATCTAAACCTTAACCTCTTCACATAAAGGTGAATGCACTTCATTTTTTGCAAATGTGCTTGACTGGACATATTCCAGTTATCAGGAATAAAATACTAGATTTCCATCTGCAATATCACCTGAGGAAAACTGATTTATAGTCTGTCAACAAGATTATCAATCATGGCTCCAAAACTGCATAGGTTATACAGAAAATTGAAGGGAACACTAACACAGACAAACAGGTTGGTCTGGGTGAGAAGAATGTTAAAATTCACAAAACGAAATTGAATCTAATGCACATTAAATGCCTGAACTTTCAGTTCTAACAGAGGAAGAATGAGGTTAAGTTGCTTGGTGATGTATCCATTGTTCAGATGTGAGCCCCATATTTTAACATTTCAATGGTGCTTTTTCTTTTCAAGTTTTAAATGTAATTCTCTTTACGTTGACTTCAGGAAACCTGAGAGTTGAGATGGATGAGGATTGATCTATGCAAGAATAAATGGTCTGTATACCACTGCTTATGAACAAGGAAGACCTGGAGTGCTACTTCTCAGTTCACCAAAGTAATCTACTGGCACCCTGGCTTTGCCTTTCTGAACCCATCCCTGAGAGCTCACCATCACCTTCTCATGAGCAACTATGAATGGTCAATAAATGCGGCATCCTCATTCTGTGAATGAATAAAAGAATTCTGACCAATCCCTACCCCTATCTCCTTTGAATTCCTGGATGTGGACTCCAAATCTTCCTGATCTCCCCTCCAATCTCTAGCTTCTGATTTCTCTAGTCTGCTGTAATAGTCTCTAATCTCACAATTCCATCATCTCCACCCCACGTAACGACTGAGAAAACTGGCCTCTGCACTCCCCCACCAACATCACCAGCTGATCTCCATTAAGACTCAACTCAGTTTTCCATCCCCTTCTCCCCAGTACATGGTGAAACATTACACCATAAACCTGCTTCCAGACAGTAGGAGAAAATAGGACAAACACAGCGATGTCGAACTGTACAGCATGGAAACAGACCCTTCAGCATAACTCATCCATGCCGACCAGATATCCCAACCCAATCTAGTCCCATTTGCCAGCATTTGGCCCATAACCCTCTAAACCCTTCCTAGTCATATACCCATCCAGATGCCTTTTAAATGCTGTAATTGTATCAACCTCCAACACTTCCTCTGGCAGCTCATTCCATACACGTACCACTCTCTGCGTGAAACAGTTGCTCCTTAGATCCCTTTTATATCTTTCCTCTCTCACCTTAAACCTATGCCCTCTAGTTCTGGACTCCCCCACTCTAGGGAAAAGACCTTGTCTATTTAATTTATCCATGCCCCTCATGATATTATAAACCTCTATAAGGTCACCCCTCAGTCTTTGACGCTCCAGGGAAAACAGCCCCAGCCTGTTCAGCCTCTCCCTATAGCTCAAACCCTCCAACCCTGGCAACATCCTTATACATCTTTTCTGAACCCTTTCAAATTTCACAACATCTTTCCGATAGGAAGGAGACCAGAATTGCACGCAATATTCCAACAATGGCCTAACCATGTCCTGTACAGCTGCAATAGGACCTCCCAACTCCTGTACTCAATACTCTAACCAATAAAGGAAAGCCTACCAAATGCCTTCTTCACTATCCTATCTATCTGTGACTCCATTTTCAAAGAACTATGAACCTGCACTCCAAGGTCTCCTCGTTCAGCAACACTCCCCAGAACCTTACTATTAAGTGTATAAGTCCTGCTCTGATTTGCTTTTCCAAAATGCAGCACCTTGCATTTATCTAAATTAAGCTCCATCTGCCACTCCTCAGCCCATTGAAATGGACAGGACCCGGCACGTTGACTCATCCAGCTTGTCTTCACAACTACAATGTCTTATGTAACATAGCTACTCCACACCAGACCTCTCAAGTGCCACGAAATAAAGCACACAAAGAGAAACTGCTTTGCTCAGTTAAGGCAGGTGAGAACCTGAAAGCATTGTGACCTATTGAGGAAACTATCATGGTCTCATACTGACATCCAATCTCCAACAATATGGGTCTCAGATCGCATCTTTACTCTATACCTTTCCTCTATTTGTGGCCTTCCTCATCCTTTGCTCTCTTATTTCCATTCCAGACAACCTTTGTTGAAGGCCTCCTAACATACAGTCTTTTAATTTTGGTGTTTACAATCAGAACTAAAACATATTAATCAGATCTTATTGCTGAATTGAGCAGAATGAGGAAATCTGCTTTTTCATACAGCATGAATGAAAACCTGCTATTACTGCACCACCACCACCACCGAGTCCCACCTTCTCCTGCTCCACCCCTTTCTCTAAGTACTGAAGTCATCTGTTCCAACGATGAAATGGAAAATAAAGTGACTAATTTGGAAATTCAGTTAAATCCTTTACTGTTTTGTTATCTCTCTAATTACAACACTGCTGTCTAATATTTCCATTAAAAAGAAAAAATATTATTTATTGGTTAATCATTATGAACCTCTGTAAACTTTGGTCTCATCTCTTTCTACATTATTGTGGTACTGGAAGGCTTTCCACAATGATTAGAGAAAATTGAGCTTGCACATGTAGTTAATGTCCTAAAGTCATAGAGGTGCTCCAGTACAGGTGTCCCCAGTCAAACACTACATCACAAATGTGCTTCCAAACAATAGGAGAGAATGATACAAACATACGTGACAATATGGACAGGACTAGACAAGTTGACCTATCCAGCTTGTTCTCAACTACATTGCCATGAGCATCACAGCATAGGTACTGCACACCAGGCTACAATGTAATCAAATGTAAATACACTTCCCTAAGTTAAGCCAGGTGATAACCCAAAAGCATCGTGATCTACTGAGAAAACCTGGTGTTGGTGATGTGTTATCAGAGCTGAAAAATGTGTTGCTGGAAAAGCACAGCAGGTCAGGCAGCATCCAAGGAGCAGGAGAATCGACATTTCAGGCATAAGCCCTTCTTTTTCAGCTCTGATCTCCAGCATCTTCAGTCCTCACTTTCCCCGATGTGTTCCCATAGTCTTAACAGACCAAAGGAGCTGCTCTCTCATGGGAGAGAAAGCGACTGGTGGTGATTTAACCTGAGGGTCACCAGACCTCAGGCGAGGGAAGAGGTTGAGAAGGAGAATCCTTCATGGTAATCCCAAACCAGTGGTGGGAATTTAACCCATGCTGTTGGCATCCCCACTGCTCTGTAAACCAACAATCCAGCCAACTGAGCTAAACCGATTCCCACTGAGAAAACTATTATGTTGTAATTGTATCAACTATTATACACGTGCAAGACTTCAAGCATACAATTTTAGAAAATGAATGCATGGTGATGGCAGGATTTCATGATCATTTCTAATGATCAGTAAAAAACTCCCTGAAATGATTTACACTAATTCAAGAACAACCGAGAAGGTACATCAGATAAAAGCTGTCTTACGTTCTGTTTTCCAACAATATTATCAAATGGAAGTTCAGGACTCCAGGAACCTTCAGTAAATGTTGTGGCACTGTTTCTACTGTCAGGAGGTGTACTGGATTCTTTCATAATGTCTTCAGGCAAAGTCAACAGGCTTTCTTCTGGTTGCTTGATCAGGTACGATTCAATATTGTGTTTTCTCAGAAACTCATTTCTCTCTTTCCCATGCCCTTCTTCAACCTCATAATCATTATTTAGACAATCCAGTGTTGCTTTAGAAATGTGAATCCTCCTGCAAACAAACAGAGATACAATCAGTTCCCTCCAAGGAACCATCCCGTCCACAAGTGTTTATAACAAGAGCGTTTTAAATTTATTATTCAAAAAAGAATAAATTGCTTATGCCTTGTATAAAGGTCATGATATCTACCCAGGGATTCCACCAGACTCCAGTTTGTTTGCAATATCAACATCCCAGGACCAGACATCAAATTGCCATTTCCGAAGCCCAAGCACTCCACAAAGCACTGATCCAGAGTGTATTCCTATACGCATATCAATCTCATGTTTTGTGTGGACTCTCACATATCTAGCCAAAAAAATGAGATAAAAATTACTGAAGTTTTCAAACATTAAAACAAGCAAACTACTATAACCTTAAAATTGTAAGGCAAATACAAATGGATAATAGCTTCAATAAAACAATGATGTAAAATCTTTAAGTGGTAATATTCAACAAAATAATACCATCACATATATATTAACAAACAATCACATTTTAGTTAAGGGTCAGTTTTCCACTTGTGCACTCCTGTTTTAAAGTAACTGCCTGCACAATTATCAGATAATGCAACTTTTAATCTCTCTTCATGGACGCTGCCTAATGCTCTGTTGTCTATTTCCAGCATTTTCTTTTTATTTTCAGATTTCCAGCATCCGCAGCATTATGCTTTTCCTTTTACTGTTAGTTATTTAAAGTTTAGACATTTATAAAATTTGCTTAATTAGTTCAATTAACAAATATTTGCTGCAGAAAAATTATAGTCCTTTTATCAACAATTTAGTGTCTTCTTCAGTGTTACTGATGTCTTAACAGCTGGACCTTTCCAGACAGCACACGCTCATAAATTGAGTTTGAAGGCACAAGAGGGATCTTGAACTGGCAAATCATTACAATAAAACACATTATAACCCAGTTGCATGTGACACTTAAAGTACAATGGTGACATTTTGTTGTATTTAAGTGCCAGTCATTTCTCAAGAGAGAACTGTTAAATGTCAAAAAGTGAATCTTAGTCATAGAGTCATGGAGATGTACAGCACGGAAACAGACCCTTTAATCCAACTCATCCATGCCGACCAGCTATCCCAATCTAATCTAGTCCCA
The DNA here is from genome assembly GCF_047496795.1 of Chiloscyllium punctatum. Lineage (NCBI taxonomy): Eukaryota > Metazoa > Chordata > Chondrichthyes > Orectolobiformes > Hemiscylliidae > Chiloscyllium > Chiloscyllium punctatum. The sequence continues at coordinate 61,593,006 of NC_092743.1, forward strand.
CTTGCCAGCACCGGGTGCATATCCCTCCAAACCCTTCCTATTCATATACAATATTCATATACCAGATGCCTTTTAAATTTTGTAATTGTACCAGCCTTCATCACTTCCTCTGGCAGCTCATTCCATACACACACCACTCTCTGTGTGAAAAAGTTGCCCCATTAGGTCTCTTTTATATCTTTCCCTTCTCTCCCTAAACCTATGCCCTCTAGTTCTGGAATCACCCACCTCAGGGAAAACACCTTGTTTATTTACCCTATCCATGGCCCTTTATGATTTTATAAACCTCTATTAGGTCACTCCTCAGCATCTGATGCTCTAGGGAAGACAGCCCCAGCCTATTCAGCCTCTCCCTATAGCTCAAATCCTCCAATCCTGGCAACATCCTTGTAAGTCGATCTTATGATCAGTTCTTGAGGCAACTGTCTTCACCTAACCTAATGGCCACAGGTCTTCTCTTTACCTAATCTTTAAAATCCACGTATTAAAATAAGATATCACACATTGACGCTTACGTGTTATTTTTAATATTAAAACCGTTCATGAAGAAGAAAAATAGACCCAGTGTACTATAAGTTGGCAGTAATCAAACATTGGAGTCACTAACCCATGTGGATTCTGAAGGCGGGCAAGGAGTAATGTTGGTGCTGCCACCACTTTGTTATGAAGTAGCAGGGGGTTCAGTGACCACAGTGCTGCTGGCTGTATCTGTGCTCCAGAGGGGACTGTATTGTAATGTACTAACATGTGGTATAGTTAGCCTTCTGCTCTTAACAGCAGACTGTCCCTTTTAAAGGCATTGAGTACTATTGCTACAAATTATAACGTGTACATATGAAAACCAGAACAGAGAGACTTTTCAGTGTAACAGATGTAACAGTGGAGGTGTTATTTTTGGGAGTGGACAGAAGGAGATAAGCTACTGTTCCTTTACGGTTGGGAAGCCAATTTGGAGCACTTCAGAAAGGGTAGCAAGTAGAGGTTCAAGACAGTCTCTTCACCTGGATCTGAGGAATTGGATGAAGTGCCACATGGTACAATAATCTCACTTGGACAAAGTCAGTGAATCCACCTTCATTCTTTTACACCAACGTCTTATGTTTCACAATGTAGCACAACCCATTACTCACGCATCAGCACTTGCTGGTACTCAGGACATGGACCTAACATCCAAATACTCAACTTCATTTTCACAAACTACCATTGGTGGCAGATTCCATCCTACTCAGAGCTGCATCCACATACCCTCAGCTATTTAGCTTTTGCAGGCACCATGACATTCTTCCCTCTTTCTTCTAGGCTAAGAATTAAAGGGAACAGCGCAGAAGCAGTGGAGAGCAAGGACGTTGCATCTCCTACAGATTACAGAGATAGCCTACAGCATCATGAAACTAACTGCCTTTGCCATTGTTGAGATCATTGAGAATGATGGCATGTTCCTGTCCTGTACCCCTTGTCAACCTCCTCGCACCCTCTCATCCTGTGATCTGGTTTTCAGGTTTTCTATTTTCAACCATTGCAGCAGCCCCAGCAGAATGCGAGAGCACAGCAGCATAAAACTGACAAGCAGGCCCCCTCACTTGGTCTAATATTTTCAGACACTAGCATAAATACCTTTCAGGCTAGTGAGTAGAATGTGCACATTGTAAATCATTCGGGCCTGAGTGGGCTACAGTCCTACCAGGGCTAGAGGGCATATTATCAGCTAGTTTATCAGATGGCGAGGTCAATGAACAGTTCCACCCACAGAGGACTCAGATAAGGGTTTCTGAGTGTGGCCAGAGACAGAAAGGTCTAAGTCTGAAATGTGTAACCATGATCAGTCGTGATAGGCAAGCAGAGCCTCAGCAATGTCTTGGCCACTCAGACACTATCTGTCCCAGGATTGGCTCCAGCACTAACAAGCCTCACTGCCAAGTAAGCTCCCTCTACCCGGGCTGCAGAACCCGGGACAACTCTCCGTGGAAAAAGAACCTTTTGAGGGCTCTTTGGTGACACGGGGAACATTTTGCGCTATATAAATGTATGTTTGGATGAATATGTTTTGTATTGTGCTCTATTTGTTTGTTTGTGCCTCTGTGTAGCCCTGATTGGTACAGTACCATACGTAAAGTCATGCCACAGAATGGAACATGGATCAAAGTCTGTGTCGAGAGCCTACTACAGTATGTGATAGCAAGACAAACAAGGTGTATGTGGGGCAAAGGGTTCTGCTGGCACCATTGCCTATCTTGATCAAAACATCAATGTTCTTTCCCCAGCCTCTGAGTGGATAAGTGTGGATTAAATGGTCAGTGGGATCTGTTTGGGCATGTGTACAGTATACAGGGAGCTAATGCATTAGAACTGTCAGGAATAAGGGATCTCAGTGCCTGTCTCCTGTGCAGTGTGTAGGGTCTGTGTGGAATTCATGGAACAGATCCACAGAATTCACACTTTAAAAAGGCCTTTCAGCCCATCAACTCTGCACCAAGAAAAAAAGGTATTTAAATGTACACTCATCTCACTTTACAGCACCTGACACATCGCTGTGAATGTTTTGACAATCCATGGGTCCAGCCAAACTATTTTTAAAGATTCCTAACTCAACTACCCTCTCAGGCAGTGCTTTCCAGTTTCCCACTACCGTCTGGATGAAAAAACTTTTTCTAAAATCCCCTCTAAATCTCTGCCTTTCATCTTATAGCAATACCCTTCAATTAAGGGGAAAGGCAGCTTTCATTCCACTCTATCATTAACCCTTGTATTCCTACATGCCCTCAATCAGGTCTCCTCTCTGTATTTCTATTTCTAAAGAAAACAACCAGAGTTTGGCTAGGCTCCTTTCAGATCTAAACTGCTCCATCCCAGGCAACATCCTGGTGAATCTCCTCTGGACCTCGTTCAGTGCAATCACATCTAGACTGCTCTGCCTCAGTTAGGTGGAAGGATGAGTCAAAAGCAAAAGACGGTTTAAAGCTTGGCAAATTGATTTGAATTAGCAGTAATTTTTGCCTGTTTTACTGATACATTTATGAACTTCCCATTGTGAACAGGAGTATTGTTCACAGCCTCACTCTAAAAGCTCAAACAAAAGTTTGCATTTCCAGATTATTCAATGTTATTTCATGGTAGATCTGAAATAGTTCTCAAAACCAAGACTTCTTGTTCTGTATTTCCAGCAAATCTGTGTTGGATCTGCTAATGACGTGGACAGACTTGGGTTAGGTGTATAGAAAGGTGGCCATGCCCAGTGACTCCTATTAATTTTATCAGCCTCCTTAAAATTTCTGCTACATGCAAGAATAATGCATTTATAGAAGTAGTAACTAAAATTCTTACAATGCTAAAAAATTGGACTTGCATAGCATTAAAATTTACACCAATATTCAAAATTACACTGCAATTTTAGAAAGAGATTTATAATATATAATCCATGATAACAAGTTGCCATTTTTACTTGTATCTCCAATAAAGCTTTACAAAATTGTGGGATAAATGAACAGAGACTCTGTGATGAATGATATTGGTTTAGACATAAATATTGTCTAGAATATTAAAGGAACACATCTGATTTTTGTCAAATAGTATCATTTTATGCCAACTATGAGAGCAAATGGGACTTCCTTTAACATGTTATACCAAAAGCCACCACCTCTCAACCTGAGATTTAGGGTAATAAAGTTACACAATAAAGTAAACCCACATAATACAGTTGTGGCTCAGTTGGTGAAACTGTCTCCTTTCAATTAGAAGGTTATGGCTGACATAATGTTTTTTAAAAAAAGGAGCAAGTGAGGACTGCAGATGCTGGACAGTCAGAGTCGAAAAGTGTGGCTCTGGAAAGGTACAACAGATCAGGCAGCATCCGAGAAACAGGAGACTTGACGTTTCAGGCAGAAGCCCTTCATTGGGAACGTGAATTTTAAAAAAGTAATTTTTTAAAAAACTCAACCTGCTCAGCCACATTAGGACATATCTGCAATGCAAGATAGGACCAGAACCCAGCCTTTCTTGCCCAGAGGTAGCAACAAGAGAACTATGCCTTGAGACTCCAGTTTACACACTTAGGTTTCTAGCGTGGGCCTTGAATTCCCTAATCTTCTAACTTGGAAGCTAAAGCATTACCACTGAGGTGACGCTGATACATTTTAATAGATCTACTGCAAGTATAGTTCACTGGGAGGTGAGCAAAATAGATGTTTTATTAATTAAATATGTTGGCGGGTTAAATAAGTATCACAAATTTTCTTGCATAATTTACAAATGCCATTAATCCACAAGTAGCATGCTCTAGCTGCAAATTGGAAACCAATATTTGTATCAATACACAATTTTTATTGTTGACTGCACATTTAACCACTACATTTTATTATTCTAATTGTAATGAGTCAAAATATTAATGTCCAGTCCAGTTAAATATAAGAAACATTTAAATCCCCAGGAAAATCAATATGTAGTATGTTTATTCATTTCAGTAATAATCATTATTAAATGCTTTAAATGCATTACAAACAGGAAAGTCTTGCGTTTCTAGCACTGATCATGACTTCAGGATTTTTTCTGCTAAAAAGCCATTGAGGTAATTTTGAACTTTAGCCACTGTTGCAATATAGAGAATACAGCAACAATTTTTTTTTAAATTGCAAAATTCCACAGACATCAATATGATAATAACCTGATAATATTGTTTTTTAGTGATGCTGACTGAGGGTTAAAAATTAGCAAGAGACAATGTTCTTTGAAATGGTTCTTTAAAATGGAATTGCTTACAACCACTGATAGGACAGTAGGATTTAATCTGAAAATGTGTTGCTGGAAAAGCGCATCAGGTCAGGCAGCATCCAAGGAACAGGAGAATCGACGTTTAGGGCATAAGCCCTTCTTCAGGAATGAGGAAAGTGTGTCCAGCAGGCTAAGATAAAAGGTAGGAAGGAGGGACTTGGGGGAGGGGCGTTGGGAATGCGATAGGTGGAGGGAGGTCAAGGTGAGGGTGATAGGCCGGAGTGGGAGTGGGGATGGAGATGTCAGGAAGAAGATTGCAGGTTAGGAAGGCGGTGCTGAGTTCGAGGGATTTGACTGAGACAAGGTGGGGGGGGGAGGGGAAATGAGGAAACGGGAGAAATCTGAGTTCATCCCATCTTCCACCTGGGAACCCTCCAACCACAAGGGATAAACTCGGATTTCTCCAGTTTCCTTATTTCCCTCCCCCCACCTTGTCTCAGTCAAATCCCTCGAACTCAGCACCGCCTTCCTAACCTGCAATCTTCTTCCTGACATCTCCATCCCCACTCCCACTCCGGCCTATCACCCTCACCTTGACCTCCCTCCACCTATCGCATTCCCAACGCCCCTCCCCCAAGTCCCTCCTCCCTACCTTTTATCTTAGCCTGTTGGACACACTTTCCTCATTCCTGAAGAAGGGCTGATGCCCGAAACGTCGATTCTCCTGTTCCTTGGATGCTGCCTGACCTGATGCGCTTTTCCAGCAACACATTTTCAGCTCTGATCTCCAGCATCTGCAGTCCTCACGTTCTCCCAGTAGGATTTAATGTCTCATCTGAAAGCAGCATCTCTAACAGCTCAGCACTCCCTCAGTACGAAAGAGGAATTTCATTTCTTATGATTTGTGCTCAAGTACTGGAGAAGCCCTTAAACCCACAATGTTTTAACTGAGACGTACAGTTTCACCAGTTGAGCCATAAATGATATTACGTATGTTTACTGTATTATGTATCTATTGTGTAACTTTATTATCTTAAATCTGCACTTGTAATATGCTTCAGCATACTTGCATAATTGTGATGAAATTACCTTATTGCCTTGATCATGCTAAGACCCATTTCAACACAGCAGTGTGCGTGGTCTTGACGTGGTTCAGGAAGTCCAGAAACACAGTAGTAGCAATCTCCCAAAATCTTAATTCTAAGGCAGTGATGCTCCTAAAAATTATTAAAAATACATTAGTTTAACTACTACACTGCACTGTATAATTGTGTTAGTGGAACTCTTTACATGCACAGATGCATCATTTTCATAATTTAGCATTTATTAAGCCTCTGACAAATTTGCTGAGGGAAGAAGCAAAAATTGGTAAATTTCTCTTCAATGCTCAAACGCATTATATCAGTTGTCTGGGGAAAAGCATGACAGAAACTGTAAGAAAACAATCTCAAGCATCCTTTACATATCACACCTTACTTAAAATAAGCAGGCCACATAGGAAGCACTTAAAAATATACTTAAATTAAAATTTAAGTAAGTACATTTTGTTAGTAAACATTGTGACACATTACAACAGGTCACATATTAGAAATGTATTATTCTGTCTGGAAAATATAATTGCATAAATTACAGATAATATGCAATGTAAATGAGTCTTTCAGCTAATTATTGAGTACCGAGGGATATGCCCTATTCTAAGGAGCAAGACCTTCTTAGAGGTGCTATATTTCTCTGCCGATTTAATTACAAAACACAGTATGGTTGAAATTAGTCTTTGCTTCTGGCAAAAAATGGACTGAAAGCAAACTGGCATCAAATGGAGAAAAAATTATTTTAATTTACCCATCTCCTGAAAGATATATAGATACCGTAAACAATTGTTTTCTTAAACTACATGCAAGCAAAAAATTACAGCTAAAAAGACACTTGGACATCAATGGTGAAAATATCATTAGAACTGATCAAGCAAATCAAGAAAATATGTCAGATGGCAAATAATATTAATAAAATTCACTGAGAGATTGTACTGAAGAAACGTTGATGAGAAATGAAAAACTCTTTATTCTTATGCTCAAAGGAAGCAAGTCTCCAATATTATAAGTAAAGTCAATGGTAAATAAAACCAAATAGATAGCTCACAGGGAATCCAAAATAGGTATAAGACTCAGCTCTGAAGTCAATCCTAATCTTCGCAGCTCAAGAACCCAGCACTTGGATTATGTTTCAATGTCTTATCTGACAGCTGCATCCACAGCTTTCCCCGTTCATCTCAAACCCTGCTCAAATTAAACTCAAGAAGTAGATAGAGCCTTGTCGGGTTCCTGGTCTGGGACCACCTCTTGGGGCTTTAACCCTAATTGAACTCAAGCACACCTGTCTTTGGCAGGTTTATATCCATGTTGTGGAGCACTTTTAGAATAATGAACTCAGAGAGGTTAAGTAACTTCACAGAAGCGAAAATGAAAAAAACTGATTTTTTTCAATTAGATAGAGTTGGGGCAGAAAATGTATCCATTATGAGAGGTAGAAATAGTCTAAGGGTTTGGAGCTATTTCTTTTGGAAGAGAGATTAACTTCTGGAATAATTTGACAGAAAATGCAGCAAGTGTAGTTTCACTGCCAGTAATCAACAGGGAGTTGGACAAGTTCTCAACAGTGGTAAACATGTGTATGCACAGAAGACATTTGGGTTTTACCTTATTACCTAGCGACCAGCTTCAGAATCAGAAACAAATTTCACAGAAATTTCTCCTGGACCAGTCATTTTATTTTGCCTTTTCAAAATATTGCATGATGCAGTGGTCTCTGTTGGAGTTGGAGGGTAGTGGGCAGAATATGTAAATAGTTTTCAAAAAATACACAGTGCCTTGATAGGTTCTGAAAGACCATCCATCGTATGTCACGTATTTTTACATAAACTTTGGTCATGTGCTCTAATATTACCTTGTGTTGTTCAGTGTCAAATTGTCTTTGTGAAGCTGCTTGGAACATGTTCTTACATTAGAAGTGTTAGCTAAAAGCAAATTGCTGTTTACAGATTTTCAGTGTCTATTTTCTTCAATAATAAATGAATTTCTTCTGATTAAAATGCACTTTTGACAAGTCTAGCTGTAAGTGCCCATTGCAAATCAGTACTTAGCTTTCATCAAACTTTCAACACTATGAACATTTCACTTATTATTGAGTTATGTATCAGGTTTTTCTGATTATTAATTCAAATTAGTAGAGAACCCTGACCGATTCTTTGAAGAACTGTTTAAACAGGTCCAGAAATGGCCACCAAGTATATGGGCAAAGGTACTAAATGAGTACTTCTGTCTTAACCAAATTTTAAAAAAATGATAGCAATGGCTCAGTTGAAAAGGTGGATATTGAGCAACTGAGCAGTACAGTGATAGATAAAGAAGAAGTGCTAAAGAGACCGTTAGCACTCCAGGTAGAAAAATTGTCAGACTCAAATGGGATACATCCTAGATTGCTGAGACAGGTAAAGGAGCAAATTGCGGCGATGTTGACAGAAATTATCCAGACCTCTTTGAAACAGGATTAGTCCTAGCAAACTGGAGGACTGCAAAAGTGATGCAGTTGTTTAAGAAAGGGGCAAAGGGTCACCTAGGAAACTACAGACCTATTAGCTTGACATCAATAGCGGAAAAACTGACAGAGGCCATAATATGGGATAAGATAAATATACACTTAGAGAAAAATATGTTAACACCACACAGTCAACATGTCACGTTGACTTTGGCAAGGCCAGGTCATGTTTGTCAAATTTAACCAAATATTTTGACAAGGTGACATAGGCAGTGGATGAGGGTAGTGCTGTAGATGTTGTATATTTGAACTTTCAGACAGCATTTGATGCCACATGACAGGTTGGTTAGCAAATTAGAAATGCTTGGGATTGATGGATCCTTGGCAGCGTGCATTAGAAGTTGTCTAAAAAACAAAAAACAGAAGGTAGGTATAGAACAGCGTTTCTCAGACTGAAGGTGAGTTGAAGATGGTGTTCCCCAGAGATTGGTGTTGGGACCTTTGATTTTTCTGATTTATGTTAACAATTGGAGATGACTGTTGAGGGTAAAATCTTTAAATTTGTAAGTGAGGGAGAATAGTGAATTGTGAGAGGATGATGCTGAGTGACTTCAGAGGAACATTGACTGATTGAACAAATGAGCAGACAACAGAAAGATAAATTTCAATGCAGAGAAACGTGAGATAATGCATTGTGGTCAAAGAAACACAGAACAATGGTACAACTTGAGGGGAGTATAGGAGCAGAGGGACCTCGGGGTTCACGTGCATAATTCTCTGAAGGTGGCCAGTGAAGTTGAAACAATTGTTAAGAAAGCTTATAGGATCCTTGGGTTTATAAATAGAGGCATAAAGCAAAGAAATGATGTTACACTCTAAAAATCATTGGTCAGATCACACTTAAGAGTATTAGGCTTAATTCTGGGCATCTTATTGAAGGAAGAATATTAAAGCCCTGGAGAGAGGGCAAAGGAAATTTATTAGGATTACATCAGGAATGAGGGATTTTAGATACAAGGAAAGATGAGAGAAATTGGGCTTATTCTCCTTGGTGCACAAAAGATTAAGAGGTGACCTAACTGAGGTTTTCAAAATTTTGACAGGGTAAAGAAGGATATTCTGTTTCACTATTTGGTATGTCAGTAACTAGTGGTCACAATGTCAAGCTTGTCAGCAAGAGAGCTAGGGGTGGAATGAGGAGAAATTTCTTTACTCAGGAGAGCTGTTAGGATTTGGAATGCAATGATTGGGAGAGTGGTGAAGGTAATTCCATAGGAGGTTTCAAAAGAGAGCTTGACATAAAATTGCAAGTGACCATTTAGAAGGCTACGGAGATAGGGCTGGAGAATGGAACTAGCTGGCTAGCTCTTTCAAGAAGCCAGTACAAACAGAATGGGTCAATATATCTCTTGCTGTACTGTAAATTATAGAGTCATAGAGATTAAATTACCTATAGCGCGGAAACAGACCCTTCGGCCCAACCAGTCCACACCGACTCTCCAAAGAGTAACCCACCCAGACCCATTTCCCTCTGACTAATGCACCTAACACTATGGGCAATTTAGAATGGCCAATTCACCTGACCTGCACATCTTTGGACTGTGGGAGGAAACCCACGCAGACACGGGGAGAATGTGCAAACTCCACATAGACAGTCGCCCAAGGCTGGAATCAAACCTGGGACCCTGGTGCTGGAGGCAGCAGTGCTAACCACTGAGCCACCATGCCGCCTACAGTACAGCATGGATGTACAGCATCTCCATGACTCTATAATTTACAGTACAGCAGGAGACCATTTGACCCATTCAGTTTGTACTAGCTCCTTGAAAGAGCTAGCCAGCTCGTTCAATTCTCCAGCCCTATCTCTGTAGCCTCCTAAATTTATCACTTGCAACTTTATGTCCAGCTCTCTTTTGAAACCTCCTATGGAATTACCTTCACAACTCTCCCAGACAGTGCATTCCAAATCCTAACAGTTCTCCCGAGTAAAGAAATTTCTCCTCATTCCACCCTGAGCTCCATTTCTATGATTCTAATTAGCAGATGCATTGTTGTCATTTAACTCTACAATTACTGACATCCCCCAATGGGCTGATACTGATCTTGTAACAATCAAATGAATCTTTTGTAGTAACATGATATCATGTGTATATGCATACATATAAACATATTAGGAACTGGAGTAAGCCATTTAACACTTCAAACCTGCCGCACCATTTGGTAAGATCATGGTTGATCTGACTGTGGCCTCCACTTGGCTTTCCTATCTACCCTATTACCTTCTAAATCTCTACTTCAATTCAGAATCTAACTTAGCGTTAATGTTCAATGACTGTCTCTCCACTGCTCTCTAGGGAGGAGAGTTCCACAGAGTAACAACCCTTTCAGAAAACAAGAAATCTTCACATGTTAATCTTAAACGGGAGAATCCTTATTTTTAGACTGACTCTCCTAGTTTGAGTCTCTCAGAAGAAACATCCTCTCATCTTACCAATGCTTTGTAGCAGAATTTCCCTACGTTTGCATTCCAATGCCATTACGAATAAATGGCATTTTGGAAGTTGGTTCCTAAATGTGGGCACAAATGATGCACCTTTGGCAGGATGTAAACATACCTAATCAGTGATTTTTCTTTCCATTGAAGTCAATGACAAAAATCGAACAGGGTTTACACTAGGTAGCCAGTCTGATGTTGGTGTTTCTCAGCCCATGGTGCACAACCTAATATTCAAGTGCAATCTCATAAATGAAATGGAACATTTTAAAATACCTTGCTTTAATCTCTATATGATACCCTTTGCTATACTGTCAAACAGTCTATTTTCTTTGCAACCTGAGAGAATAAAGTTGATTAGATCCCCTCCTGTGTGGAAATAGGCTCTTCAGCCCAACAAGTCCACACTGACCCTCCAAAGAATAACCCACCCCCCTCTGCCTAATGCACCTAACACCATGGGCAATTTAGCATGGCCAATTCACCTGATCTGCACATCTTTGGACTGTGGGAGGAAACTGGAGCAAACCTACACAGACACAGGGAGAATGTGCAAACGCCACACAGTCACCCGAGGCTGGAATTGAACTCCGGTCCCTGGTACTGTGAGGCTGTTGTGCTAACCACTGAGTCACTGTGCTGCCCTTGCTGAGATGTTCACCAAGATTCAGCAATGCCCAGTGGCATTAAAATCCCTCCACCGTGTTCCTACTGTGTGTATGTCCCATATCTCATTTTTGACAGATCGTGTCACTTTATATTTATCTGCATTTAACATACTTGCTATTCATCTCTGCATAAAGCAAATATCTCTCTGAATTCTCTGGTGATTCTAGATAGTTGCCACTGACCCTCCTGTGCTGTCATTCTTAAATTTAAACAACTTTGAAATGATTTAAAACTCATAAATTTGGTAAATAGAAATATGGAAACAATGTGAACCATATTTTTGAATAATAAACACAAAAAGCCAAGAAATAAATCCTTATGAAAGAGTTGGTTAGCCTTTGATTAGTGACCTGTGCTTGAAAACTATTTCTCCTTATTTATTCTTTCAAAACCCTTTCAACACCTTTATCTCACCTCTTTTTATCCTTCTCTGCTCCAAAGTGAACAACTTCAGTTTCTCTAGTGTCCCCATCACGGTTCCCTCTAATTCGTCCTTCGTTTGCACAGACTGCTGAGGTCCATGTGTGACAGGACTTCCGAAACCAGATGTCAATGTTACAATCTGCATTGCCATGATGTGTTGAACATTAGAATAGCTGTGCCCATGCGTAGCCTTGAGGAAATGCTGCTCAGCATTAAAAAAACAATGAATCCTGACCCTCTGTCTTTTGTGGTGTTAATCAAATCTCAGTCCACTTTATCCCGAATATTCTTTGTGCTCCTACCTTGTGCAATAATCTTTTATGAGGCACCTTGGCCTCCTGGAAACCCAAATACACTATATCTATCTGTTCCCCTTTATCAACTCTATTCATTATATCCTTAAAGAACTCTAGCAAATTTGTCAAACATGATTTCCCTTCCACAAAATCGTGCTGACTCTGTTTGATTGCATTAAGCTTTTCTCAATATCCTGGTATTTCTTCCTATAAAACAGATTATGTGTCTGCTTCAGTCCCATTAGTTTGTCAATACTTTATCCCTTGTGATAGAGACTGTTGTAAGATCTTTCCTCCTATTAGTACTTTGCTCATCTGTCATCTTTAGGATGTTTATTGTGTTCTCCACCATGAAGACTGATACAAAGTATTGGTTTAAATTATCTGCTATTTCTGTGTTCCCTATTATTCAACGATTCCACACTTACTTCAGCTCTCTACACTTTTTTATACCGAAAGAAGCAATAATGGGAGACTGGTTAGCAAGGTTAGATCACATGGAATACAGGAAGAACTAGCCATTTGGATACAGACTGGCTCAAAGGTAGAAGACAGAGAGTGGTGTTGGAGGGTTATTTTTCAGACTGGAGGTCTGTGACCAGTGGTGTGCCACAAGGATTGGTGCAAGGTTCATTTATATCACTTATATAAATGATTTGGATGCGAACACAGGAGGTATAGTTAGTAAATTTGCAGATGACAACAAAATTGGAGATGTAGTGGACAGCAAAGAAGTCCTCAGAGTCCAATGAGATCTTGATCAGATGGGTCAATGAGCCAAGGAGTGGCATACAGAGTTTAATTTAGATAAATGTGAGGTGCTGCATTTTGGAATGGCAAATTATATTGGAAAGGCAGGATTTATATACTTAATGGTAAGGTCCTAGGGAGTGTTGCTTCACAAAGAGTGCAGGTCCATAGTTTCTTGAAAGTGGAGTCACAGGTAGATAGGTTAGTGAAGAAGGAATTTGGTATGCTCTCCTTTATTGGACAGAGCATTGACTATAGGAGTTGGGAGGTTATATTGCAGCTGTACAAGACAGTAGTTAGGCCACTTTTGGAATATTGTGCACAGTTCTGGTTTCCCTCCTATAGGAAGGAGGTTGTGAAACTTGAAAGGGTTCAGAAAAGATTTACAAGGATGTTGCCAGGGTTGGAGAATTTGAGCTACAGGGAGAGGCTGAATAGGCTGGGGGTGTTTTCCCTGGAGCGTCAAAGGCTGAGGGGTGACCTCATAGAGGTTTATGAAATCATGAGGGGCATGAATAGGGTAAACAGATTAGGTCTTTTCCCTGGGGTGGGGGAGTCCAGAACTAGAGGGCATAGGTTTAGGGTGAGAAGGGAAGGATTTAAAAAAAGATCTATGGAACAACTTTTCACACAGAGGGTGGTGCGTGTATGGAATGAGCTGACAGATTAAGTGGTGGAGGCTGGTACAATTGCAACATTTAAGAGGCATCTGGATGGGTATAAGAATAGTAAGGGCTTAGAGGGATATGGACCAAGTCCTGGCAAATGGGATTAGATTAATTTAGGATATCTGGTCAGCATGAATGAGTTGGACTGAAGGGTCTGTTTCCGCGCTGTACATCTCTATGACTCTTGTTATATGTTTTGTACATTTATCACCTATGAACTTTCATAATTCATCTTCTGCTTCCTTATTAGCTGGTTAGTGGTTTGCTGCTGGCTCCTAAAAGATTCCCAATTTTCTGCCTACCATTAGCTTTCATCACTCGGCATTCCTTAGTTTTTGACTGGATTGTTTGATTGGCCTTCTCTAAAGCTGTAACATCCTCCCAAATTATGGTGCATAAAATTGGCTGTAAGAATCTAGCTGATATCTTACTACTATTTCATAAAAGTTTTTATTTTCTTACTTCTGTACTCTTTTCCTTGTTGTACAAAGGCACGAATCCCATCCATCTTTAAAACAACCTTTCTCCTACAAAGATTTATGTAAATACAAACCCTGGTTCCACTGTTCAGTTCCCATTAAAACTATCATTTATTTTATTTTTGCCATTCCTCAACCTTCCTGCCAAAATAAATCACTCCATATTTCTCTACATTAGATCTAATCTGCCATTTTGTCAGTCTGCTTCTGTCCTTTTGAGGTTTGCCACTATCTTCCTCACAGTTTATCTGAGTTTTGAATTTTGTGGCATCTGCAAGGTTTGAAACTATAGAGTCATAGAAGTCTACTGCACAGTAAAAGGCTCCTTCGGTCCATTAAGTCTGCGCCAGTCAAAATCGGTCACCTAATTATATTATGCTCTGTATACCCAAGGTACTAATATATAATATTTCTCCTTTCTGAAAAAGAAGTGTTCACCACTATTCTATTTTCTGTCCACTTGCTGATCTCATTTCCACATGGCCTTCAACCCACAGATTAATTGCTCCTATTGAGTCTATTATGTGGTACTCTGTGAAAGAGCTTCTGGAAGTCAAAATGCACAATGTAACCAAACTCTCCATGAATTAATTAAAGAACGAGTTGCAAGAGTTATATTGTATTGGAATGTGGGTTGGACATTCCATTCTACCCAACATTAAATAACTTGTTAGCAAGGGGCTGAAGTGGCAGATTGTGGATTTGAGGCTACACTCAGATAAGTCATGATCAGCCAGATCAGCTAAGATCTCAATAAATGGTGAAGCAGGATCAAATAGATGAATAAGCCATGTCTGCTCCAAATTTGTATGCCCATATGTAACATTGCGCACACAAATGCTTAATATTGCAGGTGTAAAGCTCTGTCCTTGAGAATGCAGGCAAAAAAAAAGCATTTACTTTCTCCTACCAATTAAAAGATTCCACAGTTGGTTTAAAAAAAATTCCAGGATGCCCAATGGATTATCTGGGCCCTTTTATGAATGCAGTTTCATATCACATGATTCCCTAAGGGAGTCTTGCCCCACGTCATTTTAGTGCCTTCTGGAATAGGTTTGATCTTACTGGGTTACCCTATTATTTTAACATCAATAAGCATTTGAAACCATTTAGCATCAATATGAAAGTGGCAGATCACAGAACCTTAAGAGACACATACTTCATCAACTCAAATATCAAAGCCTAAAACACAATAACAGCAATTTACATTTATATAGCACCGTTATTGAAGAAAAGCATCGCTAGGCACTTAATCGGAATGTGATCAAGCATAAACGATACTGAACTGCAGACAGAGATATTACGACAGGTTGGTCACAAATGTGGACCATTTTACAGGAAGAGAGAGGATTGGAAAAGCATTTTGGGAAAATCATAGACACAGGCAACTGAAAGCATAGCACTCAATGACTATGCAAAGTAACTCAAGGATGCACAAAATGCCATAATTGAAGAAGCATAAAGATTTTGGAATGTTGAAGGTCTGGGAAAGGTGACAGAGACAAGTTGGGCCAAGCTCATTAAGGAATTTGAGCAGAAAGGTGAGAATTTAAAATTATCACACTTTTGGACAGAATGCCAATTTATGTTAGACTGAACAAAGATCATAGAATCCTAGTCATACAGTCAAACAGAAAAGAAACAGACCTTCGGTCCAGATTGACCATAATCCCAACTAAACTAGTTCCACCTGCCTGCACTTGGCCCATATCCCTCCAAATATTTCTTATTCATGTACTAATCTAAATATCCTTTAAAAGAACCAAACATGAATCAAAGTTTAAAAAAATCTTATACAACTGAAATGTAAAAATAGCTGTAAGAAATCTAGAAGTAAGCTTGCAATTTCAGAAGCAGCTGCAAGATCCACGCTACTTACAGTCGATGGGTGAACGGAACTTGGTGTGGGTTAGGATACAGGCAATGGATTTAATGTCTCCTGAAAAACAGCACCTCTGAAAATACAGAGTTTCCCGTGTATTGCATTTATGTATCAGCTTGAATTACACACTTAGGCCTTACAGTGTGGCTTGAAAGTGCCATTACTTCGCCAAGGGTACTTGATATTCATTTATAAATATCCTAAAATATACTTGGTGATGTCAGTTACTGATGCACAGATTTTGTTCTTTACAAAAGAAACATCCGTTGCATCTTGTTAATCTTTGAGATCCATACTATAATTCTTGCACAAATATTAACATGAGAGAAGTTATAAAAACATTAAAAGTGCACATTGAAAAAAGGGAAAAGAATGAACTGCTGGAAATAGACATCAACATAGCTTCCATAGACATTATATTCAGGATATTTGTCTGTATTCTCTTTTTCGCTATAGATGATCTATTGTGTATTTTCAGCATTTAGTATTTTTTCATTTCAGGTTTTTGGCATTTCTTAGTTTTCCTTTTATACATGAAAAACAGTGTGGAAATATACTTGAACATTGGAAGGTAAAGCTCCAACCAAAACTGACATGAAGTGTTGCCTGTGAGGCAGCAAGAATCATATCTCTGTAATTGTAATATTAAACTATCATATTGAATTGTGGATCATGATAAAGCAATGGAGGCAGATAAACATGTGGAGTGAATTTACAATGCAGCACAATTCTTGGGAATTTCTATCACTTTAAATCGTTAATCAGAAAAAATTAAAGACAAAAAGCCAAAAAAAATGTAATTTTGAATTACAATTATAGAAGGAACAAACTAAATTCTGATTATTGTATCTAGCAAGGTAAAATGACTGGCTTAACTCCAAGATGACTTTTGGGCTTGGTGTAGTACCATAATTTACATATCATATGCAGTTGTAAAGACCATCCACTGCACTTGTGCTTGATTGAACTTACATGTGCAAGTCGATCAAATCTTGCGAACAATTCATTCAGCATCCTCACCAGTTCCTGTGCAGACAGGGTTGTAGAGAGGTTGGTAAAACCTTTCACGTCTGCAAAGAGAATGCTAAATAAAACATGGAAAATATTGTATTAATTTTTTCTTTCTTTGGTCAATAAGGCAGCTACATTTCAATACTTGAGTCAGTTTAAATTATTCTATTTGCATTTTTATACTATCGGGTACCCATCAGCTTTATGGAAGGTCCCTTTCAAAATGTGTATCCATTTCAAAATGTATTTCTTTTTCTATCTCTACTGCTGTGAACATGGAGCTGGGAAAGCAGGGAGTTGGCTATTTGATTTTTATCATACATTGCATAATTAAAATGTTGGGGACAAAGGACAACCACTTCTCCTGCTCATGACAGGCCGACTTCAATAACTGTTTAAGCAAATCTAAAAGAACCATGCAAGTCAGGCAAACCTGATGAACATGACAGACAGATATTAAGAGTCTGATTATTTTCCAGGCCTTTTAACTTCGTAATTAACACGCTGGGTCATTTAAAATGGAAGATAAACTGGAAGTGTTGGTTATAATCCTAGGTGAAAGATTTGACTTCTTCAGCCAAGGTATTTCTTAAATTGAACAGAAATGGTAACAGCAAATAGACTTCTTACCTCACATTTTCATAGCGATGTATGTAGATTTTATGAAACTGGGGCTGTAATTGTTCACCATCCACACTCGACATGTCATTAATCATCTCCAATACAACAAACCGTGGTAAAACTGAAAGAACCAGCCTCTCCTTAATTATGTAAAAAAAATACGCACACATGGATATCATTAGCAATTATAGGTAATATATTCAGAGGATTCTTTAGATTTGGAAGAATTGTAATTAATACCATCCCCCTCAACTATCCTTCTCCAGCCTTCTCAATTCTGACTACCTTCTCTGTTTACTTTCATGCACTGATTTAAATTCTGCTTTCCTTTGACTCCATATACTCTTGTAGACAGATCAGTGATGCCCTTATAATTCTGAATTAGATTGAACATTGTGAAGTAATCAGAACATAGGGAGCTACAAGTAAAAAAACAGAACCTTAAAGGTTGGAATCTCAGGATTTCTCCTAGTGCCATATACAATGGAGATGAAAATTAGAAGTAAAAACTCGACAAGTGTGTGGCAGGAAAGGCGGTATTGCAGGGAACAATTTCTATTCCTGAGCTTTGGGAACTATTCTGGGGGAGATTGGATCTGTACAAGCTGGATTGATGTCACCCCAGCAGAATCAAGTCCAATATCCACTCAGGGTCATTCACCAGTATGATGCGAAAGAATTTAATATGCCGGGGTTGGAAGGTTTGAGCTAAAGGGAGTGAGTGAATAGGCTGGGGCTATTTTTACCTGGGAGTGTCAGAGGCTGAGGCGTGACCTTACAGAAGTTTATACAATCATGTGGAACATGGAAAGGGTAAATAGTCAAGGGGTGAGGAAGCCCAAAATTAAAGGGCACAGGTTTAAGGTGAGAGGGGAAAGATTTAAAAGGGACCTAAGGGGCAACTTATGCACAGAGAGGGTAGTGTGTGAATGGAATGAGTTGCCAGAGGAAGTGGTGGAGGCTGGTACAATTACAACACTTAAAAGGCATCTGGATGGGTGTATGAATAGGGAGGTTTTAGAGTGATATGTGCCAAGTGTTAGCAAATGGGATGAGAGGTCAGTTTCTGAGCTGTACATTTCTATGACATTATGACTCTAAGTGACAAAAAGGAAGAGACTCAAGAGGGGGCAAGAAAGAAAGAAATGAAAGAAATAAGAAAGTGAAAGAGCAAGGCAGAGGAAACAAGAGCTAGTAGTAAACTGAGCAACACAAAATGTGTAAAAATATTTAAAAGATACTCTATTTGATTGCGCAAAGCATTCACAATAAGGAAGATTAGAAACCCTACAGCATAGAAACAGGCTCTTCGGCCCAACAAGACTACATCGACCCTCTGGATTAGTGGTGCTGGAAGAGCACAGCAGTTCAGGCAGCATCCAAGTAGCTTCGAAATCGACATTTCGGGCAAAAGCCCCTCTGAAGAGTAACCCACTAGACCCATTCCCCTACCCTAGATTTGCCCCTGACTAATGCATTTACCTACCGACACATCCCTGAATACTATGGACAATTTACCTAGTCTGCATTTCTTTGGACTGTGGGAAAAAACCCACACAGACACAGGGAGAATATGCAACCTCCACACAGACAGTCACCCAAGGCTGGAATTGAACCCAAGTCCCATGAGGCAGCAGTGCTAACCACTGAGCCACTGTGCTGCCCAGTAAATTAGCAGCACAAAACAGTCATAAACAGGTAAGATATGATATGATTACAGAGACATGGCTGTAAGGTGACCAAGGCTGTGAACTGGAAATCCAAAGTATTCGATCTTTAGGAAGGACAGATAAAAGGGAAAAAACAGGTAGGGTAACATTTTTAGTAAAGGATAAAACCAGTGCAACAGTGAGAAAATCCAGATGTGGGAACAGTCTAGGTGGAACTAAGAATTAACACGGAGTAGAAAGTATGAGCGGGAGTTTCTATTGCCCTCCAAACAGTAGTGGTACAGTAGGGCATAGCATCACACATGAAATTAGAGCAACATCTTATGAGGTCACTACAATAATCACGAGTGACTTTAATCTGTATATAGACTGAGAAAAACATATTAGCAATACGCAAATGAATTCCTGGAATGTGTATAAGACTTTTTTTCAGACCAATATGGGAACAAGCTATCCTAGATTTGGCTTTGTGCAATGAATTAGAGTTAATTAATAATCTTGTAGTGCAGGTCCTTTAGAAACGAATGTCCATAACTTGATAAAATTCTTCACTAGGATAAAAAAGTGAAGTCATCCAATCTGAAACTAGGGTCTGAAATCTAAACAAAGGAAACAACAAAGGTATGACAGGTGAATTGGCTATGGTTATTAGGTGATGTCATTAAGAAGCTTTATGGTAGATAGGCAATGGCTAATATTTCAAGGATGAGTGCATGTATGGCAACAGTTGTACATTCCTTTATAGTGCAAAACACAACAATGAAGGAGTGTGGCCCAGATGGCAAACAAAAGAAATTAAGGTCAGTACTGGATCTAACGAGGGGTCATATAAAGCCACCAGAAAAAGTTGCAATCCTGAGAATTGACAGCAGTTTAGAATTCAGCAAAGGAGATATCAACAGTTGGGGGAAAAAATTAAGTATGAGTCTAAACTTGAAAGAAACATAAAAACAGACAGTAAAAGCTTCTATAAGCATGCAACAGTGAAAGGTCAGTGTAGACAAATATAGGCTCCTTAATGGTCTTATATGAGAGAATTGATAATGGAGAACAAGTAAGTAGTAAAGTAATTAAACAACTGCTTTTGTGCTGACTTCATGGAGGTGCCTACTTTCTCAGATGTCCTCAGGAATTGGGATCTTATGAGGAAGAGGAATTGAAAAAAAATTAATATTAATTGAAAAAAATCAATAGGATTGAAAAGATGATAAATCCTTTGGGTTTGATAATCTACAACTCAGGATACTAAAGGAGGTTGCCATGGAAATAGTGGATGTGTTGGGTGTCACCTTCCAAAATTCTGTCAGTCCTGGAACAGCCCTGGTGATTGGAAGGTGGCAAATGTAATCCCACTATTTTTAAAAGGAGCAAGAAAATAAAGAATCATGGACTGGTTAGTCTAACACCAGCAGGAAGAAAATTCTAGAGTCTATTATACAGGATGTGTTAACAGGCCACTTAGAAAATATCAAAAGGACAACTTGGATTTATAAATGGGAAACCATGTTTCACAAATTGACTGGAGTTTTTTGAGAATGTAACTAGTAGGCTAGATAATGGATGACTACTAGATAGGGAGTATTTGGATTTTCAGAAAGCTTTTATTGATGTCCCACATTAAAGAAAAGTGCAAAACTAAAGTAAATGGGATTGGGGTAATGTTTGGTATGGATTGGGAGTTGATTAGTTGATAGGAAACAGAGAGTAGCAACAAATAGACCTTTTTCAGAGTAGAAGTTGGGGACTAATGGACTACTGCAGGGATCAGTGCCTAGGCCCCAATATTAGCAACATACATCAACAATTTGGGTAAGGGAATCATATGCAATACTTCCACATTTGCTGGCGACACAACAGAGAGGTTGTGAATGGTGTGGACAACACAAACAGGCTTGTAGGCGATGCAGACACACAAGAAGTTTGACTCCATTCAGGAGAAAGCAACTGCTTGACTGGAAGAACATCTACAAACATTCAGTCCTTCCACCACCAATGCTCAGCAGCAGCAGCAGTGTATACCAGCTAAAGATACACTGCAGAAATTCACCAAAACTCTTCGACAACATCCTCCAAAACCATGACCACCACCATCTAGAAAGAGAAAGGCAGGAGATACATGGGAACATCACTTCCTTAAACCTTCTCTCCAAGGAACTAGCCATCCTGACTTGGAAATATGTTGTTGTTCCTTCAGTGTCATTAGTTCACAATCCTGGAACTCCCTCCCCAACAGCATTATAGGTGTACCTAGGCCAAATGGATGGTAGCAGTTCAAGAAAACAGCTCACAACCACTTTCTCCACGGCAATTATAGAGTGGCTGCTGGCCTGAGCAGCAAAGCCCACACATCTCCTGAGTGAAAAAACTGGACAAATTGAATGATGGGCAAATACATGGCAGGTGCAGTTTAATATGGATAAATGTGAAATTGTCCCCAGAGTAGGAAAAACAGAGTAGTTAAATATTATTTAAATGGTGACAGATTAGGAATCGTCAGACTGACTCACGGAATGGCAGGTTTGCTGTTTGAAGGATTGGGTCGACTGAGCTTGTCTTGACTGAAGTTTAGAAGAATTAAGAGGGGATCTCATTGATATTGATAAACATCTGACAGGGCTGGACAGACAAGGTGTGGGGCTAAGTTTCCCCTGTCTAGGAGGGGTCTCAGTACATTCAGGATTGAAATGAGGAGAAATTTCTTCACTTGGAATTCTCCAATGCAAAAGGCTGTGCGGATGATCTTATTGAATATAATTAAAAAATAGACACATTTCTACATGCTAAAGACATCCAGGAGTATAGGGAGAGAATAGAAGTATGATGTTATGATAAAGCATCAGCCATGATCATACTGAATGACAGTTTAGGCTCAATGGGTCAAAGGGTCTACCCCTGCTCTTGTTTTCTCCATTTCTTATGGTCCTATTTTCTATGTTTCGTTAACAGAGGGTTTTTTGTTTTCTCTTTTTATAGGAAGGCCTTGACACAAACTTTATATGTAACTTTGAATGATGGTGTAAAAAGGGAGTGGCATTCCTGACACCATGAAATTTTCCAGCATTCAACAAGGAATAGAGGTAGCTGACCCCTACATGAAGGCAGAAAACCAATTAACCCAATTCTGGCCCCAGTTTGGTGCCATTTTCTGCTGTTACCTATATTTTCCCAACACTAGGCTGACCCCCCCCCCTCCCATTGTTTAAATCCTGCCCCAATAACAAGGCTGTTGGGATGAAAGCCCATCGCACTTTCTGTCAATACTACTGTGGAGAGGTTTCTCCTTGCCCCCAACGTATCTATCAGCTTTGGGTCTCTTGTTTGATTACTTCGGTACGGGCAACTGAGGGTGCCACTGTGCTGTCTGTCTGCCTGTCTCTCTTGTTGGGCCTACCAAACTACAGCCTCAGGAGCCAACTGTTCTCCTTAGTAGGACGGTAACTTATGTAGAAAGGCATGTTGAGAGGGATACAAACACTTTATGGGGAGAGGTTAAGTCAGTGGGAAAAGAAGTTGGTGAGAGGAGTATAATGTGGGAAAATGTATAGTTCATTTTGGAAGGGAGAATAAAACACAAGTTAGATGGAGAAAACTGAGTCTGGGTGGGTTACTCTTCGGAGGTTTGGTGTGGACTGGTTGGGCCGAAGGGCCTGTTTCCACACTGTAGGGAATCTAATCTCATCTAATCTAAATGTGAAAGCAATCATTTACAAAGCTATCCCCAGAAGGCTGCACTGACACTCGCACATGATGGGTGGGCTTAAGATCCCCACATGCATCTGATATCAGGGTCCCAAAGTAAGGCAGAATATCCAGCCCATTAACTCTGTTTCTCTCTCTATGGATGCTGTCTCACTTGCTATTTCCAACATTTTCTGTATTTATTTCAGATTTCCTACAACTGACATATTTTGCGTTTGGCTACATTAGCAGCACCTGTAGTGTATTAACCCCTAAAGCTGAAATTACCCTCACTGTATGAAAAGCAAAGTAATGAAGTCCATTCTAGAGCTTGTAGAGCTGCTAAACCTGTGGCAAAGTTGACCCTTATGTTACTTAGCTTTTCAAATAATTACTGTGAGCATTCTGAATAAATCAGGTCAGAATGCTTCCTGCAAATTTTAGCCACCTGAATCACTATTCTGTATATCCTTATCAAGGATTATATGTAATTAATGTAATTTACAGTTGATTCTTTCAATGTGAAATCAGCATTGTCATTGACATTTGTAAATTTTATCACTGATGGAGATTTTGGCATATGAACTAAACTACTATTGCTTATTGGCATTACTATTTTAACATTCTCATGAAAAGGTAAAAACAGATTTAATGTAAAATCTTAGCTATCTAAATAAATGAGCACTGAAGATACTGAATGAAGAGATAAGAAATAGATGTGTAACTTTTAAAATACCAAAATGAAAAGGTTATTTAATAATGTAACAAAAGGAATGAAGTCGCCACTGAAATTTAGTCCCCCATTAGCAATATTCTTAATATATCAACATGCACGGGAATTTGCATTTCAAAGTGAGGACAGTATTGACTGCCTCAGCTAAATAATTCTTGTTCTATTATAGATGAAATGAGAAGCAAAGCTAGGTGCATTGCTAATAAAAATGTAGATTTTTTAATCTTACCTATCGCTGAGATTTTAATCGAAGACAAAATAAATTGTGCAAAATGCACTATTAACCTTCGTACTGATGCATCTACGCCAGTTGTGATTGGAGGGAAGGATACCTCAGCTATTGGTAATTTGTTTCTTTGGCCATTAATTATTAACAAACACACTTATGTGACCTTCACAAATTACTGTTAGTTTAAAAGAGTCGCCTATTTGCAAATCTTAGCTGTGAATTAATATTAGCATACCAACATTCCTCAGTAGTCCGGAGAGCAGTGGCATTGTGGTAATGTTAGAAGATCAGCAATCTAGAGTTCAAAATTAATGTTCTAGGGTCATGCATTTGAATTGCCATAGCAGATGGTGAAATTTGAATTCAATAAAAATCTCAAATTAAAAGCTGGCCTAATGGCAACACGTAACCATTACTGATTTTGTAAATACCTATCAGGTTCACTAATGTCCTTTATGGAAGGAAGCCTGTCATCTTTACTGGTCAGGTTTACATGTGAGTCCAGACCAACAAAAATGAGGTTGACTCTTAACTGTCCTCTGAAATAGGCTAGGAAGTCGATCATTCAAGGGCAGTCAGTATTGGGCCACAAATGCTGGCCTAGCTAACAAAACCACATCCCATGAACAAATAATAAATCAAAAGAAAATCTCACAATTTGAGAGACGTGCTTCAACATTCATCCCCCTAAAACTTCACAGACTAAGCAATATTTTCTTCCATCAGTTTGAACAAAAATTGTTATTAGATAATATTTGAAGTGGAGGACACAAAGCTTCAAAAGACTGCGGTATTATGTTGTTATCAATGATTATGCAAGATGCGCAATTGAAACATTTCAACCATTTTGCGCACTGGTGGAGTTGCATTTCCAGAAGCTTCAATGTAAATGATAATTAGATGAAGCACTAAATAGGAAGCACATTCACTAAGGTGCATTTTAATATACTGTCCCACAGGAATTTATACCTTCAATGTTCTAATCTATCCCACTGTCTTTGAATCTTGGCTTTGAATCAAGATGAAGATTATGTGATCAAAATCTCTGGTTTGTAATATCTAAATTTAAAAAATGATTAAAACATAATAAAATAAATTTAGAATCTCATCTCCATAAGACAAAACAATTCTCTCTTTGAGTTTTTGCGGCATGTGTCACGCTCTGTGGTCAGATTTTAGGAGATGTTTCAATCGCAAATGCACACTCGGTAAGTTCCTGCACGGACTGAAGTACATTTCATATCTGAGGTCTGTACATACATCTTTTATCAGCTTCAACCAGCAGAAGCCCCAGAGCAGTCTGTCTATAAACTCTTTCAGTTTGTTATAGGATAAGGCTACATAAAAGTAACTGCAAATATAGTTTGAGAAAAGGCAGCTTGATTATTATTCCTTGGACAGGGAAGGATCTCTGCAGTCCACAGAATAACTAACTGTATAAGTGATCACACACCCACATGCATATTTTCTCCTGAAAAAGGAAGTTAAATCTAACAAATGGACACATAGAATTAGGAAAATAGCTTTAACATTACAATAGCAAAATAACATCTCCACTAACTTTTGCTTCCATTGCATTACCACCAGACAGGATGCATTCACTCATACTGTTCTGCATGCCGCAGCATCTCAAAATGCCACTAACAGAATGACAGAAAGTTTATATTCCATCAATACATCAATCATTTTGGTCTGAAAATGTTTTGAATAACTGCTTCAACTTTAAAAAATAAACAATTACATTTGCCTTAACAACATAACCATACTGCATTAAGCTCCAGTATCACTTTAAAAGCAGATTTCTCACATTCTTTTACACTGTGAAGGGTTCTGTTATTTAAGCACCATGTTATCACTGGCATACTGTATTTACTCAATAGATGTTGTTACATTTAATCGATCTACTTCACAAGCCTTATGTGTGAAGTCAATAATATAAACAACAATATACTATCGAAGAAGTAGCCATGTAAACTCTAATAATAGTAGACAACAGCTGATTTTCCTATTCATGATATAACCAGCACCCAAATATTCAGGAATTTGATCTGTTCAACTCCAAATTAAGAGCAGAAAATTTATCTTCAAAGTGATTAGATTTCCAAATGGTCAAATGAAAGACTTAGTTGATATTTTAAGCATCATATATGTATTGGTTTGATAAAATGTAAGCCAAAAAGTGATTACATATTTGGTTAAGATGCAGTGTGCAAGGTTTATCCAAGTGCATGGTGAAACACATGAACTCACTCAAATGATTAAAGTAACGAAGCACAGAAAGAGGTAATTATCCCATTAAATTCATGCCGAATAATCACTAATATTGAATTTCGGTAAGTGTATTCTTACAATGCAATTAAGTGCTAACTTCAGAACACATCTTCAATGTAGAAATTCTGAAACAAAGTCAAATTTAGTCTTTATAGGCAGCCTGTTCAGTAGGTCCTCTTTTTATTGCATGTTGTTCAATTTCAGAAATATCAGCAAATGGTTAAAATATTGTATAACAATAGTAAGTTGCATCATTGGATTTACTGCTGACAAATGTGACACTAGACAAAACTTTGGTCAGGTCACACAAGATTATTCAAATACTGTCCACAGCCCAAGAGGTCATATTAGGTCATAACAACTTAAGTTACTAAATCTGTAAGATTCTCAAAGTGCACATATACTGAATAGAAAGTTGAGGCAGCTTTCTTTATTACACTGGTTTACTCTCTGCTGATCAATTAATACATCTATAAATGGGATCTCTTTGCAAATACATTTGGAATTATTCTTCATTGGGGCTTTGATAAGAACTCGTAGAATAATTTAAGACCGTAGCACAATTTAAGTTAAAACCTTGTTCATTGACATTACTAAGGCATAAAATATAAATTAAATAGTATCTTGTTGGCATGTTGCAAATTATATTTGCTTTGGTATTTGTTTAGATTGCAAACTTTTGAAATATATTTATAGGACGTTAGAATATGATTAGATTAGGCTTTTATACCTATGAGATGCCAAGCCAATTTCACCTGGATCTGACAGTATATTCTTACCTGTCTTTGATTCTCTGACTCTAGCCGCAGTCTAGCCTCTATACAGCGCCTTGTTTCCAGGAAAGCCTGGCGCTGAGCTCGGTCTGAGAGGTAGCTGATAAATATGCCAGCCGTGTTCATGCACATAAACAACACTGCCTGGGCTATCACCTGAAATGGCAAAAACCAAGACACTTCATTTCATCCATTAGAAATTGTTCTGTTTTCTTTGTCCCCTCAAAATAATAGCATAAACACAAGATCACAAGCCTGGTCAATACTACCACTCTGTTTTATTTGTAGTTAAGTGAATATTGATTCTCATTATTGAAATATATGAAATATATGCTGGAGATAAACAGCAAGTCATTCGGCATCTGTAAAGAGAAAAGACAGGTTATTACCTCCAGTGTAAGACCCTGTGACAGGTACCGATGGATACAGTACACTCATTTCTTACATAACCGATTATATCAGGTCTCTGCTAATTTAATTTGTGTTGCAATTACTAATCATGGCCATTTTTTTTGAAAAATGTTGTGGGAACACATTTGTCCAATCTCTTCATTCTTCACTAAAGGTGAGGTGCAGTTTTGTACAATGCAAAGTGATTGATAGAATTAGGTGGCAAGAAAAGTGGACAATCTTGATGGGGTTTTTTTACACTTTCAACTAACTGGGAGTTAGTTGATCTAACCATTCATTTGGGGGAATATTATTGTCAAGAAAAGTAAACACATGTTTAGACATGTTTCAAGGCAGTTTACGCAGGCTCGATGGGGATAGGAAATGGCCACTTTGACACTGGGATAATGATTTAATCCAATCTCCAACATATTGAGTTTTTGAGAGATGTATTTTCACATGTATTTTAAATACAACGCAGGCTCAAAAAGACTATAATTATTGATTTAAACTGGGTTTGACAATATTCCTAGAGTTGGTAGAGATAGACCTCGAGTTTGGGTGGTCTGGGAGGAAATACCATTGGGAGCTTCATAAGTGGTAATGCTATGAAGGTCCCAAGTATTGACCCATTAACTCTGACTGGAATTTGTAAGCCTCTCACCCCATCCCGCTGAGACAAGGTGTTGTTACTCTCACTGTAAAGTCATATGCTAACATACCTTCTGTGACCTGGTTATTGACAGAAAGCTGACAACATACCAATGCCAAAAGCATTGCCCACCCCCACCTCCATCAAAATTGCAGGTACATCCTGAGTCATCAGAGCTGGTACAGCATGGACTATAGACAGGATCCTGACAACAAAGCCACCCTCTCATAGCTCAGTCTATTCATATTCATCGCAAACAGGACTGCAGAAAGATGAGAGATTGAGGGAAACGAATGTATTCCATTTTATGGCATGTCCCCAATTGCACAGATACAGCTGGGTAAATGTCTCTCTTACAAAGACAGGAAACAAAATATGCCAGACAATCGGTGTAGATGGATGAGTTAGGTTTTTGTTTTGGCTACATTCATTCTAGAGACCATCCGCGAATAGCCCTCTTTAATCCCTGTGTCAAGAAATGCATGAACACGCCCAAACAGCCCATCTATAAAGTGTATGGGGTTTTAGAGGCACGCTGGAAAGACTAGGCAGTGTCTGTGAGGGGAGGTCACGACCCAGAAACATTAACCGTCTCTGACTCCCCACCTGCCGAGTGTTTGCGGCACCCCCTCGGGTTTTTATTTCAGATTCCCGGCGGTTTGCTTGATTAGATGCTGGAAGCTAACTACCTGGTTTGTTGGTGGTAAGACCATCCGGTGCGTGAGGATCTGGATGACAAGGTGCAGCACAGAGGTCAGGAGGCCAGCCAGGATCGCCCAGGTCAAGGGCAGGGGCAGCATGCTGTAGGTGGCGAACAGGGCAAAGAGCGCGTAGCCGGTGCCCTCCCCACACAGTCCGTAGCCGAAGGCGGCGTCCAGGATCTGAGTGGCCATCACCAGCCAGGTCAGCAGGCCGGTGTACTGCAGGTAACTCTGCGATGCCGTGTCCTTCTTGGCCACCACCAAGGCACAGATGACCACCTGGATGCCGGCGAACACTCCGAGCAGGGTGCCTTTGACAGGGTGCAGGGGGATCAGGGACAGGGTGAGGTGGAGGATCAGCACGGTCACCTTGGTCAGGATGTCCAGGATGTTCATGACGATCACCGACTTGCGCCTCTGGCCCAGGAAGTAGCGCTGGTAGAGCAGCTCCAGGTCCCGGGACTTGAAGGAGTTCCTCAGAGTTGGGAAGATGACCCCGCGGTAGATGTAGCCCCAGTTGAGGAAGAAGTCGGAGTTGCTGGGGGCGGTGTCCAGAGGCAGGAAGCCCAGCTCGTTGCTGGGGCCCTCCGGGAAGACCTTGGTGCTGCCGTTGTTGGACATCTTGCCGGCAGAGTGCTTCCTCCGGCCGGGGCTCCAGGAGCTCTCCGAGGAGGAGATGGTCCTCGCCCCTCCGCCTTGCTCATGGATGAACCTCTGCTCGGTGATGTGGCGGACCGCGTTCTGCCAGAGTAACCTTTTGGGTCGGTTACTGCTGCTGCTGCTGCTCGCCAGCCCAGTCCTGTTAATGGTATACAGCTCATCACTGGGACTGGAGCACCTCACATCTGATAACTCCATGATGCTGGAGCTCCTTGATCAGGAACACACACACACACACACACACAAATTACAGCAATTATTATAAATTACCCCCCGAGCGTCCTTCCAGCGCCCAGGATTCGCCTACTCTCACTCTGCTCAAACCTCAGAGGTTCTGATGGTCCGGGACATGTCCCCCTCCTTCTCCTCCTCCCAGACAACCCCCACTTCACCATCTCAATCCCGGGGTGGGGAGAAACCCAAGCCTCTCTAACCTGGCGACCTTCTCATCGCGTCTTTAAGGGTCCCCTGGGTGGTGGAGGGGAGGAGGAGCCCCCCCACTTGCAGAGTGCGGGTCACTTGGCGTCTTCTGGGTATGGGGGGTCAGAGAGAGGGAGAGGGACATCCCACTGAGAGGGAGGGAGGGAGAGAGGGACGGGGAAAGAGGAGAGAGGGAGGGAGAGAGGGACGGGGAAAGAGGAGAGAGGGAGGGAGAGAGGGACGGGGAGAGAGGGAGGGAGAGAGGAAAGGAGGGATGGAGGAGGTTCACTCACTCAGCCCCCTCAGTCAGTCAGTGGTCAGTGAGTGAGGGAGTGCCCAGAGCCCGTGCTGGGGAGGACCGCACACACACACACACAGTCACTGAGCCCGGGCACAGAGCTCCCTCCCAGAGCCGGCCAGCCGTGTCTCCCTGAGCCGTGCTCCCGGCATTTGGAGCCGCTGCTCCCGCTCCCGCTGCCGCTGGTGTGAGTGTCGGGCAGGGAATGGATTAAAACACCCAGCTCTTAGTGTCTGAACCCAGGAGGGAGGGAGGAAGGGGGGGGGGGGGGGGGGTGGGGGGGAGGATTGACGTCAACTGCTCTCAGCAAATATACATGGAGGGGAGGGGGCAAACTCCAGTCTCAGGGGGAAAGAAACTAACCAGGGGATAGGGGTGGAGGGAGAGAAAACCAACCAGGATAACAAAGCAGAGCAGAAACGGGACAGACAGAGAAGGGGCACAGACAGTGAGCGGCAAACACACACACAGAAGGAAACACAGAGAGAGAGAGAGAGAGAGGAAAACTCAAGAGAGGGCGCAAGGACCAAACCACTCACTGGAAGTTAAAGTGTGACGGGTAAAGGGTTAAAAACAAAACACACACAGAGAGAAAAAGTCATCTGCAAACAAGACACGGTTCGGACTATCAACACCCGCTGTGGCTGGATAAGGATCAACAAGAAGGGGGAGACAGCGAAGCAAAACAGGTGAAGGAGAACAAAAGAGGGGCTTGTGCCCACGGTCTGAGGGGGCAGAGGAGAGACCAGAGAATAAGGACAGGTTACCAAGAGAAAGGGACTCTCAATCCCCTCTCAGGGAGCTCAATGCAAGGGAAAAGTGAGATGCAAAAGCTGAAGCAGCAAGTGCGACCGAGCTGTGACTTGGTAAGAGTGAACACTAGGAAGTCAGAATGGGAAGTGCCAGATCAAAGCGTGTGAACACCAACACAAGTGTGACCCAGAAGGCTGAACACTAAAAGACAGTGAGAAGAGGGACTTATGGAGAGCGCTACAATGTGAAGAGGGGCGTGAGAAAAAAAAGGCTTTTATTTCAATTACACTGAATAATACGTGGATGCCGTGCATATATTCAGCGAGACGCACAATGCCCACATTTATGAATAAAAATGTAACTGCGGCAGATACTGAATCAGTTACATTATAAGTATATCTGCACCTTATATACTTACCTCTGAGAATTTAACATATGTGAGCGTACATTGCACATGTATGCACGGTATGTCTACATATCCTTGAAATAGATACATCTGCACATCCACACACACACACACACACACGGGGGATAGACTGTGCGTGGCTTAGACACTATATTTCCAAATGCTACTCGCTGTAATTACAACATTCTGTAGATATATAAACTTGGGGATCTGTTCTCGCTGTATGAAGGCACCATATGTGTATACGCATTGTGGAGCCGCAATTTATTCACGTGCTCGCTGTGACATTGTGCAAGTCATTAATGTACTCGAGTCTTCGGGGTTAATCCAGCAGCGAGCGTATCTTTAACATCCAGTTTTTAATGCTCATTCCTTTTCGATTTCGAGTCACGGGGGTGGGGTGGGGGGGGGGGGGGGGATGTACTTTAACTGGATCACTGGCCAATTGCAACAATCAGAGACAAGGTTTAAGATTATACTTTTAAGAATCACCTCCCTTAAGTATCACGCAGCTTGATATTTAAAATCCTGTTTGGATCATGCATTATAAATGGGAAAAGACGAAATCATCGAAGAATGGGGAGTAATAGTCACGAATGTTTTCTGAATTCTGACTGATCCCATAAAGCTGGCTCACTGAACCACTGATTGTTTCTTCCGCATCTGAGCAGCCAAGAGACAATGCAACAGTTTGAGCCCATGACGGGAGACCTAACTGATGGTTGCACACGGACACACCGTAGCTTTGCTCTTCAATTTCTAAAAAAAAATGTTTTCGGAACCAAACTTGCTCAGATTAACGCTTTAATGGTTTCTAGTTGCATAATATTTACCAACAGAAATAGAGACCCAATATCGTCCAAGGTCGATTATTTTTAGTTAAAAATCACGCAGCTTATGTGATTTTTAACTTTGTCCACCCCAGTCCAACATCATTCAGAGTTAAGAGCTTATTGCTAGCTGATATTGAACTCTGCAAAAGACCTGATTGTGTAAAGTCTGCAGTGAAACATTCGGCCCTCAGACGAAATTTTGGTTTGGAGTGTACTGTTCGGTTCACACACAGTTCTAGCTGTTTTAAGCTACGACCATCTGTTAGTACATCCTTGATCATAACTGTGATGAGAATCAAGTGTTGGAATTCTACACAGGGAGAAAAAAAAGGTCTTGCATTTATTTAGCGAATTTCACACCTCTTACCACCCCACATTTTTTACAGCCAAAACGTACAGCAAGATGATATTAAACAAATTAAACACGAATAGGAAGGGTTTAGAGGGATGTGGGCCAAATGCTGCCAAATGGGAGTATATTAATTTAGGATATCTGTTCGGCATGGATGGGTTGGATCGAAAGGTCTGTTTCAGTTCTGTACATCTCTAAGACTCTATAATCAGCTTGTTTAGGGAATAAATATGGAACATTGGTTTTATATGTGACCTGAGAGAGCAGCACTTCTTCAGGGAGGGCGTATCTAGAATTTGTTTCCATTTGGGGTTGCCATGCAAGAGCTTAGATTTATCATCGAACATTATTAAATTTTTAGCAGTTAACTATCTCACTCCAACAGAAGCCACTTGAATAAAGGTGTGAACTTTGAATTTTTATTGATATACTTCAATACTTTGCAACTAAATGCTTTTGCAGTGAATGTTTAGGGACGAGATGTTGGTAAAAGAACACTTGTTTATTAGCTTAAGCTTTCACTAGTATTAGTTTTGTAAAAAGCATGTTTCTAGACGTTTTTTGCCACAGTGTCCTTTATCATCAACTTTACGTGCATCAGCCCAGGTTATTCTGGTTTTGCTCACTTGTGGCTTCTCTGTGTGAGATTGCTAAATTTATGACAAATTAAACCAAATTAGAAGGACTTCAGTTCCCTAAAGCATGACCATTAGGAATGAAATCAAACATCCCTGGTCACCCATTAAGCATTAAACAATATGCTAGAATGCTTAGTATCAGACAATCTGTATCAATCTGATAATTTATTTTATATTAATCTGTCTTCTCTTACCAGTTCCATTTGTTCTCTATCACCCAGAGGAACCATCTGTGGCACTACACTTTTGATTGATTGATTGATTTATTGTCACGTGTACCAAAGTAGAGAGAAAAGCTTTGTTTATGAGCAATACAGGTAGATCACAGTCAGCAAGGAAATACAGAACAAATGATTTAGACAGAGGCATACAGGTCACATTGCACAGGGCGTACAATGCTGTTCCCATTTTGGATTCAACCCAGCTGCAGTAATTCCAAAAAGCCATTGTGGAGATATTGTGAACTTCATCACGTTGGAGAGTTTGGTGTCAGAAAAGCATTTCTCTGACACAGAGAAATGTATGCATTTATAGTCAAGAGGACATGTTTGTTTTTTAACTATTTATCGATGGGTCAGCAAAGTTCACATCTCGCTAAGAACCTGATTTGAAAAAACTGGTTAAAGTATTTCAAAGCATTAGCATTTAAGTGTCTATAGCTGATTTCTGTGTATGCTTACATAAGGTGTTTGGTGTGATTCTGCCGAAGAGATTATGAGCAAAAATAAGACTGAACATAATTAAAGGTAAACTTGTATATTGTTTCTTAAATAGTTGACAGTAGAAGACAGAGCGTAGGTATATAGGTTTGATGTTGTAAATGGTATTTCAATAGTAATCTGAACTGGGTCCTTTACTCACTGCATATGTTAATGATTTGAAGGAATTGGAGGTGTACTGAACAGTGAAGAAAGTTACCTCAGGTTACAACGGGATCTTGTTCAGATGGGCCAATGGGCTAATGAGTGGCAGATGGAGTTTAATTTAGATAAATGTGAGGTGCTACATTTTGGGAAAACAAATCTTAGCATGACTTATACGCTTAATGGTAGGTCCTAGGGAGCTAAACAAGGTCTTAGTTTGCAGAACAAAGAAACCTTGGAGTGCAGGTTCATAGCTCCTTGAAAGTAGAGTCACCGGTAGATAGGATAGTGAAGAAGGCATTTGGTATGCTTTCCTTTATTGGTTAGAGTATTGAGTTATGGAGTCGAGAGGTCATGTTGAGGCTGTACAGGGCATTAGTTAGGCCACTTTTAGAATATTGCGTGCAATTGTCGTCTCCTTCCTATCGTAAGGATGTTGTGAAACTTGAAAGGATTCAGAAAAGATTCACAAGGATGTTGCCAGGGTTGGAGGATTTGAGCTATAGGGAGAGGTTGAATAGGTTGGGGCTGTTTTCCCTGGAGCAGCGGAGGCTGAGGGGTAACCTTATACAGGTTTAGAAAATCACAAGAGGCATGGATAAAATAGACAGACAAATGCTTTTCCCTGGGTTGGGGGAGTCCAGAACTAGAAGGCATGAGTTTAGGGTCAGAGGGCAAAGATATAAAAGAGACCTAAGGGGCAACCTTTTCACTCAGAGGGTGGTACATGTATGGAATGAGCTGCCAAAGGAAGGTGAAGGCTGGTACAATTGCAACATTTAAAAGACATCTTGATGGGTATATGAATAGGAAGGGTTTGGAGGGATATGTGCTGGCAGGTGGGATGAGATTGGGTTGGGATATCTAGTCAGCATGGACAAGTTTGTCTGAAGGGTCTGTTTCCATGCTGTACATCTCTATGACTTTAATAGAGAATTATATATTTAAAGATTTTATGCCACTATTCCAATGAATGGAGAAGTGGAATTAATCTCAAGAGGGTTAAGAACTGGGAAATTTGGAAATGATGTTTCATTGTAGGGACTTGGTGAGACTCCCGATCCCAAATGAAGTACCATGTTTAATTTTGGATACCAACATCAGGAAAGATATATTTAGCCTTGGAAAGAATGCCATAAAGATTCACTATAATGATATAAAACTACAAGAGTTTAAAGACTTAAATTATGAGTGCAGGTTATGTAAATTTAATTTGGATTACTTTCAATTTAGAAGTGAAAGTGTGATCTAACCAAGATGTTTAAAATGAAGATATTGTGAGATGAAATATAGAGAAATGCTTTCCTTTGACCAGTAATCTTGAAATTAGAGCTGGACTATTTAGGAATGAAACATTTTCACATAAAAGGTAGTGAATATTTCGGGTATGCTGCCAAACCAAATTATGGAGACTGTGTAATTTGAAATTATCATGATTAAGATCACTAGATTTTTATTTAGTGAGGAAATCAAGGGGTATGAATCGGGTGAACAAATGGAGTTGAGGTACAGCTCAGCCATGACTTAAATGAAAGGCAGAATGGGCTCCAGGGACTGCATTATATTAACTGTTAGTGTGTGCCTAGGGATCAGGTAACCAACAACTGTGTAAAAAGCTTGAAAGTCAGCTGTATGTAAACCAGCCTGAATTTTGTCTATTGGCACTGCTATTCAGGGAAACAAAACCCTGTTCTTCTGGTGCCTAAGCAAATTTATCTGACAACACATTGAACTGTAAAGGCCAGGAGAACTTTAATTTTGTTCAGCTGCCCTATTCAGAGATTGCCTGTGTGTGGAAAGAGGTTGTTTGGCACATCAAGTCTGCAATGACCCTTTGAAGAGTATCCTACCCAGATCCAGCATCCTACTCTATCCCCGCAACCCCACATTTACAATGTCTAATCCACTTAGTCTGCACAAACTTGGACAGTATGGTAAATTTAGCATGGCCAATCTACTTAACTTGCATATTTTTGGACTCTGGGAGGAAACTTGATCAAAAACCCACACAGACGTGGAGAATGTGCAAACCCAAATCTGACAGTCACCCAAGGTTGGAACTGAGGTTAGGTCCCTCGCAACTGTGAGGGAGCAAGACTAACCACTGAATCACCGTGCCACCCCTAATTAGTTAGCTGCTGTCAGAATGTAAGTAATAACACCAATCATAATTGATATTTCAGAGGGTAAGTAGCCATTTCCATGTTTACTTTTGCTTTAACCTATTTTCCGAATAAACGTGTTCAGAGATGTTATTACACACCTCTGGAGCAAGTGGAACTTGAAACTGAGCCTCTTGTTCCAGAGGTAGGACACTACCCCTGTCTACAAGAGGCCTAAAAGGTAACTGCTGCTGTAAACATGTCCACACCGCATCTTGGGTGAGGAATGTAATAGAAAATCAATTAGGTTGTACATCCCTACTTTTAAGACAAAAGCTTGAATTATATCTAGGTAGAGTGTTGGAGCATACCTCCCATCTCTGAAACTGTAGTCCAGAAAGAATGATAGAAAATTACTGAAGAAAAAAATGTAAGAAAATAGGATGGGCATGAACCCAAAACAAAGTATTGCGGAGGTTGGAAATTTGAAACAGAGAAAAATGGTGGAAATGCTCAGCAGTGGAGAGAAACAGTTAACATTTCAGGTGTGTAACCTTTTTGTCAGAACTCAGTGTTCTGATGAGAGGTCATGACCTGAAATGTGAACTCAGTTTCTATCAACAGCTGCTGCCAAAACTGAGTATTTGCAGCAGTTTCTGCTTTAATTTTAGGAACGAATTCATTGTCTACAAGATAATTTGAATATTTTTGGATTTGGTTCAAAAATTCCTTTTCAAGAAGGAAGTTCTAATCGAACTACAAGTAACTGAACTGTATATTTGACACATCTACGACAAATCAATAGCTGATCCTACACTTGTCCATTGAAGCTAACGAATGGGCAATAGTGGGTTTGCATATACGACGTCCAGAAGGGCTTCTTACATTGGATAAAACATTGTGATGAGTGTGCAACTTTGAAAAATTACCCCTGAATTACATATATATAAAATGTTTCACAAGATGTAACAAAAGTGAAAATAGAATACAACACCATGATCTCTCAACGAAAGTGAAAAATTAGACCGTTTCTCTGTGCAAGTGGCAAATTTACAGAATAGTGTACAGCAGGTACAAACAGTGTCAAATGACCTGAAAAGTACTGTCTGTATTGATGATTTGTAACCAAGTATTTTCCAAAGTTAACTAAAAAAAAATTGCTTTGCTTAGGAACATTAGAATAAATGGTTTTTGCTCTGTATTCTGCTTCTCTGCTTTTCTAAGTTATACATTGAGACTCTGATTGACAGCTTGACTGTTATGTTGAGAGTGTGTTGCTGGAAAAGCACAGCAGGTCAGGCAACATCCAAGGAGCAGAAGAATCGACGTTTCGGGCCAGAGCCCTTCATCAGGATAAAGTGGCTAAGAACAGTGGGAAATCAGAAGATTGGGAAGGATACAAAAGCAAACAGAGGATAACAAAGAGTGTAATAAGAAATGAGAGGATCAAATATGAAGGTAGGCTAGCCAGTAATATTAGAAATGGTTACCTCAGGTTACAACGGGATCTTGTTCAGATGGGCCAATGGGCTAATGAGTGGCAGATGGAGTTTAATTTAGATAAATGTGAGGTGCTACATTTTGGGAAAACAAATCTTAGCATGACTTATACGCTTAATGGTAGGTCCTAGGGAGCTAAACAAGGTCTTAGTTTGCAGAACAAAGAAACCTTGGAGTGCAGGTTCATAGCTCCTTGAAAGTAGAGTCACCGGTAGATAGGATAGTGAAGAAGGCATTTGGTATGCTTTCCTTTATTGGTTAGAGTATTGAGTTATGGAGTCGAGAGGTCATGTTGAGGCTGTACAGGGCATTAGTTAGGCCACTTTTAGAATATTGCGTGCAATTGTCGTCTCCTTCCTATCGTAAGGATGTTGTGAAACTTGAAAGGATTCAGAAAAGATTCACAAGGATGTTGCCAGGGTTGGAGGATTTGAGCTATAGGGAGAGGTTGAATAGGTTGGGGCTGTTTTCCCTGGAGCAGCGGAGGCTGAGGGGTAACCTTATACAGGTTTAGAAAATCACAAGAGGCATGGATAAAATAGACAGACAAATGCTTTTCCCTGGGTTGGGGGAGTCCAGAACTAGAAGGCATGAGTTTAGGGTCAGAGGGCAAAGATATAAAAGAGACCTAAGGGGCAACCTTTTCACTCAGAGGGTGGTACATGTATGGAATGAGCTGCCAAAGGAAGGTGAAGGCTGGTACAATTGCAACATTTAAAAGACATCTTGATGGGTATATGAATAGGAAGGGTTTGGAGGGATATGTGCTGGCAGGTGGGATGAGATTGGGTTGGGATATCTAGTCAGCATGGACAAGTTTGTCTGAAGGGTCTGTTTCCATGCTGTACATCTCTATGACTTTAATAGAGAATTATATATTTAAAGATTTTATGCCACTATTCCAATGAATGGAGAAGTGGAATTAATCTCAAGAGGGTTAAGAACTGGGAAATTTGGAAATGATGTTTCATTGTAGGGACTTGGTGAGACTCCCGATCCCAAATGAAGTACCATGTTTAATTTTGGATACCAACATCAGGAAAGATATATTTAGCCTTGGAAAGAATGCCATAAAGATTCACTATAATGATATAAAACTACAAGAGTTTAAAGACTTAAATTATGAGTGCAGGTTATGTAAATTTAATTTGGATTACTTTCAATTTAGAAGTGAAAGTGTGATCTAACCAAGATGTTTAAAATGAAGATATTGTGAGATGAAATATAGAGAAATGCTTTCCTTTGACCAGTAATCTTGAAATTAGAGCTGGACTATTTAGGAATGAAACATTTTCACATAAAAGGTAGTGAATATTTCGGGTATGCTGCCAAACCAAATTATGGAGACTGTGTAATTTGAAATTATCATGATTAAGATCACTAGATTTTTATTTAGTGAGGAAATCAAGGGGTATGAATCGGGTGAACAAATGGAGTTGAGGTACAGCTCAGCCATGACTTAAATGAAAGGCAGAATGGGCTCCAGGGACTGCATTATATTAACTGTTAGTGTGTGCCTAGGGATCAGGTAACCAACAACTGTGTAAAAAGCTTGAAAGTCAGCTGTATGTAAACCAGCCTGAATTTTGTCTATTGGCACTGCTATTCAGGGAAACAAAACCCTGTTCTTCTGGTGCCTAAGCAAATTTATCTGACAACACATTGAACTGTAAAGGCCAGGAGAACTTTAATTTTGTTCAGCTGCCCTATTCAGAGATTGCCTGTGTGTGGAAAGAGGTTGTTTGGCACATCAAGTCTGCAATGACCCTTTGAAGAGTATCCTACCCAGATCCAGCATCCTACTCTATCCCCGCAACCCCACATTTACAATGTCTAATCCACTTAGTCTGCACAAACTTGGACAGTATGGTAAATTTAGCATGGCCAATCTACTTAAATTGCATATTTTTGGACTCTGGGAGGAAACTTGATCAAAAACCCACACAGACGTGGAGAATGTGCAAACCCAAATCTGACAGTCACCCAAGGTTGGAACTGAGGTTAGGTCCCTCGCAACTGTGAGGGAGCAAGACTAACCACTGAATCACCGTGCCACCCCTAATTAGTTAGCTGCTGTCAGAATGTAAGTAATAACACCAATCATAATTGATATTTCAGAGGGTAAGTAGCCATTTCCATGTTTACTTTTGCTTTAACCTATTTTCCGAATAAACGTGTTCAGAGATGTTATTACACACCTCTGGAGCAAGTGGAACTTGAAACTGAGCCTCTTGTTCCAGAGGTAGGACACTACCCCTGTCTACAAGAGGCCTAAAAGGTAACTGCTGCTGTAAACATGTCCACACCGCATCTTGGGTGAGGAATGTAATAGAAAATCAATTAGGTTGTACATCCCTACTTTTAAGACAAAAGCTTGAATTATATCTAGGTAGAGTGTTGGAGCATACCTCCCATCTCTGAAACTGTAGTCCAGAAAGAATGATAGAAAATTACTGAAGAAAAAAATGTAAGAAAATAGGATGGGCATGAACCCAAAACAAAGTATTGCGGAGGTTGGAAATTTGAAACAGAGAAAAATGGTGGAAATGCTCAGCAGTGGAGAGAAACAGTTAACATTTCAGGTGTGTAACCTTTTTGTCAGAACTCAGTGTTCTGATGAGAGGTCATGACCTGAAATGTGAACTCAGTTTCTATCAACAGCTGCTGCCAAAACTGAGTATTTGCAGCAGTTTCTGCTTTAATTTTAGGAACGAATTCATTGTCTACAAGATAATTTGAATATTTTTGGATTTGGTTCAAAAATTCCTTTTCAAGAAGGAAGTTCTAATCGAACTACAAGTAACTGAACTGTATATTTGACACATCTACGACAAATCAATAGCTGATCCTACACTTGTCCATTGAAGCTAACGAATGGGCAATAGTGGGTTTGCATATACGACGTCCAGAAGGGCTTCTTACATTGGATAAAACATTGTGATGAGTGTGCAACTTTGAAAAATTACCCCTGAATTACATATATATAAAATGTTTCACAAGATGTAACAAAAGTGAAAATAGAATACAACACCATGATCTCTCAACGAAAGTGAAAAATTAGACCGTTTCTCTGTGCAAGTGGCAAATTTACAGAATAGTGTACAGCAGGTACAAACAGTGTCAAATGACCTGAAAAGTACTGTCTGTATTGATGATTTGTAACCAAGTATTTTCCAAAGTTAACTAAAAAAAAATTGCTTTGCTTAGGAACATTAGAATAAATGGTTTTTGCTCTGTATTCTGCTTCTCTGCTTTTCTAAGTTATACATTGAGACTCTGATTGACAGCTTGACTGTTATGTTGAGAGTGTGTTGCTGGAAAAGCACAGCAGGTCAGGCAACATCCAAGGAGCAGAAGAATCGACGTTTCGGGCCAGAGCCCTTCATCAGGATAAAGTGGCTAAGAACAGTGGGAAATCAGAAGATTGGGAAGGATACAAAAGCAAACAGAGGATAACAAAGAGTGTAATAAGAAATGAGAGGATCAAATATGAAGGTAGGCTAGCCAGTAATATTAGAAATAAAAGTAAAAGTTTCTTTCAGTACATAAGAAACAAACGACAG
The DNA here is from genome assembly GCF_047496795.1 of Chiloscyllium punctatum. Lineage (NCBI taxonomy): Eukaryota > Metazoa > Chordata > Chondrichthyes > Orectolobiformes > Hemiscylliidae > Chiloscyllium > Chiloscyllium punctatum. The sequence goes on from NC_092743.1 coordinate 61,634,022, forward strand.
GCAAAAGTAGACATTGGGCCACTTCAAACTGATGCAGGGAGCCTAGTGATGGGAGATAAGGAAATAGCAGGAGAACTTAACAAGTACTTTGCGTCAGTTTTCACAGTGGAAGACAGGAGTAATATCCCAAAAATTAAAGGGTGTCACGGGGCTGAGTTGAGTATGGTTGCCATTACGAAAGAGATAGTGCTAGAAAAGTTAAAAAGTCTTAAAATTGATAAATCTCCTGGCCCCGATGGGATACACCCTAGAGTTCTGAGAGAGGTTGCTGAGGAAATAGCAGAGGCATTGGTTGAGATCTTTCAAGAGTCACTGGAGTCAGGAAAGGTCCCGGACGATTGGAAGATGGCTGTAGTAACCCCCTTGTTCAAGAAAGGATCAAGGCAAAAGATGGAAAATTATAGGCCAATCAGCTTAACCTCGGTTGTTGGTAAAATTCTAGAATCCATCATTAAGGATGAGGTTTCTAAATTCTTGGAAGAGCAGAGTCTGATTAGAACAAGTCAACATGGATTTAGTAAAGGGAGGTCATGCCTGACAAACCTGTTGGAATTTTTTGAAGAGGTAACAAGTAGGTTAGACCAGGGGAACCCAGTGGATGTGGTCTATCTGGACTTTCAAAAGGCCTTTGATAAGGTGCCACACGGGAGACTGCTGAGCAAGGTGAGGGCCCATGGTGTTCGAGGTGAGCTGCTGGGATGGATTGAGGATTGGCTATCTAACAGAAGGCAGAGAGTTGGGATAAAAGGTTCTTTTTCAGAATGGCAGCCGGTGACGAGCGGTGTCCCGCAGGGTTCGGTGCTGGGGCCACAGCTGTTCGCATTATATATTAATGATTTGGATGAGGGAACCGGGGGCATTCTAGCGAAGTTTGCCGATGATACAAAGTTAGGTAGACAGGCAGGTAGTACTGAGGAAGTGGGGAGGCTACAGAAGGATCTAGACAGGTTGGGAGAGTGGTCCAGGAAATGGCTGATGGAATTTAACGTGAGCAAGTGCGAGGTCTTGCACTTTGGCAAAAAGAATATAGGAATGGACTACTTTCTAAATGGTGAGAAACTTAATAAAGCCAAAGCACAAAGGGATCTGGGAGTGCTAGTCGAGGATTCTCTAAAGGTAAACATGCAGGTTGAGTCTGTGATTAAGAAAGCGAATGCAATGTTGTCTCTTATCTCAAGAGGGTTGGAATATAAAAGCAGAGATGTACTACTAAGACTTTATAAAGCTCTGGTTAGGCCCCATTTGGAGTACTGTGTCCAGTTTTGGTCCCCACACCTCAGGAAGGACATACTGGCACTGGAACGTGTCCAGCGGAGATTCACACGGATGATCCCTGGAATGACAGGTCTAGCATATGAGGAACGGCTGAGGATACTGGGGTTGTATTCGTTGGAGTTTAGAAGATTAAGGGGAGATCTAATAGAGACGTACAAAATAATACATGGCTTTGAAAAGGTGGATGCTAGAAAATTGTTTCTGTTAGGCGAGGAGACTAGGACCCGTGGACACAGCCTTAGAATTAGAGGGGGTCATTTCAGAACGGAAATGCGGAGACATTTCTTCAGCCAGAGAGTGGTGGGCCTGTGGAATTCATTGCCACGGAGTGCAGTGGAAGCCGGGACGCTAAATGTCTTCAAGGCCGAGATTGATAGGTTCTTGTTGTCTAGAGGAATTAAGGGCTACGGGGAGAACGCTGGCAAGTGGAGCTGAAATGCGCATCAGCCATGATTGAATGGCGGAGTGGACTCGATGGGCCGAATGGCCTTACTTCCACTCCTATGTCTTATGGTCTTATGGTCTTATGATTTTCCTGCTCCTTGGATGCTGCCTGACCTGCTGTGCATTTCCAGCATCACACGCTTATCTCCAGCATCTGCAGACCTCTCTGTCTCCTAGCTTGAGTGTTATAGATGTTGTCTTAATGCAACCATGTAAAAATCATTCTTTGCTATGCAAAAGGCCAGTTAATATGATTAGAAATCTGGAAAAAAAAGGATTATTATTGACTGTAACATCAAGACCATTTGTAGCTGCAAAATTTGTCCTTAACTACCTGTTTTCTTTGCATTACTTGTGGCACCTGCAGCACATGTACATTCTTCAGCTTCTCGCCCCATACAATCAATAGGTGAAGACTTTAGTATGTGCATGGGGAATGCATGCTAGAACTATGCAGAGTGGGAATATTCTGACATTAATCTATGTAATGATGATTTGTCACCAGTACTGCCATTTTGAATCAACACTCCAACAAATGAATCCTTCACAATGAAACCTATGTTTAGCAGCTACACGCCTCTTGTCCGCTCACAGGCCTATCAGCTACATAGTTCCTGGTTGGTTTCTACTGGCTTTAGTTGTAATTATAAAAGTGATTACAGTAGTTTCCTGAGTTGCTAAAGTTAATAGGAAGTGGCTAAAGCACCAATGTTAAAGGTTTTGTATAAATTGCTTTTTCCTGCATATGGGTGTTGTAGCTTGTACCTTTACAACTACAATATGACAGGAAAAATGAACAAGCTGGAAGACAGAGAGAGAGAGAGAGAGAGAATAAATAAATAAGTAAAGTGCTCCCAGCAGGAGGACATTTCTCTCTGAACACTCAAGGCAGATATTCATTTACCTAAACCTTGGTAAAGAATAATGTATCAGAGATCTCAATCTCACTAAACTGTTTCTAACTCGAATTTACCAGCTGTTGTAGCAAAAATACCATCCTTAGAGGAGGAGGGGTACACCAATGGTGGTGACCTAGCTTATTAGCTGGAAGTGTGCGCAAACTGTGGGATGTCAATGTGAGGCCCGCAGCATTACTAACTAAGGGTGAATTGAGCAATGAATGTGAGATATGAATTGTGATTCAGAGAAATTGTTGGCTAGAATATGATGTACATGCATTAAGCAGTGTTTGGGGATGGTGGTGCAGTTGCTGTGATACAGAGTTTGCACCTGAATTCAGTATCCTTGACTATACCTAGAAGATGATTGAACTTTATTTGGCATTGCATCCAGTTTCCTGAAACTCAACTCCTGACATGCTCCGGAATGGCTATTTGCTCCCAATGGCAGTACACAATTTATCTGAAGGTTCACTGTGGATAGAGGATTATTTTCTAGCATTGAGTCCAGTACAGCCATAGAGAAGCATGGAGCATAATCGCTGGCCCATTTTTGAATAATTCAGTCTTCTTGCTCTGGTCACTTCTAGAGTCATTTCCAAAATCTGCTCCAGCCAAAATGCACCTCTTTTTTAAAAGATGCAATGGTATCTGGAAGATGACTTTTTCAACAATGCAGCACATTCTCATCACTACTGTATTAGTGTGAACCTAGGTTATATGCTCAGAAGTGGTATTTGTACTCAAGGTTTTTGGATTCAGAGGCAAACATGTTTCACTGAACCATGGGTTCAGATTAACTTTGAGTGGTGGGTAATGGTTGCACAAACTTGGGCCTCTTACTGAGATGTATTGCCACTGCAGTGTGCTCAGCATTAGCTTCACACAGCTATTATAAAAAATTGTTTCTGATGCAGTCAAAATGCTATAGATGCAGGTTTATTATACATTGTATTACTGGGCCTATTTTCAGACATTGTGCAAATTTCACAGCCTTCATGGCATTTCATGGCCTTGGAAAAGCTAGTGAAATAGCATTCAAAGCAAGGACTACTGATGGAGAATATTTCCACTTATAAATACACTGAAAATCATTTCTGATTACGTCATGTAAAGACTATACATCCTCATGTTAAACTCCACAGTGCCCTTTGTTGATCTGATATGCGGATAGTATAGCAATCATGATTCAAACCATTATGGCACTGTTATTTTATATCATTCTTTGACCGTGGGCTATATTCCTTAAACATGCAAAAGCTACTCATTATTTTGTGACAAACACAATATATAATATAGTGTGTTAAATTCAAATAGGTGCTGGAACCATCATTTTTTCTGAACCTGCTGTAAACAATACTTTCAATATGACCCTTCAGGGCGAAATAGATTAATAACTTGCCACTATATTGGAATTTTCACATCCTCAAAATGTTCTAAATTTTAACAACGAAGATTTTTAAACTGTTGTAATTTTAATTTTAAGACAAACATGGGTACCAATTTGTTAACGTGAAGATCTCCCCAAAAGGGGTATGTTGATATTCTAGGGCATGTCAATATTAAGAATGATGATTTATTGGATGAATGAAAAGCATTAAGCCCCCAGAATACTGAAGGAGGCAAGGAAGGAGATTACAGTGGCTTGGACAGATACCTCTTTAGCCACAGGTGGGGTGCTGGAAGACTGGAGAACAGCCAGTGTCGTTTCTCTCTTCAGGAAGAGCAACAGAGATATTCCAGTATAGTATAGGCCAGTGTGCTTTACATCAGTGGTAGGGAAATTATTGGAGAAGATTCTTAGGGACAGGATTTACTTGCATTTAGTGAAGAATAGACCTAATAGGGATAGTTTGTATAGCTTGGTGCAAGGGCAGTCTTGTCTCACAAACTTGATTGAGTTTTACTGAGGAAGTGACGAAGATGATTGATGAGGGCAAGACAGTGGATATTTTCCAAATGGACTTTACTAAAGAATTTGACAAGGTCCCTCATAGTAGGCTGGCCCAGAAAATTAAATTGCGTGGAATCCATGGTGAGTTGGCAAGTTGGATACAAAATTGGCTCGGCTATAGAAGACAAAGAGTAGTTGCAAAAGGGTGTTTTTCTGACTGAAGATCAGTGACCAGTGGTGTTCTGCAAGGATCAGTGCTAGGACCAATGTTGTTTGTAATATATGTAACTTATTTGCATGAAATTGTAGGTGGTAGGATTGGTTAGGTTGTTGATGACACGAGAATTGGTGAGTTGAGGTTAGTGAGGAAGGATATCACAGAATACAGCAGGAAATCAATCCACTGGAAAGTTGGGTAGTGAAATCTGGATTAGTGTGAGGTGATGTACTTTGGTAGGTCAAATGCAAGAGAAAAGTATACTGTAATGGGCCTTACCCCTTGGGGCATTGATATACAGTCTAAGTCTAAGTCCATAGCTCCCTGGAAGTGGCAACACATTTGGATAAGGTGATAAAGAAGGCATACAGTATGCTTACCTTCATGATCAATGCATTAAGTATAAAAATTTAAAAGCCATGAGGCAACTGCATAAGACTTTGGTCAGGTCACATTTGGAGTGCTGAGTGCAGTTCTGATCATCACACTATAAAAAGGATGTGGGGGCTTTGGGAAGGGTGCAGAAGAGGTTTAGCAGCATATTTCCTGAATTGGAGAGCATTAGCTATAAGGAGAGGTTGGCCAAGTGTGGATTGTTTCCACTTGCAGGGGAGGGGAGGGTGGTCAACCAATTAGAAGTATATAAAATTACAGAGGTATGGATGGAATGGAGAATTTAAATCTTTTTCCCAGGGTGGAGGTGTCAAATACTACGGGACATAGATTTATAGTGAGAGGGAGAAAGTTTAAAGGAGATGTTCGAGGAAACTTTATTGCGCACAGGATAGTAATGCCTGGAACGCGCTACCAGGGGAAGTGGTAGAAGTAGATATGATAGTAATGTTTAAGAGGCATTTAGATAGGCATATGAACAGACAGGGAATAAAAAGATGTAGACCATATGTAGGCAGATGGGATTAATTTAGAATAGCATCATGGTCGGCACAGACATAGTGGGCTGAAGGGCCTGGTCTTGCACTATATTGTTCTATGTTATAAATTATAAAAGTAAGAGTCATGGAAACAGGGTAGCTCTAATTAAATGTCCGAATGTATTCAGGGGAGACAACACAGCCTAACCAATTTCCTCCCCCAATCCAGCAACATTGAGACCAATAGTAACAGCTGTACTCATTTATAAGTCAACTTATCTCAGCCAATGTGAATTGGGAAGTTTCTATTTTGTGTGTCTTGGTCATGTTGTAATGGTGATGCTTCTGAAAGGGTTAATGTTGGAAGCTGATGCTGTCCCATAGTCTCAGGTAATCAGGGAGGTGGTGGTGGGGGTTGGGGGAGCTTTGGATTTGGAAGGAGCAGGTTTGTCATCAGTGTCCCCCAGTAATCTCAGTAAAAATGTCAAACTGGTTAATGTAATTTGCATCTCATTATTATCAAGGAATGAGTATAAAGAGCCGTTTCTTAAAATTCACTGGGATTGTTTCCTTAAGGGAATCGCAGAAATTTTGAAATGCAGAAGGAAGCCAAGTAGGCTCTTCAACCTAATCAAGGAAAGACATAAGGTGCTAACATCCTTCTACTACAAGTATTACATGGTGATGGACATCATTGTTTAATGACAACAGTAAAAGAAAATCCATTAGACCCTGGCGAAGAAATTTCCGGAAGACCAAGAGCATTTTTAGCACTTTAAGAGCTAGTCATGCAGACAGTCATCAGCAACAAGTGCTTGTACAAACAAGCAGCCAGCAGGAACTAGTGGAAGATCAACAATGGAGAAACAGCAAGACAGGTTAAAACCTTCACTTCAGACCCAGAAAGGAGTGCAGAAGTAGCAGCGTGGGCCAGAAAGACTGTAAAAACCAGTCTCCTACCTGACAGTGATATATTCGATTGGAATCTGGAGGAGCATTACCAGTTAGACAACCGGCTAGCAAGCAAATATATGGGAGCCCAGTAAGTGAAGTTAAAAATCTGTATTGGGCTAGGGGAAGAAATTTTAAATTCATAGTATTTTTAAAAAACTGGCTGGGAAGGCTGGGAGTTAAAACAAAACTACTTACTGCACACAATGAGCATGTCACTATGGCAAATGAACATGAAATGGTATGGCAACAATAGGGAAAAGTAGTTTATACTGAGGTCACAACACTGGAACAGGCATGAAGCAGAATTATGGTGACAAATTTAAAAACTAAGGCAGATAGGCCATGCTAAGTGGAGGAGTTCCATAATTTAAGCCATGATTCTGGCAAAAGTTTCTTTTATTAAGGCTGAAGGTGTTATTTCAGACAGATGTGGGAAGGAGCATTTATTCAGACATTAAAGGTGGGACATCGTCCATTTTGTCCATTTTAAAAAAAACAAGCCTCGATTTTAGCTGCAGAAAACAGGAAACTTCCACTTTCGCTGTAAGAATAGAGGAAAACCTCAGAAAACATTCAAATATACAATATTACTATTTAAGAGAATGAGAAGCTTTGAAAGAAGGACAAGAGTATTGCACAGTTTAAAAGATTCAGATGAGGAAAATAAAATATCTTTGCTGTTTACAGAATTAAAAGTCTTCAAGGCAAGCGATTCTGCAGTATTTCAATGCTGGGTAATTGTAAAGCCTAACAGTGAGAAGAATAAATAATCAGATTATTAAGAAACAGCGTGAGACGTACCCTGCAAAATTTAATATTGGAGATGGACCAAATAAAACGCAGTATTGAACATCTTTGTCTTGACACATGAAAGTGGATAAATCCCCAGGATCTGATCAGGTGTACCCTCGCACTCTGTGGGAAGCTAGGGGAGTGATTACTGGGCCTCTTGCTGAGATATTTCTATCATCGATAGTCACTGGTGAAGTGCCGATTGACTGGAAGTTGGCAAACATGGCGCCACTGTTTTAGAAAGGTGGTAAGGAAAAGCCAGGGAACTATAGACTGGTGAGCCTGACCTCAGTGGTGGGCAAGTTGTTGGAGGGAATCCTGAAGGACAGGATTTACATGTATTTGGAATGGCAAGGACTGATTAGGGATAGTCAACATGGCTTTGTGCATGGGAAATCATGTCTCACAAACATGATTTGAGTTTTTTGAAGAAGTAACAAAGAGGATTGATGAGGGCGGAGTGGTGGATGTGATCTATATGGCCATTCGGATACAGAGCTGGTTCGAAGGTAGAAGATAGAGGGTGGTGGTGGATTGCTTTGCAGACTGGAGGCCTGTGACCAGTGGTGTGCCACAAAGGTTGGTGCTGGGTCCACTATCTTTTGTCATTTATACAAATGATTTAAATATGAACATAGGTGGTATAGTTAATAAGTTTGCAGATGACTCTAGAAATGGAGATGTCGTGGACAGCGAAGAATGTTACCTCAGAGTACAACAGGATCTTGATGAGATGGGCCAATGGGCTGAGGAATGGCAGATGGAGTTTAATTTAGATAAATGCGAGGTGCTGCATTTTGGAAAAGCAAATCAGAGCAGGACTTAAACACTTAAGGGCAAGGTCCTGGGGAGAGTTGCTGAAAAAAAAAGAGACCTTGGAGAGCTGTTTCATAGTTCCTTGAAAGCAGAGTCGCAGGTAGATAGGATAGTGAAGAAGGCATTTGGCATGCTTTCCTTTATTGATCATAGCATTGTGTAGAGGAGTTGGGAGGTCATGTTGTGCCTGTTCAGGACATTGGTTAGGCCACCTTTAGAATATTCCGTGCAATTCTGGTCTCCTTCCTATAGGAAGGATGTTGTGAAACTTGAAAGGGGTCAGAAAAGTATTACAAGGATGTTGCCAGGGTTGGAGGATTTGAGCTATAGGGGGAGGCTGAATAGGCTGGGGCTGTTTTCCCTCGAGCGTGGAGACTGTAGGGTGACCTTAGAGGTTTATAAAATGATGAGGGGCATGGATAGGATAAATAGACAAGGTCTTTTCCCTGGGGTCGGGGAGTCCAGAATGAGAGGGCATAGGTTTAGGGTGAGAGGGGAAAGATATAAAAGAGACTTGAGGGGCAATCTTTTCACACAGAGGATGGTGTGTATATGGAATGCAGTGCTAGTGGGAGTGGTGGAGGCTGGTACAATTACAGCAGTCTAAAGGCATCTGCATAGGTATATGGATAGGAAGGGTTTAGTGGGATATGGGCCAAGTGCTGGCAAATGGGACTAGATTAGGTTAGGATATCTGGTCAGCATGAATGAGTTGGACCGAAGGGTCTGTTTCCGTGCTGTACATCTCTATGTCTCTGACTTTATCTTGGATAAAACAGCTTTTAAGACACAGAACTGCTACAAACCTGAACACTGAATTATAAGCTGAACAGGTATATTCACTATTGTACTCAAAGCTTACAGCTGATGACACTTTGATTCACACAAGCAAGAGAGATGGCACAAATACTTTTATAAAAGGTGTACATGTTTTTCACAATTACTACAAACTGAGAACAAATTACATTTTTGAAAGCAGAACTTAACAGAAGAGTTCAGCATCTAGGAGGACCTGTCGATAATTTCATTAATGATCTCTTCAGATTAGCAGACAACTGTGACTATGGAGATATAAAACCAGAATTCATAAGAGACAATATTTTTTCCAGAATTATTGGTGAGTCAGATTTATACACAGATTGGTTAGATTTATTACATTCTGAAGAAAATTTGACTTTGGAGAAAACCTTTCAGTTTGTGTCGAAGTAGAACCAGGAAGAAACACCGACAAATCCAAGGAAAGAGGGACAATCTTATCACACTCAAGCACCAGAATCTATCCAATTGTTAAGGTAAAAAACTCTCGCATGTGACAAGACAACAAGAAGCAGAGGCAGCAAAACCAATATTAAAAATCATTGCCAGTGCTGTGAATCCATGAAGGTTTCACAGACACAAACAGTGCCCAATGTAAAATGACAAGTCATTTCCAGAGGATGTGCAGAAGTAGGTTACAGTTTGAGAGCAACAAAGAAATTAATGACAACTCATTCAACGATGCTAATGGAGTAGCACCACCAGCATTTGAAAAGGTATTTGCATGTGTTTGGACCTCAGCATCCATGAGGCAACAGAAGGTGTTTACCTACTTCCAAGAAACCATGAACAAATCAAGAGAAATCAAATTTTGACAATGCAAACAGAGGTCAATCAGGGAAAAAAAGGACCAAACTCTCATCATCCAACTGATTAAAGGGTAACCACTAAATATGTATGTGGCTTCCTATTTCATGGTGAAACTGAAAAAGAAGAAAAAAATCTATTGAGATGAACTATATTGAAATGAGACAATTGTTCCATACTGTCAACAGGAAGAAAATCTGCAACTGTACAGGAGCGTGGAACATGTTTTCCATTCCTCTACTCACTGAAGATCCTCCAGATGACAGGAATTAGCAACTTTTATGATTAGAGGCAAATACTGAGACCAAGAATGAGTAATACAACCCACTTAAGCTCAACCCACTTGAATCAGAAAAACCATTTGTAGTGCAAAATTTTAGCAGATTTGAATTTGATGTCAGATCGTGAGAAAACACACATTCAAGAAGAACATTTCAATTCTTCATTTCCAAGCAGAATAACTGGCACCAAGGGACAGACACCCTTCCCTCCAATTTACTTACCAGCTTCTGAGGCAACTATTTCCGGAACTGAAGTCACTGTCACAATCCAATCACTGTTCATGGATGGTTAGTGGTGTAGGTTAGAGGAAACAGTGAGAAAGATAATCTATAATCAGTACCAGTTATAGGGACAATGCTAAGTAAGCAGCAATCCTTCAGTATCCTGTCTGAGGATAATGCCTGATGCTCCAGTATAAGAAAAACATAGGAGTGAAGATGTCCAATCTAACCAACAAGTTGAAGTGAAGAGTTTACTTACTTAAGCGCAGATATATGAGCATATTGAAGATAAAGAAATTATCATGCTTCAAAATCCAGGATATTGCAAAGAAGAGAGTACTCATCTCTCCTGATCAGCCTTCTTCCGTGATGGAAATTCTTGAGGTTAAAGGGCCACTGGATATTATCAGGCAGTTACCTGATTCCACAGAGAAGAGTACCTCTGCAACAGCCATTTAGGAGACTAGGGCTTTCCAGATAAGATAATAGTTCAAAAACTTGGGTCAGCATAAACAACATCCTCTGTAAGGTCTTATAAGAAATTAAAGATCTTTCAGCAGAGAGACAGATCATCTAAGGTCAAGATCAGAACTAAAGTTAACGGTCCTCGAGCCAAATACTTACTAATTTCCCAAATCCAAAGAAAATACATTCTGAGGGAATTGCAAAACCTCCAGACCATCTGAATTTTTGATGTCATTGACATACGGAGAGATGGGGTCGTGGTAAGGGTAATTATATGCATGAATGTACAAATGTTAACATTGGAAGGAAACACTTGGAGAGATGTTATATAAGGAAATGTTCTGAAAGATGGGAGACTGCATCAGTCTGATGATGATATATAGTTTTGGGTGGGGAAATTAGGAGAATTGCTCTGCACTTTAAAGGGGATTGGTGTGATTGCTAGGCCTCCCAGAAGTCTTAGTAACATTGTCTAAGTAACTAATGTAATATGTACCTAATTTGTTATCATGCAGTAAACTACATCTTGTTCAGACAAAAGCCTCTTCATGTTAAGACTAGTGATTGTTCCTTTACCACTTTGAAATGAAGAGACTCAGTCAAGGAAAAAGGAATAGTGCCAACATTCATTTTCCTCCAAATACCACAGGCCACTTGCTGGGTAAACCTGCAAACAGGGATGCAACACAATGCCTTACGAGGAACATACTATGTAAGCAATTGGTTTTGTGTTACTTTTTCAGGGCAGTGTGGTTTGACTATACTGGAATCTGATTTCTTTGTGTGTTTCAATGAATCTAAGCAGTTCATTTCTCAAGAAAATCTATGGCATTGCTGTCTCAGTATCGAGAAAATCATTTGAAGAGAATTGCTCAACCTGATAGTCGTGGCTTTAGTTTACTTGTTTATGTTGGTTCTTTGTTTAAAAAACAAATTCTCATCTGGGTGAGCACTGTTTGTGCAAAAATTGAGAGTGAGCCTAGAGCTCCAGCAGCAGGTTCCTGACATAGTGTTCTTGACAATGAATTGGTCCTCTGGCTGCAGAGAGACTGAATGGCTGTCAAGGGAGTGAGGTAAACCACTAATGAAATGTAGAACTGCCAAAGATATGGATAATGAGGAAAAAGAGGAATATACTGATCGCTACAGAAGAACCTGGAAATTTCACCTGAGGGAGAGAAATCTGGGACCAGGAAACCAAACAAGACTCGTGATAATTAATTTGAGTTGCAGGAGTTGGAAGAATGGAAATAAAGGTCAAAAGTAAGGAAAAAAGAAAACATTATAAAATAAATTAGTAAGTAAATAAGCAGAAACATGACCAAAATGAATTTTGCAACGGTATAACTAAAACAAATACCGTCTAACCATAACAAACAGAGAATCAGGTTTGAGGCAGAAACAAAGAGATTTCTGTGGGACTATAAGGAACAGTCATGGGAAAGGAGGAACCTAAATCCCAACCCCTGCCGACCAAGGACAAAAGAATGAGGAGGCCAGAACAAAAAAAACAATCCAGTTTACCAGGTGAAGGTTTTTCAAAATGCTTTTGAATAACCAACGTCTTTCAATTCATATGTACAGAGCTGGAATATTTTAACAAAGCTGTTACTGCATCTCAGATCTCAATCTGGGCGGCACGGTGGCACAGTGGTTAGCACTGCTGCCGCACAGCGCTAGAGACCTGGGTTCAATTCCCACCTCAGGCGACTGACTGTGCAAATTCCACACATTCTCCCTGTGTTTCTGTGGGTTTGCTCCAGTTTCCTCCCACAGTCCAAAAATGTGTAGGTTAGGTGAATTGGCCATGCTAAATTGCCTGTAGTGTTAGGTGTAGGGGAATGGGTCTGTGTGGGTTGCGCTTTGGCGGGTCAGTGTGGACTTGTTGGGCTGAAGGGCCTGTTTCCACACTGTAAGTAATCTAATCTAATCAATCTCAGTTTTAAGCTTAATGATTGACAATGTTCATTAGAATAATGTTCTCTGTATTTTTCATGCAGCCTTATGTCTGCACATTATACCACATTCATTTGCAAACGAATGATGACTTCAGTGATTTTATGTTTTCCCAGCTTCTAGAGTATTAATTGTTGGCAGGTTTGAAACTGTTTCAGTTTCCCTCTCCCTCCCCCACCTTTTGTAGCCTCTCTCTGATTCTCATCCCAATTACAGCTTTCCTGTCTTCACTATCTCCTTAATGGCTCCCTGTCACCCCATATTCTGTTATGGACACTTCCCTGCTTGTGGTCCACTTGCTGCTGACTTGTCTCCCCACCAGTCCCCTTGTGGCCTCCCCCTCTAACAAAGCCATCTTACAGCCTCCCTGTCTCCCCTAATTTCTCCGCCCTGGTCTCCTCTGTCTACCTCGTAGCCCACCCCAACCACTGAGCCAGTAGGCAGATGACAATAAGGGGATCTCCACTTGCTGTCCTAGTGTCAGCAAAAAGACTGCTCTTGTCCCTGGCCTCCTGCGCCTCCCTTGGCAAAACAACTACTGGCCCTCTTTTTCCACTCCTAGAACACAGCCCTTCAAACCTCGCCCCGGCCCCTGCTCTCAGATCTTGACCTTCTCTCCATTCCTTGTTCACTGCACCTCCAATCGTAAGTTGTTTCCCTCTCACATTTGCTGCTGATAGGTTTACCATTGAGCCTATCAGCAGCAAGCACAAGAAAGAGCAGCAGGCATGATGGGATGAATGACCTCCTCTGCTGTAGCAACTCTGTGAACCAGCCTGTGATTGGAGGTACAGTACCTCACCATTTCCTATGTCCGGGGAGGCACTTCTCTGATTGGCTGACCCTATGAGTGAATTTGCGTGCCATGTGTTGATTTTGGGTGGATTTGTTGCCTGTCCCCCTGCAGATTGGGCATTGCTTCAGTGTGACATATATAAAGCTTTCTACTACCCTGGAATTCAATTCATGATGTAGCCCTCTTGGATGATCCTTTTTTATACTTTCCTCAAATGGACACTGGAGTCTCTTCAATAGAAGACATTCTACATTCCACACTTGAAGAGTGCATTTTTGGGCAAGATTAATAGACAATTATGAGCAACCAGATTTATGGATTCTTCAATCATAGAATCAAAGAATCCCTACAGTTTGGAAGCAGGCCATTCAACCCATTGAGGCAACACTGACCTTCCGAAGAGAATCCCACCCTCACATCCCTGTAACCCTGCATTCACTACGGTCAATCCACCGAACATGCACATCCTATCAATGAATGGTGTGACACTTGAAAGGGTCAGAAAAGATTTACAAGGATATTGCCAGGGTTGGAGGATTTGAGCTACAGGGAGAGGCTGAATAGGTTGGGGCTGTTTTCCCTGGAGCATCAGAGGCTGAGGGGTGACCTTACAGAGATTTATAAAATCATGAGGGGCATGGAGAGGATAAATAAACAAAGACTTTTCCCTGAAGTGGGGAAGTCCAGAACTAGAGGGTGTGGGTTTAGGGTGAGAGGGGAAGGATATAAAAGGGACCTCAGGAGCAGCCTTTTCATGCAGAGGGTGGTACGTGTATGGAATGAGCTGCCAGAGGAAGTGGTGGAGGCTGGTACAATTGCAGCATTTAAAAGGCATCTGGATGGGTATATGAATAGGAAAGGTTTGGAGGGATATGGGCCATGTGCTGGCAAATGGGACGAGATTAAGTTAGGATATATGGTCAGCATGGACGAGTTGGATTGAAGGGCCTATTTCCATGCTGTACTTCTCTATGACTCTACGACTCTGACATAAATAGTAGTTGACAAATAAATGTTAGCTGCTCATCAACATCCTGTGCAGCTACAAGTAAATCATAATGCTAGGTATATGAAATTACAAATCATATCAACATCCAATGCTACAATTATAGATTTTGTCATTCCAAACTTAGGTTGTTGCTGAATGTTTGTACTGACAATGACTGTATTCCAAACTATGTATTACCACCTAACATTAAAGTGTAGGAGCAATGGTTAGTGGTTTGTCATTGATAGCATGGTAATGACAGCAATTTTAAAAAGCAGCACTCAAGAAACAGATTCCACTCGTATGTATTAATGGAAATGTTCTTCATAGGATCACAGTATTATTATAGCAAAGGGGGCAGCCATTTGGGATCTATCGAGTTTGTACCATCTCTCCAAATGAATAATTCAGCCAATACTGAGCTAATTTTAATGTAAAAGCTTTCTTAAAATTTGAATATATATTTAAGTCAAATGTTTTGTTAATTGAAATGTTCAGATATTGTGTACAGTGGAGAATGACATGGCAAGGTGGGTGAAGAGTGCAGCAGCAAGTGGTCCACTGAGGGAGTACCAACTTGGGAGAGCAAGTGGGTGGTGACTGTTAGACAGACAATGGACGCACAATGATGATGTCAGCAGCACTGAGCATGTGCCTATTTCCTGTGCAGTGATAGGAAATACAGTGTAATTAAAATTCCCATTGTAGAGTTATAGAGTCATAGAGATATACAGCATGGAAACAGACCCTTCGGTCCAATCTGTCCATGTTGACAAAATATCCCAACCCAATCTTGTCCCACCTGCCAGCACCCGGTCCATATCCCTCCAAATTCTTCCTATTCATATACCCATCCAAATGCCTCTTAAATGTTGCAATTATACCAACCTCCACCACTTCCTCTGGCAGCTCATTCCATACACATACCACCCTCTGTGTGAAAAAGTTGTCCCTTAGGTCTCTTTTATATCTTTCCCCTCTCACCCTAAACCTATGCCGTCTAGTTCTGGACTCCCCAACCCCAGGGAAAAGACTTTGCCTATTTACCCTATCCTTGCCCCTCATAATTTTGTAAACCTCTGTAAGCTCTCCCTTCAGCCTCTGACGCTCCAGGGAAAACAGCCTCTCCCTATCGCTCAAATCCTCCAACCCAGGCAACATCCTTGTAAATCTTTTCTGAACCCTTTCAAGTTTCACAACATCTTTCCGATAGGAAGGAGACCAGAACTGCACAAAATATTCCAACAATGGCCTAACCAATGTCCTGTACAGCCACAACATGACCTCTGAACTCCTGTACTCAATACTCTGACCAATAAAAGAAAGCATATCAAGCGCCTTCTTCACTATTTTATCCACCTGCGACTCTACTTTCAAGAAGCTATGAACCTGCACTCCAAGGTCTCTTTGTTCAGCAACACTCCCTAGGACCTTATCATTAAGTATATAAGTCCTGCTAAGATTTGCTTTCCCAAAGCTACTTATTTTTCAAGTACCTCTGTAACTTCCTTGAAAATGCTTTCCAGTGTGTCTTTTGCAATACATTAATAATGTAATTGCACTTTTCTTTTACTGTTTAGCTCTAGTTAAGTAGATGAAGTCCTTGACCCTTCTGAGACATTGTCTCCAACACTGGAATGTTTTCCTTCATTAATACCACCATTCCTGCCTGCTTTATTTTCATTGCTATCTTGGGTTGGATTTTACAGCCACAAAGTGGGTACTCTGCTCCCTTGCTTATGAAAATAAAATATGTAGTCATGACTGTACCTTATACTTTTGCATTACTTTTCTCCTTTTTTCCATTAGTTTTATGTATGCCTTAGAAATTATAGTTGATAAATATAAGGTCTAACACTCAAAGCATCACAGCACCTCATGGGCAGTGAGTCACCTGTGTTGCCTGGTATACAAAGCCAGCAAGACCCAGAGATCTGCCCATAGTAGCACTTGGATCTCAACTGAGGTGCTATTGCACTGACCACTGACTCTGGTAAGGGTTAATATCAGAGAACATGCTGAAGTTTGATCCAGAAGCAACCATCCTGACCATTGCCTGTGGCATTTTGTGCCACCGCATTCAGCAGAGTTTAAATCATAGACTGATAGAGATGTACAGCACAGAAACAAACCCTTTGGTCCAACACATCCTTGCCAACAATTGGCCCATATCCTTCTAAACCCTTCCAATTCATATACCCATCAAGATGCCTTTTAAATGTTGTAATTGTGTCAGCCTCCACCACTTCCTGCATATATGCACATTGCATACATGCACAATCTTCTGTGTGAAATATTGTCCCTTAGGTCCCTTTTAAATAGATGCCTCTCACCTTAAACCTTTGCTCTCTAGTTTTGGACTCCCTTACCCTGGGAAAACAACCTTGTCTATGTATCTTATCCATGCCTCTCATAATTTTATAAACCTCTACAAGGTCACCCCTCAGCTTCCAATGCTCCAGAGAAAATAGTCCCAGCCTATTCAGCCTCTCCCTATAATTCAAACCCTCTAATGGTTCAATATAATTGCTTGTTACTTTCTATTTTATGAAGAGGGTTGGTTAGGACTATTTCTGCAGTCTGACATTGCTTTTGTTCACATTCATTTATTATTTAGTAAAGCTAGCTGTAGGCTTTAGTGTAAGCCAGTCTGGTTTACCCTATCACTGTACAATGTCAAGGAAAATAATGTCGGACATAATATAACCAGTGACATAGATTCTATGTTTTACTCTTGAAATCACCACTACAAATTATTTAGATATTAAGCAGTAAAAGTTTAACTCCGAATGAATCAGAATTTGTCAACTGAAATACTCTAAGGTGCTGAATCTGAGAAAAAAATCTAGAGCAACATAACAGAAAGATAACACCGCTCCCAAAAATAGATTCCATTATACAAATCACAGAACAAAAGGAAATGGTTGGAGGGAAGTAAGAAAGGTCCAGAGGAGATGTTAATAGCAGACTACATGTCAGCTCTCCTGCAAATGAAACCAAGAAAGCCAGACACAAAAAGGATGGGGAGAAGGCAAGTAAAATAACATTGGAGGTCAGAGTTCATGGCCCGAGGGCAATACAATGTCTAACCAGAAAGTAAGGAGCTGTTCCTTCAGCTTGTGTGGGACTCCATTGAAACAGTGCAGTAGGTCTTGGACTGAAATGTGAGTGCGGGACAAAGGTGATGCATTGAAATGAAACGTGGCCAGATGGTCAGGGTCACGCTTGTGGATAGAGCAAAGTGGTCATCCAGTCTGTAGAGGAGACTGCATTGTGAACAACTATTCAGCAGGTTAGATTAAAAGAAATAAAAGTAAATTGCTCCTTTACCTGAAAGGTGTATTTAAGGCCTTGGAAAACCAAGAGTTAGAAGGCAAAAGGGCATGCATTACATTTCATTGCGATTGGAAGGTGCCGTGGAATAAGGTATTGAGGGAGTTGGAGGAATGGACCAGCTAGTCATGCAGGGACTCATGACTTCAGAGTGCTGATAGAGATAGTGGAATCCTGTGAGAGATGGCAGATATGGCAAAGGATAATCCTGTGGCTTGTAGAATGGAAAGTGAGGATAGGGTCTGGACAGTCCCTATCCATCAGCATGTCTTTATCTGGCTGATCTTGTTCTCTCATTGAACAATTTCTTCTTTAACTTATTTCCTCCAAACTAAACCTGTGGCCATGGGGTTTGTGGAATATTACTTGTCCCACTCCACTGCACATAACTTCTGCAACTCTTTCTGTGGTGCATCAATGGCTGTGTCAGTTCCACTTCCTGGTCTTATCCAGAACTGGAAAAGTTAATCAATTTTCCTTCAAATATCCATGCTTCTCTCTCTTTCACCTCTCACCTCTGACTCTTACCTTTCCTTTCTTGACTTCTCTGTTTCCATTTCTGGGAATAGTTTTCCGAATAATATTCATAACAAATTCACTGTCCCTAACAAGATAGCTCAACTACATTTATAGAGTCATAGAGATGTACACCATGGAAATAGACCCTTCAGTCCAACTCATCTATGCTGACCAGAAATCCTAAATTAATCTAGTCCTATTTGCCAGTACCTGGCCCATATCCTTCTAAACCCTTCCTATTAATAAACCCATCCAGATGCCTTTAAAGGTTGTAATTGTACCAGCCTCCACTACTTCCTGTGGCAGCTCATTCCATACTCTCATCACTTTTTGCACAAAAAAAGGCCCTTCTTAAATCTTCACCCTCTCACCTTAAACCTATGCCGTCTCATTCAGGACTCCCCCACCTCAGGGAAAACCTTGCCTATGTATCCTATCCATGCCCCTCATGATTTTATAAAGCTCTGTGAGGTCACCACTCAGCCTCAGACACACCAAGGAAAATAGTCCCAGCCTATTCAGCCTCTCCCTATGGCACAAATTCTTCAACCCTGGCAACATCCTTGTAAATCTTTTCTGAACCATGTCAAGTTTCACAACATTCTTCCAAAAGGAGGGAGACCGAAATTGCACACAATATTTCAAAAGTAACCTAACTAATATCCTGTAGAGCTGCAACACGGCTTCCCAACTCCTGTGTTCAATGCTCTGATCAATAAAGGAAAGCATACCAAATATCTTCTTCTTCTTCCCATCCACTTCCTGGAAGGATTGCATTCCATCTTTCCCATTTCTCCTTTTCTGTTGCATCTGTCTTGATGATATTAACTATCATAATACTATTTCCAATATGTTGCCTTTTTTCCTCAACAAAGCATTTCCTACAACTCCCAAATGTAGTGGACACATTTCTGCATTCACTTCTGCCCTCACCTTTTCCTATCCCTGCCACAACCAAGATAGGTTTTCCCTTGTCATAGGAACATGAGGCTGTTTTGCCATCAAGCCTGCTCTGTCATTCAATGTAATCATAGCTGGTCATCCACTTGAAAGCTTTTTCCCAGACTATCCCCATAGTCCATTACATCAATGATATTTAAAAATCAATCAGTTCCTATATTAAACATACTCCAACAAGTAACTTTACATTGTTCATAGTGGAGAAAGCCAAAGATTTAAAACACATTGAGTAAAAATAGAGTCTCCTCATCTTTGTCTTAGTGCCTTTCTCCTTATCTTGATATTGTGGCCTGGTCCTAGACTCATCAACAAGAATATCTGCCCTGTCTATCCCTTCAAGTATTTTACACATTTCAATGAGATTAACTCTCATTCTTTGAAATGTGCCAATACGGGTTCAATTTGCCTAATCTCTCTACATTGGGCAATCCTCAATTTCGGGAGCAAGGCTGGTGAATATTCTTTGCACTCCCTTTATGGCAATAATATCTTTCCTGAGATAAAAAAACCAAAATTGCACATAGTTGAGGCAAGACTTCACTACTCCTGCACTTAAATCCTCTTACGAGAAAGGCTAACTTACACTTAGCCTGCTGCACCTGCATGTTAGCTTCCAGAGACATTGACCAGGGCACGTCCCTTTGTACATTTACACTTTCTAACCTCTTACCATTAAATATATTCTCTGCATATCTGGTCCTTCAGTCAAAGTGGAGAACCTAACATTTTTACATGTTACATTCTGTTTGCCATGTTCTTGCCCATGCATTTAGTCTGCCCAAACCCCCTTGAAGCTGCCTCCTAACTCCTCTACAAGTCACAAGTTAGGAGTTGATGCAATACTCCCCACATACGTAAATGAGTGCAGTTCCAACAACACTGAAGAAGTTTGATGCTATCCAGGACAAAACAGTCCATTTGATTGGCACCACATCCATTAATAATCACTCCCTCCACCATTCACACTCAGTAACAGCAGTGTGTGCATGCAGAATTTCACCAGAAATCCTTTGTCAGCACCTTCCAAGCTCAAGACCATTACTATCTAGAAGGAGAAGGACAGTGACAAAGTTAGGGTTCCCCTCCAAATTCCCCTTCAAACCTTTCACCAATCTCACTTAGCAGTATATCATCATTCCCTCAGTGATGCCACATAAAAACCTTTGATCTCCCTCCCGGAAAACATTATTGCTTTCCCTACATCAAATGGACGACAGCAGTTCAAGAAAGCAGCTCATCAGCACCTTCTCAAGGGCAGCTAGGGGTGTGCAATAAATATTAACAATGTCTGATGAATAGAAATAAACCTATTCAATCATTTTGCAGAAAGAGAAATTACAATTGGAGCAACATGCTTAAGATAAAGGTAAAAATCATAGACAAACTTATGAAAAAAATTATTTTCTCAAAACCGAAGCCAAGTTGATCATACGATGAATGGTTCAGCTACACAATTTGCATACAAGAAAGTCTGGAGGAGCCATAATGACCAATTTGATAGCTATGGGTACAGATAAATGTTTCTGTAGCTGTAGAGGTAAGTTCAGGATGGCAGATTGCTTCCATACTGCCAGTGTCAAGTACCTCACTGGCTGCAGAACACCTTATGTAGGGAGAGTGGTCAGCCAGAAGTCACAGTTCACAAAGGAACCAATAACATTAGTAGAACAAAAGATATCAGAATGAACATGCAGGACCTCAAATGCAATAATCCTCAGATTACTTGCAGTGTCCTATGAAAAGTAACATAGAAATAGGAAGATAAGGCAGATGAATGTGTGGCTGGAAAGATGGTGCAGGAGAGAGGGTTTTATATTTTTGACAGATTAGGATTAGCTCTGGTGGAGATGGGTCAGATGGGTTACACCTGAACAGAGCTGGGATTGGTGTGTATGGCACAATTTCAAAATTTGCAGATGATGCAAAATTTGGAAGCATTGCAAACTGTATGTAGGGAAGTATGGAACTTCAAAAGATGTGGATAAATTGGTAGAATGGATCAATATATGGCATAAGACAATAAGACATAGGAGCAGAAATTAGACCATTCAGCCCATCGTGTCTGCTCTGCCATTTAATCACGGCTGAAAAGTTTCTCAACCCCATTCTCCCTCTTTCTCCCTATAACCCTTGATTTCATTGATACTCTGAAACCTACCTGTCTCAGTCATAAATATACACACTGACCTAGCCTCTATAGCCCTCTGGGGCAATGAATTGCATCGATTCACCACTCTCTGGCTGAAGTAGTTTTTCCTTATCTCCATTCTAAAAGCTCTTCCTTTTACTCCAAGGCGATGCCCTTGGTTCCTAGTCTCTCCTACCAGTGGAAACATCTTTCTAACATCTCCTCTGTCCAGGCCATTCAGTATTCTGTTTGTTTCAATTAGATTCCATCTCCCCCCACATCCTTCTAAACTCCATTGTATAAACCCAGAGTCCTCAAACGTTCCTCATAACCTTATCATTCCTGGGACATTCTTGTGAACCTTCTCTGAACACACTCGAAGAGGGCTAATACATCTTTCCTGTGATATGGGGCCCAAAACTGTGCACAATACTCCAAATGTGATCTGACCAGAGCCTTATAGAACCTCAGATGTATACCTTTGCTTTTGTATTCAGCTCCTCTCAAAATAAATTACATTTATTGCATTTGTCTTCCTAATGACTGACTCAACCTACAGGTTTACCTTGAGAGAATCCTGGACTAGAATTCCCAAGTCTCTTTGCACTTCAGATTTCTGAATTTTCTTCCCTTTTAGAAAATAGTTCATGCCTCGATGCTTTCTACCAAAGTGCATGACCTTACACTTTCTCTCCTGCCACTTTTTTGCCCTCTCTCCTAACCTGTCCAAATCCTTCTGCAGCCTTCCCACCTCCTCAATGCTACTTCTCCCGCTACCTATCTTTATATCATCAGCAAACTTAGCCAGAATGGCCTCAGTTCCTTCATCTAGATCGTTAATGAATAAACTGAAAAGTTGTGATCCCAACACTGAGCCTTGCGGAACACCACTTGTCACTGGCTGCCATCCTGAAACGGACCTTTTTATCCCCTGCTTTCTGCCTGGCAGCCAAGCTTCTATCCATGCGAGCATCTTGCCTCTAACACCATGGGCCCCTAGCATACTCAGTAGCCTCCAGTGCGGCACCTTGTTAAAAGCCTTCTTGAAGTCCAGGCAGACGAAATTCATTGGCTCGCCTTGGTCTAACCTGCCTGTTACTTCCTCAAAGAATTCTAGAAAATTTGTCAGGCATGACCTCCCCTTGATGAAACCATGCTGACTTTGCTGTATTTTACCATACACTTCCAAGTATTCCAAAATCTCATCCTTCACAATGGGTTCCAGGATCTTAACTATGACTGAGGCTCGGTCAATTGATCTGTAATTTTCCATATCTTGCCTTACTTTTAAACAGTGTTGTCATGTTAGCAATTATCCAGTCCTCTAGGACTCTCCCTAATTTTAGCAATTCCTGAAAGATCACCACTAATGCTTCCGCTATCCCTTTTGCTATCTCTTTTGAACTTTGGGATGTCGTCCATCTGGTCCAGATGATTTGTCCTCCTACAGGCCATTCAGTTTTTCTAGCACCTTCTCCTTAGTGATGGCCACTATACTTGGCTCTGCCCCCTGACTCCTTTGAATTGTTGGGATGTTACTCATGTCTTCCACCATGAAGACTGATGTGAAGTAATTATTCAGTTCCTCAGTCATTTCCTTGTTCCCCACTACTATCTCTCCAGCATCATTTTCCAGTGGTCCAATGTCCATTTTTGTCCCTCTTTTGCCCTTTATCTAAGTAAAGCAACTCTTACAGTCTTCCTTTATATTACTGGCTAGCTTATCCTTATATTTAATCTTCTCCCTCCTTATTTTTTTTGTTGCCCTCTGTTGGTCTTTATAAGCTTTGCAAATCCTCTGGTTTCCCACTACCCTTCACCACATTATATATATTTTCTCTTTTGCTTTTATGCTGTCCCTGACTTCCCTAGCCAGCCATGATTGCCTCATCCTCCCAGTACCATGCTTCTTTTTCCTCTGGATGAATCTCTGATGCGCCTTCTGATTTACTCCCAGAAACACCTGCCATTGCTGTTCCAGTGGCTTTCCTGCTAGGCTCCTTTCCCAGTCAATTCTACCCAGCTCCTCCCTCATGCCTCTGTAGTTGCTTTTATTCAGTTCTAATACTGATACCTCTGATTCTATCTTCTCCATCAAATTGCAGAGTAAATTCTATCATATTATAATCACTGCCTCCTAAGGGTTCCTTCACCTTAAGCTTCCTTATCAAGTCTGCCTCATTGCACAGAACTAAATCGAGTATTGCCTATTTCCTAATGAGCTCCCCCACAAGCTGCTCCAAAAAGCCACGGCAGATGAAGTTCAGTACAGAGGGATGTGAAATAATTTCATTTTGGTAAGAAGAAAATGCAGTGACAATATAAAATGAAAACTGCAACTCTAAAGGGGATGCAAGATCAGGAGGACCTGATTGTAAATGTACATAAACCAAGTAAGATGGTAGGCTAGGTTGAGAGCACAGTTAATGAAGGGTCCTAGAGCAAGAAGGTTATGTTGTACTTGTACAAGTCACGAGCTCAGCCTCAGCTACAGTATTACATCCAGTTCTGGGCACCTCAATTTAAGGAGAACGTAAAAACATTAAAGACAGTGCAGAAAAAAAAAGAAATGAGAGTGGCTTCAGGGACGAGGAACTTTCAGTTGTGAAAATGGGTTGGAGAAATTAGCACTGTTTTCCTTAAGAAACAAAAAGGCTGACAAACCATTTAATAGAGGGATTCAAAATCATTGGCATCTGGCCAGAATTGATAGTCAAAAACTATTCCCACTTGTGAAAGCATCAAGAACAAGAGGGCACAGATCTACAGTAATTAGTAAAGAAGGAAAAGTGATATAAAGCAGTTTCTCCTGAAGTGAATGGTTAGGATTTGGAATATGCTTCTTCAGTGTGTGGTGGAAGAAAGTTCGATTGGAGCTTTTAAAAAGGAATGAGACAATGATCTGAAAAGGAAGGAAGTGCAGGATAATGGGGGGAAGGCAGGGGAATGGCTTTAGAGAAATTGCTCATTCAAAGAACTGCTGCCAACATGCTGAACGAAATGGCATCCTTCTGTGATTCTTTTATTATATTAAAATTCTTTGAATTTTTGAACGTTAATTGAATGCTTGACACTCTACTTGTTTTCTAGAGCCAGAGGAGTGCTTCAACAGTAATTATGAATTAATATGCTGTTAAAAATTCAGTTCATTGCCACTCAACAAGGCTTCATAGTTTGAATGGTTTTACAGTTTTACAGTGACAATAGTGCATTTAGGTTGAAGTTAATGTGAAATCAACGATAACGAATTGATTGCATCTAAAAAGTGGCCTATAAAGGAGTACATTATCTCCAAGAGAAACTTCCAAATTCCAGCATTTCACAATGCATTTGTGGGTGCCAGAAGATGCTTTCAGTTTTGCACAGTGACAATGACCAATTCACCATCATTACTATCAATTTTGGGCCATTATGCGATCTGTCTCTGTGACAGAAAGATGAATGAATGAACTAGCTCTTTACTTTGCTGAACTCTGAATAACATCATGCAATGTTAGAGAATAGGAACCGTGTTGTGAGATAAACATGACAGTAGAAATTTTGTTTTTTACTCAGCATACAGCTGAAATGGATCCCATTAGTCTCACGATCCATTTGCTTCGCTGGTCGGTTTGAAATACATGAAAGTTTTATGACGGCTGTCTAAACTGCTTTCTGCAATAGCTTGGAGCATAGGAAAGAATCACATGCCAGGAAGAAAATGTCAAAGGCAATAATGTGGAAACTTTTATGGCGTTCAGTCACATAGCTAAACAATTGTCTCTGGGGATCATTTTTGTAAAGCTGATTTCCCCAGTGCTGCAATTGTCTAGTCACAAAGGAAATAGCAAATGTTTCTGAAAATTCAGAGAAGATCATTGTAGGATTTAAGATTTCTACTAATCAGCGCAGTACCTGCCTTTCAAAACTGTAAGAATATGGCTATCCTCTCGGTGAATGTGATCATTCACCTATTCCTTTAACAGGATACGTCAGCTAATCAGCCAGATGGATCCACTCTGAAGAATTAAAACAATTGTCAAATGACTCTCAATTAATCAGAGAAGATCACAAAGTTTGACCAAAAGATTTCTGTGGTTCATTCTGTCCTTCACTAAGCCCTGCATCTCTGCTGATGACACATGGAGTTTTAAAATATATGTTCATGGGCTGTGATTGTCAAGGCCACTGGCTTGTCCAGCATTTATTTTTCATTCTCTGGTTGTCTTTGAGAAGGTGGTGGTGAACTGCCTCCTGGAACCACTGCACTCTATATGCTGGAGATAGACTCACAATGCTGTCAGGGAGGGAGTTTCAGGATTTTGACTGTGAAGGAACAGCAATATTTTTCCAAGTCAGGCTAGTCAATGGCTTGGGGGAGGCATTTGCAGGTGGTTGTTTTCCGATATATCTGCTACCCTTGTCCTTGAAGGGGGTCGTGGTCTTGGGTTTGGGCGGTGCTGTCCAAAGAGCTTGGATGAATTTCTCCAGTGCAAGTTGTAGATGGTACACATTACTGCTACTCAGCATCAGTGCTAATCAAATGGGTTGCTTTGTCCTCAGTGGTTGATTGACAAAATAACTACAACCATTCAGTCCCTCCACCACTGACACGCAGTAGCAACAGTGTGTACCATCTACCAGGATAAAAACAATGACTGCAGATGCTGGAAACCAGATTTTGGATTAGTGGTGTTGGAAGAGCACAGGAGTTCAGGGAGCATCCGAGGAGCAGCAAAATCGACGTTTTGGGCAAAAGCCCTTCATCAGGAATAAAGGCAGAGGGACTGAAGCATGGAGAGATAAACTAGAGGAGGGTGGGGGTGGGGAGAAAGTAGCATGGAGTACAATAGGTGAGGGGGGGAGGGGATGAAAGTGATAGGTCAGGGAGGAGGGTGGAGTGGATAGGTGCAAAAGAAGATAGGCAGGTAGGACAAGTCATGGGGACAGTGCTGAGCTGGAAGTTTGGAACTGGGGTGAGGTGGGGGAAGGGGAAATGAGGAAACTGTTGAAGTCCACATTGATGCCCTGGGGTTGAAGTGTTCCGAGGGGGAAGATAAGGCGTTCTTCCTCCAGGCGTCTGGTGGTGAGGGAGCGGCGGTGAAGGAGGCCCAGGATCTCTATGTCCTCGGCAGAGTGGGAGGGGGAGTTGAAATGTTGGGCCACAGGGCAGTGTGGTCGATTGGTGCGGGTGTCCCAGAGATGTTCCCTAAAGCGCTCTGCTAGGAGGCGTCCAGTCTCCCCAATGTAGAGGAGACCGCATTGGGAGCAATGGATGCAATAAATGATATTAGTGGATGTGTAGGTAAAACTTTGGTGGATGTGGAAGGCTCCTTTAGGGCCTTGGATGGAGGTGAGGGAGGAGGTGTGGGTGCAGCTTTTGACTGGATTTAAGTTGCATGACTGTTCTGCGTGATGAAGTGCTCCAGCAGCTCTTTGCCACAGTTATTGATTAATCCAATGAAGAATCAGAAATTAGGAAAGTTGAAGAGAAATATAAGAACAGTAGCAATCCGTTAATTCCAAATATGAGAGTCTAAACTTCCAATCATTTTCTGGACCATATTATTTCCTAAAAGATGGCATATCTTGCTGAATGTCAGGCATAGTTGACTACATTTTCTTTTTTTACAAAAACCAAAAGAACTGCAGATGTTGTAAATCAGTAACTGCTGGAAAAGCTCAGCAGGTCTGGCAGCATCTGTGAAGAGAAATGAGAGTTAGCATTGAGGGGCTGGTGAGTTTTCCAGACCCACATGCTAGCTCAGATATTTTTTATATTAGACTCCCTACAGTGTGGAAACAGGCCCTTCAGCCCAACAAGTCCGCACCAACCCTCTGAAGAGTATCCCACCCAGAGCCATTCCCCTGTCCTATATTTACAAATGCATCTTACACGATGGGCAATTTAGCACACCTGACCTGCACATCTTGAGATTATGGGAGGAAACCCACGCAGACACAGGGAGAATGTGCAAACTTCACACAGTCACCCAAGGCAGGAATTGAACCCAAGTCCCTGGCACTATGAGGCTGTAGTGCTAATCACTGAGCCACCCAGATTTCTCTTCATAGATACTGCCAGACTGTTGAGCACTTCCAGCAATTTCTGTTTTTGTTAGTTTTTTAAATCCCTTCATGGGATTTTGGCATCACTTGCAAAACCAGCATTTGTAGCATGTTCGTAATTGCCTTTGAAGTCAGTAGTTTGCTTTGCCATTTCAGGGGCAGCTAAGAGTCAATTGCATTGCTCTGGGTCTGGACTTGCATTTAGGCCAATTACTTCTGAAGAATTACTCCAGAAATCAGAACACTCTGGTATTTAAACAGGAAGCTTCCGTAACTTTAAATAGTTTGACCTAGAATCGCAGAGGTAGAATGCAAGCTGGATCAATACTCCAAGGAGGCATATCCAGTTCCACACTATTATTTTGTTTTTTGTTTTTACATTACAGTTAATGGCCGGACCCTGGGGAGTGTTATCACCTAGAGACCCGAGGAAGGGTCACCGGACCCGAAATGTTAACTGCAATTTCTCCACAGATGCTGCCAGACCTGCTGAGCTTTTCCAGCAACTTTTGATATTGTTTCTGATGTACAGCATCTGCAGTTATTCCAGTTTTTAGAAAGACCTAGGGGTTGAGATATATTGTTCCTTGAAAGTTGCCTCACAGGTAGACAGGCTGATGAAGAAGATGTTTGGCACTTTTGGCTTCATTGCTGAGACCATTGAGTATAGGAGTTGGGATGTCATGTTGCACTTGTATAGGATGTTGGTGAGGTCACCTTTTTGGAATACTGTGTACTGTTCTGGTTGACCTGCTATAACAAGGATGCTCTTAAATTGGAAAGGGTGCAGAGAAGATTTACATAGATGTTTCTGATACTGGAGGCTCTGAGTTATAAGGAGAGGCTAGATAGGCTGGGAGTGTAGGATGTTGAGGGATGACCATATAGAGGTTTATAAAATCATGAAGGCATAGAAAAGATGAAAAGCAAAGGGTTTTCTTTTCCCCTAAAGTAAGGGATTTCAAAACTAGATGGCATATTTTTAAGGTGAGAGGAGAAAGATTTAAAAGGGACCTGAGGGACAACCTTTTCACACAGAACTTGTATGTGGAATGAACTGCCAGAGGAATTGATAGGTGCAGGTACAATTACAGCATTTAAAAATCACTTGGGTAGGTATATGAATAGGAAAGGTTTAGAGGGATACGGATGAAGCAAATGAAACTAGTTTAGTTTGGAAACCTGGTTGGCATGGAAAAGTTGGATCTGTTTCCGTGCTGTATGACTCTATGTGAATAATACACTGGAATAAATGATTCTGTATCAGTTTCTGGAAGACATCACCTAAAAGATTGCTAATGCATTTTTTTCTTTAATGAATATTCCTGATGATCAGTGGAAAATTCAGCCTAACGATTCCAATGCCTGGACTGGTCTGAGAGTTCCCTACGGTTCAGTACTGAGTAAGCTCCATGGATAATGTAAGCATGCTGTTTTCCTGCATAACATTGTCCTGTAGAGGAGTGTTATTAGGAACAGATGACGAGTAGTAGGATGATAAACTGAAGGTTCTAATGATGAAATAAGGTTGAAATTATTAGTCTAGAGCCAGCTATCTACACCATCTAGAGCTATACTGCACTGAAGTATCAGCCTAGATTAGATTATGTGCTCAACTCTCTTGAATGGAGCTCAAGTGTACGTTCTTCTGACTCAGATGAATGTTCAACCATAAGCTTGACACCTTCAGAGAGGAAGAAGCAAAAATTTGTAAATAAGATGAGAATGTGGAAACCATTGTGAATTGATAAAACAGCAGAAAAATGACATGTTATTGAGTAGTTATCACCTAAAAACAGAATGAACAATTTAAATCAGTTGAACAAATGTTGGGAAGGTTCTACATAGGAGGAGTGATTTGCTCTGCCAGATTACTGTCCAAATGGTGAAGAAGAAAGTATATCCTTATACTTCATACATGCAAAACAAAAGCCTTGGTGATAAGAACCAATAATTGTAAGACTGTTGTAAAGGTTTAAAAGTAATCTTTTGGAGTGGGAGTTAATTTTCCTTATGCTTACAATACATGAAATTGGCTATTGTACATTCCTGAAGAAGGGCTCATGCCCGAAACGTCGATTCTCCTGCTCCTTGGATGCTGCCTGACCTGCTGCGCTTTTCCAGCAACACATTTTCAGCTATTGTACTGATTATACTGTCCACAGATTATTCAATTCATGACAATGCTGAATACAGGAGTTCACACATAAACCCTACTTTGTAAGCATGTACTGGTTAGGGGATTGTAAAGATAAATCACAAGTCACAAAGGAGAGATTATGGGAAAAGTGCAATTAGATTATGTGGCAACTCGGATGAGTAGAGTTCTTCTTTCATGTGGTGTAATCAATGTGCTGTGTGACAGTGTCTCAGCCTTTAATCCTTCAAACCATATTAAATTACAAACTTGACTTATGCAAACTGATGTTTGTATAATCTTGGAAATAGTGCGGAATCTAGTAAATCTTAAATACAACAATTTATACTAGATAATTCACTTGCTTTGCTCTTGTGAGAACACATTCCTGAGCCCTGATAATAATGATGTGTAACTCCAGCATGGTAATATTTACCAATCCCCACACCACTGCTATTCCCCTTGGGAAATGAACAATGTTCTGTTCTCTTGTTGTTTCCCAGCTGCGAAAAATTCAAGACCTAAGTGCTGAGTAAATATTCTCAGGCTGCACTGAGATTGACAATCTCAGCCTGGGTGGCAGTGGAGGTATTGTAGATGACCTAAAATGTTCCTGAATTAGGGACAGGAATGTCAGTCAGCATTCATGCTCCTAATTGCTAATTTAGTTGGAAATCTGCAGTATGTGGAGTTTGACAAGAATAGCTTTCAAGTTGACCTCGACAGATCCCACATTTGATGAATCTTCCAATATTCAGTGTCAGGGCTCATGCACAGGCTAGATATTGGAGAACGACTAATGAAGTGGTACAGTCCCCAGGACTAAGTTAGCATCTTGGGGAGAAAAGAAAACCAGAGCCTGAGTTTTAATTGTATTTATACTTGCCTGCAGCAACATCAATCGTCTTATTATTATTTGATTTTTCACACAACATAGCAGACGGCACAACATAATTTGTGCATCCTGACAGCTGTAATGAAACATTCTGTGGATCTGGTTTAACCTTCTAAAGCTGAGCTGACTGGGATTGTTCAAACCCATTCATTAGTGCAGATGCTGGCATTTATGTAACTGCTGATTGATGAGCTAGTTTCATTTTGCCGTTTGATTTCTTAGTTTTGTATCAGACTCACATCAATCAGTGTTTCTAGAACTGAAGCTAATGTCTTGTAGTATTTTGCTAGAATTCTAATATGATGGAGCATGCTATTATTAAGAAATTAAAATACACAATTTCAGGTAGAATTAGAACGCTTGACACGGATACAGATCATGTGCTCAAAACAATCTGTGCCAGTGTTAATGCTTTACATATACCTCCTGCAATCCTAACCTGTCTGAGCCTAACTTCATATCTTTCATATTATGGATGTACATATTTCTTAGATTTTGTCTCTCTCTAGTTCCAGATAATCACCGCTCATATCAGACTAGCATTATTTTCTTAATATTGCTCCAATACTGGATGAGACCATCAAATTATTTGACAATCTGATTAGGAAGCAGCAAGTTTTGTATTGATTAAAGTAGGTTGGAGACACTGGATCCTGCAAAGGCTACCGGCCCTGACAACATTCCAGCAACAGTACTGAAGACTTGTGTTCCAGAACTTGCTGTTCCCCTAGCCAAGCTCTTCCATTTACAACACTGGATTCTACCCAGATATGTCATGTAAGCAAAAAGCAGGACCAGTCCAACCCAATCAATTACCAGACTATCAGTTTACTCTCAATCATCTGTAAAATGATGGAAAATTTACTATCCTATCAGGCAGCACTTGCTCAGTGATGCCCAATTTGGGCTCCACTAGGACCCCACTCAGCACATTGTCATCTTGGTTCAAACATGGACAAAAGACCTGAATTCCAGGGATGAGCTGAGGTGAGAGTGACAGCTCCTGATAGCAAGGTTACATTTGACCAAGTGTGCCACCAATGGGCCCGAGTCAAACTGGAATAAATATCAGGGGGCAAACCCTTTGCTGGTTGGAGTCATAGCTGGCACAGAGGAAGATGGTCATGGTTATTGGAGGTCAGCCACCTCATCTCCAGAATATCTCTGCAGGAGGTCCTCAGGGTAATGTTCTAGGCCCAACCATCTTCAGTTGCTTCATCAATAACTTTCCCCCCATCATAAGGTCAGGAGTGGGAATGTTCACCGGTGATTACAAAATATTCAGCACCACTAAAGATTCCACAAATACTGAAGCAGTACATTGTCAACTGCAACAAGATCTGGACAATATCCAAGTTTGAGCTGACAACTGGCAAATAATATTTGCACCACACAAATACCAAGCAATGACCATCTTCAATAAGAGACAACTTAACCACTGCCCCTTGATATTTAATGGTGTTACCATCACTGAATCTCCCACTATAAACATCCTTGTGGTGACTATTTATCAGAAGGTCAAATGGACACACCACATAAACACAGTGGCTACAAGAGCAAGTCAGAGGCTAGGAAGATTACAGCAAGTAACTCATCTCCTGACTTCCTAAGGCCTGTCCAGCATCAAGATGACACAAATCAGGAACGTGATGAAATACTCCCCACTTGCCTGCATGAGTACAGCTGCAGCAACACTCAGGAAGCTTGACACCATCCAGTACAAAGCAACCCACTTGATTAGCACCACATTCACAAAATCACTGATGCTCAGTAGCAACAGTGTGTACTACCTACAAAATGCACTGCAGAAATTCACCAAAGATCCTCAGACAGCACCTTCCAAACCCATGACTATTACCATCTAGAAGGAAAAGAGCCGCAGATACATGGGAACACAACAACCTGCAAGTTCTCCACAAGCCACTCGCCATCTTGACTTGGAAATATATCGTTGTTCCTTCACTGCCTCTGGGTTAAAATCCTGGAACTCCCCACCCGACAGCATTGTGGGTCAACCCACAGCATGTGGACAGTAATGGTGCAAGGAGGCAGCTCACCACCACATTCTCAAGGGCAGCTCAAGGTAGGAAATAAATGCTGGCCAACCAGCAATACCCACGTCCCATGAGTGAATTTTAAAAAAAGGCAAAGCTTGATGTCCTAGGTACCAACTAAGAGAATAAAGCCACAAGCTTCCACAGCTTTGAACAAAGCCAAACTTTACAACATTAATTCATAAAACAGACTCCAAAATACAGAATTTATACAATAAAATTCAGAATTAACATAAAGTATGTTGTGATTGTGATCAGAGCATATCAAATACCAGATGTGGCTAAGACAAATCCTATGGATTTCTCAGCAACTCACACTGGTGAGGGTGAAACTGTGGGTCACTAAATCTCATTAAAACTTTGCCTCTTTACAAGAAATCCCAATTCCTCAATTATAAATGCCTATCTTTGAAATTCACCCAAAGCTGCTTTGCCAAGGTCTGCATCAGTGACTGCTTACCTCTCAGTGATTGCTTTTCAGTCCCTGTGACTGCAGTCTGATGAGCATCCCTACCTGCACCTTCAACACAAGCTCATGGTGCAATTCAAGCTCCTTCACAGAAAGCCAACTTCACAAACATGATACCATTCCTGGTTTTCTTTGAACTCCAGAGTTCTCCCAGTTGCTCTAACCAAATACAGCTTGTGGGCTTTATTCAGTCCTATCCCCAGCTACCAAATGGCTTCTTGGATGTTAATGGTGATTCTAATGTGAGTGACCATTTTTTTGTTTCATCTCCTTTCTTTTGTGAAGTCTTACTTTGGTAGACTTACTTTTTCCTTCATGGGATTTGTCTTCTTTTCAAGTCAGGTGATACTCTATTAATGCTTTGGCTGTTCCAATTTATCTGTGTTAGATTGGTCCCCACCCCAGTGACAGCATCCATCCTCCAATTGAATACTTTCACTCTCTAGATTGTTCATTTCACCTTTCCATAATAAATGATCATGTTATGACCACATTCCCCATATTTTTTTCCTACAGACATTTAAACTACTTGACAAATGCTGTTCCAAGAATCAAATTTATATGAACTTCATGTTGTGAAGATACCTAAACAGAGCTCTTCGGATGCTGCCTGACCTGCTGTGCTTTTCCAGCATCACTTTAATCTCGACTCTGGTTTCCAGCATCTGCAGTCATTGTTTTTACCAAGATACCTAAACAGTATGTTTATGAATTTGTATTCCGTCTGTCCAGAGTGAAGATCAGGAATTTGGTTACATGAACTTTATGACTGTCATTTTGATAGTGCTTTCTTTCAAGCATCTAATTCTTATTTAGATGAAATGGAAACTTGTAACTTGTGGAAAATGCAAGATGTCACTACCACCCCTGGGGGGCAGGAAATGACATCATCACAGGAAGTCACATCGCCAACCCAAAGAGACACAAGCATGTGGATGGAGGGTGGGGGTCATCAACAATGCTTCACCCAGGGGCCCACTGAAGATGTTGCCTAGTGGTTATGGAATGTCTGGAGGTGAACCTTCCAGCTCAGTGAGCAAACCTACATCCAGAACCTCAACCTGAGTTACAAATCTTCTCA
Source organism: Chiloscyllium punctatum (assembly GCF_047496795.1). Taxonomy (NCBI): domain Eukaryota; kingdom Metazoa; phylum Chordata; class Chondrichthyes; order Orectolobiformes; family Hemiscylliidae; genus Chiloscyllium; species Chiloscyllium punctatum. The sequence goes on from NC_092743.1 coordinate 61,668,140, forward strand.
AAACTTGCTAAGAAGGCAATCTCACTGGGTGTGTCATGTGAATGTGCTCAGACGGTATTTTGATAGGGAAGGAAAGCAAAAGCAGAATGTGTTACTAGTTAAAAGAATTCAGATGCTTTTGAATTGGAAGTTCTCCTAAAATTGAAATAAATTGAGTTACCCTCCTGAGGAAAATTTTAGATGACCTGAAAGAGTTATTACAATATGTGGGTTTAATCTGGGAACTACTAATCTAATTGCATATGCTGTCGGTATAGGGAATGGTGTTCCAATGAAGTAACTTCCCTTTAGATTTAAGCCTCTAAAGTTGGCGCAGGTTCAATAAGAGATTGTTTTTAAATATGCATTCAATATAATCGAAGTGCATTGTGGTGAATGAAGCTCACCCATAGTAATGGCGCCAAAACCAGAAGGTACCCAGTGATTATATGTCAACTATCACAATGTCAGTGCAGTTATAAAATCTGATTCGTTTCCTATTCCACATTTGGAAGACTATATTGAAAAGCTGAGACAAGCAACTTAAGAGGATATTTGCACGTACCTTTATTGGAAAGAGCGAAGAAAAATTTTGGCTTTCCTAACACCCTGAATAGACGACCAGTTTAAAGTCATGGCATTTGATATGGAAAATATGCCAGCCACATTTCAAAGACTGACCATTAAGTCATTTCATGATTACCCAGTTGTTTAGTGGATATAGATGATGTGGTGATTTTTATTCACATATGGAAGGAACATTTGGAGCATCTATTAGAATTGTCTGATCGACTTTGGGAGATGGTCTTGATGATAAACCTAATAGTGAGTTTGCAATAACCCATGGGCAATGGCCCCATGGGATATGAAAACAAAGGTTATCCCATACCACTGATGAAGAGGGAAGTACTACGGTTGCTGGGACTGGTTAGACCACTTTTGGAATATTGCATGCACTTCTGGTCTCCTTCCTATCAGAGGGATGTTGTGAAACTTGAAAAGATTCAGAAAAGATTTACAAGGATGTTGCCATGGTTGGAGGATTTGAGCTATAGGGAGAGGTTAAAAAAGGCTGAGGCTGTTTTCCCTGGAGTATTGGAGGCTGAAGGGTGTCCTTCTAGAGTTTATAAAATCATGAGGGGCATGGAAAAGGATAAATAGGCAAAGTCTTTTCCCTGGGGTGGGGGAGTCCAGAACTAGAGGGCATCGGTTTAGGGTGAGGGGGAAAGATATAAAAGAGACCTAAGGGGCAACGTTTTCACACAGAGTGGTGCGTGTTTGGAATAAGCTGCCAGAGGAAGTGTTGGAGGCTGGTGCAATTGGAACTTTGAAAAGTCATCTGGATGGGTCTGTGAATAGGAAGGGCTGGCAGGATTTGAGCTGGATGTCGAACTAGATTAGGTCAGGATATCTGGTCAGCATGGGCAATTTGGACTGAAGGGTCTGTTTCTGTACATCTCTATGACCTTGTTACAAAAGTTGGACTTGGCTGATTCTATGTAGAGGATCCCTATTCCTGATAAAGCCTGAGAGCACTGGAGCATGCTCTGAGGGTGGCAATGTAGTTTTCCTTTGTTTACAACTGAACCAACCAACAGCTGAGGCGAGAAATAATATTTCAGGTTGAGTCACTTGACTTGAAACATCAACTCTAATTTCTCTCCACAGATACTGCCAGATCTGCTGAGCTTTTCCTGCCATTTCTGTTTTTGTCTCTGATTTACAGCATCCACAGTTCTATCATTTCTTAATTTTGGGAGCTATTGGGTCCAGCCAGAAGTAAGACAACTGAGGATCTGGTCTGGGACTATAATAACCTGGACCAAATGACAGCATTAATAATCCTGAACAAATCCAGACTCTGGAAATCAGAAGTGAGAAAGCTATGAAAGAGCCTAAATTCTGAGAGTTTGAAACTGGTAAAAGCCTGACAGTGGTTTTGCACCCATCAGAATAGGTTTTATGTCACCAGTCTGGGCCAAATGACCATAACTACAGTTGCACGTATGTTGAATCTATCAGATGTCCCATAATAACTACCTGAAGATATTGTCAACAGAATGCTTAATATTCATATTTTTAATTATGTTCAGTAAAATGTCAATCTATTTTTACCTTTTTTACTCCACTTTTACTTGCCATCCAGCACAAATGGGGTACCCACATATGGCATGTTTTTTTAATGGTGCGTTAGGATAGAAACAATCAGTTGAATATCCAAATTTCCTACACACTCTGGATAATTGCTATGTAAATTAGGAATGGGCCATTTTGATGGTAGTCAGTGACAACACTGGATGACAGATGACTTCAACAACTGTCTTGTGTTGTGGCTTTATTTAGTGCATTTTCTCCCCAACAAAGTTTTTCTTCTTCAAAATTAGAGAGCAGATGTTTTTTAATGGTTGGAGACAATGGAGATATCAAACAAATGAGGCATTCCATAAAAATGTCTGAATCTTCAATTCTAAATGAGCTTTACATATACTTAGCACAGCTGTTTTGAAAGCTCTGTGACATAATTGATGCTTCTTGGGATGACTGCAAGATTTATAATTAGGAATTACCTCACCAGTGAAGTATTACATTGAGAACCAACCAGGAAAGATAGCACAACAGACAGCTACACCAATGAAATTAGGTACAACCATTTGAAAGTTGTCAGATAAAAACAGTAGGAGATACTAATTGCACAAAATAATTTTATTTTGGGTAATTTTCTTTGCTCATAAATGCTACTATCACTATTCTGAATACAGCTACTGAATAAGTAATTTGTTTTACCTTATAACCTGGGACGAGAATGCATTTTTGAAGTGTTTCACCTTAATTGGACCTGTCATTTCTTTTGAGATATGTAAATATGTTGCTCATCCACTTAAAGGCTGCTACTTTTGGCAGATTGTCTATTATGTTTGATGTGGAAGTATAGCTACAGTTGCATGTATGCTGAATCCACCTCATAATACTATAATAACTACCTGAAGACATTGTCAACAGAATGCTTTTTTAACAATGTAAGTGCCATTTTGAGTCCAAAATGGCATCTATATCACAAGCATTCACTTCTGGTGCAGGCTGTGCTGGATTCCAGATGGAGTAGGCTATTCAAGCTGATACTGGGATTGTGCAGTGCAAGTACTCAGAGTGGGCAGTCAGTAAGCATGTAATACTGATTTGATTTCCAGCATTGTCATTTTCAATCCTGACATCCTTCCATAACCTTACATCACTGAATATTCTTCCACAGTGGTGGGATGATCTACGACTTTTCAGCAGCGGCCAAGTTTGTACATTACAGAAGAGATCAACAGAATTTGGGGAAGTGATGACACAATAACCTTGCATGGACTTGGGAGGGGGCAAGTTGTGGGTAAATATTTAATTTACCTTAAGCTAGATCGATGTAAGTCTTATTTCTGGTACATTTAGCTACTTGTTGTGGGACAGTTCAGCTCTGTTAAATTTATGACTACTATAAGGGAATTTCAGAATGATTCCCACTTCTTGGACCACAACAGGCAGAAAGTATTATTAGCTGAAGGAACTTGAGATTCAGGTTTTGGATCTTGGGCAGCAGTCGGAATCACTGGGGTGCATCCGTGAGGCTGAGTGTTTTGCGGACGTGTTCTGGGAGCGATCATTCCCAACTAAAGAGTGAGCAGATGGAGGGAAGGAGTGATAGTTAGATTGAGAAGGAAGACCAGGGAGATGGTGTAGGAGACTCCGGAGAACATTTACCCTCACCAGTGTTCAACATCTGTTGGACAACAGTCGAGAGTGTGGTGCTGGAAAAGTAGAGCAGTTCAGGCAGCATCCGAGGAGCAGGAGAATCGACATTTTGGGCATAAGCCCTTCATCAGGAAATGTCGATTCTCCTGCTCCTTAGGTGCTGCCTGACCTGCTCTGCTTTTCCAGCACCACACTCTTCACTCTGATCTCCAGCATCTGCAGCCCTCACTTTCTCCTATCTGTTAGAAAACAATATGTCAAATCAAATAAAACCCTAAGATGCTTTAGAAATACATAATAAGGAAAGATTGAAACTATTACAGACCAAAAAGACGACTTGCTTTTGGAAATGGAAGATATAAGCAGAGTGGTGAATTAATAATTTGCAACTGACTTCACAAAAGAGGGGGCTGAGGCAGAGGAATGGGAAATGAATGGTATAAACATAGTGAGACGAAATTTAAGGATTCAGCCTCACTGAGATTGGTTAAATTGCCAGGCATGGATGGAAAGTATACAAGGTTGCAGCTTGTACAAGTCTATCTGGTACAAGTTCACCCACAGCAATGCTCCAGAACTTTGATCCAGCAACAGCAAAAGAATCATGGTGTCTTTCCAAGTTAGGATGGTGCGGGACTTACAGGTAGCTTGCAAGTGGTTGTGTTCCAATGAATCTGTCTCTGGCTATCATAGTTCACAGGCTTGAAGGTGCTGTTGAGGAAGCTTTGTGAACTTCTGCTTTGCGTCTTGTAGATGGTACACACTGTTGCTGCTGTACCTCAGTGGTGGAGGGAGTAAGTGTTTGTTGATGTGGTGCCAATCAAGAAGGCTGCTTTGCTCTAGATGATATTGAACTTCTCAGGTGTTATTGGAGCTGCAGTCATCTAAGCAAATGGGGAGTATTTCATCACACTCCTGACTTCGGCCTTACAGGTGGTGGACAGACTTTAGGGAATGGGGAAATGAGCTACCCAGCATTGAATTCCCAGCCTCTGACTTGCTCTTGCAGCACAGTATTTATATGGCTGGTTCAGTTCAGTGTCTGGTCAATGGTAACACTCCATAATGTTGATAGTAGGGATTTCAAAGACAGTAGTGCTGTTAAATGTCATGGTTAGATTCTCCATTGTTGGAGGTATTCATTACCTGGCGCATATGGTATTAATGCAGAGTTAATTGTCACTTAATAGTCTAAACCTAAGTGCTGTCCAGATCTTGCTGTTATTCATCAGTATTCGAGGAGTCACAAATGGTATTCAATATTATAAATCATCAGTGAATATTCCCATTCAAGATTTTATGATGGAAAAAAGATAATTGTTGAAGCAGTTGAAATTGGTTGGACTGAGGACACTACCCTGAGGAACCTTGGGGCTGTTGTGGGGCAGTAGTAGTGTCCTTGCCTCTGAACCAGATACAAAACCCCCTTGCTCCAGAAGTGTCTAGTAACATCTCCGAGTAGGTTGATTAGAAAACTATCAGCTGTGAGGAAGGCCTACAACAATGTCCTGGAGCAGAGGTGGTTACTTTAACTTCTTTTAATGTTTTGAGAAGGTAGAAAGGAGGATCAGTAAGGACAGTGCAGTTGATTGAGTCTATTTTGGAGTTTGGCCTTGGTTTTGACAGTCTCCCAACGATTAGAGCCCATGGCATCCAAGGACAGGTCAAAAGCTTGAATGAAAAATTGGCTTTCTGGCAGGAAGCGAAGACTAAAACTGACTATTTCTTGTGAGATTTTTCAGGGTTCTGTGCTAAGTCCCATGTTTTAAATAAAACATATAAATGGCTTTGATTTGAATATAGAGGTCATGATTAAGAACTTTGCAACTAAAGCACAAATTAGTTGATTAGTGAGGGAGACATCTGTAGAATATGGGAACATGTCAATAGACTGGTCATTTGTGTCGAAAAGTGTCTGTTTTGTGAAATATGGGGTAATATATTTGGAAAAGACAAACAAAGTAAGGGTTGGAGCAATGGCTTAGAACTTCTGACTGACATTGGCACTGCTCTGACCGATGCCCAATCACAGAGCAAACTATTTACTGACTTGCACATGGTTCATACAACCAGCTTTCTAATGTAGGTGTTTATAGGAGTCTCTTTCATTGAAAAAGTGGGCTTTGGAGCAGCTAAGGGCAAGTAAAGCCATGGTACCTCCCATGACCCTTGAGGGCTTTGGAATTTAAACAGCAAGGTAAGTTTAATGCTCTGTTGCACTTTTCAATTATGTGAGGTTGGGTTGGGAGAAGTTGGGTGCTTAGGTCAGGTTGGATGGGTGTGAGATGAGATTGTGAGAGGAACTGTTGTCTGGTGAGTCGGCTGTCGGTTTTCTAGTTATCCTGGAGTTAGACCAAGTCTTAACCCTCTAAGGATTATTTCCTGGGATCTATTCAGGCATTAGAGTCAGAACCCTCTGAAGTCAGCGATCATTACACCAAGTTGGGGATGTTTTCATAGGATTACGGATGTTGGTTTTTTCTCATTGAAGTTTAAACTTCCTCAGCAATTCCAAGATGGTCAGGTGCTCTGGGTCTGATGCAAATGTCCAGGGTATACCATTATTAATTATTACATTCCTTTTGGAAAATCTGGGCCATGATGGTGTCGGGACAGAGGTAGTTAAGAATGAATAGATACTGCTTTATTCCAGAATGTAACAAATACAAATTTGTGCTAGAAACACTCATTGGATCACAGGTAGTCAAAAATGAGTACTGCAGATGCCGAAACCTGATGAAGGGCTTTTGCCCAAAATGTCGATTTTCCTGCTCCTCCAGTGCTGCCTGACCCACTGTGCTTTTCCAGCACCACTCTAATCTTGACTTGGATCACAGGTTGAGCCCTGTGTACAATCCTAATCTCTGTTTTATACACAGGATATAGTCACACAGCGTACAGAGGAGATTTATAGCGGAAAGTTTGTCAGCAATGGAAAATTTTAGCTATGAAGAAGAATTGCACAGGCTGTGATTCTTTCCATTAGAACTGAGGTGGCTGGGGTAGTTGTATAAAATGATGAAATGTGGATGGGGTGGACTTATTTCTGTCAGAAAAGAGTATAAGTTAAAGTAATTGGCAGAATGATTGGAGAGTACTTGAGAAGGATTATTTTCAATCAAAGGGTGCTCTGGTCTGGAATTTATTATTTGAAATGGTAGTAAAGACAGAAACCCTTTTTAAAAATACTTGGATATACACATGATTGGCTGAATCTTCTCACTGCAGAACAAAAGCTGGATTAGTTTGGATAGTTTTTTGTATCAGCAGCATTGGACACAATGGTCTTTTTCTCAGAAAGTTTTGGGGCAGATTTTTGCAGATTGTTGATCGCACCTCTATCAACATTTGATTATTCTCCCCACCCCATCCTTCGACAGGATATGGCCCCTGCATCTAGCTGAGCCACAGTGGAGACCAGCCACCCCACCCACCACCCCACCTCTCCCCCCAAAAGGAGGCCCGCCTGCCATATTTGCTAAAATGCATGTCACAGTTTGTTGTCTGTTGCTGCATCCTGCAAAACCTGTGATTATCAGAGCACAACTCTTATCAACTCTTATCTTTTCATCTCTATCTGCTTAAAACTTATCATTCTGATCAAGCTTTTAGCTATTTTGCTGATTATCAAGTTTTGCAGCTCAGTATCATATTTCACTTTATAGCGCCCCTGTGAAGTGCCTTAGGATATGTTATATTAAAAGCACTCTATATTGCAAGTTGTTGTTGTTGTTGAAGTTATCTTCAAATACCCATGTACTTCCATGTCCTCTAGCTTCCTTTCATTCTTCATTCACCTATGAATATCTATGAATCAAACTTGCATGCAAAGATTTATCTCATCATAAACACTTCGCAATACATCCCCTTAACCCATGCAAAGAATAATTCACTTTCTCATTCGAGTGGACATGACTGAGGAAGCTATTTGGGGAGGGAATTAAAGAGTTGAAGGCTTGGTTACCAAAGTAGAGCATTTAAAAGTGGGGATGCTTGAGAGGCCAAAATTACAAGAGTGCAGAAAACTAAGAGGGTTTTGGACTGGAGGATAGTAGGAAGATGTGAGACAATTCAAGGTTTTGAAAACAAGGATTAGAAGTTTAAAATTGAGGAATTGCTTGACTAGGTGTCAATATATATCAGTGATTGCATGATGGAAGAATAGGATTTGGAGCAAGTAAGGACATGTGAAGCAGAGCTTTGGAACAATCTCAGGTTTACAGAAGATAGAATATAGGAGGTTGGTCAGGGCTGCATTTGCATTGATGAGTCCAGAGGTAACAAAAGCATGACTGAGTGTTCCAAACACAGACAAATTGAAAAAGGGGGCAGAGTTGATGATGTTACAGGAATGAAAATATACATAGAAAGATCCATTTAGCCCTTGGAGCCTGCTCTGTCATTTAATATGATCATGACTGATCAACCAACTCAGTACTCCGTTCCTATTTCCTCCCCATACCCTTTGATGCCTTTATATCTAACTATATCCCACACAGTTGGGCACTGAGTGAATTTCATATACCGAGTGTTATGATTCCAGATGACTTCAACCTGTCCTGTGAAAGTGTCTGATTAATGCCATTGCCTTCCAAAGGCTTAAAAATCACTCGCAAGTCGAGCTTGCATGCTCACAGAATCACTCCACTCACTCTGGCTGTGGTTGCAGCCATTTTCCATTTCTGGTACATGTTTATGAGTTACAGGTATGGAAGGCAATGCAGGGTGTGTTTTACTGAGTCACAAACTCAGCCTAGAAACCAAGGGCACCCTGTGAAACTCCATGCTCTTTTCTTGCTGAAACCGACTGTTGAGCCCATCAGAACTAAGCTTCCAGATGTTCCCACACACACCACTTTAAATCCTGACATCATCTCTCAACATTACCCCCTGGTTCCACAGCTTAGGCAGGTCAACCATCACACAGCACTGTCCCCCTATTGAAACCTGGGTACTTGTGACCCTTCCCAGCAGTGTCCCTTGTCTCCCAGGCCTGACTGCAGCTTTCCCCACCATTCCCACGCCACAACTGACCTGCATGGATATCTCCGATTGCTGAGTAATTGGACCTGTAACTGATCTGTGTGTGGCTGCCCAACTAACTTATAACTGCAGACTGGTTGCTGGATCTGCAGGATTGCCTGTGGCCCACTTCCTGAACTGTCCCCTGCCCTGTCTTCCCTGCTAATGGCCAGCTGACCGTGCCCAAGGCATGGACTGATGATAGAGCTGCTCTTGACCTACTATGCTGGTATCCCCTGACTGAAGGATGTCTCCTTTGACTTTACTGAGGACTACTCCATTTAGACTTTGCGACATCGTCATTTGGTTGATGCATGTACAGGGTTTTGCTGTGTATGCTGTAGCAGTTGTGATCATGACATAGCCTAGTGTCATACAACAACATGTCCATTTTGATTGCTGACAATAGTGACAAGCTGCCTGGCTTCATGGCTGTGCTAAAAGGCAAAATAAGTCAGAGTTACTGTGAGACTTAAAGCACTGGCTGAGGATGCAAAGTACAAAAGGGCAAGGCAGGTATGCTGTAAGCATCCAAGTACAGTAGATGCAAAGTGTGTGGGCGCTGAGAGGAAATGAGGATCCCTGAGGTACAGCCTGGTCCAATCCATGGGATAGTTGTCTCTGCTTGTGCACAAAGTGCCCTTGCAACAATATTTCAATGGCAGGTGCCAGTGTGCTCCAAAGTGCAGCATAAAAGTGCAGAACCAACTTGAATTTGGGTCAAAAATGTGCCATGAGGTTGCAATGAGGCTGATTCGTGCCCAATGTGAAGAGCCGTGGAGGGTGTGTGTATGCAGTTGTTACTCATGGAGCGTGCCCTGTGATGTTGGTGATTGGTGCCCAAGATGGAAAACTGCACTAAGTGGTGAGCTGTAGTTGCCAGGCAACCACTCTGATTTCCATGTCACCATCCATCTTGTTTCTCTCTGGTAGGTGGGAGAGTGGGAAACTGCATATAAATGCAGCAAGATTATGCATTAATGAGATGGTAATACATGAGAATAGACTTCTCTCCACTCACTAGCAAGATTCTCATCTCACTGTTCAATATTTGGTCAGAAAATGGGACCTAATAGTTTTGATGTTGAAAAGTTCCTTACTGCCCATGCCACACCTGGGACAATTCCATCTTAATCAAGCCATTGCATTGGATGAGGTAGAACCCAAAAGTCAAATCAGTTTTTGGAACTTAATAATACATAATCACAGATAAAGTTAAAAAGTTCATCAGGTGAAGGAGTGATGCTCCGAAATCTAGCGTGCTTCCAATTAAACCTGTTGGACTATAACCAGGCGTTGTGTGATTTTTAACTCTGTACACCCCAGTCCAACACCGGCATCTCCAAATCATAATCACAGATAAAGTATGATATCCTTCGAAACTATTTCATTATTCAATGAGATCATGACTGACCTGTGATTGACTTCTAAATATCTGCCTTTGCAACATCTCCTTTTAGAGTCATAGAGATGGAAACAGACCTTTCGATCCAACTCGTCCATGCTGACCAGATATTCTAAATCTAGTCCCATTTGCCAGCATCTGGCCCATATCTCACTAAACCCTTCCAATTCATATACCTATTCAGATGCCTTTTAAATGTTTCATTGTACCAGTCTCCACCACTTCCTCTGACAGATCATTCTGTACATACACTTCCCTCTATTTGAAAATATTGCCCCTTAGGTCCCTTTTAAATCTTTCCCCTCTCACCTTAAACATAAGCCCTCTAGTTTTGGACTCCCCTTCTTACCTTTAGCTAACAAAAATACATACTCCTCAGACTTGTTAACCTGTCATTTACTGCCATTTGTACAAAGGAGTTAACTGCTACTACCCTAGATGTGTTTGACTCCAGCATTATTAGATTGTGTTCCAGACTTGGTCTCACCAACCAGTGGGCATAGTCTCTCTTTATCTACCCTATTTATTTCCCTTATTATCTTAAAAACTTTAATTTAACAGCGCCATTTTACCTTCTAAATTCCAGGAAATACAACCCCATTTTCTCTAATTTCTTCTTGTAATATGACTCTTGAGATCAATATGATTTCGGTAAATCTACACTGCGCTCTCTTGAAAGCTCGCTCCAAAGATCAGTATCCATCACTGCTCTCCAAGTCTGTGAAATCAGGGCTTTATGCAGCTGCAATATAACTTTTACCCCCTTGTATAAAATATAAAGCTATTGTGTCAGAGCTTTTTTTTTTGACTATTTTATGTATTTTATTTACTTTGGAGCTCTGTTATTTCAAGCTTTTTAAAAATCATTTACTTTGTTCTGTCCTTATTAAGTTCAAAATTGGTAATCTCACAATTTGTATATTCAAGTTTATTTTTACTTCACATCAGCCGCAGTTCACTTGCCAGCATTCTGGTTTCCAAATCACTTGGCTGTGGGTTCAAGTGCCACCTCAATGCTTGAAGACAAAGAGTCAAGATGAATGCTTTACTGTCATACTGGGAACATGGCACATTGAGGTACCATCTTTCAGAAAACATGTTAAGCTAAGGCCGTGTCTGCTGGAGTAGTTATGCAAGCCCCGTTTGAATCTATTTTAAAGAAGAGTAAGAATTGATCCCTGGTGACTGAATCAATTCATATCCCTAAGTGATCATCACAGAAAAGAAATAGATTTTCTGGCCGTTATCACATTGTTGTCTGTGGGGTGTTTGCTGCATTGCAATTGATGGGTTTTGTTTGTGTTTCATTAGAAGAGTGATTACACTTCAAAAGTAGTTCATTGGCTATAGAGTGCTTTAAGAAGTCAGGAATAGCACTATTTAAATGTACTTCTTATTAATGAGTCTCTACTTTTACGCTTGTGTCTACACTGCTTATGATGCCACCAATCTTTGAGTCATGCGGAAACTTGGATATGTGGCTTTCTATCACACCATTAAAAATCAAAAATAAATGTGGTGAATAGTTGAAGCTCCAACACAGGATTTTGCGGAACTATCACTAGTCACATTTGACTGATTACAGTACCTGTCCATTATCCCCATGTTCCTGTCACTCAGCTAATTTTCTAGCCAGTTTGCCTTTGGTTCAGTGAGCTTCAACTTTAGCTAATAGTCTCTTAGGGGGTTTATCAACTGCGTCTGAAAGTTCATATAAATGACATCTATAGACATTTCCCTGTTCATTTTAGTCACCTTTTCAAAAATTTTAATCAGAATTGTCAGGCATGACCTATTCCTTACAAATCCACAGTGGCTGTCTCTGATCAACTGAAAAATTGCAAGGTGCTCAGTCATCCTAGCCTTAATTATAGATACTGTTAATTTTCTGATAACAGATGCTAATTAATTGGTCTTTAATCCTTTTCTTTATTTCATTCCTCTTTCCTAAATAGCAAAATTTTCCAATGTAAAAGAATTTTTTCCTATCAACAGAACCTTAAAAGATTATAGGAGAAAGTGAGCACTGCAGATGCTGGAGATCAGAATCGAGAGTGTGGTGCTGGAAAAGCACAGCAGGTCAGGCAGGATCCGAGGAGCAGGAGAATCGGCTTTCCAGGCATAAGCTCTTCATCAGGATTCCTGCTGCGATTCTCCTGCTCATCGGATGCTGCCTGACCGGCTGTGCTTTTCTAGTGCCACACTCTTCGATTCGATTTCAAAGATTATATTCAGGGTATCCTCAATGTTCTCACTTAGCTTAAACTTTGGAATGGAAATTTTCTTGATCTTGAGAACTTGTCATTCTTTAATGTTTCTTTCCTCATTATACTTACGTTTATATTAATCTTGGTGCCTCCCCATTCAGGATTTAATATTAGTCAGGCCTGCTATCACAAAAAGTAATCATTCATCATTGTCATTTCCATGTTTTTATTGTCACTATCATCATTATCAAATTTTCAGGAGCTCTTTTTGCTCCTGACTGCTATACTTTTCCTAAAAATTGTGTTTATGTAGATTTTGAGGTACTTTACAAATTTCTTTTTATACCTTACTTTTGTAGCTGTTGTAGGTTTTGCCTTTTTGCTTATCACTGTCCCTCCTGATTCGTCAGTGTCTGTGCTATTTCTTGCTTGCTTTTTTCTGTTAGTTTTATGTTTTCCTTTACCACTTTAGTTTTTCAAGTGTAGAAAGGACGCACTCCTAAACTACTTAGGCTAGGTTTGAAATCCTGCTGTCAAAATGGCACACAACAACTGTGATTTGCTTAATACATAAGCTCTTGATTAAAATCACCAAGCAATGATATATAGTCACAATATCCTGGACACTGGTAGCTACAATTTCTGCAGGCTAGGGTCCAACTCAGGTGGTTTTTAAAAAAAATTCCTGGTGCATCTTCGGAGGTTTTGGGCAAAAATGCATTCCCATTGTGCTAGCTCAGTTAGAAAAATGACCAGTTGACAGTCTTTCTTTACATTCTTTCCTGACTTTGGCACTTGGCATGCAATGCATCAAGACTTTAAGTAAGCTCTTCCATTTGGGTTATTAACCCCTCCCTGATCATCAGTAATTTCCCCCCCCCCCTCTCCCCCTGCATTATTATACCATGTTCTGAAATAGTTGTTTGGTAGTACAGAACTTGACAATTGATGGAAAAAATATACATTTTGGTGAAGCGTTTTGTCTTCTACTCATCAGGACAATTCCCAAGAGTATCATTTTAAAGAAGAAAACTAATATCTTTACTGTCTGAGGTTTGAATTCCGATTTGTTGGCAATTAAATTCTGATTAGTAGACATGTTGTCATGAAGAACAGGCCAAACAATGCTGGTAGACAGTTAACTTTCAATCAGACAGATTAACTTTCAATTGAATTGAATAAAACTAGCTTTATTGTCATATGTACTCAAATGAGGAGAGTGAAAAATTTACAGTTGCCGTATTACAGCACCATCTTAGGTTAAAAAGGTACGTGGGTACAGATACTTAATATCAAATTCTTAGGAAACAAAAAAAAAGAACAGTATAGAAATAAATAGTGCAGCATTATAGGTCATAGGAATAAATTAGAAAAATAACAAAGTAAAAATATCAGTCTTTCTGAGCCAGCACCATGCCTCAAAGGAGACTCCATCACCTCACTACTGTCTGCGCCACACCCACCAACAGGGGAGTTGCTCACTTTAGGTGCCATCTTTTCACTGCTGAGTCCACAATCACCTCATAGCCAAGAGTCCATGGCTCTGCTGCCAGGCCAGGCTGCCACCAGACCATGCGTCTTGCTTTGGCTGCAGAGTTACCTTGACAGCACCACCATCTTGAAGAGTCTGCTGCTGCCGGCAACAGCATCCCCAATAGTTGGAGGAGCATTGCTGTTGCTGCAGCTGCTGCCACTGACTCCGCTGCTGGCGCTGCCACTGGTCCCAAGTGGTGACAGAACGTACTCACTGCCACCGCCTCTAATTGCCAGGAGAAGCCATGTCTGCCACCAACCTGCCACAGAAGAAGGAAAAAAAAACAAAAGAAAAGGAAAACAAAGCAAAAGAAAAGAGCAGAAGCAAAAGTAAAACAGTGAAGGAAAGCAGTTAGGAGCAGATGGACCCGGGCAAGAGCCCATCATGCACTGGATGACTTTGAATGATCAAGGCATTGTCCTGAGAAAAGAACCAACAAGTCATTACCTATTCCAATTTCATGAAATAGATGCCAATGTGTATGTGCTGAGCTCTCTGTGTATTAATGTTGCTTCCAATAATTGCAAGTGTGACGCAGTGCAAGCCTGACTGAAGAACCAAAATTGGTTCTCAGAGTAATTCTTTGCACACTCAGGATTATTCAGTTTATTGTCCAGTTTTGGGAATCATATCTAATGTTGAACACTGTGTGGCTTTTGCAAGTGGGAGCTGGTTGGGTACAGTCTGTACCTTGTTTGTTGCAAACAGCCAAAGGTTTATGGTGTGTGATGGAATTTTCCATGATTTGAAAGTGAGGCAATTCAATCTGAAGCAGGAGTGTTAAATTTGAATATGGGAAATTACAAAGGCATGAAGCACAAATTGTCTGAAGTAGATTGAGAAAATACATTCAAAGGAATAAAAGCACCTTTAATGGATAATCATTAAAGAACTCTTAAAATATTTCCAGGATTATACATTCTTTCAAATCACAAACATTTAAAAAAGATCAGTCAGCTGTGGCTAACAAAGACAGCTTACAATTCTATAAGATTAATAGGACATACACATGCGTATATATTATATATATACACACACATACATGAATATAACAGAAATAGAGTAAATCCAGGATCTGGAGCTTTTTAGGATATAGTAACCTAATTTGGAAAGAGAGGACTGATAGGAATCTTGCAAAAATACATGAAAATGGACTCCAAATGGTTCTTCAGTTGTAAAATGGAAATGTTTGGCTAAGGTGAATGTGGGTCCCACTGGAACATCTCCCTTCTACCCTAGTACTGGGGCCATGAACTGAAACCCACTCCTCACACACCAATCTTTGGGCTGTGCCTTTAATTTTTTTTAACTTTAATTACTTTATATCAGTTTGTCTGTGGCACAGGTAGTAATTACTTTGGATGTTCTACTTTTTAGTTTACCTCCTAACAATTTGAAATCTTTTTACAGAGCTTTCTTTCTCGTCCTATTAATGTTGTTGGTACCAGTATGGATAACAACAACTGAATCCTTTCCTTCCCATACCAAGTTCCTTTCCAGACCCAAGGAACTATTTAATCCTGATTCCAGGCAGGTAACACTGCCTTCAGGATTCACACTAGTGGCTACAGAGTACTGGATCTATCCCCTTAATTGTACTGTTCCCTACATTCCTCTTTCACCCACATTTGAATAGCTACCAGTTGTTTCTTGAACGAAACACAAATGCTACTAATTTTATTATGACTGTCATGTAGCCCTGTCTCAAAAATAGTGGCACAGTGGTTAGCACTGCTGCCTCACAGCGCCAGAGACCCGGGTTCGATTCCCACCTCAGGCGACTCTCTGTGTGGAGTTTGCACATTCTCCCCGTGTCTGCGTGGGTGTGCTCTGGTTTCCTCCCACAATCCAAAAATGTGCAGGTTAGGTGAATTGACCATGCTAAATTGTCCGTAGTGTTAGGTGAAGGGGTAAATGTAGGAGTATGGGTCTGGGTGGTATGCGGGTCGGTGTGGACTTGTTGGGCCAAAGGGCCTGTTTCCACACTGTAAGTAATCTAATCTAATCATATCCTCCAATTTGAATTTGTTCCATATGCTCTGTGTGTTTTATGAAGAATGTTAATTTTGTTACATACATGAACTAATCCTTAGTTCTAATGTTTTAGCTATAATTTATTTCACTCATATTCCTTAGTTATTTCGCAAATGTTATTTTCCCTTTACCTGTTATGCATAAAGCACAATTCCTGACTATAACGTTACTATTTTCCTGTTTATTTATTTAGAAGATATTATTAATAGCTTTTCTACCTAAGCCCACACCATCTCATGCCTCAAACCATTTGGGAGCTTAAAATCCATGTCACTGGCCTATTTATCCTTTCCACAAGGACCCTATACCAGCCTAGTTTAGAAGGTGCCTGTCCCAGCAGTAGAATTCCTTCCTGTCCTAGTGCTAGTGCCAGTATTCCATGACATGGAACATGCTTTTCCCGCATCATTCCTTTTTACTCATGTTCACCTCCCTGATCTGCTTATTCTAATGTCAATAATCACATGGTTTGAAAAATAACGCAGAGATGATAAACCATCAGGCCTTCTCTTTTATTTAGCTCTCTGATACTGATAGTCTCTAAGTAGCATTTCTTGATACTTTCCATACATCACTAGTCCCAAACTAGAAAATAGTGATTGGATGTTGATTCGGTCTTCCAATATCCTTTTAAAGCTGACTTATTGGCTACTTGGTGAGGGGCCTATGTGGTTCTGTCAACCCGTCAATGAGAGATGCTATTTGTCCCACTGTTTAGCGAATCCCTTCTCATCCTTAATAGTTGCTCTTGTTGGAGATGGTCATTATCTGGAATTCTCTAACTTTTTTGCATTTAATGCACTTGCAATGGAATTGAGAGGATTCATGCCTCACATCCACTGTAGACAAACATAAAGCTATGTATATGATCTTTCTCTGAGACTTAGCACATTAGTATCTAGATCCGGATGATAGGAATAAGTAATAGTGGTGGTCGAGGGAAAGAGGAACTGTGGGTGATATTAAAGTAAATCTGACTACCACACACGAAAATTAATTGAACAATGCCTTAGAAAACACAAACCTGGGGTCCATTCATGGCTAATAAAGTCCCTTGTAATAATTAACAATTACATTAATGTCATTATGAATATATTGTGATGGTTTCATTTGTATTGTATTTCCAGTGAAATTACTAATTTTGTGTAGAATTAGTGATAAGTGCTGCACCTAAAGTTATAGCCCTATCATTTGTTTTCTGAAGTGTGAAAGTTTACATTGGGCATACTGGTATGTTCTGCAGTTAGTTTATCACTGTTAATTAATACAAATTAAATACTAGTTAAGGGCTACTAACACTTTTTGAGAGTGGACCCCACCGGGTGAAATGAACTTTCAACAGTCTCCTTGCTCTGTACTAAGATTGATACTTTATTTCTGGCAAAGGTAAATATTCTTCCGGTGAGTATAGCTGTAGTAATTACTGTGCTTTATATCTGAACAGTAAGGGTCACTAATGAGCATGTGCTGGCATCACTTGGCCTCCATAGAACAGGCATACACAGCATGATCTTTCAATTAGTGGCAACATTATTATGCATTACTGTGCAGATGTCTGCATTTACTGTGCCTATTACTATTATCTATTACACATGTAAAATTACATTGATCTTAGGTGGCACCTTTTCTGCAGAACCTCTACGCTATAAATGAATTGGTGAGATGAACTTATTGGGTTGGTTTTTGGCCAGTTATTTTTTCAACTTGTCAACTTGTCACTTGGGGTATCGCACAGGCGCTGGTGGCTGGGAGCTGCCTGTACAAATTCTATAGGTCATAATAGATGCTAATCCAAGAATCCAACAATATTCAAGGATTCAGAGGCTTTTCCATTAACAAGAGTTCGAAGCTTGATGCTGTCAGTTTGAGAATCAATTGTCAAGTCTTGATAACTGTTATGCCTCGCAATTCACTGTATAGGCTCACCAGGAGGACAACCCTACTGCAGCACACAATGAGACACCTGCATGAATTATTCCCAGGAATAGTCTGCAGATTCACTGCTGAAAAGGGGTAGCTAAGAATTGCTGTCTTTGTTTTTGCGAAGCTTCTACAGTAGCATGAGAAATATCTGCAATAGCTTGACTCTGGTCTCATTGAAGATGCTATAACAAACACCAGTTGTAACACGCATTCACAATCAGACTCCTGATTATTTTATCCATGTTATCAAGGCTGCATAAGATTAGGGACACACTGAGACAGGAAACTGACTGCATTGGATTAGTCACATATGACATCACCGTCCTCCTTCTATACAAGCTTGGCAACTGGTGGTAAACTATCAATCTCTGACTGAGTGGATTCAGTTAAAATGAACCCAATTCAGAACACTGAACCTTTCCTTTACATTGTTGCCTTGTGTGGATCCATATAGCATATAATGGCTTCCATTCTCTGTTTGAATCTGCTAAGAGGCCAACAGCTGGGCATCTTAGTCTAATGGAAGAATCCTATTGAATCACAATTATAATTAGATTAGATTACTTAAAGTGTGGAAACAGGCCCAACAAGTCCACACTGCCCCGCCGAAGCGCAACCCACCCATACCCCTATGTCTACCCCTTACCTAACACTATGGGCAATTTAGCATGGCCAATTCACCTGACCTGCACATCTTTGGACTGTGGGAGGAAACCAGAGCACCCAGAGGAAACCCACGCAGACACGGGGAGAATGTGCAAACTCCACACAGTCAGTTGACTGAGGCGGGAATTGAACCTGGGTCTCTGATGCTGTGAGGCAGCAGTGCTAACCACTGTGCCACCGTACCACCCTTTTGCTTGTGAGATCATAAGATCATAAGATATAGAAGCAGAATGAAGCCATTTGGCCCATCGAGTCTGCTTCACTATTCAATCATGGCTGATATGTTTCTCAACCTCAATTTCCTGGCTTCTCCTTGTAACTTTGATCCCTTACTAATCATGAATCCATCTAATTTGGAGATGCCATGAATCCATGTGAGACTCTGTTAACTCACTTTTTAGATTAGAATCAGTCTAAACATTATGGCACAGACAGGGAACGGGGGCTAACACCTTCAACACATTCTCTGGATAACACCAATTGTTACACTTAACCTGAGAATGTAACTTAAAAAAAAGTTTTGTGATTTACATATGAAAGAAGTGAAACTATCATGGTCATTCTAACAGATGAAAGACTCAACAAACAATCAAGGTATTTTTCAATGTTTAATTTCAGTTACGTCACACTGTAAACTTTTGCTAGAAATTCTGTGTCTTACAATTGTGTCCTCCACAACCTCCTGATGAAGGAGCAATGCTCTGAAAGCTAGTGCTTCCAGTTAAACCTGTTGGACTATAACCTGGTGTTGCGTGATTTTTAACGAATCTATCTATCTCTGTCTTAAATACATTTAATGACTTGGCCTTTACGTCCTTCTGCAGCAATGCATTCCACAGATTCACCACCCTCTAGCTGAAGAAATCCCTCCTCATCACCCTCTTCTCTGCTGATCTCCTGTCAAATTAAGGATTCTCATGTATTTTGAAAATGTATGGGGAAAGTTCATTTACTTAACTTTTTTTTGTTCCCAGGAGTTGCTGATGAAACAAGCATAGCTTCCATTTGGGAACATTTGGGTAGCATAACTAAAAAAAAAATTTATAGAATCATGTCAGAACATAGAAAAAAATGAAAAGTTCAGTTTTAACGAAGGGCACTGGCAATGGAAGGTTCATATAAATTGCTATTTTATCTACTTTCTATTGTCGTGACCAGACCTCACACAAGGTTATCCAAATTATTGTGGTTAGTAATGCCATTAAATTTCAAGGGAGAATGATTGGGATCTCTCTTGTTGAAATGGTTATTACATGACTTCTGTGTGGCATAAATGTCATTTGTCAATTATCACACCAAAAGTGACTATCAGGTCTTGCTGCAAATGGGCAAGGAATGCTTTGGTATCAGAAGAGTTGCAAATGATACTGAAGACTGTGGAATCATCAGCGAACGCCCCCACCTCAGATCGTATCAAGGAGGGAAGGTCGTTGCTGAACCAGGTGAAGGCTTTCTGGGAGAAAGCCTGAGGAACTCCCGTAGTAATATCCTTGGGCTAACAGTAGCATCCTGGAGGTTACAATTGATCAGAAACTGAATTGCACTAGTCTCATAAATACTTCAGTAGAAGGAATAGATAAGAAGCTGGGTTTTTGAGGGCAAATAACTTATCCATCAACTCCAAATGCCTGTCCACCAACTCACCAAGACTTCAAACAGCACCTTCCTAATCTTCCACCTCCACACATACAGAATAAAATGCAGGACAGCAAATATGTAAGTGTGTGATGCCTGCAATCATTCCCCTAGGTATTTTGGGAATATCTCATGCTCCTTCATTGATGCTGGATAAAATTCCTGGAACTCCCTCCCTAATAGTGCTGTGGGTATACCTACACCACATGGAATGCAGGGATTAAGAAGAGAGCTCATTACTACCTTCTCAAACATAATTAGGCATATGGCTTTGTCAATGACAGTGAAAACATTTCCTGGAACATCAGTTAATCTAAAGAAAGGACATAACAATAAAAGTGAATATGTACCTCTTTGTTGAGTGAAATCTTGGGCATTGATCAATGATACCATTAAACCTTTGGAAGAATCTATGGCTAGAATTGTAGTGGCCATTTGAAGATGGACTGGGAAGTAAGAGGATTTATAAACTGGTGGCAGTAGCCTTTGGGAGGGAAGCTGTAATGAAAACAATTTTATCACCATTGGAGTAACTGCCAGTCAAATGGGGAGACCATCAGGTAGAATGAGTCGGCCTCTCAGCACCTTTTTTGTGGGGGTAGCCTTTTTTTATTTGGAATCGCCATTTACCAAAAAAGCTCAACCATCGCAGGTTTGTGCTCACCTAACCCAGTCATTGCCAGTACTGTTTACTCGTAGCCCTTCAAGATCAGTTTGATATGTGGGCACCCTTGTTGTCCCCTTCCAGTCTCAACTGCAGCCTCCTATACTGATGCTGTTGTTGAGGCTACAGCGTTGACGGTCCTCTGTTGGGGCCGACAGCTCAAAATGATAGGCCACTATTCTTCGTGGGCTGATACTTCTGCCCTTTAACTGGCTGTTGCGAGAAGAATTACCGCCATGGGCCTGAGTTATGTCCTGATGGAAAGAAACACGTAGGCCAATAAAACCTGGTGCATCTTTCTACAGTGAAGCTTTCCAACTTTTCGAGTGGGGTTTTTTTTATTATGTAATTGTGCCAGAATGAAATATGTTAAGAGGTTGCTGTGCTTTGTAAAATATCAAAAAAATTTGATGTGACTAACAAAATAACACAAAAATTCTTGACACCTGTTAATACAAATTAATTTTGCATCATGAAACATATTAAAATGATTCTGATGACTCATAATTAAAATTGACGATATAAAGATGACAAACCCTGAGGGCAAACAGCACCTGGAGCACGCAGAACCATTTCAATGTCCTCCACACATTTAGAGCACAACACAAACCATAGGGTTTCAGTTGATAGCTGTACATTTTCCCAGCCCCAATTCCTGATCCTCAGCTGTTGCTTGATAATGAGGAGCTATTTTTGTTCTTCTTTATGCAGTGCTCACATGCCAAGTTGAAAGATGGTGATTTGCAGTCTATGCGCAGTTAGTGTTTTAAATCATAAGTTGTCGGTTTAAGCACAAATTGGAAAATATTGCAATTTCCATTTGACTATGTGAGAGGTAAAGTTATTGTGAAATAATTTTTACTGTAACTAAGAATAGCACCTGATTGTTGCATCTATAAATTAATGCAATAAAATATGTCTCAATGTGAGTTAGTATCCATAGGGACCCAAAACAATTTTTCTCACTTTTTCCAAAAGCAAGCGATGTGAAACTTGTGAGATATATGTCCGCTTACAGTTGTCACCAATGACATTACTTAGCTACTTGATCACAAAATTGGATCTCTGAATTTCTGAATATTCTAGATTGTGAATTGCAATTTCCTGAAATGCTATCTTTAAAAATCCCAGGAGCTGGTGTCAATATGAAGCTTATATACGACCACAATTTGAATGCTTCTAATTAGCAGTGATAAAATGAATGTCCTTTACCTAGAAATAATATGACAATAGCTTGGTTTTTGGTGATGTCATCTGCTGGGTTATTTAAATAATTGCCAGCTCTATTGCAAATTTAATTCAGACAGTGGAGCCTGGTGATGTAGTTGATGGTAGTGTAAACCTGTGGCTGCAAAGCAATTATGCAGTTAATTAATTTGAATTCATCAGAAACTGTGA
This sequence comes from Chiloscyllium punctatum, assembly GCF_047496795.1. Classification (NCBI taxonomy): domain Eukaryota; kingdom Metazoa; phylum Chordata; class Chondrichthyes; order Orectolobiformes; family Hemiscylliidae; genus Chiloscyllium; species Chiloscyllium punctatum. The sequence continues at coordinate 61,690,339 of NC_092743.1, forward strand.
CTACCCATCCAGTTATTTTAAGGTTATTGTGACTTTTTGTATTATGCCACTTGCCACTATAAATGCATTATCGGGTACTACTTGACCTTGAGAGAAAAAGAAATGCTGGATAGTGTTAAACTGCTGTTGCATATCAGTGTGAACTAAGAGTTGGTTAATTGCAAAGTGCAATTGGTTTTCCTGCAAAATGGCTACACTAGGTCTCCAACATTCAGTGCTTCACCAGTACTGATTTTGATGCTATTGGCAAGAACGTACATGAGTGGGGTTTCATAACGTTACTATATTGTGTCATGATGATAATACAATAACAATGAGAAAGATTTCATCATGTGAGATCATGATACAATAACTAGGCTTCACTACCTGCCTCAGAAATGGCTCTTCTCCTGAACCAAATATGGCAGGAGATAGCAGACCCAGCTAAAAACACCTCAGCAGATTAATTGCACAACTCCTAGCTGTGGGAGACATGGCGGGGTGGAATTCAACTCCAATAAAGGATTAATGTGGGGTGAGTGGATCAGCTGCCAATTATATTTAATTAAACTTGTTCAGATATGCTTGACACATGTCCAGGTGGGAGTTGAACTTGGATCTTCTGGCCCAGGACTAGGGATACTCTGAGAGTAGAGATTCTACATGGAAATATTTTCAGATCAACTTGTCTGAAGCAAGTGGGATTTGAATTCAGATTCCGTGGCTCGGGGTAAAGACACTACCACTGCACCACAAGAGATTCCCAAATATTTTTTGGAGGTAAAGTTACTATTCTCCTAGCCTCTCAGAGTGATACAGCTAGCAGTGAGTTTAACTTGAGGGTCACCATACTTCAGGTGAGGGGTGAGATGACAGGTCATTCATGGTGACCTCAGCAAATATGGGAGTTCAACCTGTTGGTGTTATTCAACATTGTAAACCAGCTGTCCAGCCAACTGAGTTAACAGAATCCCTTTAAAACTCTCCACTGATTGAAGTCATGCCAAACATGAAGCAAGATAGTTGAAGGCATAGGACATCACTATAGATGTTTCTCAAGATAGATATTCAAGGATGTTAGTATGCACCTCTGGAGCAGGTGGGACTTGAACCCAGGCCTCCTGATTCAGAGGTAAGGACACTATCACTGAGCCATAGCAGCTTCCAACTGTTTATTGTATAAATTAATGAATGTTCCTTTCTATTGAAATCAATAAGGTGCTTGAGGACCAACCTGCCTTCACTCCCTAACTTGCACTCCACTGAGTTTGAATTTTATTCCCAAGTAATTGTGGCCTAAGAGGATTAGACAACAACTTCATATCTATCTCTAATGTGTTATGTGGCAAAGTAAGAACAGCCTTTCTACAAAGCCACACATCTGCTCAACTACTGCCTGCATCACTGACGTTGAACAGTTTAAATTAAGGTGAAAGGACAAAGGAAATGTCACAGAAAATAATAACTTTGGCCTAAATTTTGCCATCTTTTTGCAAAGTGTCATTTTCATTGCATTTTATGGAGGGTTTGTCTCCATGAGGACCAATGAATTTTTCTGAATTTGCCTCATCCATCTGATGCTAGCCCAATTTTCCCAAATACTACAGTGGGAAGCACTTGCCACTGCAGAGATATTCCAGCATACACTGGGATCCCTGGCAACAACATCACATTTAACAGGTCATTGAGCACCCATGCAAGTCCTGGCATTCTAGAGCTGCCTTGAAGAACTGCATACAGTTCCTTGGCAACAATGGGGAAATTGGCACTCTGCTTTGCGTTCAGGAACAAGTTGATGGCTGACATGGAGAGCCAGATCCAGAGTTGCAAAGTCTGTTGGATACAGAATGGACCTGTACTCCATTGTTCTAGCCGTTGGTTCTGAACACCAACAGCAGGACAACAGGGGAATGAGTGACCTTGATCTCTCTCCAGATGGCAATGCCACACAAGGAGACAGTGCTGGACCATTAGGTACCCAGCAGAAGCCACACAAAGCCTTCCCCGACCCACCACCAGACAGGACACTCCAGAGATGGCTGGACATTCACCTCTAGCCTGCATTCCACCCTCACGCCATGTGGCAGTTCAAACTGAGGAGGGTGCACTTGCGGTCCAGCAAGGCCACACTCAGTTTCTCTGAGTCTTTTGGACAAAAACACCACTGACCTCTGCAGGCAATGGGCTCCACTCCAGACACCCTCCACCCCCAATTGCAGAACCCAGATCTGCAATGAGATGTAAGGGTGGGATAGAAAGAAAGAAGAAGACCACCTGAGGCCTCAGTAGTGCCATGGGTGACACCTCATTGTAAGTATATTCTCAATTTTATAAATAGATATTTTGTTCACACTGTTATCAGTGTGTGCGAGTCTCTGTAAAATCACAAGTGGGCCATTGCAGGTACTGAAGCCACCCATCCTTATCCTGATGTAATGTTCCATTCTCCAAGATATGAAGCTACTGCACCATATCCAGGCAGTAACCATTGGCAACTGCAGCTTTGGCAACAGGGCTCCACGTTCCCAGGCACACAGGCATAAGAGGGGTTCTGTCATAATCCTGCATGAAATAGTTGGGAGCACTTGGGATAAGCACACTACCTAGTAGATTAATGCTTAGCAGCCACAGGAAATGCATTGCATGTCGGTGCATTTCACCTTCACTGTTTAGATGTGTGCTGTTGATCTTTGAAGGGCTGCACATTGCTCAAACCTGCAGCCCCCTCCCTCATAGAATGAAACACTTCAGCAAGTCATAGAAATCCTACGGTACGGAAGGAGACCATTTAGTCCATTGAGTCTGTACTGACCCTCAGAAGAGCGTCCCACCCAGACCTAGCCCCCAACTCTATCCCTATAACCCTGCATGTACCATTGCTAATCAACCTAGCATGCACTTTTCTAGACACTATGGGACAATTTCGTATGGCCAACCATTACTTATCCCACCCATTCTGGGTTTGTCACAGCCATCTTCATTTACATTGCGGTCTTGTGATTTACAGGTTAATGAAAGGCAACTCCTCACACAATGAGTTCCAAGCTCTGTGCCTCCATGTAGATGAATCCCTAAGAACAGCTGAAGCAGTCTTCAGCTGAAGGATGACTGCTATCTAGAAATAACTACTCTTATTTATTTTCATGTATATAGGAAACGAAGAGAGTTAACACTGGATTCTCCATTCTGATGTGGTTATTGGGAGTTGGAAGATTTCCTAATATCACATTCCCACTTCCCACTCAGTGGCACTGTCTACATCATTTTAATGGTGGCGTGTTGGGGTTAGATCACCATCAGGGATGCCACCATGTGAGCACTCATGGAGTAGGAAGCAGTGGTGACTGAGGCAAGCAGGTTAGAAAGCCTGATTCCATTTTTTGAAACTTCGGGCAAGTTCCTTAGCTGAGAGTTAAGCACTGTAGTCCTGTCACTCCCACCTCACCAATGCCCATACTCTCTCAGGTCTTTTCACCAACTCCCAACCAACATCTCATTTACCTCCAGACTTTCCCACATGCTTACATACCAACATCCAGTATGAGCAGAACTTATGAGTCCTATAATAGCACAGGAAGTCTTTGAGATGCTCGTTAAACTGTTAAAATGCACAGTCATTCAAGGTCCACTTACAAGTCCATGAATCTGTCAATCTATTCAAAGTTCATAGTCCTCTTGATAACTGTTGATATAGTAAAATCTGAATCTCAACACTGTTAAATGCAGAGGAGCACTTTATACTTTGGATAAATCAATGAATGTTTCCACTGCCACAAAGCTGGAAAATGTAATCGTCATTTAACTTTTCTAAACAAAATCCTGCTATCAACCACAACATTAAAAAGATAGTTGACATATGCAATGTTATATTATGACATGTTATCAACTTTTAGATTTACCTGTCTAAAGGATCGCAACTTCATAACAGGCAGTCCCCATGATTTTCAATTCTTCTGAGCTGACTGGAATCATGTCTCATTCTGAAGCCAGCCAAATTCAAGAAACGTGTGACTTGCTGCTGGTGTCATATTTGTTGCGTATGGACTCATGACTGACAGTCTTATCTGCAACATGAATAATAACGGGAATCCAGGAACTGGATTAAGCCTGCCTTCCACCTTTCCACTGTCAGATACAAACTTTCTATAAATTGAGACAGCAGAATTTCTCCCTTGAAATGGGCTTCAGAAAATGACTGCGGGAGCTTTTACAGAATATATGTTAAAATAAATAACTAAGCACAATTGTTTTAGTACTGTGACTATGATACATGCACCTGTCTAGTGACAACCTAACAATGATTGTAAAATCACTTGGCTGTGGAATATATCACATATAAGGCAGTATGTCAAGACCTGAAATGCATTTAAAGGATTAACAAAGAACATGAAATAATAAACTGATGCATTTTTGATGAACAGTTGACTTGTTGTGATTACAAGACAAAAGAGTTGCTACATATAAAACCATTTTTGTTTTTTCTTGGTTTAATAATTGTTATGATCAGGTTAGGAAGACCACTCTTTTTTTGACCACCTCAGCTGGCCACAGCAAAGAGAATTTTCTTCTCATACATTGGTACATCATACTTCAATTAAAACAGAGCTTGCTAGTTCACAATTATGGAGACAAGGTTTTCTCAATTGGTAGAAAAAGCAATTTTAATGCTTAGTAACCCTTAGAAAAATGATTTTAAAAATGACATTAAACACACATACAAACGCAACTATAACATTTACAATGCAAAGAGTATTTTGTATAAAACAGAAGATCATGAACACAGAAGTTAAATATTCGTTACAGTCTTTGAGATGTTAGACTTAATATAAACCCTGATTATTTAATTGATAAATTGTATCTTCAGCAGTTATGAAATGTACAGTTCTCTGTAAGTGGATGTTTCAAGTGCTTGTCTTCAGAGAGGCTGAGGAAAGAAAAGCGAGCAAGCCTTCCAGTTCTGTTGTTACGAATCCATCTTTTTTCTCTCTGTAGACAAGGTCTTTTCCCTGAGCTGGGGGAGTCCAGAACTGGTTTCGGGTGAGAGGGGAAAGATTTAAAAGGCACCTAGGAGGCAACCTTTTCACACAGAGGGTGGTGCGTGCATGGAATGAGCTGCCAGAGGAAGTGATGGGTGTTGGTATAATTACAACATTTAAAAGGCATCTGGTTGGGTATCTGAATAGGAAGGGTTTAGAGGAATATGGGCCAAATGCTGGCAAATGGGACTAGATTAATTTAGGATGTCTGGATGGCATGGACAAGTCTGTTTCCTGCTTAACATCTCTATGACTCTATGATCTGCCAAAAAGCAGTTCCCTGAATACAGTTTCTTTGTGTATTCCCAAGTCTGTCTGCAGTGTTTGTTTCCAAGCTGGATAATATCCAGGCACATCTTTCAGTCCAATAGATGAAACGTCTTGAAACAAGTAGTACAGGTCTAAGTGATAGGTTTCAATCACTTTATTGATGTATTAACTTCACTTCAGATGGGGTCTTGTTTATTGATGGTTTAATTATCTCAGTTTAATCTCGTCGAGTGATCACTACAGCTATCTTAACTCAGTGTTTTCAACTTTGTTAAAAGCATTTTACTCCAAGAAAAGTTCCAGGTATTAAAACTCAGATGATTGAAGTCAACATTCACAGAATTTTAACCATTATAATACTATAATATAGTTTCATATAGGTCTGTTAATAGGTCATAAATGTGCTTAAAGTAACATCTTAGATTAGATTACTTAGAGTGTGGAAACAGGCCCTTCGGCCCAACAAGTCCACACCGACCCGCAGCCCACCCAGACCCATTCCCCTACATTTACCCCTGCCCCTAACACTACGGGAAATTTAGCATGACCAATTCACCTAACCTGCACATTTTTGGACTGTGGGAGGAAACCGGAACACCCGGAGGAAACGCATGCAGACACAGGGAGAATGTGCAAACTCCACACAGTCAGTTGCCTGAGGCAGGAATTGAACCCGGGTCCCTGGTGCTGTGAGGCAGCAGTGTGCCAGTGTGCCGCCCGTCTGCTGTGCACTTTGTTGACAGATGAATTTTACATAGAGCAATAATATTTACTGATGTCCTAATATAAACAAATAGTGAAAAACAAATTCTTAGATTGTTTTTGATTCAGATTTGTTACCAAAATCTTCAAAAGCTTTAATATGGATCATTCTGCTGTAATCTCAGTCCTGATGCATGCTTTTATTTTTGGCACTAACAATTTCAAATGTACAAAATACTTATTATTTTGATCAGTTACCTTTACTCACAAGATGCTTAAAATAAAGTAAATGCTTGAAATTTCAGATTCAAGGAAAATGCTAAGAGGTTATATATTAATTCATGTTTTCTTGTGAAAAGGAAGCAGTGGGCTGAATCTTGCATTATTTTTATGTCTGAGTCATTATGTAAAGCCAAGCCAGTTTTCTCATGCTATCCTACTAAACTCGCCTTATGAATGGTCTACTCTACTCTTTAGTATACCTTACATCTGATTCTAGCCCCATCTTATCAAGTGCCGTTCCCATAACAATTCAGCTCTCAGTGGAGATTCTGAATTTCCCAGCATCCCTTGTACCTATGTCATCTTTAAAAGTCTGCTGTGCATCTGGACAAACAGTGTCAGTCTGGAGCTGCCCTTCACAGTTCCTAACATTTACTCCTTTACAGGGAAATTGGCACCCCACTTTGTGGACAGGGTCCTGCTGGATGGGGTGGTGCAGAGGCAGGATTTCTCTGGCTGAGGACATGGCATCAGAAGGTGCCAGCCTGGTCTGAGGTTGTCACCCAAGTCAGTGCAGTCTCAGTTGATTGAGGAATGCCCAGCACCATAGGAAGGAGGTCGGTATCCTCCTCCGCTCTTTCAGAGTAAATGCCACCATCTTCTGCCCAATACCTCTCACACTCGCTGCATGACATTCAGCTCCTCACCGTTTTGGTGGAGAAGATCCTGATTCTGACTGCCCCGAGTGACTGACTGACTGTATCCTGGCCCCTGGACTAGTAAAGGAGGCTGTCCTTGACTTTTTGTACCACAAAACCCCTGACTTCTCTTGCTCGACATTTCTTTTGTCTGGTTTAAACAGCAAGGCAATACAAAATAAACATGAGCTTGGTGTCTCTGGCTGAGGGGACAAAAGCGAGGCAGCAATGCTATGAGCATCCAGGTAAGGTCAAAGTGAGGAGTGCTTTGACAGCAAGCAAGGTGGCTGCAGTTACTGAGCTGGTTTTGTGTCCCTGAGCACATGTATCCTTGTTGCAGCATGACAATAACAGATGCTAGTGCAGCACTGAAATGCAGCACTGAAGTACAGAAGCATTCTGAATGGGATTGGAGGTGTGCCATGACAGTTCTTAATGGTTGGTACGTAGGGAATGCAATGTCCATAAATGTTGGGTGCATGTGAGCCCTGAGATGTTGGGTGCTCAGAGCCCAACATGGTAGTCCTTTGAAGGAAGTGGTGAGCTGAAATTGCCAGATTACATGCATTGACTTACATTGAATTCTCAACATCTAACTTGTTTGGGAGTTTACTAAGATAGCAAGTGAATATTAATGAGGTAATTTGTGCTGTCACCTAAGCCCTTAAAAAGCAATAATCTCTTCTAATTGTTAACTCACTGTTGGGAGGAGAGAAACCTGTCGCACTGCACGTGAAACCATAAAAATGGAGCCAGGTGTTGCTGATGTTGAGATGGGCCTGATTTCACCACAAATTGAGATGCTGCCCAGTGCTACAATGCAACGTATGGATGTGGGAAATATTTAATGAAAGAATTTGTTTGAACATTAAAACCAAATTATTTCAAAAGAAACTGGAGCTTTAGATAGAGGATTAAATGGTGCTTGACATATAATTATCAAAAGATGGCCACATTCAATTTTTTAGTTTGTCATCTTTTCAGTCCCAAATAGGATATCTAGAAAAGTGAAGGAAACATGCAGCCAGTTCAAACAGAAATAAGGTGTTGGCCCATAATGTAGGTTTGGAAATTGGCAGGTGAGGGCATCAAGCTTTAACCAATTTAAGAAATATAAGTTGTAAAATGTAGAAATAAAAATATTCATCTAAGAAAGCTACGAAGATGAATGTATGACTGGATTTGTGATTTGATAAAAGTTTCCAAGAATATTTAAGCCTTGCCCTGATAGCAAGTAGCTAACTGTTCAATATTCTGTTTTTAACATGTTTACAATATGTTAAAATATTTTTACTATATGCTGTCATGAACACTAATTTTTAAAAAAATAAAGTTCCCTGTTATAAAACTGATTTTAATTCAAAATCAACTTGATTTCTCTGAGTCATAACTATTTTATGCAGTGATACTTCCATTAATCAAATTCAAAGATGTTTTCACATCGACTCATTTGCACTACGCCTTAAGCAAAATCCCTGAGGTGTCGCTGATATAAATCTGTACAATTTTCGTCAGTAAATCCACACTTACATCTTATTCCACTGAAACTGAAGCAGTGAACATGGGTTTTAATTTGCAATGAATGCTGGACTTTAAAAAAATTGTAAATGAGTGATATAAATGACATGTCCACTGTGAAAAACATATCAGACACATTTCTTTAATGCATCCTTCATAAATTTACTTAATTGCTGTATTCTCAAGGGTTTTAGTACCATCATTTTCATCATAACATTAGGAGCCAGGAGTCTCTCTGCTCATTGGGTTCTTCATGATGCAGAGTTATTTCTCTGAGCATAGTTCCTCTGAAAATATATCAGTCCTTCATGAGGAAGAAACTTTGCAGATCCTGGGGAGCCATGCAGCTGAATCTGTGGGCAAGTGAGATGAAAGTAGGTCAGTTGCAGCCAGAGGTTTGTTTGAAGCATTCACAACCCTCTGTACAATGATTTGGGAGCTCAAACAAATGAGTAAGAAACATAATCAGGCACTTTCAAAAGATGCCGAGAAACTGCGATGATAGCTGTGTGATTTTTTCATTTTCTTCTTCGGCAGATAACCCAAAGTATTATGTGGCTGAGTAGAATGATAAAGAAGAAAACAAGTAGTCTTCTGTGTTAGCCCAATTAGCATTTCCCCAACCATACAGTGATTTACTTTAACTCCGTCTTTCATCAGCCCAGAGAAATCCAGTTTAGGGCGTGGCACCGGCGTAGGGATCTACATAATTCTGGTGATTGGTGTCCATTGGCTGAGATACCACACCTTTGAAGGTTAGAAGAGTCAGAGAAGTAGGTGGGAGCTGACATTGGGAGAAGAGATTCTGCAGGTCAGGCCCTGGCTGCAGATCCTACATCTGCAAGTTCAGATCACTAGATTTAGAGTGGAAAGGGAAGGATGTTGAATAACGTAAGCAGCAAGCATCATTGCGGAGAACCCAAGACAGATAAAAAGCATTAGAGAGGCACCATATGTCAATCCAGTGTAAATATCTGTGAAAGGTTCGACACAGTGTAGGAATGCCTGGAGTGAATGACAGTGACGTCAACATTTGAATTCTTCCCTTTGCCAGAGGGGCTTTCAAAATAAAACTCTGCTTCCAGCAAAGATGCTATAGCTAGCAGCTGTCAAATCTGAGGGGATCAAGTAAAGAAAGCAATGATAACTGTTCCTGAGAAGTTCAGGACAGCGATGCTCTGTCAGCATCTGAACGATCAAGTCTGTGCCTCTGCTGATCAACAAGTATTCAAATCCAGGAGCCAAGACAAGCTAACTAGCTAGAACCAAAATCCTCAAGGTGTAAATCTGAAATTGAAACAGAAAATGCTGGAGAAGTGGAACAGGCCTGACACAACATGAATTTAAAGCCACAGATCAGATCTGCCAGGATTTTATTGAATGGCACTGCAGGAGAGAGGGGACTAAAGAATTATTGTTTCTCCTAATTCATGTGTTGTCCAGTGGGCAGGCAGGCAGATACACACACACACGCGCATCCCTGCTTCTGCGGGTTCAACGCTATTTCCGCCAGCATGTGGGATATAAATGCATAGAGCCAGATTTTGCAATCATAACCCAGGAAAAGCTGTGTCAGATGAGAAGATGAAAGAAATCCATTGGACCTGAATCTGTGATTCCAATCCCTGTTCCCATGACGTGGTATTCTCATTGACGCAGATCACAAGCCATAGCAATCCCGTTGTGATGTTGATGATGATTTCAGACCTTGTGCCATTTTCATTAAGTTAAACAGGCTTCAGAAGAACATTTGCTTTATGCCAGTTCAAAGAAGACATGAGCCATGGGGTTGGGGGAGGGGATGGGGAGGTTGAGGGGTTGGGATCAGTGAGGAAGGAGAATAGTGGAGGGGACAGCCCATTATGGAGTTTGGACTTGCCAGGTAAATTTAAAAGGTGTGGCTTGCTTCACATGCCAAAATATAACTCTGTATGATATGTGAAACATGTTTTCTATACAGTGATTGATGATGGAGCTTTGTTTAGAAATGGTAAATTATCTTGAGGTAGAATAGTATTACAAAAGTGGAAAAAACTTAATTTTTATCAGATTGATTTATTCCAGAGGCCAAAGTGCTCTTCTGCATTAAACAAAATTGGATATTTACATTTTACTGGGCCAGTTGTGTGCTATGTTTTGATCTTTCAACTGATGTATGGATTGGCAATCTGTTCAGCATTTCAAGCAGATGAACTGATGACCGTATGTTCCAATATGTCAGAGGTTTCACTGTAATTAGCACTGGGAATTCTATTGCACAGTTGAATCTGGTTATGAATGCTAGGCTGAACTCCTAAGCCCTAGCAGGGTTTGTTGATGTGCTGTCAAGGGAACTGTGAGCTAGCTCCTAAGAAGCTAGTGAACTGAATTTTATTTTCTTAGAATAAATCCAAGTTGCGTCAAGTTTTTTGGAGGTTTTTTTTGCCATGAGGCTAAGCGGGTTCTTTGCTATATCTTGCCAAACCCACTAGATAAATTATCTATTCCATCACTATAGCTAGGCGGATGGTTGATGTGTTGCTTTTAATTTTCCAGAACTTCATAAATTTAGGGAAGGCTCCATTAGAAATGGTAAAATAGCAAATATATCTTGAATTCAACATCAGAGTGAAGCAGGAAGAAAGAAACTACAAGGTAATTGGCTTAACACTTCTGATAGGAAAAGTGTTAGAAGCTTTTATTAATGGTTATATAAGGCACTTAGAAGAGTGGAAGATAACTAAGCAGTACCACATTGATTTTGCAAAGGGAAATTCATGTTTAATAAATTTATTGATGTTCCTTTCTATTATTTCTCATTTTTTCAGCTAAAATGAATAACATTGCATTGTATTGTATTGAATTTCATTGGTAATTTGTCCACTCCTCCCACCAACCTGTCTATGTTCTTTAGTGCTCTACACTATGCTCCTTACATGATTGTTTTGTAGGGATGTGAGACTTAGTCCTCTCGAAAGTGGAGACAAATGAACTAAATAGTTCAGAAATGTATATTTGAAGGAGAACAGAAGGGCTCATTTGACCACAAAAGGTAACAAATGATGATGTGCTCTGGAGAATGAGTAAGGAAAGACATTTGCTGATCACAAATGGAAAAATGTGGACTGACCATACAAAATATTGGGTACAATTCCAAAGAGGGCAAAGGAGCAGAAAAGCCCAACGAGGATTGCATACACCCCATTAATGAATTAAAAAGAAATCCCATTGTGGGCATTGCTGGGCAGAACCTGGTGATATAAAATCTGACATCAGAGAGTCATTTCTTTATAAGTGGCCCTTCTCTCTGGCCTAGACTCTACACTTTCTTTTACCACGTCTTCCCAAATTTGATCCTTGTCTCTATTACTTTTTGCTTAGCTGTATGGTTGGCAAGTATGCCAACACCAGCATGTTTCAGGTAGTGACCATTCCATAGATCCTATTGTGCTCAGTATTGATACATGGGGCTTGGAGCTGAGACATCCACCCTTGATGCTCTAGGATTCCCCAGCAGGCTGTCTGAACAAGGTCACTGAAATGACCCGCAGTGAGGTTTCATTGCCTTTGTTGCTGGTGGACAGACAAATAAACGCAATGATTAAATTCTGCTCATAATTCTCTGATTCTTTATTGGTTTCAATAAATTTAAGATGGTATATTATGAAAAACACAATTTTTTTCCCCAATAACAGTATCGCTACAATATTGCACACATGGTTGTTTTGTAAGTGGATGCAAAATCAAATGTCAGTATTTTTTATCCCTGTAAAATACTTATACATTCATCCATATTGGCTTGAAATTTCCATGGAAATCACATCAAAACCCTTCTCACCCACTACCTCCAGAATCTCTTGCCAGAAGTGATGGGAATCACATAGTACATTTACTTATTTTTAGGCTGTCATACTGCTTAATAATGTCCCAGCAATGATGTACTTTATCAAACATATTTGCCGTTGTCTTTCACAATGCAAAGCTGATCAATCAAATGGCGCCCAATTCGGAAGGAAAATGTTTTTGAACATAAATCAGCACACACTGTGGTTGCCTTCAAACATCTTGTTAAATGTTCTAGTTATTTTCCAACATAATGTTTGTCAGATTCCTCAGAAAAGACTAAGAGCTTGCCAAAGTTATTCAGACAGCCACGATGTTGGTAAATTGGTCACGATCAAGTGTGCACATTGATTGGCTGGAAGATGTCCCGGCAGCTGAAAGGTCCACCTGATTTTGCTGAAATCTTAGCCATAACGTTCTGATTTCAATGCAGCAAAGAAAATATACTGTTGACCCCAAGAGTGTAATATTTGCAGCACCAGTTTAATCTCGAATGCTTCACAGATACTCTCCAGTAGGTGGGGCTTGCTGTGAAGCTTTGTGAAAATCTAGACAAGCAATGAATGGAATGTCACGGATAGCTTTACTGTTTTGAAGTCTCAGACAAATCGTTCAGCAACAGCTGGACAGCAGTAATTCAGTGTGATGCCAAATCTTACCAACCTCATCAAAACCCAAGGATCACAGCAGTATCAATGAATTATTACTCATATAAAATAAATACAAAGCAAAATAACTATTTGGGAATGTGGTAATCGAGCTTAGAAGTTAGTTTGAAGTAAAAAAATATAAGTGGAGATATGCATCAGGTTGATGCCACCTAAAAGAAGAAGAATCATTTCAAACTAAACTCTTTGTTTAAAGAGGATTTTGATGACGCATTGAACTCTAGAACTATTTTTGAAGATTTTTCAGCAATTTCTGCATATTCTTTCGATTTACCACATTTGTTATTTTTTGACCTGAGCAGTAATTGTGATATGTGGCTGCAGGACAATTGGAAGATGTTCAAGCTGCAGTGAGCTGTTATCTCATGTCTTGAACTGCAATTTATTGCATGGGGACAATTTTCTATTTGTTGGAAATTTATGTTAAGTTAAAGCCATTTGGCAAATTAGCAGGTTTGACATGAAAATGTAGCTGTACATTGTTCAGTGCAAGTTGTATTTTTATTTCACACAGACACAGACACAGACACACACACACACACACACGAAACAGATGCACCCACATAAGTAATGCTGTGGTTTCTGTCAGTATTAGGCTTTCACACCACCTCTGCTGTGTATCATGTTAAAACTAGGCCTTTCTAAAGCCTACAAACTTATGCCAAATCTTAATTTATTTTGTAAAGTGAACAAAATTTTCTGCATACATGGTGGCACGCACACATTCACTGTTGAACTCTATGGCTGAGAAACTGTGCTCATTAGCATGTGTCCTTTTGTTGACTAGTGTCATTAGAACTCCAAAACAGTGCTTGTAATGTGTGCATAAAAGTGCTGGACAGGTTACGTTGGGTCCGATAGTTTTGCAGGCCTTAGCGGATGTTCATCAAATGCCTGTTGGAAGTATTCAGATCCGGTAAACTAAGATGTCAATCAACAATGATTTTATACTTGCAGCGCCATTTTGGAGCCCAATGTTTCAGCTATTTAAAGGAGTTATCAGCTGCTTACAAGTTAATTGCAAGTTGATTTTGGTGTTTCAGGTGCTGATTGACTTGGTCCTGGCTTTAAGGCTGTGCACAAACTACTGTTTTTCCTGCCTTTTGTGCATTGGTAGCAATTCCCCTTGAAATACAGCGTGACTTGGAGAATGAACAGGGTAGGGCAAGCTGGTAGAATGCAGAGGAGAGTGAACAAAAAGTTCTCAACCATGAAACCACATTCACTTGAGGTTTTCAGAGAGTAATTCCCCTTCCTGAGGAACATTGCTCTCTGAAAAATACCATGGGGAAAAATGAGGAAAAATACCATGGACATGTAAGAACATCCTTGATGAAATGTGCCACTTCCTGTAATCTCTGGGCAGATTGAGGATCCCTTTGCCAATGTTTATGAAAACATCTGTGACTATTGGCTTTTAAGAATTTGGATCTTCAGACGGAAGACAGTTGTATCACCTCATAATTCACTTTGATGGAAGTGAGGTCATCGAGACACTCCACTCAGCAGCAGCTGCTGGATTTCAGTCTTTTTAGCTGGAGTGCAGCAGGCAGAGTGAGCAAGCAGTTTTCTTCATAATGTGGATTTTCCTGTGTTTCACAGTGCCATTGACAATAGGCACTTTATTTTGAGAGCACTGCATGTTAACTACGTCATACACCTAACCACAAGTGATTTAACCCCATCAACATTGAGCTGGAATAACAATATGCAGCATATCAGGCAAATCCAGCAGGCAGGAGAAAGTGAGAACTGCAGATGCTGGAGATCAGAGCTGAAAAATGTGTTGCTGGAAAAGCGCAGCAGGTCAGGCAGCATCTAAGGAGCAGGAGAATCGACGTTTCGGGCATAAGAAGGGCTTATGCCCAAAACGTGGATTTTCCTGCTCCTTGGACGCTGCCTGACCTGCTGCGCTTTTCCAGCAACACATTTTTCAAATCCAGCAAGCATGTTACTTCCAGGCTGGATTTGTCTGCTGTGCAAGCAGCATTTGAATGACCAAAGAAATAAACAGGTAACGACAACTTTTAAAGCTTGAAACCCCCATGGCCCCCACAGTTTGCCTGACAGAACGGGTCAGACTGAATGGGTCAGGATTGCAAAGAGACTGTGGGGCTGTGACCTGGTGTCAGCAGGAATGAAATATCACTGCCCCATTATCAGCAAACATCTCCGATCTTAACGCCTCGGAGTCAGTTAGAATTTGAGAAAAGGGCTGGCAGGTGCTGGTAAAGGGATGGGAAAAATGGTCTCTGACAATTAATGGCCTCTTATGCTCATTAATGAGTTTCTTAAAGGGTCTTAGATCAGAGTGGTGCTCCTCGGATGCTGCCTGACCTGCTGTGCTTTTCTAGCACCACTCTGATCTAACTCTGGTTTCCAGCATCTGCAGTCCTCACTTTTGCCTTCTTAAAGGGCCTGTCAGTTTGAGATTGGTCATGTTAAATGGTTTTCCTTGTGAGCCAAAACAATCGTTTGTATGCTTGTGTACAACTGTTAGTTTCATAGGGGGCCCTGGTAAATTGCTTTGCATTAATTTTGAACTTAACCAACTGTGGCAGCACAAGAGTATCAGTTTATGAGCTGGTAATTGCAAATATTGAATCAGATAATGGCGTGAGCTTGTAATTCTGTCATATTGCTATCCCTCCACAGCCTGGAGCTGCTGCATTCCTTAGGTATTTCTTACCCTTCTTGTCCATGAACACTTTGCAGTGAGTCCTACCTTGGATCAAAATCTTGGAACCCACTCCCTAACAAAATTGCAGGTTTACCTTCATCAAATGGACTGCAATGGTTCAAGAAGGTAGCCATCATCACAAGGCAACTATGAATGGGCACTAAATGCTGGCCATGTCCACATCCCATGAATGAATATATAAAATGAGAGTAATCATGACATGATTCTGTTTAACGTAGCCTGGAATGTTTTGTCAGGCTGATGTGAGAACCAACTTTCGTTAGTTCAATGGGGGAGGCTGAACAGAATCAAGTGCCTTTCCAATAATTACTTTAATTTGCTGCCATCCTGCCTTCCCCTGCTGCCAGCTAGGAATCTCGTGATAGCCTCAGCTGCCCTCCAACCATCCTGACGCTGTGAGATTTGTCATCATTTGGCAATGGCTTTTTCAGATGCTGCAAGTGTTTCTCCTGCAACATTCTCTGCTGTGTCAGACTTCACAGCAACATCTTCCGTCTGTTCATCAATGAAGCCGTTGCTCTTAAGCTCCATATGGGTTCCTAGTTGGATGAATAGTTCATGATAATGAAGACAAACACAATGGGGGTAGAGATTTGTCTGGAGCAGTTTGTGACCCTGTGCATAAACAGCATTCATATCATCACATGGACCCAACATATTTGATTCTTCACAACAAAATAAATATTGCTGTCTGCTCCAACATCCTTAGCTTTGCCAATGAGAGGAGCCTAATGGAGCAGGTGGGGATGAAGGAGGTTCAGCATCAGTGTCTGCACAGTGGTCCCTGTTCCATATTCAAAATACCATTCCCTCATGTGACTTTCTTGATCTGAATTGGCCTCGACAATGATGCGGACTGAAATCCTTTAATTCACAATTCCAGAAATGTTCTTCAGTTTGAGTTGTGTGTACGTAATTATTATTGCCTCCCACATTCTTGAACATCTAATTCGCTGGGCTGCACCTTCAATGGGGGAATCTAATACCCGCGGTGTTTGCTGACTTCTGAACTGTCTCCGAACTGTGTTACTCCCAGAGTGTGATTTGTGAAAGAAAATGATCTAATTGGCCAGGGGTTGAGCTGAGTGCTGAATGGAGATGTTGTGAGTCTCCAGGAAAGGAGGAGCTGTCAGCTCGGCACCAGCACTGAAGGCAGGTAGGAGCCATGTTTTGGACTGCCAGCACCATGCAGATTAGTGGTCAGTGAGAAAGAGAGGTTGTGTGCAGTGGTAACGTCACTGAACTAATTATCCAATACTCCAAGCTAATGTTCTGGGACCATGGATTCTAATCCCACCATGGTAGATGGTGAAATTTGAATTAAGTATAAATCTGGGAAAACAGCAGATCTAATAACAACCATGCAACTGCTGCCTTCTGTCTTCAAAAGCCTATGTGGTTCTCTAATGCAAGGCTATGAGAAAAGTTTGGCTCTAAATCAAAATTCTCAAAAGCCAATCCTGACATGATTGGCTGAAATGCCTCCTTCTGCACTGTAGCAATTCAGTAATTCTGTGATCCTTAACATTTTGAATGTACAACGTAGCATTATGTTCAACATGAAGTCTTTATTGAAGTGAAGCTTAAGATGTCTGCCTACTGTGTGTGTGCCTCAAAGTAGAGGTCATGTGACAATGGTAGTCTAGCGCAGACATTTGTATTTTATTGCATTTCAATCCGAATGCTTACATGCTTCAGTCTACATTGATTTCAGACCCACAGCAGTATTGTTTATTCTTGGGTAAGTTAGAGATAGGTAATAAATATCGTGTTAGTCAGATTTGATTTGATTTATTGTAGCCATGTGTACCTAAGTACAATGAAAAGCTTTGGTTTGTGAATAGTACAGGCAGACCATAGTAAGCAAGGATATCCAGACAATAGGGTGCTTAGACAGAGTGAGGCATACAGGTTACACTGCACAGGAGGTGTGTGAAGCAAGACCAACATTAATTGAAGTTAAAGAGTTCATTCATCAGTCTAATAACAGAAGGGCAGAAGCCATACTTGAATCTGTTTTTTGCGTGTGTTCAACCTCTGTATCCCCTGCCTGACGGAAGAGGTTGTAGGAGAGCATTACTGTGGTGCAGTGGATCTTTCATGATGTTGACAGCCTTTCTGTGGCAACAAGAAGTGTGAATGGAGTCCATGGATAGAAAGTTGGATTCCGTGATGGTCTGGGCTCTGCACAAAGCATTCTGTGGTTTTTTTATCTTCCTGGGGAGAGCAGTTGCCATACCAGGCTGTTTTGCACCAGATGTTATGCTTTCTAAGGTGCATCTGTAGAAGTTGGTGAGGGTCTTTATGGACACGCTGAATTCCCTATGCCACCTTCTTGACTGTCACATGTATATGGATGTCCAGGAGAGGCTGTCTGTTATCGTCACCCCAAGGAACCTGATTGTCTCAACCTCCTCAACCTCAGCTCCATTGATGTAGATGGGCGGGGCATGTTCTCCTTCTTTCTTTCTGAAGTCAATGTTCTTTTGTTTTGCTGACATTGAGAGAAAGATCGTGATCATTACACCATGGCTCCAAGCTCTCTATCTCCTTCCTCTATTCTGACTCATCATTGTTTGATATCCATCCTACTACAGTGGTGTCATCAGCAAACATGTATAATGTATTTATTCAGATTTTGGTGACACGGTCATGGGTGTACAAGGAGTACAGAAGGGGGCTGAGAACGTATCCTCGGACGGCTCCAATGTTGTGGGGTATCGTGATGGAGGTGCAGTTGCCTGTCTTCACTGGTTGCATTCTGTGGGTCAGGAAGCTGAGGATCCAGTTAGAGAGGGCAGAGCTAAGATCAGGGTCTCAGTATTTTGAGGTCAGTTTGGAGGGGATAATGGTGTTGAAGGTGGAGCTATAGTCAATTAGCAGGAGACTGACATAGGTGGCCTTGTTGTCTTGATGTTCCAGGGATGAGTACAGCCTTAGGGCAATGGCATCTGCTGTGGACCTGTTATGCCAGTTGGCAAATTGCATGGGGTCAAGGCAGGCTGGGAGGTGAGCATTGATGTTGGCCATGACAAATCTCTCAAACATTTCTTGAATATGGAGGTCAGAGCCACTAGGTGATAGTCCTTAAGGCATGTGCTTCCTTAGGTACAGGGATGATGTTTGTCATCTTGAAGCATGCGGGGACTTTGGCTGATAGGAAAGAGAAGTTGAAGATGTTGGTGAATACCTCCACCAGTTTGTCCACACAGGATCTAAGTGCTCAGCCAGGGGCTCTGTCAGGACCTGTCGCTTTCCTTCGGTTGACTCTCAGGAAGAACGATCTGACGGCTGTTGCTGTGACGGAGGGAACAGATGCATCCAAGCTGTCAGGGCAGATGACACTGTGCTGCTGGCATTCTGCTGAACTGAGCGTAGAAAACATTGAGCACATCAGGGAGGGAAGTGTCTTTGTCCACTATTTTGTTCTGCTTAATTTTGTATCCCATTATGTTGTGTAGGCCTTGCCACAAGCAGTGGGTGTCCGTATGGTTGGTTTGGGCCTCTGACTTGGTCTGGTATTACCTCGGCATCTGTGATAGCTTTGCTGAGGTCATATCAGGATTTTCTGTACCAGTCTGATCGGGCACGTCCCATGATGAATGCAAACTCCTTAATGATCTTTAAGTGCCATTAATTATCAGTGACCACATTTCCCATTCGTTCATCAATGCCGTTAGGGAGGGAATCCTGAGAATGTGGGACCCAGTGAAGGAACAGTGAAGGATATATTTTCAAGTCAGGATGGTCAGGAGCTTGGTGGGAGTTTGTGTTCTCATGTATGTGCTGCCCTTGTCTGTCTAGAGATTATGAGCTTTGAAGATGCTGTAGCTTACAGATTGTATACAGACTACAGCTAGTGACCATTCTTAGGAATGTGGTCCCAATCAAGTGGACTGCTTTCTTCTGGATGATGTCAAGCTTCTTGAGTATTGTTGGAGCCGCATTCATCCAGTGACGAGTATTCCATCACACTCCTTACTTGTGCCTCGTAGTTGATTGACATGCTTTGGGAGTAGGGAGGTGAGTTTCTTATTGCAGCATGCCTAGCTTCTGTCTTTCACTTGTACTCACTGCATTTGTATGGCTTGTTCAGTTCAATTTCTGGTCAGTGATAACCTCAGCTGGTGTGGAGGGATCCTGTTCTGTAGTGGAGCCTATTGGCCTGGTGGATTTGAGTGCCCCACCCTGGGGGTGATTATGCTCGAAGGTGCAGACATGCTGAGAGTAGCCTGCCCAGATACAGGCTCACCCTCCTCAGCTGCAACTTTGACAACATTTGGGAATTGTAGGCAGGATGGAGGTGGAGGAGCCTGGGGTTTCCTGAAAGGAAACATAAAGGAAAAGGACGTGTTTGTGTGCGTCTGTGTGTATGTGGGTGTGTGGCTGTGTGGGGGTGTGTGTGCGCGTGCGCGTGTGTGTGTGCGCCCCTGTGTGTATGTGGGTACGTGCATCTGTGTGGGTATGTGCATCTGTGTGTGTCGATGTGTGTGGGTGGGGGGAGTGTGGGTGCATGTGTCTGTGTGGATGTGTATGTGGGCATGTGTGTGTGTGTGTGTGTGTGTTTGTGCATGTGTGAGTGAGGAGTGTGTGTGTGGGGGATGGCGCAGGCTGTGTGTGTGTGCATCTGTGCGTGGGTGTGTGTGTCTGTGAGGGCGTGTGTTTGGGGGGATGTGTGTGTGTTTGGGGGGTGGAGTGCATGTGTGGGTGTTGGTGTGTATGTGGGGTGGAGGCTGTTTGTGTGGGTGTATGTGTGGCGTGTGTGTGGGGGTGGGGTGTGTGTGGGTGTGGGGGCAAGGTGTGTGTATGTGGGTGTGTGTGTGGGTGTGTGTGTGAGTGTGTGTGGGTATGAGTGTGTGTGGGTGTGGGGAGGGTGAGAGTTTGTGTGGGGGGGTGTTGGTGTGTGTGTGGGGCTGTGTGTTTGTTTGTGCGTGGGTATGTGTCTGTGTGTGTGGGTGTGAGGAGGGGACTGTGGAGGGGTGAGGGGTGGGTGTGTGAGTTTATGTGTAGAGGGTGAGGGGAGTATGTGTGTGTGTGTGGTTGGGGGTTGTGAAGGTTATGTGTGTGGAGGGGGTGTGTCTGTGGGTGTATGTATGTGTGCGGGTGCTTGTGTCTGTGTGTGGGTGATTGTGCGTGTGTGTATATGCGTGTGTGGGTGTGTGTATATGTGGTGTGTGTGTGAGAGAATGTGTGGATGTGTGTGCGTGTCTGTGGGGATGTGTATGTGAGGTGTATATGTGTGAGTGTTTGTGTGGGTGTGTGTGTATATTTGTGTATGTGTGTGTTGTGTGTGTATGTGTGCGTTGTGCATGTTGTGTGTTTATGTGTGTTTATGTGTGTGTGTTGTGTGTGTGGGGAGGGGTGGAGGATGGTTCCTCCTCAATTTGGGTGGCTACAGGCATCACTCTGTATCTTTCGGGAGATTTGTAGTGAGGTCCTCATCTTGCCCTGTTATTGATGCTGAGCAGCAATTGCTCGCGGGATGGAGTGCAAGTCTATGTGTCTATCTAGCAGCTACTGAGCATTCTGCTGGATCTGGCTTTCCATGTCAAGCTGACCAGTTTACTGAGTGTCACTGACCATCCTGCCTGCTTTTCCAGTGCCTTTCCATGCATTTATACAAAGCTGTTAATGATCACGAACACAGGGTTCCTGCTTGCCTGTGCCTGGCTCTCTGGCACACCCTGAGTGCCTACAACTTGGGCTGATGTTCCCTCGACCAGCAGCAGTGCTGTGCCAGTGATGTGCTCCTCAGGTCATGCTCTTGGGTCTAATCTAGAAACAGTACCTCCTGAGGTGGAAGTCTCTGAGCTGGTGGTGATTGCAGGACAGAAGCCAGTGGTGTTTGCCTCTGAAGGATCTGTGACTGCTCCCTTCAAAGTGGGAGAGGTGCCAAAGTTTCCTAACATCCAGCTGCTTGCTGTGTTTGGTGAGATAAGAGGCTGAATATTAATGAGGTGAATTAATAAGGTGTTTTACAGCAATAGTCTCCCTTAATTGTCCCAGCACCAGGTACCCATGTTTGATTCCACCCTCAGGCGATGTCTGTGTGGCGTTTGCACATTATCTTTGTGTCTGCGTGGGTTTCCTTCAGGTGTTCTGGTTTCCTCCCACAGTCCAAAGATGTGCAGGTTAGGTGGACTGGCCATGGTAAATTGCCCATAGTGTCCCGGTGGACTAGCCACTGGAAAGCAGGCTATAGGGATAGGGTGGGGGGTGTGGTATACTCTTCAGAGGGTTGGTGTGGACTCGATGGGCCACATGGCCTCCTTTCACACTGTAGGGATTCTATGATTCTATGATCTCCTGGCTGTCTGAAAAGAAATTCAATGCACCACTTGACAAAAGCAGAAAAGGTGGTGAAAGATGCTCTGAATGTTGAGATCAACCTCATTGGTGTCTCATGTAATTTTGCCACAATTCTCACCATGCCCATGTCACTGAGACTCCCATGAGATTCCGCCCACAGTGCTTTTCTGAGATGAGTGTAATCATTCGACAGACTGTGTGACAAATTAAAATGGAGTAGCTTTCATCATGAAGTTTCATGTTTTCTATTTCTCTTCCAGTTTCCTCTTCCTCCACCCTAACTTTTACAACAAACAAAGGAATTCCATTTGAAAAACCTTATGAAGAATTTGTGAAAAGATGTGGGTGTACTATACCTTTAAGACAGTTAAAAGCTAGCAGAACTACCTGACAGCACCAAGTGTGCTGAACAAGATACAATGTAACATGTGGTCTAGCAGCTAATGTTGCCTGGAAACAAAAACAAATTTGAATTAGGCTAATCAGTTTAAATTATACCCCGAAAAATACAAAATTCCAATCAAGCTTGAATTTAGTATATTGACAATCTTAAAAGCTGACAATTGGGGGTATAAGACTGGGGAAGATTGAACAGTTGGGAGGAGAACTGCCATGCCACCAGCATTTAGAGGCTACCTGAAAAATAGCTCTCCTCAAGATACCTTTATCAATCCATAACCTGTGAAACATAACCCCTAAGAAGAAGAAAAGAAGACACAAGAAGATCCAAATAGAAGTTTCGACAGCTGGCTGGCTTTTGAAAACTTGAACTTTTGGTAAATCTTAATTGGCGTTTTTTTGTCGGACTAGTACGTAGAAGGGAAAGTAAAAGACAGGTTAGAGGAAGGAGTTGTAAATAGTTGTAAGTTAATTATTCTCTGTCATAATTGAAGAAATAAGGTTGTTAATTTTTACTTTAAATAGTTCTTGGCCTTGCAAATTTTCACAGATTACTGCACGGGATAAATCTTTTCTGTGTTGCTGGGTTAAATTAAGCAGGAGGGTTTACCCTGTATTGTAACAGTTTGGGTGCTCATCGATGGGTTTTGAGCAGTTTGGGTCTTGTATTTGAGATTTGAACTGGTTTAAACAGATTTGAATCAATTTGGGGTACAAAAACTCCCAGCAGATTTAAACACTTGCAGGCAAATGTCCTATATGTTTAAATAAAACATAGGTCAAGCAATTTGTTTAATTTTGGTGACTTGTGGTTGATTAAATTAAAAGTGAGAGAAATGGCTCTTAAACTTGCTAAAGAGGTTCGGGGGTTTGAAGATGATTCTCAAATTTGCCAAGAAAGTTTTGAAGGAAAGCAAAAGGCCATACTTTGAGAATTAGCAAATAAGTCAGATTTGGGTTTAACCAAGGACAAAGGTAAAGCTGAAATTGTAAGGGAGTTACTCAAACACTTAGATATATCAGAGAAACAGACAGGTGAAGTAAAGATAGAAAAACTTAAATTACAATTGAGGAAAATGGAGTTAGAAGATAAACAAAGAGAGAGAGAGGAAAGGGAAAGGGAGAGAGAAAAAGAGAGAGGAGAGAGAAGACGGAAAAAATAGAGAGAAGGTTCTTGGCTTAGCAAAGAGAGACAGAGAAGAAAGGGACGGAGAAAGAGAGAGGAAAGAAAGTAAAGGTTCTTAGCTGAGCAAAAAAGAGAAAATTTGAACTTGAGAAGTTGTGACTTAGTCAGCCAAGTCAAGTTAACAGGATGGAGATTAAAAGAGAAGGTAGTGATATATATATATATATATATATATATAAATATGTCAAAACTCTGTCACACTTTGATGAGAAAGATGTTGAAGCCATCTTTATTTCATTTGAAAAATTGGCTCGACAGATGGAATGGTCCAAGGATTTATGGGTAATGCTAGTTCAGACTAAACTAGTAAGCAGAGCAAGTAAGGTATTTGCCATGCTGTCAGTTGAGGTATCAAGAGATTATGAAGAGGTTAAGCGGGTTATTTTAAGTGTTTATGAATTGGTACCAGAAACATGTAGACAGTGGTTTAGAAACACAAAGAAAGAAACAGGTCAGACTTGTGTTGAGTTTGAAAGAATTAAACATAGACATTTTGATAGATGTGTGCATACTTTGAAAATATATAGGATCTTTGAGACTCTAAGAGAGATTCTTCTGCCGGAGGAGTTTAGAAACTCACTTTCAGAAATGGTAAGAATTCACCTGGAGGAACAGAAAGGTCAGGAAGTGAAAAGGGCAGCAAGATTAACAGATGAGGACATGATGCGGCATAAGACAAACTTCCGACCAGAATTTCACCCTGTGAGGGACAGAAGTTGGGAGGAGGGGAGATCCTACACTACTGGTAGAGAGCACTGGTAAGAATTTACCACAGGATAAAAAAAGGTGCTGAAGAGGGTGGACAGGAGGAGAAGGGCACTAGGAAAAGGTACTTTCACTGCCAAAAAGTGGGACACGTAAAGACACGGTGCTGGTCATTAAAGAAAGACACTGTGGGAAAAGATGTGGTAAAAGAAGCTAAACTAGTGGCATTAGTGAAGGTAGTAAAGGAGACCCCAAGAAGAGCCAAGGAACTGCAGGAGAGTGCACAGCTTAGGCAGGGGCTAGGTATAGAGTTAGTACCTGATCTCTATAAAGAATTAACCTCTGTGGGTACAGTTTACTCAGAAAGAACAAGGGGAAAGGGACACAAAGTTATAATTTTGAGAGATACAGGATCTAACCAGTTACTGATAGTAAGGGATAAGTAAATATGTACTCTTTCTGTTTTGTTACCTATGAGTGTGGTTATTTGCGGGATAGATGGACAGAAATTTAGTGTCCCCCATGTAAGATCAGGTTGGAATGCCAGCTCAAGACTGGGAAGTTACAGTGGGAATGATTACCAGTGTCAGTTCCAGGAATTCAGTTTGTTCTTAGGAATGATTTAGCAGCATCCAAGGTGGGAGTGAGACCCCTTGTTGTCGGGAAGCCCAAGGAAGATCAAGAAACTGAGAAGTTAAAACAGAAATATCCTGGTATTTTCCCAGACTGTGGGGTGACCAAATCCCACTATCATAAGTCACAGCATGAAGCGAAAAGTAAAGAGAAAGATGAAGGAGTTGAGGTTCAGTTAGCGGACACCCTGTTTGACGTAAAGGTGCAGGAAAAACCTGAACAGGCAGAGGGTCAGACAGAAATGTTTAGTCCTGAAAGGCTAAAGGACTTGCAACAGCAAGAAAAGACAATAAAAGATATATATGGTGGAAGCGTACTCCAAAAAGGAGGCGGAGAATATTCCTGAGGGTTATTATCTGAAAGATAGTATCCTAAGACCGAAATGGAGACCACAGCAGGTTAGTGCAGAGGAGAAATGGGCTGACCTGTACCAGATTGTGTTGCCGGTAGCATACAGCCAGGAGGTGTTACACATAGCACATGAACTACCTGTAGGAGGCCACCTAAGGGTATGAATGACTCAGGCTATGGTACAAAGACATTTATATTGGCCTGGAATGTACAAGGACCTTTGTATCACACATGCCAAATGGTAGGTGAGCCACAGATGGTAATAAAGCCAACACTTTTGTTGCTAATTCCCACATTTGAAAAAACTTTCACGTGGGTTATAATTGATTGTGTAGGCCCCCTCCCAAGAACTAAAAGTGGGAACCAGTGCTTGGTAACCATAAAGGATGTGTCTACCAGATTTCCAGAGGCAATACCATTATGGAGTATCCCCCCTCACTAGTATCCTTACATACAGATAAGGAAGGGCACAACTTCAACTGGGACAACACATCCATCCTAGGACAAGCCAAACAGAGACATGCGCGAGAATTCCTGGAAGCATAGTATTCCAACCAGAACTCTGTCAACAAACATATTGATCTACACCCCATTTACCACTCCCCCCCCCGGGGAAAAAGAACAGGAAATGACATCACCACAGGAAATGACATCATCAACCCAAAGAAACCCAAACATATAAATAGAAAGCAGGAATCATCAGCAGTGCTTCGACCAGAGGCTCACTGAAGATGTTACCTAGTATGGTGACAAAACATCTGAAAATGAACCTTCCAGCTCAGCGAACAAACCTATATCCATATTGGTTATGGTAAAAACAAGGACTGCAGATGCTATAAACCAGAGTCTAGATTAGGGTGGTGCTGGAAAAGCACAGCAAATCAGGCAGCATCCGAGGAAGAGGGAAATCGATGTTTTGGGCAAAAGCCCTTAATCAGGAATACAGGCAGGATGCATGCAGAGTGGAAAGATAAATGAGAGGGGGGTGGGGGTGGGGAGAAAGTAGTATAGAGTACAATAGGGGTGAATGGGAGTGGGGATGGAGGTGATAGGTCAGAGAGGAGGGTGGGGGAATGTAGCAAAGAGTACAATGGGTGAATGGGGGTGGGGATGAAGGTGATAGGTCAGAGAGGAGGGTGGAATGGATAGGTGGAAAGGAAGATAGGCAGGTAGGACAGGTCATGGGGAAAGTGCTGAGCTGGAAGGCTGGAGCTGGGGTGAGATGGGGGAAGGGGAAATGAGGAATCTGGTGAAATCCACATTGATGCCATGGGGTTGAAGTGTTCCGAGGCGGAAGACGAGGCGTTCTTCCGTCAAGCGTCAGGTAATGTGGGAGTGGCGGTGGAGAAGGCCCAGGACCTGCATGTCCTCGGCAGAGTGGGAGGGGGAGTTGAAATGTTGGGCCACGGGGCGGTGTGGTTGATTGGTGCGGGTGTCCTGGAGATGTTCCCTAAAGCGCTAGGAGGCGTCCAGTCTCCCCAATGTAGAGGAGACCGCATCGGGAGCAACGGATACAATAAATGATATTGGTGGATGTACAGGTAAATCTTTGATGGATGTGGAGGGCTCCTTTGGGGCCTTGGATGGAGGTGAGGGAGGAGCTGTGGGCACAGGTTTTACAGTTCCTGCGGTGGCAGGGGAAAGTGCCAGGATGGGAGGGTGGGTTGTTGGGGGACGTGGACCTGACCAGGTAGTCACGGAGGGAACGGTCTTTGTGGAAGGCGAAAAGGGGTGGGGAGGGAAATATATCCCTGGTGGTGGGGTCCGTTTGGAGGTGATGGAAAAGTCTTCGGATAATGTGGTTTATGCGAAGGTTGGTGGGGTGGAAGGTGAGCACTAGGGGGGGTTCTGTCCTTGTTATGGTTGGAGGGGTGGGGTTTGAGGGCGGAGGGGTGGGATGTGGACGAGATGCGTTAGAGGGCATCTTTAACCATGTGGGAAGGGAAATTGTGGTCTCTAAAGAAGGAGGCCATCTGGTGTGATCTATGGTGGAACTGGTTCTCCTTGGAGCAAATACAGCGGAGGAATTAGGAATATGGGATGGCATTTTTGCAGGAGGTAGGGTGGGAAGAGCTGTAATCCAGGTAACTGTGGGATTCGGTGGGTTTGTAAAAAATGTCAGTGTCAAGTCGTTCATCATTAATGGAGATGGAGAGGTCCAGGAATGGGAGGGAGGTGTCAGAGATGGTCCAGGTGAATTTAAGGTTGGGGTGAAATGTGTTGGTGAAGTTGATGAATTGCTCAACCTCCTTGCGGGAGGACAAGGTGGTGCCGATGCAGTCATCAATGTAGCGTAGGAAGAGGTGGGGAGTGGTGTTGGTGTAGCTACAGAAGATGTGCCATCATCAATGTAGCGGAGGAAGAGGTGGGGGCACCACACGTGACATCACTTCCGCCTCTCATATCATCGCTGATGTCACACCATCAGTGACTTCCATCCCCCCCACTGCCGTGGTCGCCACCACGTCCGCACCCAATAACACCACTTACCTGCATACTGCCGACACCCCCCCCACCCCATGGATCCCACTGTCACCATCCCCGCCCCTCAGAACCCTGCTCATAACTCGACCCCCATTCCCCCTAACACCACGCCCACTCCAGATACAGGCTCCACCCCCACTCCCAGCTCCACACCTACACCAGATAGTAGCTCCCAGCCCTGCCAAGTTTTCACTATCCCTCCAGATCTCCCCCTCACTGAGGACGAACGATCAGTCCTCAGCAAAGGCCTTACCTTTATCCCCCTCCATCCACGCATCCACGAACTCAATACGTATCGTGACGTCTAACACTTCTTCTGCTGCCTCCGCCTCCGAGCTTAATTTTACAATCAGGACTCCCGCCCACCTTCCGAGGACCCCTTCACCCGCCTCCAACACACTGCATCCACCTGGACGCCCCGTGCTGGCCTATTACCCACCCCTGATCTCTTCATTCCAACTGCCGCCGAGACATTAACCGCATCAACCTGTTTACCCCCCATCCCTCACTCCAACCTCTCACCCACACAATGCGCAGCCCTCCACTCCCTCTGCTCCAATCCCAACCTCACCATCAAACCAGCGGATAAAGGGGGCGCAGTGGTAGTCTGGCGCACTGACCTCTACACCGCTGAAGCCAGACGCCAACTCGAAGACACCTTCTCCTACCACCCCCTCGACCATGACCCCACCCCCCCACTACCAAACCATCATCTCCCAGACCATACACAACCTCATCACCTCAGGAGATCTCCCACCCACAGCTTCCAACCTTGTATTCCGGGAACACCGCACCGTCCGATTCTACCTCCTTCCCAAGATCCACAAGCCTGACCACCCTGGCCGACTCATTGTCTCAGCATGCTCCTGACCCACCAAACTCATCCCTACCTACCTCGACACTGTCCTATCCCCCCTAGTCCAGGAACTCCCCATATAGGTTCGACACACCACCCATGCCCTCCACCTTCTCCAAGACTTCTGTTACCCCGGCCCCCAAAGCCTCACCTTCACCATGGATATCGAATCCCTCTACATCTCCATCTGCCATGACCAGGGCCTCCAAGCCCTTCGTTTCCTCCTCTCCCGACGTCCCCATCAGTACCCTTCCACCGACACTCTCATTCATTTGGCTGAACTGGTCCTTAACAATTTCTCCTTCGAATTCTCCCACTTCCTCCAGACCAAAGGGATAGCCATGGGAACCTGTATGGGCCCCAACTATGTCTGTCTCTTTGTTGGCTGTTGTGGTTCTGTTCGCCGAGCTGGGAATTTGTGTTGCAGACGTTTCGTCGTCTGTCTAGGTGACATCCTCAGTGCTTGGGAGCCTCCTGTGAAACGCTTCTGTGATCTTTCTTCCGACATTTGTAGTGGTTTGAATCTGCCGCTTCCGGTTGTCAGTTCCAGCTGTCCGCTGCAGTGGTCGGTATATTGGGTCCAGGTCGATGTGCTTATTGATTGAATCAGTGAATGAGTGCTATGCCTCTAGGAATTCCCTGGCTGTTCTCTGTTTGGCTTGTCCTATAATAGTAGTGTTGTCCCAGTCAAACTCATGTTGCTTGTCATCTGCATGTGTGGCTACTAAGGATACCAGTTGGCTAAGTAGAACAGTCAGTCTTCCATAGTTACACCAGCACCACTCCCTACCTCTTCCTCCGCTACATTGATGACTGCATCAACGCCACCTCGTGCTCCCGCGAGGAGTTTGTGCAATTCATCAACTTCACCAACACATTCCACCCCAACCTTAAATTCACCTGGACCATCTTTGACACCTCAATCCCCTTCCTGGACCTCTGCATCTCCATTAGTGATGACCGACTTGACACTGACATTTTTTACAAACCCACCGAATCCCACAGTTACCTGGATTACACCTCTTCCCACCCTACCTCCTGCAAAAATGCCATCCCGTATTCCCAATTCCTCCGCCTCTACCATATCTGCTCCAAACAGGACCAGTTCCACCATAGAACATACCAGATGGCCTCCTTCTTTAGAGACTGGAATTTCCCTTCCCACGTGGTTAAAGATGCCCTCCAATGCATCTTGTCCACATCCCGCACCTCTGCCCTCAAACCCCACCCCTACAACCGTAACAAGGACAGAACCCCCTGGTGCTCACCTTCCACCCTACCAACCTTCGCATAAACCAAATCATCCGCCGACATTTCCGCCACCTCCAAATGGACCCCATCACCAGGGATATATTTCCCTCCCCACCCCTTTCCGCTTTCCGCAAAGACCGTTCCCTCTGTGACTACCTGGTCAGGTCCACGCCCCCCAACAACCCACCGTCCCTTCCTGGCACCTTCCCCTGCCACCGCAGGAATTGCAAAACCTGCGCCCACACCTCCTCCCTCACCTCCATCCAAGGCCCCAAAGGAGCCTTCCACATCCATCAAAGTTTTACCTGCACATCCACCAATATCATTTATTGTATCCGTTGCTCCCGATGCGGTCTCCTCTACATTGGGGAGACTGGATGCCTCCTAGCAGAGCGCTTTAGGGAACATCTCCAGGACACCCGCACCAATCAACCCCATCACCCCGTGGCCCAACATTTCAACTCCCCCTCCCATTCTGCCGAGGACATGCAGGTCCTGGGCCTCCTCCACCGCCGCTCCCTCACCATCCGACGCCTGGAGGAAGAATGCCTCGTCTTCCACCTCGGAACACTTCAACCCCATGGCATCAATGTGGATTTCACCAGATTCCTCATTTCCCCTTCCCCCATCTCACCCCAGCTCCAACATTCCAGCTCAGCACTTTCCCCATGACCTGTCCTACCTGCCTATCTTCCTTTCCACCTATCCATTCCACCCTCCTCTCTGACCTATCACCTTCATCCCCACCCCCATTCACCCATTGTACTCTTTGCTATTTTCTCCCCACCCCCACCCCCTCTCATTTATCTTTCCACTCTGCAGGCACTCTGCTTGTATTCCTGATGAAGGGATTTTGCCTGAAACGTTGATTTCCCTCTTCCTCAGAATCTGCCTGACCTGCTGTGCTTTTCCAACACCACTCTAATCTAGACTTTACATCCATATTGTCAATCTTAAAAGCCAATAACACAATCCAATGCTTTGGGTGTATAAGACTGGGGAAAATGAAGACTGTCTTACATAAAGCACTCCTCAAGGGGCCTTTATCTATCTGTGGCCTGTGAAGCATAATTTCTAAGAAGAAGAAACAAAGACACAGGAAGATCCAAATAGAAGATTTGACAGCCGGCTGGTTTTGAAAGCTTGAACTTTTGGTAAATCTTAATTGGGGTTTTTTATGGAAAAGGATATGGAAGATATAGAATATAGGGAAATAGATGGTGACAACTTGCAAAATGTCCACATTACAGAGGAGGAAGTCCTGGATGTCTTGAAACGCATAAAGGTAGATAAATCTCCAGGACCTGATCAGATGTACTGTAGAACTCTGTGGGAAGCTAGAGAAGTGGGGCCTCTTGCTGAGATATTTGTATCGTCAATAGTCACAGGTGAGGTGCTGGAAGACTGGAGGTTGGCTAATGTGGTGCCACTGTTTAAGAAGGGTGGTAAGGACAAGCCAGGGACCTACAGACCAGTGAGCCTGATGTCAGTAGTGGGCAAGTTGTTGGAGGGAATCCTGAGGGACAGGATGTACATGTATTTGGAAAGGCAAGGACTGATTAGGGATAGTCAACATGGCTTTGTACGTGGGAAATAATGTCTCACAAACTTGATTTGAGTTTTTTGAAGAAGTAACAAAGAGGATTGGTGAGGACACAGCAGTAGATGTGATCTATATGGACATCAGTAAGGCGTTCGACAAGGTTCCCCATGGGAGACTGATTAGCAAGGTTAGATCTCACGGAATACAGGGAGAACTAGCCATTTGGATACACAACTGGCTCAAAGGTAGGGTGGTGGTGGAGGGTTGATTTTCAGACTGGAAGCCTGTGACCAGTGGAGTGCCACAAGGATCGGTGCTGGGCCCTCTACTTTTTGTCATTTACATAAATGATTTGGATGTCGGCATAAGAGGTACAGTTAGTAATTTTGCAGATGACACCAAAATTGGAGGTGTAGTGGCCAGTGAAGAAGATTACCTCAGATTACAACAGGATCTGGACCAGATGGGCCAATGGGCTGAGAAGTGGCAGATGGAGTTTAATTTAAATGCGAGGTGCTGCATTTTGGGAAAGCAAATCTTAGCAGGACTTATACACTTAATGGTAAGGTCCTAAGGAGTGTTGCTGAACAAAGAGACCTTGGAGTGCAGGTTCATAGCTCCTTGAAAATGGAGTCACAGGTAGATAGGATAGTGAAGAAGGCATTTGATATGCTTTCTTTTATTGGTCAGAGTATTGAGTACAGGAGTTGGGAGGTCATGTTGCGGCTGTACAGGGCATTGGTTAGGCCACTGTTGGAATATTGCATGCAATTCTGGTCTCTTTCCTATTGGAAAGATGTCGTGAAACTTGAAAGGGTTCAGAAAAGATTTACAAAGATGTTACCAGGGTTGGAGGATTTGAGCTACAGGGAGAGGCTGAACAGGCTGAGGCTGGTTTCCCTGGAGTGTCGGAGGTTGAAGGGTGACCTTATAGAGGTTGACAAAATTATGAGGGGCATGGATAGGATAAATAGCAAAAGTCTTTTCCCTGGGGTCGGGGAGTCCAGAACTAGAGGGCATAGGTTTAGGGTGAGAGGGGAAAGATATAAAAGAGACCTAAGGGCAACCTTTTCACACAGAGGGTGGTACGTTTATGGAATGAGCTGCCAGAGGAAGTGGTGGAGACTGGTCCAATTGTAACATTTAAGAGGCATTTGGATGGGTATATGAATAGGAAGGGTTTGGAGGGATATGGGCTGAGTGCTGGCAGGTGGGACTAGATTGAGTTGGGATATCTGGTCGGCATGGACGGGTATCTCTATGACTCTAGTGTTATAGAAGGGAAAATAAAAGATAGGTTCGACGAAGGAGTTGTAAGTAGTTGTTAGTTAATTATTCTCTGTTATACTTTAAGAAATAAAGTTGTTAATTTTTACTTTAAATAGTTCTTGGCCTCTCGAATTTTCACAGATTGCTACACGGGATAAATCAATTCTGTGTTGCTGGTTTAAATTAAGCAGGAGGGTTTACCCTGTGTTGTATCAAATCACAACCTATTAGTTTGACATCACTTCATGCTTTGTGACAGGTACCTTGCCATTGCTGGGATTGGTTTCTAAAGGGGACCGATTATGGATTTTGGTATAGTAATACTGTTCTCATAAAGTGCACCAATCTAAATAATTTTTCACATAGAAAAAGCGGGCAGAGAAAGACAATGCTGACAATTACATCACTAGCTGGGAATGAGCTAAGCAACTCATGTAAATGGGTCCAACCACAGGTCTTTGTACAAGTGTTTTGCTTGTTTTGGAATGATAGTTACATGATGAACATTAGGATAGTAGATGTACAATATTATGAGGAGCATAGACATAGATTTCAAAAATCTGGCAAAGCAAAACTCAGTTTATGCTCCAACACCATCACTTTACAATTAATTAAAATCTAGAGAAACTTTTCTCCATATCAAACTGTAGATGATTCAACTGCTTCTTTCCAGTTGTGTTCTGTAAACTGCAAAGCTTTACCTTTGACTCACGCAACCATAACCCTTATTGCTTAATATAAACATTTTTAACTTAAGCAACCTTTTCCGCATCTCTGTGCTTTTCTGAGCTAAGATCAATTCTAGATTATTGTAAACACAAAAACAAACCAATGTATTTCAATGTTTTCTCTCTCTCCTGCTGTAACACTTTAATATATATGCAAATTTCTACTAACTCTCCAAGAGGCTTTTTCACGTTTTCTCTGATACAAAATGGTTTAAAATTTTGTTCTGAAAAGTCTAACCTAGTTAATTATTAAATCTTTTCACAAAACAACTAACTAACACCAATATGCCATTTGTTTAAATTCTAGACTCTTAAATAAAGTGATATTTAGAAATTAAAATTTCACTTGTCTTTCATCACATGAACAAATTCAATGCCGGTTGATATATACAGTTCAGAATATTCATCCATTGCTGGATTAAAAAACTAAATAAGTCATTTGATGTTGCACTTGAATTGCTGGTAATTTACATAAGATTTTGAAAAATTGCTGCATTGGAATTTGTGTTCATGTGCCCAGGTGACCGCACAGGACAATACTTAATTCTTTTCCACTTTTTTCATTTTTATAAATTAAGGAAATAAATTGTGTTGGGTTTTGGTGCTACATCCATGAACATAAGATTTTAGGGAAGATTTGGCATAAACTTTTGGGGGGGTGGTTCATCAGCAAATGTCCTAAAGCCCTCTATTTAAAGTGATTATTTCAAATCATCCATTTACTAGATGCTGTCAAATGTTATCCACATTTCTGATTTGTTTAAGGACCTCCTTGCATCTTTTCCTGGTGTAATTTGTATCAAATGTACTCGGTGATAGATTGCGGCAATCTGCAGTTCCATCAGTATCAGTGTAACTGGGCTAATATTTGAAGGTGATTGCAAACTTTATACATTTGTTTCCTCTTGCCTTAACAAGCCCCAATAGGTTATGAAACATCAAACCAAAGTCATACATTTACCCGTGACAACAAAATGGAGATGCAGCATTGAGGAACAATGATTGAATCGAATAGAGAAAGTTGTGGAGAAGGTGATGAGTTTAGTTGACAGTGGACTGCATGGTGGCAGCAGTGGTGGAATAGGGGTTGTCGTGTACAGTTTGGTTTCAACATGAGAAAAGACAGAGATAACTCTGAATCACACACATTCCTTAGACTACATCCAAATCAAGTACAACCAAAAATATTGAGAAGCTTTCTTTCCAATGCTCATCAGGACTACAATGCAACAAACCACAGTCAATGCAGTAAAGAATATTTATAACCAAAGAGTCCAGAACCAGGGGCCACAGTCTAAGGAAAAGAGATTTAGGAGTGAGATGAGTCGAAATTCCTTCACCCAGAGCCTGTGGAGTTCTCCACTACAGAAAGTGGTTTAGGACAAAACACTGAATGTTTTCAAGAATGAAAGATATCATTGTTCGAGCTAAAGGAATCAAAGGGTATGGAAGAAAGAAGGATCAATATATTGCATTGGATGAACAACCATGAACATATAGAATTGTGGAACAGGCTTGAAAGGCTGAATGGCATTACGCAGCTCCTAGTTTCTATGTTTCCACGTTAAAGATACTTAAAAAAAATGTCATACCAATTCATGCTGCAGAGAAATGGAGTTCTATTTGATTGGGCTATCATTAACATTGAGATGCAATATCAATTGTCAACCTCTCAGACTAGGCAGGTGTACTCTGACTGTCCGTGGTATTCCAGTGGGAATGCAGCAGGGATTGGAAAGTCCAAAATTCCTTTTTTACCAATGAGAAATGTGCAATGTATAAATTCATTTTACCTACGTAAATTAGAGTTCTGTACATTAATCTGTGTAGTTTCTAGTATGTGCAACGGCATCATGCTACAAGCCTGACTGATAATTATAAATTACTTTCTGAGGTAGTTCCTAGCATAGTCTGGATTATTTAATAAATTATGTCCAATAACAAAATGACATCAAGTGGTGTTCAGGCTTGCAAGCACAGGCTGGGTGAGCATGATTGGCCTGCTGGCTGCTGCAAATAGTCAATGGGATGTGTTGTTTGATATGTTCAGTCAGCTTTTACGCTATACTGCTGACACACCTGACATCACACTACCACTAAAACTCATAGACCACATTACTCATTTCTTTGCAAGGCAAATATCTTTTTGGCTTGACAGCAGCAGCCTGTTGGTGGAGTAAACAATTATTGGATTTACTGCAAAATATCAGTGTGAGATATCAACCATCACCTGTTCAAACTTTTGAGACATCTTCCCCTTCCACTGTAATCTGAAGTAAATCAAATACCAATAAGAGACAAAGGTCATGGTCGTTGGCCCTTTCCTGAGTTTTTCAGATGTATAATGAGTCCTGATTTGGCCAGGGTAGACATTATCATGCAAGAAAGTTTTGACATGCCTTACATCAACATCAAACTTACACAGTGAGCAGATGTCATAGCCCCTCTTTATGAGGTTACTAATAAGATTGAGATGGAAAACTCCCAGTATATAGACCAGCGAATATAAGATTTTTGGCAGACAGTAATAGCAAACACATTGGTAGACTTCTTCACTCATATATTGAGGAAAGAGAGACCATTGGATTGCTTCATGTCAAATGTAAGTTTGAATGGAGGATGGAGTTTATTAAGCTGTATAAAGACATTCTTCATGCAGCTACAGATTCAAATATTACAAGGTTGTCAGAAAATGGCTAGCAGTCACTCAATTCAAGATGTGCTTCTCATGATATCTAACAAACTTTTAGCCAAATCTAGGCCAAGAGTCGATCCTGTGGTAATGGCATCTATTTGGATCCATATAGTGTGTGACAATACTGCTCCTTTAACAAGGTTATGCTGTCCTTGGCTTTTTTTTCAGAGGGGTCATAAAAGTCACAGACTCTGCAATGTCTAAGTTGAAGGGTTTTAGGGCCAATTTGATTATAGCTAACAGATACTGCCTCAGACAAAAGGCTATTAAGTTTCAAAAAAACACTTGTACAATGAAAGGGGCATGGCTAGTTCTCCCAGCTCAGCCTTTCTCTGGTTTGGTTTGGTTTAGTTTTTCTCTGAAAGCAGTCAGACAGTTTGGAGGCTGCTGGTCAAAGAAACAGTTACATGAAAAAAACAGGTCCATGCTGATATCCCTCTTTCTGACTTCTCTCCTGGAAGACCCTATGTTTGATTTTATCTTTGGTGCCAAGGGAATTGTTGCAAGTATTTGGAACAGCATCATTAAGTTGGGAGTATCTGCTGGGTTTTCAGATACGTTCAGCTATTCAGCGTTCTATGCTCTTTTGTTTGTAGTAATTTCATTTGGTAATCTTGCAAATAAATTCTTTTTTTTTAAACTAAATGGGTTGACCAGCTGGATTATCTGTGTTACACCTGCTTAAAACAACTAGCAAATTTAGGGTCCAGGCCACTTTCTTGAAATGTTTTTAGAGGGTCTGGCCTGGTCCATAATAGGTGTCATTGAACCTGAACTCAACTGCATGAGTTGCTAAGTTTATAAGTTTGATAATCAGAGATTTAGACACTGTGGCATATTTAAATTGCCATGATATAGCGGTAAAGGTCAATGGCCTCCTTGCGTAATACATTGGTATACGAGCTGGTAAAGTGGAAAGAGCGCATGGGCATGCCATTGCTCTAGATATGTAGGTCTTGCATGGCGTCTATGAAAGTGAAGAAACCCCGCACAGTCTATATAGAAACTCATTTAAAACTGTTGCAACAGTCCACACCACATTTTGACCAATTTATATTGTGCTGAGCCAGTCAGAAACAAAACAGGATGTAAAGGGATGTTATGCCTTGGGTAGCACATGCGTGTGAGGTGGCAGTAAGCTGTTAGGATAAATATATATTTCCCAGCAGGTTACCATTCTTGTGCAAGGCGAACAACACCTTTGCAACTTGCCCTCGAGTGTGGCTGTGCAATCGTGTGTGGTTGTAAATCCAATAGATATATAAATGTGTATGTCACTGAGCAGAGCATTTGTGTTGATTATACAGTCATATTTTGTTGAATGACTACTTCTATCCCTTTGTCGGTTTGCATATTTGCCTTGAGATTACATTCAGCACCTGGCTACTTGTGTTGCGGATGAAAGTCTGTCATCATGAAAGGTGCTCCACAATATATGTTTGGTGTGTTGTCAGGGCCTCAGCAGCCTTGTTGGACATTGGTTTCTGATGAGTTGGCTGATAACAAAGATGTTTGAACTCAGTGAATTCCTCTCCCCATTTAATGTGGGGCAGGGGCACACCAAAGTCAAAACCATGTGAAAAGAACAAACTCTCTGTATTCAGAGGGAACACATTCGGGGAAATTTATCACATTGAGTCATAGAGTCATAGAGATGTATAGAATGGAAACAGACCCTTAGGTCCAACCCATCCATGCTGACCAGATATCCTAACCTAATCTAGTCCCATTTGCCAGCATTTGGCCCATATCCTTCTAAACCCTTCCTATTCATATACCCATCCAGATAGAGTCATAGAGTCACAGAGATGTCCAGCACGGAAACAGACCTTTCGGTCCAACTCATCCAGGCCGACCAGATATCCCAACCGAATCTAGTCCCACCTGCTAGCACCTGGCCCATATCCCTCCAAACCCCTCTGATTCATATCCAGATGCCTTTTTAAGTGTTGCCATTGTACTAGCCTTCACCACTTCCTCTCAGCTCATTCCATACATGTACCACCCTCTGCATGAAAAAGTTGTCCCTTAGGTCTCTTTTTTATCTTTCCCCTCTCACCCTAAATCTATGCCCTCTAGTTCTGGATTCCCCGACTCCAGGGAAAAGCCCTTGTCTATTTATCCTGTCCATGCCCCTCATGATTTTATAAGCCTCTATAAGGTCACCCTTCAGCCTCCGACGCTCCAGGGAAAACAGCCCCAGCCTATTCAACCTCTCCCTACAGCTCAAATCCTCCAACCCTGGCAACATCCTTGTAAATCTTTTCTGAACCCTTTCAAGTTGCACATCTTTCCGATAGGAAGGAAGCCAGAACTGCACGCAATATTCCAACAGTAGCCTAACCAATGTCTTTGTTTAGCAGCATTCTTAATTGTGCTACCAGTACACTTAACTAACTTTATAATGTGGGTGTGGTTCAAGAGGGTATTGTTTATAGTGCAGTTATCCACAGAGGCAGTATATCCGCGCAAATGGATTAAATTGAAGAATAAAACAAATTTGTGCAGTTCAGAGAAAGCAGAAAGTAGAGCATGGCAGAGATTAGTAACCCTGTTATCTTCTTTTACACAAAAGTATGTTTGATTGGGGACTGTGTCTCACTTTATCTCTATCAATTTGCTTTGAAATGAATACTAGTAAGACCTTAGGTCCAATGAACTTGCAGAGACATTTAATAGATGGTTTACTAACTTTTAATTTTTCATGTGAGTCTGTAATCCCTTATATGGTTTTTGATGTACATTTGTTTCAGGAATATCCAGAGGAACCTCGGCTAAACAAATTAGCCGGCATTTGATAATCTGGAATTCAATTAACCAAATGAGATACTGCCCGCCTGTGTCCTTCAGATAATCGAGGTTCCTCTGTACATATATACCTGGAAGTACAGAATTAGAACATATTAGAAACTGCATATACAGTACTAATATACAGGATACAGTTTTACATTGGCAAAAGAAAGTCATATTGATATTGCACATTTCACATGTGAAAAAGGGGCTGTGAAGACTACCAGCCCTGCTGTGATCCCATGGTAACACAGTGACCAATCAGAATCTACCAGTCTGCTCCAAGAATGAAGATTGACAGTTCTTGATATGTCTCCATGCCAGTGGTGACCAAGCAATCAGAGCTCACTTCTCATACTGTATTAATTGCTGTCCCTTTACAAGACTGTTACATATGTTGTACTCCTGATGAGTGTAAGATGAAAGCGTCAACTTCTTATTTCCTTTTAGCAATGTTTTAGTTCTGTACTTTCAAGCAATTATTTTGAATTACAAAATGTACTGAAATCTTTGGCAGATCCCAAACTTCCAGGTGATTTGACTATATTTCACATCTTGTACATGAGTTTTCATTTTCACAATATTAGTTAAACAGACTTTCTCGCTGGATCAAGTAAAACATTGGGACTTCACATTTTAAATCAAGTCATGAGGTACATCTCTTTGCAAATCCTATAAATTTTAATTGCTCAGTTCATCCATTTCTTTTCTAATGTTTTTATATTTTACTCAATTGCTTTTTATTTGACTTCTAAATTAGTTACGCATTTTCATTGAAGATAGTTTATTACATTGTTACTTCCTGCGTTATTGAAAGCCAACATTAAATTTTTTTTAACATTCATACATTCTGATACGCTAACTGTAGTAATGGTCCAGATGGTGGCTATCAATGGGTGTTGGCAGTAGGGAATGGAGGGATTTGCATTGTCCAACTGCTAACTTTACCAACTGCTTATGTCCACATTCAGATGTCCTTGGAGAAGGAGCACACAGTGTCCAGGTAGGGTCCCGGGAGGGGTGGGGGGGGGGGGGGGTGGGGGGGGGGGGGGGGTGGGGGGAGGGGGTGGGGGGATGTGGGGGAGGGAATTGGGGTGCATTTGTATCCTCTCTGACACTGTTTTGGTTTAGTTCCCTAAGTTTTCTTTATTTTTGTTGGTTAATGTTCAAATGCCTCTAATGGACAATTTTATTTCTAACTTGGTTTAATTAAAAAATATATATAATGATAATGTAAATGGTGTACTTGGTTCTTGATGTGTATTTCAACCAGTGATGTCTGGTGACAAAGAGATGCTTGATAATTGAGAATAGCTCAAGGTTGCTGGATGATTTGCTGATGGCTTCACAAAGAATCCCCTGGTGAGGCCAATGAAATCACTGCATGAATTGCCAATTAAATTTGCCAATGAGTGTTAGGGCTTTTATCTAATAGCAT
Source organism: Chiloscyllium punctatum (assembly GCF_047496795.1). Classification (NCBI taxonomy): domain Eukaryota; kingdom Metazoa; phylum Chordata; class Chondrichthyes; order Orectolobiformes; family Hemiscylliidae; genus Chiloscyllium; species Chiloscyllium punctatum. Next base: position 61,730,592 of record NC_092743.1, read on the forward strand.
AAAGGCCATAAGATGTTGGAGCAGAACAAGGCCATTCAGTCCATCGAGTCCATCGGGAATTATGCAATTGAATCATCTTTCTCAACCCCATTTTCCTACCTTCTCCCATAACCCTTGGCCCCTTACTGCTTAAGAGCCTATCTATTGCTGTCTTAAATTCACTCAATGACTTGGCCTCCACAGCCTTCATCAGCAATGAGTCCCACAGATTCTCCACCCTCTGACTGAAGAAATTCCTTCTCATCTCAGTTCTAAAGGGTCAATTCTTCAATCTGACCCTGTGCCCTCAGGTCCTAGTCTCTCCTAGTAGTGGTAACATCTTCTGCATATCCATTCTATCCAGGATGGTTGCTATTCTGTAAGTTTCAATCATATTCCCCCAAAACTCCAGCAAGTACAAACCCATAGTCCTCAACTGATCCTTATTAACAGTCCTTCATTTCTGGGATCATTGTCGTAAGTTTCTTTCCTCCAAGCCTGGCACATCCTTTCTTAGATATGAGACTGAAAACTGCTTATCATATTCCACTGCGGTCTGACCAGAGCCTTATACAACCCGAGCAGCACATCATGTATTCTTGTATTCTAACCCTCTTGAAATAAATACTAAAACTGCATTTGGCTTTCTAACTGTCAACTGAACATGTGTGTGAACCTTAAGAGAATTCTGATCAAGGATTCCTAAGTCCCTTTGTGCTTCAGATTTCCAAACCCTTTCCCCATTTAGAAAATAGCCTGTGCTTCTACTCTTCCTATCAAAGTGCAGAACCTCACACTTTCCAGGAGTATATTTCATCTGTCACTTCTTTGCCCACTCTCTTAGCCTGTCCAAATCCTTCTGCAGCCTTCCTGCCTCTTCTTCACTACCTGTCTCCTCCTGTCTTTGTGTCATCTGCAAACTTAATAGCAATGCCCCCATTCCTTTGTCCAGATCCTTAATGCGTAATGTAAATAAACACATTTGAAAGAAGGACATTGCAGTTCCTGCAATTCCAACTAACTTTTTCAGTCAAGTAAAGGAACATTTAAATTGTGGAAACTTATTCCTGCAGGAAATAAAGAGTTGTTAGAGATTTTGTAGAAGTTACATTTTTTTGTCATAATTTATCTTTCCGTTGCTTTATTTCTCCCTTTCATCCAGTCATTTTTTTCTCTTTTTTTGTTTGCTTTTCTGGATCTTATTCATCATCGTCTTATTCCCTTTTCCATCATTCCTCTGTTTCTTCCTCAATCTTTAGATCTCATTGATTAGAGAGATAAATGATCGATCCTGTCATTTTACTAGGCTCTAACATTTTGCATTTCCAGTGGCTTGCACAGCAAGCAACTGAAGCAGATCAGAATTTATCTAGTAGATTCCATCAAAGCCTGCACTTTTAACTCACACTACTTGCCTTCTACAACTTAGCTGTAATGTGACTCAATATTGAACGTGTCAGTTTTTCTTTGTTGTTGCATTAATTTGAAGCTAACCAGCTGAATAATTGAATCGATAAACAGCAAACTTCACTTGGACCAGAAATTGATTCTGCACTGTTTGCATTATTATGAATTTTGCAAATGGTTGCATTTTGCTGCAGGGACATTTGGATAGCAATTGTTTCCAAATGGATAATTCTTTTCAATTGTTTAAAAATAAGCAAAAATCTTGCATTTAAAAATAATTTGATTTGATTTGATTTATAATTACATGTATCTAAGTACAGTGAAAAGGTTTGTTTGTGAGCAGGACAGGCAGATCATAGCAAACAAAGACAAAAGGATATTCCAAAGCAATTTATACCCAATAAGGTACATTTGAAGTGTAATCATTATTGTAATTGTGATGTAGACTATGTGATATACCTAACATTATTTATTATGAATCTGCATTTGGTTTTTGAGTTAGTAAAGTGGGTTTTCTGTGTATCTGAAGTGAAGAATTGACTTGTAAGTAAGTATTTGTGTAGCCATGGTGCTTTATTTGAAAGTGGTCTCCAAAAGCCCAGATTTAGAATTAATGGGTTTATATGTATATTAGTGAGGTTTTATGAAGGAACAAGATAAATAAACTTCAGTTATAAGGTCTGCAAAGATTTTTTAAGCTTAAGAGAATCACTCAGAGTGTGATTTTGTTTTCAGTCTTACTATAGTTTTAAGCAATCTTATTAAGTCCTTGGTTGATGATGCTTGTACAGAGCAATGTTTCTTGAGAAGGGAAGGATATAGTGAAGTTAGATTATCTCAGAGTGAAGAATCAATGATAGACCCAGACCAGAAGTGTTGGGAAAAAATCCTGAGGTGATATTTGAAGCTAAGTACATTTAAGCTCAGGTGTACCATAGCTCCAAGAAGAAGCAGCACCAGTCTATAAGTTAAAGTCATCAGTTCATTAAACCTATTGAGGTGTTACAGACTCTGGTGTGAGCCCTACATGAGTTTTTTTGAGTACTAAAAAACTTGTGTTGTTGGGTACTATACTAGAGATGTGTTTGATTACTGCACAAAAGCTGTGGGTCCTCTTCTTAATTTTTAAACGAGTATTTGGGGATTAATGCAATTTTTTCAGTGCGTTTAATTTGTGTTCCAAGTTGATAGTTTGGTCTACTCTATTTTATCTTAATCTTTTTGTTAACAAACTTTTGTTTTACTATGAAAGTAAAATCTGCAGCATTGTGTACTTAGATTACATTGCAACATTTCTTTGTTAAAACCAAATCAAAACAACTTCAATGCTACCTGAAACAATAACTGCAATGGCTGCAACATTTTTCCACCTACACTTCACGAATGACCCAAGCAGATTGATCCGTACATCATTTTTCAACATTTATCTATTTTTGTCTCAGTTCTTCCCTCTAATTTGAGTCTACATGTGCGTTGCATTATTATTTATTCTCTCACTTAGTCACGAATAAACTGGCTCATTTGTTAACTCAAGAATGCCTGGTTAAATTGGTTCCTTTTAAAACGTGAAACCATTTTGTCTGGGAAAAAGGTATCCACAACAGAGGCAAACTTTTGTAAATTAACCTCATTGCAACCAACTGAGGCTGATTTAAGAAGGCGAGATAGTTAATCCCTCCTCACCTAGGAACTTGACAATCTAGGTTCTCCTGACTGGAACCATAACTTGGGGAACCTCGCCTTGGATATGGTCACAATATATCTTTTGGAGATCGTTTAAATTTTTGTTTGTTTAGCCTGACATGTACATTCCATGTAGACTTTCAATCCCAATAGCTCAGCATATCCTAAAGGCTTACTAAGGTCAAAAGGGTAACTAGGGAGAGAATAGGGCCCCTCAAAGATCACAGGAGATGGGGCAGATACTGAACAATAATTTGCATCAGTATTTACTATGGAAAAGAACATGGAAGATATAGAATGTAGGGAAATAGATGGTGGCATCTTGAAAAATATCCATATTACAGAGGAGGATGTGCTGGATGTCTTGAAATGCATAAAAGTGGATAAATCCCTAGGAGTTGATCAGGTGTACCCTAGAACTCTGTAGGAAGCTAGAGAAGTGATTCCTGGGCCTCTTACTGAGATGTTTGTATCATCAATAGTCACAGGTGAGGTGCCAGAAAACTGAAGGTTGGCTTACATGGTGCCACTGTTTAAGCAAGGTGATAAGGACAAGCCAGGGAACTATAGACCAGTGAGCCTGACATCGATGGTGGGCAAGTTATTGGAGGGAATCCTGAGGGACAGGATGTACATGTATTTGGAAAGGCAAGGACTGATTAGGGATAGTAACATGGCTTTATGCATGGGAAATCATGTCTCACAAACTTGATTGAGTGTTTTGAAAAAGTAACAAAGAGGATTGATGAGGGCAGTGTAGTAGATGTAATCTATATGGATTTCAGTAAGGCTTTCATAAAGATTCCCCATAGGAGACTGGTTAGCAAGGTTAGATCTCATGGAATAGAGGGAGAACTAGCCATTTGGATGCAGAACTGGCTCAAAGGTAGAAGACAGAGGGTGGTGGTGGAGAGTTGTTTTTCAGGAGGAGACCTGTGACCAGTGGAGTGCAATAAGGATCGGTGCTGAGTCCACTTCTTTTGATCATTTATATAAATGATTTGGATATGAGCATAAAGGTACAGTTAGTAAGTTTGCAGATGACACCAAAATTGGAGGTGTAGTGGACAGCAAAGAAGGTTACCTCAGATTACAACAGGATATTGATCAGATAGGCCAATGGGCTAAGACGTGGCCGATAGATTTTAATTTAGATAAATGTGGGTTGTTGCATTTTGGGAAAACAAATCTTAGCAGGACTTATACACTTAATGCTAAGGTCCTCTGGAGTGCTGCTGAACAAAGAGACCTTGGAGTGCAGGTTCATAGCTCCTTGAAAGTGGAGTCGCAGGTAGATAGGATAGTGAAGAAGGCATTTGGTATGCTTTCATTTATTGGCCAGAGTATTGAGTACAGGAGTTGGGAGGTCATGTTGCGGCTGTACAGGACATTGGTTAGGCCACTGCTGGAATATTGCTTGCAATTCTGGTCTCCTTCCTATCGGAAAGATGTTGTGAAACTTGAAAGGTTTCAGAAAAGATTTACAAAGATGTTGCCAGGGTTGGAGGATTTGAGCTATAGGGAGAGGCTGAACAGGCTGGGGCTGTTTTCCCTGGAGTATCGGAGTTTGAAGGGTGACCTTATAGAGGTTTATAAAATCATGAGGGGCATGGATAAGATAAATAGACAAAGTCTCTTCCCTGATGTGGGGGAGTCCAGAACTAGAGGGCATAGGTTTAGGGTGAGAGGGGAAAGATATAAAACAAACCTAAGGGGCAACGTTTTTACTCAGAGGGTGGTACGTGTTTGGAATGAGCAGCCAGAGGAAGAGGTGGAGGCTGGTACAATTGCAACATTTAAAAGGCATCTGGATGGGTATATGAATAGGAAAGGTTTGGAGGGATATGGGCCGGGTGCTGGCAGGTGAGATTAGATTGGTTTGGGATATCTGGTCGGTATGGACGAGTTGGACTGAAGGGTCTGTTTCTGTGCTTTACACTCAAGTCTAAAACCATAGCTCTGAATGCTCTTAAATCTTGTAAATTCTGTTTGGAGGTCTTCTATACCTTTTTTGTGGATATTTTAACAATATACCTTTGACCTTTGATCCAGTGCACACCTAATCATTTGCCTCTCTTAAGTGAATTAAACTGGGCTCTCAATAGAGAATTGTCTGTTTATTAGCATGTTGTGTTCTTGACTTACTTGAAAACACAACAAGGTTGTCTCAGTCAATTCAGGATGATTTAAGACTGTCAACTATTTAGGTTAACTCGCTTGCTGGCTGGTTTAAATGCAATAACCTTCATCAATATTAAGTTGAAAATCACTCAACACTAGGTTATAGTCCAACAGATTTGTTTGGAAGCATGAGCTATCGGAGTGCCATTCCTTCTTCAGGTAGCTGTTAGCTATCTGACAAAGGAGCTGAGCTCCGAAAGTTTGTGCTTCCAATTAAACCTGTTGGACTATAACCTGGTGTTGTGTTATTTTTAGCTTTGTCCGCCCCAGTTCAACACCATCTCCTCCACATCACGGCTTCCATCAATATGATGGTTATACTGCTGTCCATCATGCCATATTCATGATAATGTTCTAATAATGCTCGCCAGGGATTGATTAATGAGTTAGTTTAGACAGACAGACATTACAGCAAACCAACTAATTTATGTATGCACAGTTTGCAAATCCATTGCAGGTGAACTGGCAGGCTGAACCTCAACATTGGTATCTTTCAAGCTTGCAGATGATGCAAACGTTGGTGGGAATGTATGTTGTGGAGAGGACGCTGAGAGGTTTCAAGGGGCTTTGGACACACTGAGAGAGTGGGATGTTCACAGCAGATGCAATATAATGTGGATAAGTTAAAGTTAACCACTTTGGTCAGAGGAAAAAAGATGCAGAGATTTGACCTGGTTGATGTCCAAAAGAACTCAGGTATCCTTATTCATTAGTCACTGAAAGTGAGGATGCAGGTGTAGCAAGTAATTTGGAAGCCAAAGGATATGTTCGCCTTTATTACATGGCAAGTTGAGTGCCAGTGCACAGATGTCTTGCTTCAGTTGTATAGAACACTGGTGAAACTGCAACTGGAGTCATGAGGTTATCTGGTCCCATTACCTAAGGAAGGATATACTTGCCATAAGGAGAATGCAGCAGATGCTCACCTGGTTGAATCCTGGGGTCTGTCCTATGGGGAGGTTAAAGAAGCCAGGCCTAGGTTTACCACAGTTTAAAAGAATAAGAAGGTGAATTCTTTTCGGGGCAAAGTACATGTACCAAAAGACAACTAAACTGAGACGGAAAACTATTAACTATGAAATCAATAGCAATCTTCCAAGTATAATTTAGAAAAAAACTCTGCATGTTACAATATATATTGAGTATTCTAACTGGTTACAAGGTACAGGTGTTCTATACCCTCCCATTGTATTCCTGAGTATTTGTTAATCTGTGACTATACTTATTAATTAATTCTAAATCATTAAAAAAATTCAATCTCTTTAAAGAGACTGTCCTAGGGTGCTCAATGCTTAATCTAAAAACCAACATTTACTTGAATTTTCCTGCAATATACTGCTGATCCAGAAGGTGGGAGTTCTGATCTTAATGCAGCTGAAGGCAGGAGGAGGAGACTCCAATGTTTTCATGCTGTCACGGCATATTACCGAGTGGTGCAACCCTCTGTAGCATGGAGGCTCACTGAGTGGCCAATTTCCTCAATTAAGGGACACGTGCTAACCCCCACTGATATTTCTTTTCCTCATCAGGAGGGCCAGCTGCCATGAATGTACAACTGATGTGGGACGATGTGAGGAGAAAAATACATCCCTGTTTCCCAGGGAGCTGGTATATTCATGGAGCAGAACCCATAGCTCTCCAAGCTTTTTGCAGTCCCGGCCCATGTCAGTGAATTAATCCTCAGTGACAAGGGTTATCTGCACTGTATACAGTTGATGATGCAGTAAAAAATCCCCAGAGGGATGCATTGGAGTGTTATAATCAAATCCACCAGAGCCATTGTTGAAGACACCATCCAACTTCTTAAAATGTGCTTCCATTGTCTTGGCTGTGATGAAGATGTGTCAGTGCTTGAGGAAACCACAAATCTCTATGATTCTTACATGGGTGCCATTTGAAACATGCAAGGGATGCCAGAGGCAGCCTGATCTGCGCAGATTTGCACAACAAAAATACAATTTCATGGACATTGTTTTACTGTCTTGCATCCATTCTCTTCCTGTGGTGTGAGCCAAGTCTTGCCATCACCTCTTTACTGAGTTAACCTGTTCCCTCTATCACCTAGAATAGATTGAAGGCAGGGTGGGAGGATGGGAGAGTGGTGTTGGAGCTTTGTCATGAACACTTACTAGTGAGTGCTGCTATCATGAACAGTTTGGAGGTATGTGGACATTCATGTATCAGCCTGCTTTGCCCAAATAATATCATTCAACACAATCCTTAAAGTACCTATTGCAACTCCACCTGACTCATTTATATTTGCTGAGAGTGAATGAGACCAATATCGTCTCAAGTACATAGATAGGGGTTCCATCTGTGCCTGTGTTTTAAGCCATGCTCTTGAGAAACATCTTCATGGAAGTAAGAACTTGCATGAGCATTCAATGAAAAACAAATAAAAACAAGTTGCATCTCTTCCAAGAATAATGTCTGTGTCCCAGTTTCCTCTCCATGCGACCTCTCCATGAACCTTGTGGATGCACCTGTGCTGGCAGAGGTTGATGTTGAGATGGATGACAATATATCCCCCGGGGCCGTTTCCTGCTCCTCCTGTGGCTGTGGCTTGATTCATGGGTAATACTGACCTGGAGTGGAGGAGAAAAGGAGTCAGAATTAAGACTCTCTGTAGTGTAGTGCTTTCTAATTAATTGCATTGATTCTGAGTTCCTATTTGCCTCCTTCTGTTTATTCATGGAGGGTCCAGTCTCACCGTTCAATATGATAAATTGCACTCCCCCTCACTTATGATTTCCTTTCTCACTTCCTTGGCTGCCATAAGTAATCTTAGGTCAGAAACTCTTCCTCCTGTGCATTTCCTTGCACTAGCATTGTGGGTCTGCTTGACTTGAATGTCAAAATGTGCACTTAGTGACATGACCACATATATCCTCATTACATGCATGGGGCTGTTATTCATATGTTGCATCCATGCCTACACACAGACAAACTTCCATTTGTTTTAGCTTTAATTGCCATGACGAGTTAATATTGATCATGCATTCACTCTTATAGACAAAATGTATTTGCAACATTGTAATGTAACTTGTTTTAATAACTCCCAACTTGCTTTGGAACAAGTCTGTGCTGTGACATCTCCTGGCTCTGGTATTTGTGTTTATACATCAGAACCAAAATCTCTCACACTTGAATAACTGCTTATGCACTGCTTCATTTTTATTATCAACAACAATGTAGACATCCATGTGAAAGTAAGTTACTGCAGGGACTATTATCTGAAAACTTCCTCTGTTCTTGTTGCTACTCATGCACGTTTGCCATGGTTCAATGGTTTGATTCCTTAATCTCTGTTTTCTGCAGGGAATGAGTGAACCAGATGTGTTTTTACAACAATCAACAATGGTTTCATGGCCATCATTAGACTTTTAATTCCAGATTTTTATTGAACTCAAATCCCACGATGTGCAATGGTGAGATTCATGCCTGAGGCCCTGACCATCACCTGAGCCTCTGGATTACTAGTCCAATGACAAAAACACTGAACCTACAATTCTCTGGAAGTCTGGAAGCTTAATGACTGATTTTATTTTCATCTAATTGTCAGATTTGCAACAACACAATAATAGAATACAAAATACTGTTTCTTTCATTATCAGTTGATACACAATTTACTATTTATAATTGTTCTTTAACAAACAAGCATTTCACTGATATTCTTAAGTGGGAATTGTCAATATATCTTCCAGTAATGGAAGATCAAGACATTTTAGTTAATTCTCACCTTGCATCTACAGATTTTAAAAGTGACCCAAGGGAATGCACAAAGCACTGTGCTAAATAAGGTTTGTTTAAAAAAATCAGTTTGAAAATAGGGGATTAGTATTTAGGAAAGGCGGTTGCATCTGAACAGTTTGAAAGTGGTTCTTCATTAAATTCAGCAGTGTGTTTGAGAATAAGAATCAAACTTAGAAAAAAAAGTAAACGAAGGCAGTGCCTTGGGGAAGAACTTTACTGCCTGGTGTCCAGAAGAGAAGGAATATCAGCTGATCTTGGTAATCCATAGCTGGCAGCATAAACAAACTTAATTCTCAGAAGCAATGCTGAAGAAAGGAGTGTGTAAGTCATAAGACTGATAAACCCAATGTCTCTCTCAGTGAAATCAGTAGTGGATCAATGGACATCATGTGTGCCCAATGCAAAATGGACTGATTGGAATAACAAGATTTCAGGTGCTGATCCACAGATTGAACATTAGCAGAAACTGGCTAAGGGTCATTTTTTACTTCATGGGAAATTTCACTCAGTGAGGCCTAGTGAATTTTCTCATACTATTCCCTCCAGTTTGCCTGATTAGCCATGCACCACACCTCAATGGTGCTGGTGTTACATTTCATACATAGAGCAGTGCCAGAAGTATTCACTGTTATTGCAATGTCCTATGATTCCCAGCACTGAAGCCATTTTCAAAGCCCAGTTGTGCAGCAGGTCAGGTGCTGTCAGCTATAAGCTGCTCTTTACAATGCTTTAGTGGGAGGGAAATGAAAACCAAACAGTTTTGAAGGCACATTGGTGGTATGGCTGCCACTTCACTGCAAGTACAAGTGCACAGTCATAAATGTAATGCTAGTTGAGAACCAATCTACGTGTCCTTTATACCATCTCATCTCAGAATCATGACTAAGAAAGTTCTACTCTTTTCCTCATGCCTAGTGTAGCCTAACAAATTCTCATTGTTCAATGCGGGGCCATTACATTCTCGAAAGGCTTCAAAAGATTGAAATGTTTTATTCAACAAAGGCATAAGTGAAGTAAAGCAAGAAAAATGAGCTGCATTTGCTTATGGCAACAAATGAGGACTACTTGTCTTTTGAGCAGCAACAAAGTTAGATTTAATGAATGATCATAACACCACAACAGGAACAACAATAACTTCTGCTTTGGCTGAATTCATTCATCATGTTTCCATTTGGCCTGTGTGGGAATATCAGGGACACAACATGTTCTTGATAATGTGAGCAGTTAGCATTCACATCACATCAAAATTATAGTGAAGCATAGACTTCTCAACACTGGGACATTGAGGACTCCAACAAGGAAAGCCATGGAATACCACAAAATGGGCGTTGACATGAGCCTTATTCTGATGTATCCATTAGAAGCCATGTAACACAAGCATAGTTGGTTTGCTGATACCTATCCCACATCCACATCACCCAAGAAAGACAGCATTGCATATAAGAGCATTACAGTTACTTACAGTTCAAGGTGAGAGGAAATCAGCTCCAAGTCCCCATGCAGCTATGAGATCTTGGATCATCTTTGTGAATGCGGTCCTCATGTGACACTTCCCTGATCATCTGTAATTACTTCCCAGGACTCCTCAATTGAGGGGTGAGCAGGCCCCTGACTGATCTCTGTGTAACTTTCAAATTGACTTACAGTGAATCCTTGTCATTTGCATACCGTGAATCCTTGGACACTCAAGGGATCATACCCCCTGACTCTGGCTGCCCTAAGCAGCTGACTACCTGTCTCCAAGTCCCTGTACTGGATGCTGCGCTTGGCTTACTGCGCTGTGACCCATTGATGGAAGACTGTCTCCATTGACTTGACCAAGAATTACTCCCCTTAGACTTTGAGACATGGTCATTTGGTGAAGCACGTGCCTTGTGTTTGGCTGTGTAAACTGTTGGCATGTAGTGCACGATGAGACTGAGGTAGCAGGTTGTCACACAGCAAAGTGACCACCCACTGGGCTGATCAATGCTTACAACTGTGACAAGCTTCCTCACTTTTTGTCTGCACTAAAAGGCAAAGCAATCTGGAAGTACTTTGAGCCTTTAAGCTCTGGTTGAGGAGACTAAGCACAAAAAGATAAGGTAAGTGATTGTGGAGATTGGAACAGCAGGTTTCAATGAAGAGGGAACCACTAAAGTAGGTGCAAAGTGACTGAGTGTGAAGAGAGCAAGCAAGAAGCCCTGAGCTGCATCTGATCTCATCCATTAGTTGAGTGCCTGTCCTTATGTACAAAATTGCCTTGCAGCAGCATTACAGTGAAAGGTGCTGGCAAGCTCCAAATTGAAGCTTTGAAGTGGATAACTCCACATAATTGGGTCAGAGCTATGCCACAAGGGTGGAGTGAGTCTGGTGCATCCGATGCCAACCTCTGTGGGTGCAGAATGGAGATGTCCATTAAGCTTCACTTGAGATCGTGGGGACTGCTGTCAAGATGGAGCAAACAGTGAACTCACGTCACCAGCTACCTCCTTTGATTTTCATGTCAGCAATTGTCACTATCTAGTTTCACTCCAGCTCTTGGGAAAATGGGTAAATGTGTGTCAATGAGATGAGGTTAAAGAGATGTTAATGCATGCAGAGAGGCCTCTGTACCTCACTAGTAAGACTCTCATCTTGCCTTTCAAAGCTTAGTTACAGAATCTGACCTTGGCTCAAAGGTAGAAGACAGAGGGTGGTGGTGGAGGGTTGTTTTTCAGACTGGAGGCCTGTGACCAGTGGAGTACCACAAGGATCGGTGCTGGATCCTGTACTTTTTGTCATTTACATAAATGATTTGGATGCGAGCATAAGAAGTACAGTTAGTAAGTTTGCAGATGACACCAAAATTGGAGGTGTAGTGGACAGCGAAAAGGGTTAGCTCAGATTACAACAGGATCTTGACCAGATGGGCCAATGGGCTGAGAAGTGGCAGGTGGAGTTTAATTCAGATAAATGCAAGGTGCTGCATTTTAGGAAAGCAAATCTTAGCTATCACAGGTAGATAGGATGGTGAAGAAGGTGTTTGGTATGCTTTCCTTTATTGGTCAGAGTATTGAGTACAGGAGTTGGGAGGTCATGTTGCGGCTGTACAGGACATTGGTTAGGCCACTGTTGGAATATTACGTGCAATTCTGGTCTCCTTACTATTGGGAAGATGTTGTGAAACTTGAAAGGGTTCAGAAAAGATTTACAAGGATGTTGCCAGGGTTGGAGGATTTGAGCTATAGGGAGAGGCTGAACAGGCTGGGGCTGTTTTCCCCGGAGCGTTGGAGGTTTACAATTTTCTGAGGGGCATGGATAGGGTAAGTAGGCAAAGTCCTTTTCCCTGGAGTGGGGGAATCCAGAACTAGAGGGCATAGGTTTAGGATGAGAGGGGAAAGATATAAAACAGACCTAAGGTGCAACCTTTTCACGCAGAGGGTGGTATGTGTATGGAATGAGCTGCCAGAGGAAGTGGTGGAGGCTGGTACAATTGTAACATTTAAGAGGCATTTGGATGGGTATATGAATAGGAAGGGTTTGGAGGGATATGGGTCGGGTGCTGGCAGGTGGGACTAGGTTGGGTTGGGATATCTGGTCGGCATGGATGGGTTGGACCGAAGGGTCTGTTTCCATGCTGTACATCTCTATGACTCTATGACTCGATGATCTCATCATTTTTGTCCACTAACTCGCTATTGCCTACATTGTTCAGCGGCTTGGAAGATTCTATCCTGGGCTATAATGTCTGTGGTTAATTTTATCTTTGGTTTCAGTGGGGAAAAATATACCCTAACTTTAACATGTTTTTTCTTATGTGTCATGCTGACAGAACAAATGGTTTTGTCCAGCTCTAATTATGCAGGAGATGTTGGTGTTAAGCCTTGACTGACTGCAGGTCATCTGTTATAGATACAGCCACAATGATGTTAAGGTGGGAGTTCCAGCATTTTGACCCAGCCACAATGAAGCAATGACAATGTAATTCCAAGCTAAGATGGTGCATTTACCATTTCAGAGAGCTACCAATCAAATGAGCTGCTTTCTCCAAGATAATATGAAATTTCTTGAATGCCCTCCACAGCCCAGAATAACTCCCACTTTCCCATTAACATCAAGCCAGGAGATCAACTCTAGTTCAGTGAAGAGTGCAGGAGAGCATGCCAAGAGCTGCACCATGCATACCTAGAATAACAGTCTGGTGATAATACAAAACAAGATCACTTGCATGTCACACAGTATAAGCAGCAAGTAACAGAGATGGCTACGCAGCACTATAACTCTGCTGTTGTCATAACATGATTGGGTTGGACAATTAAATAACTCAGGAGAGGGGAGACTCCACAAATATCCCCATTCTCAATGTTGGGGGAACCCAGCACGTAAATGCAAAAGATAAGGCTGAAGCATTCTCAGCAATCTTCAGCCAGAAGTGCAGAGTGGATGATCCATCTCAGAGATCCTCCAGAGATCCCCAGCGTCACAAATACCAGTCTTCAGTCAATTCAATTCATTTCACATGATGTCAAGAAATGACTGAATGCACTGGATACCAGAAAGGTGAAATGGACTGTTTTCTGGCAATAGTATTGAAACTTGAGTTCTAGAATTTGCCGCACCACAAATAAGCTGTTCTGGTTTAGTTACAACACTGGCATCTACCCAACAATACTGAAAATTGCCCAGCTATGTCCTGTATACGCAAAGCTGGACAAATTCAATTATTACCCCATTAGTCTACCTTTGATCATTAGTAAAGTGATGGAATATGTCATCAATAGTGCTATCAAGCAGCACTTGCTAAGCAATAACCTGTTGACTGATGCCCAGTTTGGGTTCCACTAGGGTCACTCAGTTCCTGACTTCATTACAGCCTTGGTTCAAACATGGACAAAAAAAACTGAATTCTAGAGGAGAGGTGAGATGACTGTCCCTGAAATCAAGGCCACATTTGACTGAGTATGGCATCAAGGAGTTCTACAAAAACTAGAGTTAATGGAAATCAAGAAGGAAAACTCCTCATTGTTTGGAGTAATACTGAGCACAAAGACTGACAATTGTATTTGTTGGAGGTTAATCATTCCAGCTCCAATGACCTTCCCTCTATCATAAGATCTGACGTGGGAACGTTCACTTTTGATTGCACAATGTTCAACACTCAAAGTTTGGGAGAAGATTTTTAACTCGGGTGCTCGTTGTTGTGGTTCTGTTCGCCGAGCTGGGAATTTGTCTTGCAAACGTTTCGTCCCCTGTCTAGGTGACATCCTCAGTCCTTGGGAGCCTCCTGTGAAGCGCTTCTGTGCTGTTTCCTCCGGCATTTATAGTGGCCTGTCTCTGCCGCTTCCGGTTGTCAGTTCGAGCTGTCCGCTGTAGTGGCCGGTATATTGGGTCCAGGTCGATGTGTTTGTTGATAGAGTCTGTGGATGAGTGCCATGCCTCTAGGAATTCCCTGGCTGTTCTCTGTTCAATATGGGCTTGGGAACACCACCGTCTATGTCACTTACCATCCTGATTTGGAAATGTATCACCGTTCCTTTGGCGTTGCTTCGTCAAAATCCTGAAAAACTCTTTCCTAATTGCACTACTCACACTACTCACGCTAAATGGACTGCAGTGGCTTAAGAAGGCAGCTCACAGCCACCTTCTCAAGGGCAGCTCAGGATGCACAATAAATGCAGGCCCAGCCAGTCACACCGATGGCCCATGAATGGGTAGAAGAAAAAAATAAATAAAAATTCTTGAAACATTGCATATGATCTGTTGGAGATTGAACACTAGACAAGGCTCAGATATCTGTGCTGGATTGGAAGGATGAGAGCTAAAAGTGGTCGAAATTCCACATCTTCATCATTTCTTCTTCTTTGTGACCAAAAATAAAGACATTTCTAAAATGAGAAAGCAAGTTAGTTAGCTTGTCATTGATCCCTCTCTCCAATTGGCTAATTGTCTTGGTTGGGAATTAGAAGTCCATGGTTTACATGATTGGATTCAGGCTAGATTATTTCCTTTCTCTTTGTCAGAGATGATCATAACTAATTCTTGATCCCTACCCAGATGATTACTTGGATACTTTCTGAATGAGCTAAACATGATTGGGAAGTTTGTAATGGGATTTTTTTTTGACATGCTGGCTCCAGTTTAATGGCTGTAGAATTTATGAAGTACAGTCATATAGACAGTCAGCCATGTTAGAAACTGCTGTTTCAACTCACTGAAATGTTGTTTCACTCTCTTGGAACTGTGTAGTTTTCAGTCAATAAATATGCAAAGTAATTTTCTATACAAAGCAATATATGACAGGATTTTCATGAAAAGTCTATCTCCAATTAGTCCTTTAATTCTCCAGCACCTTTCAAAGCCAGATTTGGCCAGAATGTACAGTTTTGAACCATATCATTGATTGTCGAATTATTTTCCACTGTCTCTAGCATGTGACCCCAACAGTTTAGTATGCCTTTACCCCTGTGCTGGCATCTCTTTTTCAGGTATGTCTGCTGTTGCACTTGGCATACCCTCTTGCATTCATCATTGCATCAGGATCACTTCACTTGATCTTAATGGTGGGGTGCTGCAACATGAGATTATAGAGTGTGGTTGAACACATTACTGCAGCTGTTGGTGACCCACATCATCTCTGGCCTAGTTTTGCTGAATCTGTTCTAACTCTATCCACATGACACAGTAGTAATGCTACACAACATGATGATGTGTGTCCTCAATGTGAAGATAGAATTTCATCTTCCGCCTCGGAACACTTCACCCCAGGGCATCAATGTGGACTTCAACAGCTTCCTCATTTCCCCTTCCCCCACCTCATCCTAGTTTCAAACTTCCAGCTCAGCACTGTCTCCTTGACTTGTCCAGACTTGTCCGACCTGCCTATCTCCTTTTCCACCTATCCACTCCACCCTCTCCTCCTTGACCTATCACCTTCATCTCCTCCCCCACTCACCCATTGTACTCTATGCTACTCTCTCCCCACCCCCACCCTCCTCTAGCTTATCTCTCCATGCTTCAGGCTCACTGCCTTTATTCCTGATGAAGGGTTTTTGCCCGAAACATCGATTTCGCTGCTCGTTGGATGCTGCCTGAACTGCTGTGCTCTTCCAGCACCACTAATCCAGTATTTGGTTTCCAGCAACTGCAGTTATTGTTTTTACCTAATCAGCAGGATGTTTCCTTGCCCGTGTTTGACCTAACGCTATGAGAGTCAATGTTGAGGACTCCCAGGGCAATTCACTCCTGTGTGCATACCATGGTATTACCCCTTCTGGGAGTGTTCTGCCAGTGGGACAAGGCATGCCCAGGGATGTTAATAGTGGTGTCTGGAATGTTATCTTTGATTCTGTCTATTTGACCATGTCAGACGGATACTTGACTAATCATTTGGACAGTTCTCTCATTTTTGGCACTTGCTCAGATGTTAGTAAGGAGGATATTGCAGGATTAACAGGGCTATGGTTTCAGATGTCATTCTGGTGCTTGGGTTGACACATTGGTGGTCTGTCTGATATTTTTCCCTTCTTTAGACTTTCTAGCAGTTAGATGAAACTGAGTGGATTGCTGGGCCATGTCAGAAAGCAGATAAGAGTCAACCACATTGCTGTTGGTCTGGAGTCACCAGGTAAGTCAGACCAGGTAAGGATGCAGATTTCCTTGCCTAAAAGACATTAGTTAGTTAGATGGATTTTTATGACTTTTGATAGTGGTTGCCATTAGAATAACTTTTCCTTTCTGATTTATAAATGGAGAGAACTAGAGGGAAGCAGAGGTGGGAGAGGATGGATTTATATCAAGCATTGGTCTCACTGTTTAATTTTCCTATCCAGTGATAGCAATATTCAGACTTGGGTTACTTAAAAAAGACAGGACCCCGTATGCAGGACAAAAAAACATTTTCACGTGAATAGATTGTCTAACATACAACTTTTCACAGCCAGCATGAACATTGAGACAATTTGTCATTTTGTGTTTTAAGCTATATGCTTATGAATTGTAAATCTATTTTGAGAAGAATTTGGTTGCTGCTGTGGAGAGGTGGGTGGATGGAGATAAAGGAACTGGGCGAGAAGGGTGGAGCAGATCATGGAATAAGTGGCCAGTTTGGAGTCTGAGAGTGAGAGACAAGCTGAGAGGCAATTACAGGGAAAAACAAACAATGTTCTTTGTAATCGTGCCTTTGAGCAGGAAATCTAGTTTTGTAAGGATTTGCAATTATGCTGAAGTACATTGGATACAAATACAATTAAACCATATGGTTCTGCTTTAACGAGTATGTTTGAAAGTTACTCTAACTAGAAGGCGAATCCCAAAATTCAAATTCTAATAGCACTTCTGATTTTATCAAGGGATTTTACAAAAAAAATCAATTCAATATTGATGAGATTAATAGCTGTCACAGGTCTGTTGCCAATGTTATTATGTTTATTTCAAAAGACACTAAAATTGCTATAGTCTCAGAGGGCTGTTCTCCCATTAGAGAGGGACAACCTGTGAGCCTTAAGCAAGGGATGAGGTTGAGAAAGCAGGACTTTTATGATAACCTCAGCCAATGTGGTTTGGGAATTGAACCTATGCTGTTGGTGCCATTCTGCATCACAAACCAGCTGACCAGCTAACCAAGCCCTTCGTTAACAGTAGGAAGCCTTTTGATGAAAAACAATGCAATGCTTCTTTTTAAACTTAGCTTACTTGCTGACTCAAAGTAGAAGTTACAAAGGCCCCAAGTCATTAACTAGCTCCCTAATGCTGAAGATTAATTTGTATTTAGGCAATTGTTTCAAGTAAAAGTTATGATTTTACCAACATTGTTCTACTTGGATTTTCAATGAAAATAGAAGAACCCCACAAACATGCCAGAAGCCCCAGAAAGGGGAATATTGCTCTTGTCACTAAGTCTCATGTTTCCAATCATGGATCTTTCACTGTTCTTGTATCTGTCTGCAGTAGTAATCTGAGACATTTGTCATCTTTGACAAGAACAATTGTCAGAACAATGTTAGCAACATAAATTGCACCATAATTACATAGGGTCACAAGTAATTGAAATCTTACAAAATAATTGGAAGCTTTATTTATTTCAAATTGTCCTTCTGAATGCTGCCATGGGGATGGATCCATGGCTGTCTCTCTCCTCAGGAAGTTGCCTGAGTGCCCTTTCTTTTTTTTTTGTTTTTATATTTTTTTTCTTTTTTTAAATTTTTTTCCTTTTTTTTCCTTTTTTTAAATTTAACCCCCACACTATCACCCAACAGTGATAGTGCTTATTTTTTCCCCCAGCACCCATGGTGTGTGTGTGTGCAGGTGTGAGACACAGTGAAAGACACAAGGTGCACGAATCTTTATTCGATTTCCACCACCAGGAAGAAAGGAAACACACGAGTGGCCAGTGACAGGCACTGCCCTTCAAACCAAACTGAGTGCCCTTTCTTTATACATGGGTCTGAATGGCTATTAGCTGTGGAGGCATCATGCATTACACATGCAAATTCTCTGTCTAAGATCTAAACACTGCTCCCATTTCTGTTTTGCTCCTCAGCTCCTGGATGGTGTAAGAATATTGCTGATAGATCTGCTAATGTGCTATAGTGAGGATATAAAAAAAAACTACATCTCAACACCAAGTCAGTTAACAACAACCTGACATTAAAGGTGGTATTGGAAAGAACATAAAAACTTCCATTTATTTAACACAATTTTCATGATCTCTGGATACCTCAAAACACTTTACAACTTGTGAAGTGCTTTGAAAGGGCAGAGTCTTAAAGGGGACTGAGTGAAGGTGGGACTTGTGGCAGAAATGAATGGGGGACTGGACAAATCCCATTTCAAGGTTGGGAGCATCTTCTCGTTTCAGCTTGTATGTTTTTGCCAAATGCTGAGGTCAGTTTCTCACAAGGCAATGGCGAGTTACCAGTGAAGAGTGTTCATGGCTTGTTAAATGCCATGTTGAGAGCCCAACTCAGCTCCTCAATGTTTAACTTCCAATCTTACCAAACACACTGATCAAATGTGATGTTGTGAAATCTCATTGTGGAAATCAGAGTTGGTACCTAGGGACTATAGCTCAGTCCTGGCAGCTTCCATTATGCTCAGTACCAAGGAGCATCTTAGGTCATGGTCCATGGGCACCAACCCTCGTTCAAGAACAATGGCATCTGATACTTGCTAACCTCTCATGACCTTCACAGTATCCGTCCCATACCCTTGCTTAGGAAGCACCGAGCTGCATTGCTGGGTGCACCTATAACTCTCACTGAGAGACTGCTGTAGGGGTATTTTACATACAAGTACAGGCACCCAGCTCACCGATTGGACCAACTTGCTCAGTTGCTTTCTTATTTCTGGGTAGCTTAGCTCCTACATTCATACTTGGAGCATCTGTGCTTTACCACAGTTAGCACATTGGCACTTCAGCCAGAGCTGAAGTCTATTAGTATTGCTGTATCTATATGTTTTCTTTTTGCAGAGTCACACAGACTCACTGCTTGTCAATAGTAATCTATCAGAGGTGGGGGATGATGGGGGAATAGGGAAAAACTTGCTCAATAGTGCAATGAGACAAAAGTTCAGCACCTACAACTGCCTGTGTAGCAACACAGACTGCACATTTATTCAGAAACTGGATGTGCAGTCCTCACCAGTTAAAGGGGGGAGGAGGGACTGCTGTTGGTCAGGGGGTCCTGATGTTGTCAGTCACAGGTACAATCTGTACACAGTCCAGAGGTTTTGCTATGGATGTCAGCTTGGGACACTCACTATCAGGGGAATTGTCAACTGCAGTCCATGGAGAGGGCAATAGTCAGTCCTGTAGGGCCAGCAGCAGGATTCAGGGGCCAATTGTGTGCCATCAATCAGGGATCTGCAATCAGAGCAGTCAAGGTCTGGTCAGCCATGTCTAGAGGCTGCTCGCTGTAGTCAGTCAGAGACCTAAAGTAAATACATCCGTTGATCATTAAACAGGATGCAAGGCCATTGTATAATGGTAGCAGTGGGGATACTGCCAAAAGACGTGGAGCAATCCAAGGCCTGAGGGGGGAAATCAGAGGGATTTGTGAAGGTGGGAATAAGAACAGTGAAGGGATGGGGGGGGGAGTGGAGGTGGAATCTCAAGCTGTAAGGAGGACATGGTCAGCCAAGGGAGGGGGTTTTTGGCAGTCACCAGCACTATAGCCTCCACAGGGCGATCGTAGAGGACCAGGACAGTATTCATTAAGGTGTAATGGTGGGATTCACAAAGTAGGGAGGATAGCTGGAGGCAAAGTTCCATGTGGCAGTTTTCCACATGGACAGGGCAATCGGGGTAAGAGATTGAATTGAGGTACATTAAATAAGGTAAATTAAACCGAGGTACAGTGAAAGCTTTGTCTTGCGAGCAATACAGGCAGATCACAGAGTTAACTAGCATTGATAAGTAAATAGTAGGTAAACAGTGGCAAAACAAAAACATAGGTAGAGGTGTGTGTGTGTGTGTGTTCAGGCTTCTGTACCTTCTCCCCGATGGTAGAGGTTGTAGAAAAGCATTGCCAGGGTGGGATGACATAAAAGGAGACTGCAGGTTCGAGAGTCAGGGTAAAGATACCAGTAACCAGGTGGTGCTCAGTGCTGATATTGCCGACACGCATTCCTTGCCATTGGTTTACATTCTTCCGATGCAAAATTCAACAGGAAAATGACAACTCCCAGAGAGAGTAGAGTCACTTATCATTTTGAAGGACAACAACATGGGATCTATTTTTACTGGACATTGGAGCATTGAAGAGGCAAACATGTGAAGCATGTATTTGCAAACTCCAGTTACACTTCACTTGCAACCATTTCTTCGCACATATCGTGTGTGATTGTGCGGAAGTGTCAAATGTTGGCCAAAGGTGAATTACACCAAACCATTCGGTGCTGACCAAACTAACGTTGTCATCTTAGTGTTGCAGGAGTTAGTAGCATTACCTTAAAAGAAAGCAAACCTTGGCCAAAAGTATCTCATCATTTGGAGAACTTTCAAGTGTGTAGTGGGAATGTTGCTGTATCGTAAGTCATAACGTATGACGATGGACTCTAAGGAATACAATGGAAAGAGGAATGGTTGAGTTGGATCTGGGATGGGAAGGGGATTGGAGCACACTAGACACTCCCTTTTGGTTACCTTGTCTTGGTCCCTCAGCTGGTATGGCACCTTCACCAAGTCTGTGCACATGCCAAACGCCAATGTGGAATAGATGATCAGTCAGATCTCACAGCTTGGAGCAGTCTGGGGAAGCCTCCAGTATAGTGCGGACAGTGTGCTTCACCATCCTGGTGTACTGTGTTGTGTACAAATCGAACAAACGAAGGAGCTTAAAGGAATTGATTAAATAAGAGAAAATTGAACACCAGAGAAGCTTGTGGCAAACATCAAACTGATTGTAAAGTTGTGTGAAGAGGAAACAGGTTAATGAAAACAAGTTTCTGGATTAGTGGTGCTGGAAGAGCACAGCAGTTCAGGCAGCATCCAAGTAGCTTCGAAATCGACATTTCGGGCAAAAGAAGGGCTTTTGCCCGAAACGTTGATTTCGAAGCTACTTGGATGCTGCCTGAACTGTTGTGCTCTTCCAGCACCACTAATCCAGAATCTGGTTTCCAGCTTCTGCAGTCATTGTTTTTACCTCTAATGAAAACAAGTGTCAGTCCCTTTCTGTCAGAAAGTAGGGACATTATAATAGGAAACATGAGATATTGGACTACATACTTTGGTTCTGGCTTCACAATGGAGTACACAAATAATGTCCCAAAAGTTTGGGAATCATAGAGTTGACTGAAAGGTAGGAACTGAATGGTGTTGATGAGAATAAAGACTGATAACCTACATCCCAGAACACTTGAGCAAGTAGCCCAAGTAATAATAAATGCCTTGGTGGCCATCTTTCAAGATTCTACAGACTCTGGAATCGTTCCTATGATATCGGAGGGCAGTCGATGTCGCCCCGTTAGGAGATAGAGAGAATTTGGAGGATTATAGACCTGTTAACCTGACATCGGAAATAGGGAAACTGCTAGAGTCCATTAGTCCTTTAGTAGCAGGGGACTTGGAAAATAGTGACAGATTCAAACAGAGACATGCATTCATGAAAGGGAAATCATGCTTAAGAAATCCACTAGAATTTGTTGAGACTGTAACTCAAAAAAAGGGGAAGTAAGTGGATGTAGTTTACTTGGATTTTCAGAAAGCTTTCGATAAAGACAATATAAGAAATTAGCGTGTAAAATTAAAATGCATGGAACTGAGGATGGGGTACTGACCTTGACAGAGAACTGGTTGGCAGACAGAGAATGAGGGTGAATTGTGAATTACTTTTATTGTCACATGTACTCAAGCACAGAGATACAGGAATACAGTGAAAAGTGTGCAATGTTACCATTCACGGTGCCACTCGAGGTACAAAGGTACCAAGATACAAAATTTTAGGTATAAAATAGAAAATAAAGGAAGAAGTTAACAGTTCAACATTATGCTCCTTCGTAAGTGCTGAGCCATGGGCCTGGATCAGGATCCTTGCACGCTGACACAGAGACTAAAAACAGCAGGACCCAGCCTCGAATCCCTTCGCCTCACTGCCTTTCACCAACTAGACTCGACTAACAACACCACCGCCATCACTCCATGCTGGCCTGACCTCAGCAATGCAGCTGCTGCTGAGGCTGGTGGGTCCTGGACTGGGCACTGGGTCCAAAACTGCCTGCATCCTCCACCAGCAGGAACACACGCTCTCCCCCGCTCCACCCCCAGGAACACACTCTCTCCCCCCTCCTCCATCCCCAGAGAAACACTCTTCCCCCTCCACCACCCCCAGGGACACACTCTCTCCTCCAACCACCACCTCCAGGGACACAATCTCTCCTCCAACCTCCACCCCCAGGGTCACACTCTCTGCACCCACCTCCACCCCCTGGAGCACACTCTCCGTCCTCCTCCACCACCAAGAGCACACTCTTTCCTCCAACCTCTCTCCCCAGGGACACACTCGCTCCCCCCTCCTCTACCCCCTCCTCCAACCCCAGGAGCACAGTCTCTCCCCCTCCACCTCCACCTATAGCGACACATTCTCTCCCCCCTCCTCCACCCCCAGGGACACACTCTCTCCCCCCTCCTCCACCCACAGGGACACACTCTCTCTCCCCTCCTCCACTCCCAGGGACACACTCTCTCCCCCTCCTTCACCCCCAGGGACACATTCTCTCTCCCCTCCTCCACTCCCAGTGACACACGTATCCCCCCTCCTCCACCCCCAGGGACACACTCTCTCCCTTCCTCCAACCCTAGGGACACACTCTCCCCCCCCCTACCCCCAGGGACACACTCTTTCTCCCCTCCTCCATCCCCAGGGACATACCTTCCACCCCCCCCCCCCCCCCCCCCCACCCCTCGGGACACAATCTCTCCCACCTCCTCCACCCCCAGGAGCACACTCTCCGTCCTCCTCCACCCCCAGGAGCACACTCTCCCCCCTCCTCCACCCCCAGGGACCCACTCTCTCCCCACTCCTCCAACCACAGGAACACACTCTCTCCCCCCTCATCTATCCCCAGGGACACATTCTCTCCCCTCTCTCCCACCCCCAATGATACACTCTCTCCCCTCCTTCACCCCCAGGAGCATATCCCTCCCTCCTCCTCCACCCCCACGAACACACTCTCACCCCCTCATCCAGCCACAGGAACACACTCTCTCCCCCCTCACCTATCCCCAGGGACACATTCTCTCCCCTTTCCCCCACCCCCAATGACACACTCTCTCCCCTCATTCACCCCCAGGAGCACACTCTCTCGGCCATCCTCCACCCCCAGCAGCACACTCCCTCCCTCCTCCTCCACCCACAGGAGCACACTCTCTGCCCCCTCCTCCACCCCCAGGGACACACTATCTCCTCCCTCCTCCACCCCCAGGAGCACAGGAATACACTTTCTCCTGCCTCCTCCACTCCCAGGAACACGCAAAGGGTATGATGGCCTTTATAATAAGAGTATTCAAATATAGAGGCAGATTATCTTCCTGGAATTGTACAGGACCTTGATGAGACCACACTCAGATTATTGTGTGCAATCTCAGTCTCCTTGTCTGAGAAAGGATGTTTTGCCGACAAAGGGAGTACATCAAAGATTTACCCAACTGAGTCCTGGGATGGCACAATTGAGGTATGGAGAAGAATTGGTTCGGTTAGGACTATATTTTGAGTTTAGAAAATTGAATGGAAGCAAATCTCACATAAACCTATTAAATTCTGAAAAGACTAGACAGGGTTAAGATAGAAAGGGTGTTCCTGATCATTGAAGATCCAGAACTGGGGTTCACAGTCTGAGGATATGGGTTGGGCACTTGGGACGGAGATGAGGAGAAATTTCTTCATCCAATGAATGAACCTGTGAAATTCTCTGCCAAAAAATCCAGTTGAGGCCATAAGAAAGCATTAGATACAGTCCTTTGGACAGAGGTATCAGACAGTATGGGGAGAAAGTGGGAACTGAGTTGGACGGTCATCAGTGAGGAGAGCATGTGAGAGAAAAGTCTGTTTGAATACTGAAAATAGTGGCGTTCCCACCTCGTAAGTTCCTCTCCAAGCTTGGAACTGCAACATTTTGGCTTGGAACGATATCACTATATTTTCAGAATTATGGCATCCAAATTCTGGAATTCCTATTGTAACAGCATGGTAAATGTGTCTATTATAGGTGGACTACAAGCTTCAAGATGATCTTCAATCTGCATAGCTCTATTAGCATAATGAGTTTGAGATTTTAATCTTGCTCAGCTTTCTCTTGTTGATTGTTGACAATCGTTGCATACAATGTTCTGGGCATTTATTAAATTGTCTATTGACATAAGAGATATGGAGGGAAGATGTGTACCGTCTATATTGGCTGCCAAAGTCTTATCTACGGAGTTTTGATCTCAAAACACGCAGGTGTGCTTACTGTTTGAAGCCTTGTACATTTCATGTCCATAAGCCAAGTTCATTGGCATGGCAACAAAATATGCCCCGTGCATTTTGAAAAGCGAGTAAACAGTTGCTAAAATTCAGCTTATTCACTCAGTCTATCATGCTGCATCATGATTCAGTTGAGTTGCAAAAGGCCAAAGAATGAAATCAGAAAATGGAATTTGGCCTGACCTTAAGGGAGGTAACAGTACTAAGATTTTTGACAAGTCAGTTTTTAATTCGAGTTGTTTTTAGCAAGTACTTGGTGGCCTAGTTTGACGAACAATTGAGTTACTAATTATATGTGAAATACTGGTGGTTGGGTGTGATCTTTAAATGATTGAATATTTTATAAGTGGTGCTTATGTTGTCTGTATTTCTGTGGAACTGTCGAAATCTTGTAAAGGTAGAAATGTAACAGGAAAAGCTGAGTATATTAGACAGGTTTTTCTTTACCTTTGTCGTTACCTCTTGACCCCTCAACCGCCTCAGATTTTGCTTGTTGGATCTTCAACACAAAATAGGCAGAAGATTGTGGGCTCATTATGGTTGTGTCAGTTTTTATTGCTCCTCCCTAATTGCCCTGGTGAAGATGTTGGAGGAGGTGGTGGTGTGTTGCCTTGTCTGGTGAGCCTTGTCCTGAATGGTGTCAACCTGCAGTCCTTGGGATGTTGGGACCCCCAAAATGCTGTTAGGAAGGTTTTCCCATGATTCTGACTCAATGACACTGAAGGAACAGTGATATATTTCTAAGTCAGGGCAACATGTCACTTTGAGAGGAACTTGCAGCTAGTGGTGTTCCCAAGGTCTCTGCTGACCTTGTCCATCTCGGTGGCAGAGAGCACAGGCTTTCAAGGTGCTGTCTATGGAGCGTAGGTAAATTTCTGCAGTGCTTCTTCTAGATAGCACACACTGCTCAGTCTGCATCAATGGTTGGAAAAGTGAACATTGAAGGCGATGAAGGAGGTGCCAATCCTATATGATGGGGGACCCAAAACATAAGTGCAAAAAATAAGTCTGAATCATTCGCAGCAATCTTCAGCCAAAAGTGCTGATTGGATGATCCATCTTAGCCTCCTTCAGTGGTCCCTAGCATCATAGCTACCAGTCTTCAGTCATTTGATTCCCTCCACATGATATGAAGAAACAGTTGGCGGTATTGGATACTGCAAAGGCTATGGGCCCTGATAACATTTCAGCACAGTACTGAAGACTTGTGCTCCAGAACGTGATACTCCCCTAGCCAATACCTTTCAGTAGTTAGAGACATAGAGTCACAAAGTTAAACAGCATGGAAACAGACCCTTCAGTACAACTCATCCATGCCAACCAGATATCCTAAATTAATCTAATCCCATTTACCAGCATTTGGCCCATATCCCTCTAAACCCTTTGTATTCATATACCCATCTAGATGTCTTTTAAATGTTGTAATTGTACCAGACTCCACCACTTCCTTTGGCAGCTCATTCCATACACACACCACCCTCTGCATGAAAACGTTGCCCCTTAAGTCCCTTTTAAATCTTTCCCCTCTCACCTGAAACCTATGCCCTCTAGTCCTGGACTCCCCTACCTCGGGGAAAACACCTTGACTATTCATCCTATCCATGTCCCTCATGATTTTATAAACTTTTATCAGGTCACCCCTGAGCCTCCGATGTGCCAGGGAAAACAGCCCTAGCTTATTAAGCCTCTCCCAGAAGCTCAAACAATCCAACCTTGGCAACATCATTGGAAATCTTTTGAACCTTCTCCTACAGCAGAGAGATTAGAGTTGAATGTAGTATTCTATCAGTGGCCTAACCAATGTCCTGTAACATAACGTCCCAACTCCTATACTCAATGCTCCTACCAATAAAGGCAAGAGTACCAAAGGCCTTCTTCACTATCTTGCATTTCCACTTTCAAGGAACTATGAACCTGCACTTCAATGTCTCATTGTTTGGCAACACACCCCAGGCCATTACCATTAAGTGTACAAATCCTCCCCTGATTTGCCTTTCCAAAATGCAGCACTTCACATTCATCTAAGCTAAACTTCATTTGCCACTCCTCAGTCCATTGGCTCATCTGATCAAGATCCCGCTGGACTCTGAGATAACCTTCTTTGCTGTCCACTACACAGCCAATTTTGGTATCATCTGCAAACTTATTAACTATACCTCCTATGTTCACATCCAAATCATTTATATAAATGATGAAAAGCAGTGGACCCAGCACTGTTCATTGTGGCACTCCACTAGTCACAGGCCTCCAGTCCGAAAAACAATCCTCCACCACCAATGGCTGTCTCCTAACTTTGAGCCAGTTTTGTATCCAAATGGCTAGTTCTCCCTGTATTCTATGTGATTTAATCGTGCTCACCAGTCAACCATGAGGAACATTGTCAAACACCTTACTTAAGTCCAAAAAGACAATGTCCACTACTTTACCTTCATCAATCCTCTTCATCACTTCTTTCAAAACATTCAATCGTTTGTGGGACATGATTTCACACGCACAAAGCCTTGTTGACTATTAGAGTCATAGAGTCATAGAGATGTACAGCATGGAAACAGACCCTTCGGTCCAACCCGCCCATGCCGATCAGATATCCCAACCCAATCTAGTCCATCCTGCCAGCACCCGGCCCATATCCCTCCAAACCCTTCCTATTCATATACCCATCCAAATGCCTCTTAAATGTTGCAATTGCACCAGCCTCCACCACTTCCTCTGGCAGCTCATTCCATACATGTACCACCCTCTGCGTGAAACGGTTGCCCCTTAGGTCTGTTTTATATCTTTCCCCTCTCACCCTAAACCTATGCCCTCTAGCCCAGGGAAAAGACTTTGGCTATTTATCCTATCCATGCCCCTCATAATTTTGTAAACCTCTATAAGGTCACCCCTCAGCCTCCGACACTCCGGGGAAAACAGCCCCAGCCTGTTCAGCCTCTCCCTGTAGTTCAGATCCTTCAATCCTGGCAACATCCTTTTACGTCTTTTCAGAACCCTTTCAAATTTCACAACATCTTTCCGATAGGAAGGAGACCAGAATTGCACGCAGTATTCCAACAGTCGCCTAACCAATGTCCTGTCCAGCCGCAACATGACCTCCCAATTCCTGTACTCAATACTCTGACCAATAAAGGAAAGCATATCAAATGCCTTCTTCACTATCCTATCTACCTGCGACTCCACTTTCAAGGAGCTATGAACCTGCACTCCAAGGTCTCTTTGTTCAGCAACACTCCCTAGGCCCTCACCATTAAGTGTATAAGTCCTGCTAAGATTTGCTTTCCCAAAATGCAGCACCTCGCAATTATCTGAATTAATCTTCATCTGTCACTTCTCAGCCCATTGTCTCATCTGGACAAGATCCTGTTGTAATCTGAGGTAGCCCTCTTCGCTGTCCACTACACCTCCAATTTTGGTGTCATCTGCAAACTTACTAACTGTACCTCTTATGCTTGCATCCAAATCCTTTATGTAAATGTCAAAAAAGTAGAGGGCCCAGCACCGATCCTTGTGGCACTCCACTGGTCACAGGTGTCCAGTCTGAAAAACAATCCTCCACCACCACCCTCTGTCTTCTACCTTTGAGCCAGTTCTGTATCCAAATGGCTAGTTCTCCCTGTATTCCATGAGATCTAACCTTGCTAATCAGTCTCCCATGGGGAACCTTGTCGAACACCTTACTGAAGTCCATATAGATCACATCTACCGCTCTGCCCTCATCAATCTTCTTTGTTACTTCTTGAAAAAACTCAATCAAGTTGTGAGACATGATTTCCCACGCAGAAATCCATGTTGACTATTCCTAATCAATCCTTGCCTTTCTAAATA
This sequence comes from Chiloscyllium punctatum, assembly GCF_047496795.1. Classification (NCBI taxonomy): domain Eukaryota; kingdom Metazoa; phylum Chordata; class Chondrichthyes; order Orectolobiformes; family Hemiscylliidae; genus Chiloscyllium; species Chiloscyllium punctatum. The sequence continues at coordinate 61,759,337 of NC_092743.1, forward strand.
CATGTAAATCCTGTTCCTCAGAATTCCCTCCAACAACTTGCCTACCATTGATGTCAGTGTCACTGGTCTGTAGGTCCCTGGCTTGTCCCTGTTCCCTGTCTTAAACAGTGGCACCACGTTAGCCAACCTCCAGTCTTCCAGCACCTCACCTGTGGCTATCGATGATACAAATATCTCAGCAAGAGGCCCAGCAATTACTTCTCTAGCTTCCCACAGAGTTCTTGGGTACACCTGATCAGGTCCTGGGGATTTATCCACTTTTATGCCTCTTAAGACATCCAGCACCTCCTACACTGTAATGTGTTATTTATTTCCCCATGTTCTCTGCTTTCATATCCTTCTCCACAGGAAACACTGATACAAATTACTCATTTAGTATCTCACCCATCTTCTGCGGTTCCACATGTAGGTAGCTGTGCTGATCTTTAAGGGATCCTATTGTCTCTCTAGTTACTGTTTTGTCCTTAATGTATTTGTAAAAGCTCTTTGGAGTCATGTTAACCCTATTTGCCACAGCTATCTCATGTCTCATTTTTGCCCTCCTGATTTCTCTCTTAAGTATACTCCTTCTACCTCTATATCCTTCTCGGGATTCACTCAATCCCTGCTGTCTATCCCTGACATATGCCCCCTTCTGTTTATTGACCAGAGCCTCAATTTCCCTCATCATCCAGCATTCCCTATACATAACAACCTTGCCTTTCACCCTGTCAGGAACATACTGTCTCTGAACTCTTGTTATCTCACTTTTAAAGGCTTCCCACTTTCCAGCCATCCTTTTACTGATGAATATCAACTTTTGAAAGTTGTTGCCTAATACCATCAACATTAACCTTCATCTAATCTAGTACTTTAACTTTCATATCAGGTTTATCTGTTTCCATAACTTTTTTAAAACTTGCAGAATTATAATCACTTGCTCCAAAGTGCTCCCCACAGACACTTCAATCACTTGCCCTGTCTTATTTCCCAAGGAATGGTTAGGTTTGCTCCTTCTCTAGTAGGTACATCCACATACTGAATGACAAAATATTCTTGTACACACTTAACAAATTCCTCTCCATGTGATCCCTTAATACTTGTGACAGTCCCAGCCTAGATTTGGAAAGTTAAAATCCTCTCCCATTACCATTGTATTATTCTTACTGATAACTGAGGTCTCCTTACAAATTTGCTTCTCAATTTCCCTCTGACTATCGAGGCATTATACCACACTCCCACTAAGGTGATCATCTCTTTCTTATTTCTCAGTTCCACCCAAGTATCTTCACTGGACATGTTCCCTGGAATATCCTGCCTAAGTACAGCCATAATGTTATTCCTAATAAAAGAACGCCACTGCCCCTCCTCTCTTGCTCCCCCCCACCCCTCCCCCCCACTTCTATCCTGCCCATGGCATCTATACTCTGGAACATTAAGCTTCCAGTCCTGCCCATCCCTGAGCCATGTTTCTGTAATTGCTATGACACCCCAGTCCCATGTTCCTAACCATGCCCTGAATTCATCTGCCTTACCTATTAGGCCTTTTGCATTGAAATAAATGTAGTTTAATTGATCAGTCCTACCTCATTCTCTACACTGCCCCTACCTGCCTTGACTATTTGACTTGCCAACTTCACCAGTCTCAGACTGATCCCTTTTCTCACTATCTCTCTCAATCCCATTCCCCCCTTACTCATTAACATCCTCCCGGGTGGCTCAAGAAAATCTCCCTGCCAGTATAATAGTCTCCTTCCAATTCAGGTGTACCTGTCCTTCTTACACAGGTCACTTCTACACCAGAAGAGATTCCAAAGATCCAAAAATGTGTATCCTTCTCCCCTGCACCAGTTCCTCAGCCACGTATTCTTCTTCTCTTTCCTTCTATTCTTACTCTGACTAGCTCGTAGCACTGAGAGTAATCCAGATATTACTATCCTTGAGGACCTCCTGCCTAACTTTCTATATTCTCTCCTCAGAACCTCATGCTTTGGTATTCCAATGTCGTTCGTACCAATGTGTACAATGACCTCCTGCTAGTCTCATTCTCCTTTGAGAATATTCTGCACCCTCTCCAAGACTTCCTTGACCCTGGCATCCAGGAGATAACACAGCATTCTGATATCTTGTTGCTGGCCACAGAAATGTTTGTCTTTGCCTTCAACTAGAGAGCCCCTGATCACAAATGATTGCTTGGAACCTAAGGTACCCTTCACTACGGTGGAGACAGTCTCGGTACCAGAAACCTTGCTGTCAGTGCTCCATTCCACTGAGAGTCCATCTTCCCCAAAATAGCATTCTTGCTTGAGATGGGGATAGCCACAGGAGACTCCTGAATTACTTGCCTATCTCTCCTTGAAGTAATAACAGTTGCATCTACCTGACAATCTGGAAACTTGACTAGGAATGTCCTGTATAAAAAAAGGAGGACAAATGCAACCTGGTTAATTACTGTGCCATCAGGCTACTCTTGATCATCGTAAGCTGATGAAAAGTGTTATCAACAATGTTTTCAAGTAGCTGCTGCTCAGCAATAACCTGCTCAATGACACTCAGTTTGGGTTCCATCATGGCGCTTGACCCCTATACAGCTTCAGTTCAAACCTGGACAAAATGGCTGAATTCCAGAGTTGAAGAAAGAGTCACAGTCCTTGACATTAAGGCCGCATCCAACCAAGAGTGCCACCAAGAAGCCCCAGCAAAACTGAAATCTTTGCGAATCTAGATGGCAAACTCCTTGCTGGCAGGAGTCATATCTGGCACATAGGAAGGTGGTCTTGGTTTTTGAAGGTCAGTCATCTCAGCTCTAGGACTTCTCTGCAGGAGTTCCTCAGGGTAGTCTCTGAGGCCTAACCATCTTCAGTTGCTTCATCAATGACCTTCCTCCAGCATAGGTTCAGAAATGGGGATTTTCGCTGACGATTGTACAATGTTCAGCACCGTTTGTGATTTGTCAGATACTGAAGCTGACAAGTAGCAGGTAATGCTTGCGTCACACAAATGCCAGGCAATGGCAATCTCCAATAAAAGACAATCTAACCACCACCCCTTGACATTCAATGGTGTTACTGAATCTCCTACAATCAATATAGTGGGGGTTATCATTGACCAGAAACTCAGTTGGACTCACCACATAAATACAGTGACTACAAGCAGCTGAGAGTATTGTGATGAGTAACTCATCTCCTGACTCCCTTTGCCTTTCCAAATACATGTAATTCCTGTCCCTCAGGATTCCTTTCAACAACTTGCCCACCATTGATATCAGGCTCACTGGTCTACAGTACACTGGCTTTTCCTTACAAACTTTCTTAAACAATGGTATAACGTTAACCAACCTCCAGTTTTCTGTTACCTCACCTGTGGCTATCAATGATACAAATATCTCTGCAAGGGGCCCAGCAATCACTTCCTTTACCTCCCAGAGTTCAAGGGTACACCTGACCAGTCCTGGGGATTTATTCACCTTTATGCGTTTGAAGCTGCCCAGCACTGCCTCCACTGTAATTTGGACATTTTTCAAGATATCACTATTTATTTCCTCATGCTCTATATCTTCCATGTCCTTCTCCACAGTAAACACTGATGCAAAATACTCGTTTAGTGTTGTCTCCATCTCCTGTGGTTCCACACATCGGCTCTCTTGCTGATTTTTAAGAGGCCCCATTCTCCCCCTAGATACCCTTTTGTCCTTAATGCACTTGTAGAATCCCTTTGGATTCTCCTTAATCCTATTTGCCAAAGCTATCTCATGTCCCCTTTTTGCCCTCCTGATTTTGCTTTTAAATGTAATCCAAGGGTCTCTGTACTCTTCTCGGGATTCACTCTATCCCTGCTGTCTATACCTTCGTTTTCTACAATTTCTCTCGTCAGTCAGCACTCCATACACCTACCAGCCTTGCCCTTCACCCTAACAGGCACATATTGTCTCTGGACTCTCATTTATCTCATTTTTGAAGGCTTCCCTTTTTCCAGTCATCCCTTTATCTGAGAATATTCCTCACCAAGCAAAGAAGCAAGTATACCATGTGGCTGGCAAATGTCTAGGAAGAGACATAACAATTGGTGTTGGAATGTGGTCAATAATCATAAGAGGCCAAGGGCAGATGATAAGGGCCCTGGGAAACATCACAAAATGATGGGAGGACCTAAAGGTGGACCATGAAGTTGTCCATCATTTTTCATGTATTCACAGGATAGGATGTATAGGTCAGAGGGGATGTGGCAAACACTGATGTCAATGTTGCATGTAACCATTGTAATGCAGTATGTATAAATATCCTGGATTTTATTGAGAATGTAGAGTGTCACTGACCTTCAAAGTGAGCTGTAATTAAGAGGGCAACTGGGTCCCATGTGACAGTCAGAGTGTTCTCTGACCTCTCCTAACGTGTGGTTAAGAGGCCCCAAATAAAGATCAATTTGTTCTATTAAAGACGGGACTCAGTCTCCTCTTTAAAAGCCCTTGGTGAAAGTGAGGACTGCAGATGCTGAGAATCAGAGTCTAGATTAGAGTGGTGCTGGAAAAGCACAGCAGGTCAGGCAGCATCCAAGGAGCCGGAAAATCGACGTTTCAGGCAAAAGCCCTTCATCAGGAATTTTCCTGCTCCTCAGATGCTGCCTAACCTGCTGTGCTTTTCCAACACCACTCTAATCTTGACTCTCTAAAATCCCTGTCCAGCATTTTCAATTCATTTTATTTATGTTTGCATGACTTTCTTCTTGCTTTTTTGAAGTGACTTTTGAATGCACATTTTAGAATTAAAATTAATAGAGCCTTTGTTCATCTTGAAAGTTCTCTAAATGACTTTTTATCAAGATTTTTCTGACTGCATTTGTACACATTAAATGGTCTATCAGATGGCATTTGTACTTTTTAAAAGGTCTCACAATGTTTCTGATGTTAAAAGTGATATTTTGAAATCTTACTTACATGTGTTTGACATTGTAAAGCAAGTTCAAAATAAACTAGGCTTCCTTCTAATAGCTACTACGACAGCTTAAGGGATTATTGCTGCTAAAAAGAGATTCAGTTGCTGGTATATGTTGTATTATTGCACAGATGTCCAAAAGACACTATACCTTCAAGACATCTAGGTAATGTTATGATATATAACACTGTTGGATAAGAGGTCTCCATCTTTTTCTTTGTGCAGTTAACAGGCAGCCAGTCTGTCAGTCAGTTTGTCAGCCAGTCAACTATGTATGTAATTGAATAGTCATTTAAGTAAACATGTAACCCAGCATGCATATGCAAATTTGAGATATTGTTTTATTGTGCATGGTTAGTAGGTAATGATCTTTCGGATATCTATCTCAATAAGAACTCGATTTTGTGTAGTATATGATATTGAGTTGATACATGGGAAACCACATTGCATCAACTTGTGGGCTGCACAGATTCTGAACATACTTTATTGGGGTCTTGTGTTTTTCCACCACGCCAGTCACTGCATCAGTAAGGTTTTGAGTAGAAATAGTCAGCTGTCTTCAACTCCATTGAACTCCTGACAAAGTCTGACTTTCGACTTCAACACCACTTATTGGATCATGAGGAAAATAGCTGCAATCCCAACCTTTGTTCCATTACGGTAGCTCATATAGACAAGGTTGCTTGGTTTAAACGTTCGGCTTGGGACATTCACCTTTTCTAGTCCAACATCTAATTCTTCAGAGATCCAGGCAATTTATCTGTAAGAGTACAACAGTTCCTGTGGCACACACAGATGGGTTTGTACATAAATGAGAGTGAAAACTGAATGCACAATAATTTTTCTCTTCCTAAAACTACTTTTAGTGATGCAGTTATTTATTAATGTTAGACATCACACTAGAAGACCACAAAACCATAAGACATGGCTGCAGATTGAGGTCATTTGGTTCATCAAGTCTGCTCTACAATTCAATCATGGCTGATATGGTTCTCAATGTTATTCTCCTGCCTTCTCCCCATAACCCTTACTACCCTTACAGATACATTGTCTGGATCTCTGAAGAATTAGATGTCGGACTAGAAAAAGTGAATGTCCCAAGCCGAACGTTTAAACCAAGCAACCTTGTCTATATGAGCTACCGTAATGGAACAAAGATTGGGATTGCAGCTATTTTCCTCATGATCCAATAAGTGACGTTGTAGTCGAAAGTCAGACTTTGTCAGGGGTTCAATGGAGTTGAAGACAGGTTTTGTCAGCTGACTATTTCTACTTAAAACCTTATTGATGCAATGACTGGCATGGTGGAAAAACACAAGACCCCAATAAAGCAAGTTCAGAATCTGTGTAGCCCACAAGTTGATGCAATGTGGTTTCCCATGTATTAGCTCAATAACATATACTACACAGAATAGAGTTCTTATTGAGATAGATATCTGAAAGGTCATTATCTACTTCAAAGACACTGGCTCCTTCAAAGCCAGTGCATCCTTTCTGAGGTACAGGGCCCAGAATTGCTCACAATATTCCAAATGTGCCAAAGTGTTACCAACTCCTAGCAGCTATCTGACTGTTCCTTCCTGTTCTTCGGCATCCTTCAGAAAGCCAAACTGACCTTGATCAATTGGCTCTTATCCGCAGTTGGCATGGAAGAATAAATTCATAGGTTTTGCTTCTTCATTGTCTTGTGCTAGTCATTACCCAATTATCAGTGATAGTTTGAATATAGTAAAAATTCTCCTAATGAGACAATAAATAAGCACTTATACTGCAAGGCAATTGAATTTTACATCCACATAAATGTAGAAGCGTGCCACATTTCATCACTCTTAAATTTTTCAATCTTAAATTTAAATTTTAAAAATTCACTGATGACTATTTAAATGCAGCCTTAATAACTTGATCCTTTTTCTGGCATTCTTCTGCAGTCTGTGAGGCATTAACATTAGCAGTAACTCTGGCTGTGACCTCCCTTCATGCAAATTGGCTAATGTTCCTGGGTATCCTTAAAACTGTTGCTGGTAATGTGCTGACACTGCACTTCCACCTCACTGAAAAGTATGATGAGGTCTTCATCAATAAAGTTAACAGTCTTAAAGCCTCTTCATCTGATTTCTGCGCTGCCATATTGTCTGGAGTAATTAATTAGTTAATTGTCTTTCAGATATCTGTTTATTTTATTTGTTTTCATACTCAGTCAAAAGCACTTGCCATTTATCTTTTATTTAAAAGAAATCATCGCAGGCTTAAAAAGTTGAATGAAATGTTGCACAAGATTTTAAAAGCTGCTAAAATTCCTTAAAAGAGTTAAAGTTTTTAAAACTGCTTAAAATCACTACAATGTATAAACCTGAACAAAGGTAAGGTCACCAACATCTAATTGGGCCACAGGGCTACTCTCTCATTAGAGAGACAATTGGTGGCGGTTTAACCTAAAGGCCATCACTACACAGGCAAGGGGAAGAGGTTGAGAAGGAGAGTCCTTCATGGTAACCTCAGTTAGTATAGGAACAGTATAGTACCCATGCTGTTGGTATTACTCTGTATTGCAAACTAGCCATCCAGCAGTTGAGCTAGACTCCAATTTGAACAGTAACTGAGTGTTTGTCATTGGGGCGTGACCTCATCTCCTAATGTTAAATGGAGGCATCACCAAGAAGAAGCCTCACTGCTTTGCTTTGGAGAACAGTTCCCCACAGGAACCATGCTACAGACTAAATAGGAATAACTTACAGTAGCCTATGAGCAAAGAAGTTATTTTGGGAAGCAGTCTGATTTGTCATTCAAAGGAAAATCTGGACCAGTGGCTCTCCTCATTCTTCCTATGAAAATACTTTACTCTCTTCTCCGATCAAATCTGCTGGACGTCCAACTATCCCACCAGCCTGTCCATGTCCTCTTGAATTCTATCACTATCCTCCTCACAACCCACTATAATTTCAAAGTTTTGTGTCACGGTAAAAATTCTGAAAGTATGTACCACAATCCAACGAGTAGATAACAGATATATTCCCTTGGCAAGTCTTAGCAGGTTTTATCATCAGATTAGATAGTTTAAGAGAGTACACTACCAAGAAAAGTGAAATTATCTGCTTTTGACCAGTTCTGCTCATTGAAGAAACCTTGGGTATCAGATAGGGTTTTCTTAAAATGGGCGAGCAGATTAGGTAAGTTTTCTTTGTGTTGATCATGAATCAGAAGGCTCATGGATTACTGAATATAGAACATAGAACATAGAACATAGAACATAGAACATAGAACAATACAGCACAGAACAGGCCCTTCGGCCCACGATGTTGTGCCGAACTTCTAACCTAGATTAAGCACCCATCCATGTACCTATCCAAATGCCGCTTAAAGGTCGCCAATGATTCTGACTCTACCACTCCCACGGGCAGCGCATTCCATGCCCCCACCACTCTCTTGGTAAAGAACCCAGCCCTGACATCTCCCCTATACCTTCCACCCTTCACCTTAAATTTATGTCCCCTTGTAACACTCTGTTGTACCCGGGGAAAAAGTTTCTGACTGTCTACTCTATCTATTCCTCTGATCATCTTATAAACCTCTATCAAGTCACCCCTCATCCTTCGCCGTTCCAACGAGAAAAGGCCGAGAACTCTCAACCTATCCTCGTACGACCTATTCTCCATTCCAGGCAACATCCTGGTAAATCTTCTCTGCACCCTCTCCAAACCTTCCACATCTTTCCTAAAGTGAGGCAACCAGAACTGCACACAGTACTCCAACTGTGGCCTAACCAAAGTCCTGTACAGCTGCAACATCACTTCACGACTCTTGAACTCAATCCCTCTGCTAATGAACGATAATACTCCATAGGCCTTCTTACAAACTCTATCCACCTGAGTGGCAACTTTCAAAGATCTATGTACATAGACCCCAAGATCCCTCTGTTCCTCCACCTGACTAAGAACCCTACCATTAACCCTGTATTCCGCATTCTTATTTGTTCTTCCAAAATGGACAACCTCACACTTGGCAGGGTTGAACTCCATCTGCCACTCCTCAGCCCAGCTCTGCATCATATCTAAGTCCCTTTGCAAATGACAAATGCCCTCCTCACTGTCCACAACTCCACCTATCTTCGTATCATCTGCAAATTTACTGACCCACCCTTTGACTCCCTCATCTAAGTCATTAATAAAAATTACAAACAGCAGAGGACCCAGAACTGATCCCTGCGGAACTCCACTTGTAACTGGGCTCCAGGCTGAATATTTACCATCTACCACCACTCTCTGACTTCGACCGGTTAGCCAGTTTTCTATCCAATTGGCCAAATTTCCCTCTATCCCATGCCTCCTGACTTTCCACATAAGCCTACCATGGGGAACCTTATCAAATGCCTTACTAAAATCCATGTACACTATATCCACTGCTCTACCCTCATCCACATGCTTGGTCACCTCCTCGAAGAATTCAATAAGACTTGTAAGGCAAGACCTACCCTTCACAAATCCGTGCTGGCTGTCCCTAATCAAGCAGTGTCTTTCCAGATACTCATAAATCCTATCCCTCAGTACCCTTTCCATTACTTTGCCTACCACAGAAGTAAGACTAACTGGCCTGTAATTCCCGGGGTTATCCCTATTCCCTTTTTTGAACAGGGGTACAACATTCGCTACTCTCCAGTCCCCTGGTACCACCCCCGTTGCCAGTGAAGACGAGAAGATCATTGCCAACGGTACTGCAATTTCCTCTCTTGCTTCCCACATAATCCTAGGATATATCCCGTCAGGCCCGGGGGACTTGTCTATCCTAAAGTTGTTCAAAATGTCCAACACATCTTCCTTCCTAACAAGTATCTCTTCTAGCTTAACAGTCCATTTCACACTCTCCTCTTCAACAATACGGTCCCTCTCGTTCGTAAATACTGAAGAGAAGTACTTGTTCAAGACCTCTCCTATCTCTTCCGACTCAATACACAGTCTCCCACTACTGTCCTTGATCGGACCTACCCTCGTTCTCGTCATTCTCAGGTTTCTCACATACGCAAAAAATGCCTTGGGGTTATCCTTGATCCTATCCGCCAAGGATTTTTCATGCCCTTTATTATCTCTCCTAATCCCTTTCTTCAGGTCCCTTCTGGCTATCCTGTATCCCTCCACTGCTCTGTCTGAACCCTGTTTCCTCAACCTTATGTAAGCCTCCTTCTTCCTCTTTATTAGACTTTCAACCTCCCTCGTCAACCAAGGCTCCCTCACACGACCATTTCTTTCCTGCCTGATAGGTACATACATATCAAGGACACGTCGTATCTGCTCCTTGAAAAAGTTCCACATTTCCACCACATCCTTCCCTGACAGCCTATGCTCCCAACGTATGCTCCTCAAATCCTGTCTTACAGCATCGTAATTTCCCTCCCCCAATTGTAAAATCTACCTTGTTGTGCGCACCTATCTCTCTCCATAACCAAGGTGAAAGTCACAGAATTGTGGTCACCATCACCAAAATGTTCACCCACTAACAAGCCCACCACTTGTCCCGGTTCATTACCGAGTACCAAATCCAATATGGCCTCCCCTCTGGTTGGACAATCTACATACTGCGTTAGAAAAGCTTCCTGGACACACTGCACAAACACCGCCCCATCCAATCTACTTGATCTAAAGAGCTTCCAATCAATATTTGGGAAGTTGAAGTCGCCCATGACTACGACCCTGTGGCTTCTGCACCTTTCCAAATTCTGTTTCCCAATCTGTTTCTCCACATCTCTGCTGCTATTGGGGGGCCTATAGTAAACACCCAACAAGGTGACTGCACCTTTCCTATTTCTGACTTCAGCCCATACTACCTCCAGAGGCAGATCTCCCTCAAACTTCCTTTCTGCAGCTGTTATACCATTTCTAATTAGCAATGCCACCCCCCCTCCTTTTTTACCACCCTCCCTAATCTTACTGAAACATCTGTAACCAGGAACCTCCAACAGCCATTCGTGTCCCTCATCTATCCATGTTTCCGTGATGGCCACAACATCGTAGTCCCAGGTACCGATCCACGCCTTAAGTTCACCCACCTTATTTCTGATACTCCTTGCGTTGAAGTATACGCACTTGAGCCCATCTCTGTGTCCGCAAGTATTCCCTGTCAGTGCTACCTTCTCCACAGCCTCCCTACAGTCTTGGGCATCCTGACACACAGCTAGCTTACTTGTTGGACTACAAGTCTGGATCCCATCCCCCTGCCAAATTAGTTTAAACCCCCCCGAAGAGTGCTAGCAAACCTACCCCCCAGGATATTGGTGCCCTTCTGGTTCAGGTGCAACCCGTCCTGTTTGTACAGGTCCCACCTTCCCCAGAATGCAGTCCAATTGTCCAAATACCTGAAGCCCTCCCTCATACACCATCCTTGCAGCCACGTGTTCAACTGCACTCTCTCCCTATTCTTTGCCTCACTGTCACGTGGCACCGGCAACAACCCAGAGATGATGACTCTGTCTGTCCTAGCTTTTAGCTTCCAGCCTAACTCCCTGAGCTCTTGAATGACCTCCCCACCCATCTTCCTACCTATATCGTTGGTGCCAATGTGTACCACGACTTCTGGCTGCACACCCTCCCCCTTAGGGATTCTGAAGACACGGTCTGAGACGTCTCGGACCCTAGCACCCGGGAGGCAACAAACCAACCGAGAGTCTCACCCATGTCCACAGAACCACCTGTCCGTCCCTCTAACTAGAGTGTCTCCTATAACTAGCGCTCTCCTCCTCTCCCCCTTTCCCTTCTGAGTCTCAGAGCCACAGACCCCTTCACTGCAGCTTACACCTGCAAGGCTGTCCCCCCCAACAGTTTCCAAAGCTGTATACTTATTTTTTAGGGGAACGACCACAGGGGAACCCTGCACTGCCTGCTTCTTCCCCTTCCCACCTCTAACTGTTACCCAGCTACCTCTGTTCTCCTGCGTAACTATGTCCCTGTAGATTCTATCTATCACCCTCTCAGCCTCTCGAATAATCCTCAGCTCATCCAACTCCAGTTCCAGTTCCCTAACTCGTTCGGTGAGGAGCAGGATCTGTCTGCATTTCCTGCAGACGAAGTCGGCAGGAGTATCGGTGGTCACCCCTACCTCAAACATCCTGCAGGAGGAACATTCCACCACCTGCGCTGCCATGACTGTACACTTTGTCTCCAAAAACAAGAACACTGAGTCAATAACACTGAGTCACTTACCTGTGGACTTTAAAGTTAGGTTAGAGGAGGCCCTACGAAAGTAGGACCTGGGGTCTAGAACACACCCACTCAAATACTAATCACTTACCTTCCCGCCCAGCTCTGTGCTCCAACCTCACTTCCGCCCAGCTCACGCGGCTGCTCCCACTCAAATGACCGTTGGTGATTAAAGGGTGAGTATTTATACTCACTGTTCTCCTTCACGGCTGCCCCTCTGTTTGCCGTCACTTCCTCTGCTGCTCCCGCTCTTTCTGTGAAGAGAGAGAAAAAAAACACCACTGCCCGCTACAGGTAAGTAATTTTAAAACAAACTGTCTTACCTTAGCTGTAGTCTCCCGGGTTCGCTTTTACTCGGCCGCTGCTCCCACTCAATGGAATAAATCCATTGCACATTGCACATGTAGCTCTGAATCAGCATCCAGTGCAATGTCATCGGCAAGCAAGAAATTGTGAAGTATGTAATTGTTGAACTTGGTCTTTGTCTGGATTTGTCTCACATTTAGAAACTTCCTATCCATGTGATATCTGATTTCAGTGACAGGACCGCCATCATATTACGGAATCGTAGCATCATTATGGTGGAGAAAGAGGCCACTTGGTCCATTGTGTCTGCACTAGCTCCATTATCTAGCCCAGCTTTATTATCTATCTCCTGCCTTTTCCCAATATCCTTGCACACCATTACTACCCAAAAGACAATCCAGTGCCTTCCTGAATACCTCAATTGAGTACGTTTCCATAGGTTTTCCAGGCAGTGCATTTCATCCCCTAACAGCTTACTTTGTGAAGTTTGTTTTTTTTCTCACATCACCCTTGCTTCATTTACACATTAGTTTCAACTACTCTATGGGAAAGCATTGGGAAACATGGCAGAGCAAAACATGCTGATGAAGTTTTGCACTAGCATACAACCCTGTTTAACTCTGTTGGTAACTGGGAATGGGTCAGAATACTAACTCTCATCCAAGATATGGGAAAACATGCCATCATGGAACTGTTGAACCATTGTGATTAACGGTTTACAGTTAGCCGAATCCATTATATTCCAAAGACCTTCATGACTGACTGTAGATTAGAAATAATAAGCAATTTGTTATACTACCTTGCCAATTAGCAAACCCTTCACACCTCATTATTTTGAAATATATTTGATCCATTTCTAACAGTGAACAGTGAAAGACAAAATATGTAGACATTGGCTGTCAGAATAGCTGTCAGCATAGAATGACTGTTAACGAGAATATTGTGAAGCAGTCAGGCAGCAAAGGAAATGAGAAAGTTAAAGAATATAAGAGAATACTCATAAATTATCTTGCTAAATCTAACCAAATGAATTACTGACATTGGAAGCATACAATGTTCTTTACTGTACATCACCATGTGAAAATAAAGTTGTGCTGTCTAAATTAAGTGAGTTCAACCATTATTATCTGAGTATATATTGACCTTACTGTGAAATAAGGCAACTCATTGATTCATAGCAGACTTGTCTCAGTAAGTATTTACTCAGTTTGTCTTTGCAGAGATTGAAAAAATATGCAAGAAGATCTGGTTCAGGTCACAAGGGTGTAATCATGTTACATCACTGGATTACACTATCATCCATTAGATATTGGACAGGATGAATTAACTCACAATAAAGCAAGATGATCACTGAGATGATGAGACTGACTGGCATCACTGTATCCAAGGTCAAAATTGTAGCAATTAGAGGCAGCTCCCTATGATTGTAATCTGAATAATAATGGAAATTCAAAACAGTTAAATACATCCAGAAATAAAAGATACAATTTACCCAGCATTTCATTACAGGACAACACTCTCATCTTCACGTTACTACTTCTAATGCAAGTTTATCCTTCCTCAGATATAGAAATCAAAACTGGGCACTAGACAGTAACAGGTCATTGAACCAAATGGATGTAGCTCAGTAAACTCAATTTTGAAGATTTTGGAGCTGTTTTACGAGGTTTATCAAGAAGCGATCCATCAAGTTTTCTTTGTTGCTTTTATAATCCTCATATCACTATATACTGTTTATCTGAATAGACTGATAAACTCAAACCTGTCATGACATCCTAATCTGTGAATCATATCACTGAGAATGTGTTCACAAGGCTAAATTAGGAAAGTCCAAAAGTGATCACTTAAGTTTGCTCGCTGAACTGGAAGGTTCATTTTCAGATGTTTCATCACCATATTTCTATGTTTGGGTTTCCTTGGTGGGGGATACCATTTCCTGTGGTGATGTCATTTCCTAAAGTGATGTTATTTCCTATGCTTTTTCTCAGGGGGTGGTAAATAGGGTCCAAGTCAATGTGTTTGTTGATAGAGTTCCAGTTGGAATTCCCTGCTTCTAGGAATTCTCGTGCGTGTCTCTGTTTGGCTTTTCCTAGGATGGATGTGTTGTCCCAGTCGAAGTGGTGACCTTCCTCATCTGTATGTAAGGATACTAGTGAGAAAGGGTCATGTCATTTTGTGGCTAGTTGATGTTCATGTATCCTGGTAGCTAGTTTACAAAGAGATAAGGAAGGATACCACTTTGACTGGGACAACACATCCATTCTAGGACAAGCCAAACAGAGACACACATGAGAATTCCTAGAAGCATGTCATTCCAACAAGAACTCTACCAACAAACACATTGACTTGGACCCAATTTACCACCCCCTGAGAAAAAGAACTGGAAATGACATCACCATAGGAAATGACATCACCAACCCAAGGAAACCCAAACATATAAATAGAAAGCAGGAAACATCAGCAGTGATTCGTCTGGAGGCTCACGGAAGATGTTACCTACTATGGTGATGAAACATCTAAAAATGAACCTTCCAGCTCAGCGGGCAAACCTACATCCAGAACCTCAACCTTAACGACAAATCTTCTCAAAACTCGTGTTCATTTAATTCCAGGAGTGTAGATAGAACATGGAACTTTCTGTCACATGAATATAAGGTGTTTGTTAATAATGCCAATCAGGAATTGGGAGAAAATTCTTTAACCAAACAGAGGTATGAACATGAAATGTTCTACCACAATGAGCAGTGGAGAGCATCAGTAAAGATGCATTTTTGGGAAGCTGGATAAATATATAAGATAGAAAGAATAGAAGAATATGCTGAGAGAGTTAGAGTAAGTCACTTGGGAGAAAGTTCATGTAACCATAAATATTGACATAGGCTATTTGGGCCAAATGGCCTGTTTCTGTGCTTTAAATTCTACTTCATTCTGTGTAATACAATCTGATTCACTACTTGCAAAAACTGTCCAGTTTGGTGTTTGAAACAAACTAAACCATGATGCAATAGCAGATTTTCTTAAAATAACTCAATTGCGTTACAATCTGTTGGTTGTTCCTCTTGCAAAAGCTCTTAGTAATTCTCACACTTTACATTTGTTTTACACGTGATAAGCACTATAGACGCGGCCAATGCTTAAAATGTTAATTAGACAATTTACACCATGTCAGAAACCTAATAAGTTTTAAATTTATATTATTCTTCCATAATTCAGAAGCTGAGATACTGCTCCATTATGGTGTCTCTCACATATTTTATTATATCTGTCAAATTCCAATTACAGGAGCAATTTTAACAAAAATGAAATGTTGACTTTGCGTGTATATTAATCCACTGAAGTGCAAGGGAGGGCACTACCACAGATTCAGAATAGCTAAATATGGACAAGAAGTGCAATCTTTATAGATGTTGATGACATTTTCAGTGTAAATAATATAATGTTGATTCCATATTCAGCCTCAAAATCACTTCCATATCTGTTACGTACTTTGGAGTTCATTTGGTTTCACTTGGTTTTCCATTTTATTTGCTGAAAGAGGTATCAACAACTAGAGTGGGCAATTTGATATGACACAAATAAAAAAAATTGTTACAATTGTAGTGAAAGTAGATTCCCAATTTTCAACTTTGACTTTAATACATGTGAAGTCCACGAACTAAAAAAAATGCTTTTAAAAAAGGATGCTGCCAACCTATGATTATTTTACAAGCCCAGGCAACTCACGTGGAATATAAAATAAAACTGCCTCAGAATTGCCATCTTAATCAAGAAATACAAACTCAGTAAGGTGTCAAGAAACATGTTTCTCTTGTTTCACTCATAGCTGCATCATGATAACTATGCATATTGAAGTTTGCAGAGTGTTCAATTTGGAAAAGACAAATGGGCCATATTTCAATAGCTGACTTTGAGCAAGGAAGAGAGAGAATGCATCATAGACTGAATACAACGAGGACACAGAAAACCCCTCTCTCCTTCTCAATTTCAATTTCAGCAAACCAGCACTGGGGATAAAAAGACGAATTGGGAAAACTTCTGTGACTGAGGAAACAGAACAGCAACTAATGATTGGGTCTCAGCTTCCATTCTCGTAACTCAAGGGCCGCTTAGAAAACCTGTGAACTGTGACTGGCTTTGCTTTCCTGATTGTATTAGATGCCTCTGCTCCCCCTTTCCTTCTTTGTAACCTGTGTTTTTGTAGTGCACACTCATTGCAATTTCCTAATTTTTTTCAAGGTAACAAAACTCCATTCTCTTTCTTTCAAGAAAACTTTGAAATTGATTCTCCTTCATTTTTGATCTGGTTGACTAAGGTTAATTGAAGTGTGGTACCTGCATGCTAAGAAGGAATAAATATAAAGGATGTTTGTTGTGACTGACCAAAAGGAGGTTAAAGAAGGCCTGACCCTTCCTCACCTGGTGTTGGGGACAGAAAATCCTCCATTATGTTGTGTAAATCTAGTGCAGTTTCTCAGTCCACATCCTATATGAACAAAATGACTCAGATTTGGGTGATTGTCACCAATTAAAAGGTGAAGTTGCCAAAAGGGGCGGCACAGTGCTCAGTGGTTAACACTGCTGCCTCACAGCACCAGGGTCCCAGGTTCAATCCCAGCCTCGGGCGACTGTCTGGAGTTTGCACATTCTTCCCGTGTCTGCGTGGGTTTCCTCCAGGTGCTCTGGCTTCCTCCCACAGGTCAGGTGAATTGGCCATGCTAAATTGCCCATAGTATTAGCTGCATTAGTCAGAGGGAAATGGGTCTGGGTGGACTTGGGAGGGTCGATGTGGACCTGTTTCCATGCTGTACACAATCTAATCTAATCGTGCTATCAGACCACAGGGCTGTCTTTCCACAGGGGAGAGATTACTGGTGGTGGTTTAACCTGAGGGTCATCACTATCTCAGATAGAGGAAGAAGTTGAGAAGGATAATCTTACTTGATAACCTTGTGTGCTGCAGGAATTGAACCCATGCTGTTAGTATCACAAACCAGGAGAAAGTGAGGACTGCAGATGCTGGAGATCAGAAAGAAGGGGTCATGCCCAAAACGTCGATTCTCCTGCTCCTTGGATGCTGCCTGGCCTGCTGTGCTTTTCCAGTAACACATTTTTCAGCATGTATCACAAACCAGCCAACTAAGCTAACTGACCTTGAAGAAAGCTGCCCATAATGACCTAGCAATCTTTGTGGTATGATTTTCCTTTTTCCTGATGCCAGTTTAAAACCGTTGCTGAGTCACTGGGATATTCTATCGGGCTGCTGAAACAATATCAGCAAGCAGGTAGGTAATCAATCAAGTCAATGTATTCATAAACAACAAACCAGGACACTGAAGTCTCTTAAAATGTAAATGTTTAAATATTTGAATTATATTTTAAAAATTCTTTATGTGTTAATTTTTAAAATATATGTAAAGATTTTTTATCATTATGAATAAAGCTGATATTCCACTAAATTAGTGTTTCAGACCAGTAAATCTATTGAGCAGTAGTTATTAAATTTGCATATTATCAAAAGTCCAATTACTGTACATCTCATTCAACAATGTGTAACTCTGTCAATGATTATTTTTTCAACCACAAGACTGACAATGCAAGAGCAAATATTCTGGGCAAATTACATTGATAGCAGTCTGGGGGGTTCTCAACTATGCATTCTGTGATGGAGCATAGAATCACTGACAGCAATTCCTGCATTTCCACGTTATTTTGCCCAAGTGCAGATTTGTGGGCTACTGCCAGTTTTGGGGGGCAGTGGTGACCAATGCTGCCATCATGTTTCTGCTTTTGGTCAAGGATAAAAATAACCTCCTTCACATTTTCCTTTCATCCTATAACTTACATGAGAGATAATAGGCAACAATTTAGTCATTCTCGATAAGCTGTGGCCTGTGTATGTGTCTGTGTTCCCTTTTCCAAAATTATCTATTCTGGGTAATTTGAATACCTGACAAATCAAATGGCACTTGGGAGTAGAGAAAATTCTACTTCTTTCATAAGTTAATAAAAGTCTTACAAATGGTGTATTGTTCTGGTTGTATGTAATCTATGTACTTCTGTTGTACATTAGTTGTGTAAATCGTCGTACGACTAGTTCACATTTTGTGGAAAATATTGCATCCATTGTCGATTCCAACTTGAGTGACACATACAATTCATGAGAAGTTTCATGGCTTCCCTATCAAACTTATAATAGCCCCCACCCAAACAATGTTTATTTACCTCTGCATGTGGCTTGTAAGTTTTCTTTGTTGTGCCTGACTGCTGTTAGTAGAATCAACTAGGTAAAAACAAGGACTGCAGATGCTGGAAACCAGAGTCTAGATTAGAGTGGTGCTGGAAAAGCACAGCAGGTCAGGCAGCATCTGAGGAGCAGGAAAATCAACGTTTTGGGCAAAAGCACTTCATCAAGAATAGAGGCAGGGTGCCTGCAGAGTGCCTTCCCACTTTAATCTTTAAATGTTTTGAAGGCAGACATAGATAAATTCTTGATTATCAAAGGGATAAAATGTTGGGAAGATGCAGTGAAGTAGAATTGAAATTAATATCGCATCAGCCATTATCTTGAATGACAAACAGGCTTGAAGGGCTGATTGGCCTACTCTCTCTTTTTCATGTGTTGTCAGATCTTAATAGTATGCTGGAAATCAAGTCCTATGTTTGGAGGTGTTGCAAAAGTTGTTAAAAAATGTTAATGTAAAACACCCAATTCACCTGTCTTTTCAGATCCAGAAAATGCAGTTTTTAAAATTCAGAAATACCATTTGTTTGAAGTAAATGGGTATATGGGTTGGGATATCTATTGGGCATGGACGGGTTGGACCGAAGGGTCTGTTTCCATGCAGTACATCTCTATGACACTAATCTAGACTGCTGTTAGTAGACTCCATATTGCTGCATGGCCATGCACTATCACAGTTTAGGAGAACCTTCTCTATCTATAACATCTAAATCTTATATCATGCTAATGAAATATAGCTGTGTGAAGTATAACAACAGGGAGCTCACATTTAATATTGCATAATGCAAAATTTAGCATTGTTTCATTTTAACATTGTCAACTTCTTAGAACTGGAAATCTTGTTGAATTTGGTGTGATTCATTTTAACATTGTTTACTGTAATATGTTACAGTGCACCTTTGGTGCTATTCTCTCCTGATCTCACTCCCCATCCTAGACTAGGGGCTACTTCCTGTTTTCCACTTGTGGCCTCCCTGTGTACTGGACCACTATGTGAGGACTTCAGCAGGGAAGCCCCACACGGCCAACTGGAGAAAACCCTGCTCCAGCTACACCACAACTTTGACCCGAAGAGGCCTCCGCCATCCTGGAGCCTGCCATGGCAGAACTGTCTCAGGCTGAGTGTAGTTATCCCACTCCCCAGGCAGAGGCAGAACTAAGGGCCCTCACCCCACACTGCACTCAGCTGCACAATGCCAAGGAACCATCAAACTTCCAATAGAGTGATCATCAGTGTTCATCCTTTCTCCCACCCCTGCAGTGGCAGCTTCCTTCGAATACCATATTCTAATACTCTGTTATCTCACTTTTTAGATTGGAATCAATCTAAACATCATTGCATAGACAAAGAACACAGGGGGCCAACACCTTCAACATATTGTCTAGCTAGTGTCCATTGTTACAGCTAAGCTGCGAATGCAACTTTTTAAAAAAAGCTTTGTGATTTACACATGAAAGAAGTGAAACTATCATGGTATTTGAACAGATGAAAGACTCAACAGACAATCAAGGTATTTTTCAATGTATAATTACAGTTACATCACGCTATAAATTTTTGTTATAAATTCTGTGCCTTAGAATTTTGCCCTCCACAATCACTGATGAAGGAGCGGTGCTTCGAAAGCTAGTGTGCTTCCAATTAAACCTGTTGGACTATAACCTGGTGTTGTGTGATTTTTAATGATTGTGTTGACATGGTGGCCCAGTGGTTAGCACTACTGCCTCTCAGCGTCAGGGAACTGGGTTCAATTTCAGCCTCAGACAATTGTCTGTAGTCAGTTTGCACATTCTCCCTACGTTTGTGCTGGTTTCTGCTGGTGCTGCAGTTTCCTCTCATAGTCCAAAGATGCAGGTGGATTGGCCATGCCATGTTGCCCTGTAGTGTCCAGGGATTAGTAGAGTAGGTGGATTACCCATGATAACTTTGGGGTTAGAAGGACAGGGTAGGGGTGTGCGCCCAGCTGGGATGCTCTTCGCAGACCCGACGTCCTCTATCTGCACTGTAAGGATTCTAAGATCTGTGAGTCAGAGGCAGCTGCAGGAACCCCTCAGTGCTGGCCACCATCATAGAGTGGGAGGGGGAAGGCAGCAAGCCCAGCTATAAAGAACACCTGACCAAGCCGGACTTCAGCCTTAGAGCAGGATGTGGACAGCATTGTTAGTGGCTGTAAGTCCAAACATAACCCAATTATCTTGACGGCAGACTGGAGTAAGTGATGTCTCCTACACCTCAAAGTACACCAAGTGATATTGTATAAGAGACATTCCCTATACAAAAACAGGGGAATGAATTTCTTTTCTCCCTTTCCAGAGAAAAAAGAGACCATTGAGTTTCATGACTTCACCAAGACTGTGGCCTTCTCTGTGGTGCTGGGTGTCATTGATACCAAACACTTGCCTTTGTAGTCACCCCATTGAAAAATAGGGAAATGCAGCAATTGCTTCCTTAATGTGAAATGTTGCATAGCTACACTCAATATACCCCAAAGATCAATGTTAGCTATACAAGCAGTCGTTTTAATTCTGTGCCAGTCCATGGACGCATCATCAATTAAAGCACCATTGGAGACTAGAGCTTTCTGCTATTTCTGTGCTGTGCATTTATCACATATATGGACAGCATCTCTATAATGAAGGCTGAACTGCGACACAAAATGTCATTAACAGATCATTGTGGTACTTTAATGTATGAACTAGTCTGGAAGAGCTCAACAATATTAGTCAGAACATGTGTCACAATTCATTGGAGTCTACAGTATCCCACCCAACCTTACCATAATAAGTATATAGCTTTCATCAACAGGTATAAAGTGAGGAACAGAAGAGCAGAAAAGAGGAAGATGGGAGGTGTCATCCCTAAGAAAGGTATCTTATTTCTAACTTTCAAGTTAGAAATCTATTCAATGAGGACTCCTTAAAAAGAATGGACAATGTGCATGAACAATGGCCACTAAAGGTCAGGTGACCTTATGTGATTTCTATACAGAGAGAACATGTTTTCTGGAAGTTAATAAATATTCAAATATCCTTGGGTGGAAGATCCTCCCCTGAAAAGACATTCACATTTGTAAATTTTACACCTTATATGGATGGGCATTTACTGAAACTCAAAGTTAATACCCCTGTAGTCTGTAAGCTTATCACTGAACAAAGAGCTGCTGAGCAAACTAGTTTGCGACAAGCAGATGTGAATAGTCACCTTCCAATTCTAATAATGACTTCTAACTTTAAACTATTTGTGTGGACAATAGAAACATTGATCATGTAGTTACACATTTGGAAATGACTTTGATAAAAAGTTCTATTATTCCAAGCAACCAACAGATACAATGGGCACTGTTCCTCCAGGAAGAATAGATGCAAGCAGTGAGAAAGAGGGAATTATTTGACTTCGCCCACAAAGATTTCTTTCTTCTGAAACTTGACCACAACTCTGTCTAGAAACCCAAAAGGCTTTCAACTTTCACTTCTCCAAAACTAAAATCACAAGAAAGAACTCATCCATGCCTACACATCGTAAAGAAATGAAATTGGTTTGATTTACCTACTACTTTGTAGCCAATCAGTCTCACCCTGGAGCTGGGGACACTACTTGAAGCAGTGTGTAGTTCTGGAATCCACATTACAAGCGGGATATTATTGGACTGAAGAAGGTGATGGGAAAATTTACTAGGATGTTGCCTGGACTGGTGAGTTTTAGTTATGAAGAGAGATTGGACGCAGTAGGGTTCTTTTCCTTGGAGCAGTGGAGACTGAGGGGGGAGCATGACAGAAATGTATAAGGTCATTGATATGGTAGAGGAAGAAACACTTCCCTTTGGTGGAGGGATAAATGGTCAGCGCATGGATTTAGGTAAAGGCCAGCAGGTTTAGAGGAGATGTGAGGAAAATATGTTTTCTCTCAGAGGGTGGTGGGAATCTGGAATTCATTGCCTCTAAGGGTGGTAGAGGCAGAAACCATTGTAATGTTAAATAAATACTTGGGTGTGCATTTGCAATGTCAAGCCATATAAGGCTACAGTTCATGTACTGGGAAATGGAGTGAGAAGATTTAGTTTGTTGCTATTGACCAGCACAGACTTAATTAGTTGAGGGACTTTTTCCTGTGCTACAGATCTCACAGTTTTCTGTGACTATGAACTCTATGACTCTATCTTTCTGCTAATAACCCCACCACTTGTTTTGTCTTGAGAATCATCTTTCTTGAGTGTGAATGAGGGAGTAAATGTGTTTTATTCTATTTAAATTTGAGTGTTGTGTGAAAAACAATTGCCTTCTGATTAAAATTCACATGAAAGCCTGCATCATACATATTCCTAAAAATCCCAGCATGTAAAAAGGTTTAGAAAACTCTCTGTAAATGCCGTGGACATCTGAGAAGTGAGGGATAAGGAGAAATGTTATCTTGTCATCCCTCTGCCTGGCTGTACAGAAGAGGCAACCAGCCCTACTGCCATCTCTGTCTATCATCAGTTCATCAGTGAATTTTGCAACAAATTGAATAATGAATTGGTTATTATTTGAGTGTGAGGTAGTGTTACAATTGTGAGATAAATGTCATGCTGAGTGATTGGGATTATTAATAAGATAGTGGAATAATAAATTGAGCAATGTGTGGGGTCTAATTGGTGTGATAATGCATTGATGATATATTTTCCAACTTTGACTTCTTATGTGATGTTAATAATCCTCACCTCAAGGACTCTTATGGTGCAATGGTAGTGTCCCTACCCTTGGACCAAGTGACACATGTTCAAATCCCACCTGCTGCAGAGCTGTGTAATAACATCTCTGAACAGGTTGATTAGAAAAGTAGGTCATTTTTTAAAAATCTTAACCCTAACTGCATCAATATCCGCTGGGCTACCAGCTATCTGCTGTAATTGTGTCTAGAAAGTTCCTTGCTCACCTTTAGATAGTTGGTCTCTCTCTTCCTGTCCATCTCCTGCCCTAAGACCTCTACAGCTGCTTCAGATTTCGTTGGATTCCATTCTTTATTCTATAATTCTTGTCTTATTCAGATGTAACTCACTTTCACAAGGTTTTGAGCACCTCCAGTCAGAACGCACCTCCCATTGAAGAAGGTCAGTGCTCACTTTTCATGATTATGAGCCAGTTCAGGCATGCATCCCATTGACAGCATGGTTAGTGCTGACTGTAAATCAAGTAAATGGCAGGCAGTGTGATGTTTGTCTGCTGCCTGCGTCAGAAGGAACAGAAGGGCTACTTATGCATTGTGATCCCTATGTCTGTTACAAGGAGTTATTAATTTTTTTCCCCTTTGATTCCAATACCAGGAGGACTGTCTTTTCATAGTACTGCAGAACGCTCTGGTGAAGTATTAACATCACATAAAGAGCAACAAAGGGCTAAATATCCATATACCCATGTCAAAGGTTTGAATGGAGTAGTTTAGTCATGCAGGGGCAGGGATATAATTATTTGTGCTAATAATTTAACAAGGAATGGTATTGTTACCCAGATAGCATCAGAGACAATCAGCTCTGCAAATGAACAATGCAGGTGAAGCAGCACAGGCTGGTCACTCAGTTTGAGAAATAGATGACTGAACTCTGAGGTCTCGAGGTCCTCCGAGGGATGAGGCCATTTCTGGCAGTTGGTACAAGAAATGAAATCTGTCATAGGTTTGAAGGATTTGACAGTTGAAGTACGGAAGGGAGATATAAATGAATGAAGTACAAGAGAAAATAGTCAGAAACCATTTTGGTTAAGAGACTTAATATAAACCATTAAGGTAATGATGTAAGGGGAGAGCAGGGGTGGTACAATAACCCATTCTTCATTGTGTACTATCGCTTGAAAATTTCTTGTGCTTCCTGATTAAATTGGAAGTAATTTTGACCTCCATTGATTAGAGAAAACAGAAAATGCCAATTAACTGCAACATTTCCTTCAATCTCTAAAATTTGGAGAGTGGTATGTTGGTGGCTGCTCTGATATCACTTATTTTACACTATTGTTTGGAGTTAAACTTACACCCAGTGAATTCAATCATATCTGCTATTCTGTATGTTCTGCATTCTGCAGAAGAAGGTTTGATTTATCTTTGAAGAAATTGAAGAAATATTTGTGTGCAACTGAAGGAAACTGCTACTTTTATTTCCCAGGGTCATACTGTCATATACAGTCATATATAAAGTGCAATATGACAACTAAGACAAATTGAGAATCACATTGGAGGCAGCTCGACATTCAGCTTGTCTTTGTGTAGCATTGACTATCAAATGAATGCTTGCTTTTTAAAATTGTCCATGATCGGTTTTACAAATTCCTTTCCGTTAAACAAAATGGTTTTAAGTGCAATTTACTTCGTCTGGCAAGTTTGAAATCAGTTGCACAAGAAGTTAAATTTGAACCGGGTTTGTTCAATTTAGGGGAACAGAAAGCTAAATCCTGAAATATCCACAGATCAAGCACAAAAAACCTCATTAACATCATAAAGGAAACATTTCTGCCCTAAGCTGAAGATGACAAATTGTTGTAATTAATGTGACAGCCAAGGAAAGTTGCTTAGTAACAGAGGATCATTTTTGAAGAGTATTGTACACACAGGAAATAATTTATTGATACAATGATTATGCAGTAATCACTATTACAGAATATGAGGTTTCAATGTTATTCAGTCTGATTATGGAAAATCTCAGAATCTATGAAGTTCCCATTTACTGTACTGAAATGTTTGTTGCAGTGTTGGCGAATGCCAACTGTTTTAACAAAGCACAACGACACAAACATCCTGCATCTCCAGCATTAATGAGCAGTACTTGCTGCAACCATTATTCTTCACAATGTTATGAGGAGCAAGTAGAATAAAACATTGCGTGCAGTTCTTTGTGATAGTTTATGCACCCAGCCAGTCAGTTTCAATACCTTAATGTTTCTTTTTTATTTAGACTTTAGTTTTGATTCTGAATCTGAGATCCTCATCAGTACTGTGTTGCTTCTTTTTTTATACATAGGAATATATTTTCTAAGGATTTACGTCATTCAGTGTGAAAGCTCAGCAAGACATGTACTTGGTAGTTAGAAATATTGCCAAACAAAATACAGAAATTAAGTTCTGAAAATGTTGAAAGGAACATAACAAGAAGAATTAAATTCTACCTTTAATCAGTGCTGGATCTATGTACAGTGAATATCCAATGCTTTAATACATATATGGAATGCTTCAGTACTTATCAATTTTTTAAATTAATCTGCATCATCATTTCTAGGTATTAGTTGTAAGAACAATGGACTTTATTTATATAAAGTTACAGCATTGATAGTGTCAGAATTAGATCTGAATGATATTTAGATTATAAAATGAATGCCCCTGATTTAATAGTTTTTAATTTCAATGCTAAAGATATTTTTAAATAGACCAGGAAAGTCTCCTCCTTTCTGGTTACATTTTACATTAACTCTGGTAAGGCCACAGCAAGGCATTTTCTGTGCTATTTATGGTGGCAGAGCTTCTGGATATGGTAAACAGGGTTGTTGGTGTGGAATGAATTGGGGTTGTGGATTCAGGCCAGCTTGCTGAGCTGATACAGTGTCAGAAAAGCAGTATCTCAGTGCAAGCAATGTGGAACTCACATGGAGATCCAGTTCATGACCAAGTTCAGACTAATTAATGACTCCTTTACAAAACAGGCAGAACAATGCAGATTAATGGCCTTTCTGTGGGGAGCCCTGGTATCAGCACCAGCTTTGACGAAGCAACCTACACGGAATTTCTGGTCTTTTCTAGCAGATGTCTTGAGATGTTTTACTGTCAAAATTTTATATCCCGACAAATTATTGATATTTGTGTCCTCATTGATGTGGGCACCCTTTGCCATTATTAAATCATTGTTACCTCGCTTGACCCTGCCAATTTGAAGAGGCTTAGGATTGGTCCACTGACCAGCAATAATGTCAATGGTGAGAGCCTGTAGATTTAAAACCCAAGAAATAAACAAAGAAATGCAGATGCTGGAGGATCAGAAACAAAAGTTGTTGGAGGTGATTTCCTCGAACTCCAGGAGCAGCAATTGCTGTTTTATGTACTGTTGCATTGTTTTGGAACTCTGGAGAAAAAAAAGTCAAAACAATGGCACTTCTCAAAGGAAGAAGGACAGACAAGAGGCAACACATGGTCAGTGAAGGAGCGAGAGAAAGAAACCCACACTGCCAATTGACACAGCAGTGAACCTGTGCAGTTACTGCCTTTGCTGTTTGAATTCATATATTGCTGGACATCGGAGTGCGTCTGGGAAAATTAACAAACAGCAAAATTCACAACTGATCTTGGAGGAACCTGTATAGGAAAGGTCACAGCACAGAAACAGATAAGTGCAGAGCTTTTAAGTGTAGTCTTGCTGCAAATCAACAATAGTGAGTAGAGTGGCTTCTTTCTTGCCTATATGTTTTATTGAGATCTGTCTCTTGATTAAATTTTAAAAATATAAGCCATGAATACTAAGTTAGCCTGGAGCAGTATTTTTTAAATAATAATAAGGCAGTGCTATTTTCTGGGTCTGTAGATTGTGAAGAAGCAAATATGGCCTTTAATAGAGTGATATGCTCTTCTTGTCAGGTATGGGAGTTTAGGGAGTGTTTACGTGTTACTGAGGATTTTGTCTGCAGGAAATGTCTTTGGCTGTGAATCCGACCATATTGAATGGATTGGTTGGAGCAACACCTCGAGACAATAAGGAATTTACAAGAGCTGGGGGTGTGATGGACAGCAGTTATAGGACGGGAAAAAAACAGCAGATACAGTCAGGTAGATGGATTAACTCCAGGAAAGATAGATGGGGTAGACAGGTAGTGCAGGAGTCTTCCGTGGCTGTCCCCATTTCAAACAAGTGTGCTGTTTGGAAACTGTAGGGCATGATGGAGTCTCAAGGAAATGTAGCAAGAACAGCCAAGTTTCTGGTATCACAACAGGCTCTAATGTAATGAGGGGTATGTCAGGTTCCAAGCGATTGATTGTGATAGGGGACTCTTGGCAGAGGCACAGACAGTCGTTTCTGCGGCCAGCAGCAAAAAATCAGAATGGTGTGTTGCCTCCCTGGTGCCAGGATCAAGGATGTCTCAGAGAGAGTGCAGGATGTTCTAAAAGGGGAGTGAGACCAGCAGGAGGTCATTGTATACATTGGAACCAATGACATAGGAAGAGAAAAGGATGAGATTCTGAAGGGAGAATGTAGCAAGCGAGGCAAGAATTTAAAAAGGAGGTCCCCCAGGGTAGTAATATCTGGATTACTCCCAGTGCTACAAGCTAATAAGAGTAGGAGCAGGAGGATAGAGAAGATTAATATGTGGCAGAGGAGTTTGTGTATGGGAGAAGGGTTCACATTTTTGAATCATTGGAATCTCTTCTGGGGTAGAAGTGACCTGTACAAGAATGACGGATTGCACCTAAATTGGAAGGGGACTAATATATTGACAATTTGCTAGAGCTCTTGGGAGGATTTAAGTTTGTAAGGTGTTGGGGTGGGACACAGGGAGATAGTAAGGAAAGAGATCAATCTGAGAATGGTACAATTGGGAAAAGGAGTGAGTCAAACATACAGGGCAGGCAGGGTCAAAGCAGAGAATAAGGTAGGACTGATAAACTAAACTGCATTTACTTCTATGCAAGAGGCCTAACGGGGAAGGCAGATGAACTCAGGGCATGGTTAGGAACATGGGGCTGGGATATCATAGCAATTACAGAAACGCAGCTCAGGGATGGACAGGACTGGCAGCTTAATGATCCAGGATATAAATGCTACAGGAAGGACAGAAAGGGAGGCAAGAAAGGAGGGAGGATGTTTTTTTTTATTAGGAATAATATTATGGCTGTACTTATGCAGGATATTCCAGGGAATATGTCCAGTGAAGACATTTGGGTGGAATTGAGAAATAAGAAAGGAATGATCACCTTATTGGGATTGTATTATAGACCCCCTAACAGTCAATGGGAAATTGAGAAATAAATTTGTAAGGAGATTTCAGTTATCTGTAAGAATAATAGGGTAGTTATGGTAGGGTATTTTAATTTTCCAAACATAGACTGGGACTGTCAAAATGTTAAAGATTTAGATGGAGAGGAATTTGTTAAGTGTGTACAAGAAAACTTTCTGATTCAGTATGTGGATGTGCCTACTAGAGAAGGTGCAAAACATGTCCTACTCTTGGAAATAAGGCAGGGCAGGTGACTGAGATGTCAGTGGGGGAGCACTTTGAGGCCAGCAACCATAATTCTATTAGTTTTAAAATAAAGATAGAAAATGATAGACTGGATCAAAAGTTGAAGTTCTAAATTGAAGGAAGACAAATTTGGACGGTATTAGGCAAGAACTTTCAAAAGCTGATTGGGGGCAGATGTTCACAGGTGAAAGGACAGCTGGAAAATGGGAAGTCTTCAGAAATGAGATAACAAGAATCCAGAGAAAGTATATTCCTGTCAGGGTGAAAGGAAAGGCTGGTAGGTATAGGGAATGCTGGATGACTAAAGAAATTGAGGTTTTGGTTAAGAAAAAGAAGGAAGCATATGTCAGGCATAGACAGGAAAGAGTGAGTGAATCCACAGAAGAGTATAAAGGCAGTGGGAATATACTTAAGAGGGAAATTAGGAGGGCAAAAAGAGGATATGAGATAGCTTTGGCAAATAGAGTTAAAGTTAATCCAAAGGGCTTTTATAAATACATTAAGAACAAAAAGGTAACTAGGGGGAGAATAGGCCCCCTCAAAGATCAGCAAGGCAGCCTTTGTGTGCAGTTCAGGAGATGGGGGAGATACTAAATGAGTATTTTGCATCAGTGTTTACTGTGGAGAAGGACATGGAAGATATAGAATGTAGGGAAATAGATGGTGATATCTTGAAAGATGTTCTTATTACAGAGGAGGGCGTGCTGGATGTCTTGAAACACATAAAAGTGGATAAATCCCCAGGACCTATTGTCTATTGTCTATTGTCTATTGACCTGATCAGGTGTACCCTAGAACTCTGTGGGAAGCGAGAGATCGCTGGGCTCCTTGCTGAGATATTTGTGTCATCGATAGTCATTGGTGAAGTGCCGGAAGACTGGAGGTTGGCTAACGTAGTGCCACTATTTCGGAAAGATGGTAAGGAAAAGCCAGGGAACTATAGACCAGTGAGCCTGACATTGATGGTGGGAATGTTGTTGGAGGGTATCCTGAGGGACAGGATTTACATGTATATGGAAAGGCAAGGACTGATTAGGGATAGTCACTGTGACTTTGTGTGTGGGAAATCATGTCTCACAATCTTGATTGAGATTTTTGAAGAATTAACATAGAGGATTGATGAGGGCAGAGTAGTGGACATGATCTATATGGACTTCAGTAAGGCATTCAAAAAGGTTCTCCATGGGAGACTAGTTAGCAAGGTCAGATTTCGTGGAATACAGCAAGAACTAGCCATTTAAATACAGAACTGGCTCGAAAGTAGAAAACAGAGGGTGATGGTGGAGGGTAGTTTTTCAGACTGGAGGCCTGTGACCAGTGGTGTGCCACAAGGATCAGTGCTGGGTCCATTACATTTTGTCATTTATATAAATGATTTGGATGTGAACCTAGAAGGTATAGTTAGTAAGTTTGCAGATGACACCAAAATTGGAGGTGTAGTGGACAGCGAAGAAGGTTACCTCAGATTACAGCGGGATCTTGATCAGATGGGCCAATGGGCTGAGAAGTGGCAGATGGAGTTTAATTCAGATAAATGTGAGGTGCTGAATTTTGGGAAAAGTAAATCGTAGCAGGACTTATACACTTAATGGTAAGGTCCTAGGGAGTGTTGCTGAACAAAGAGACCTTGGAGTGCAGATTCATAGCTCCTTGAAAGTAGTCACAGGTAGATAGGATAGTGAAGAAGGCGTTTGGTATGCTTTCCTTTTTTCGGCTAGAACATTCATTATAGGAGTTGGGAGGTCATGTTGCGGCTCTACAGGATGTTGGATATGCCACTTTTGGAATATTGCATGCAATTTTGGTTACCATCCTATTGGAAGGATGTTGTGAAACTCAAGAGCGTCCAGGAAAGATTTACAAGGATGTTGCCAGGGTTGGAGGATTTCATTCATTAAGAGAGGTTGAATATACTGGGGCTTTTTTCCCTGAGCATCGGAGGCTGAGGGGTGACCTTATAGAAGTTTTAAAAGTCATGAAGGGCATGGATAGGACAAATAGGCAAAGTCTTTTCCCTGGGGTGGGGGAGAGCAGAATGAGAGGGCATTGGTTTAAGAGTGGAGAAAGATATAAAAGAGACCTAAAGGGCAACATTTAGAAGCAGAGGGTGGTACGTGTATGGAATGAGCTGCCAGAGGAAGTGGCGGAGGCTGGTACAATTGCAGCATCTAAAAGGCATTTAAATGGGTATATGAATAGGAAGAGTTTAGAGGGATATGGACCAAGTGCTGGTAAATGGGACTAGATTAGTTTAGGATACCTGGCTGGCATGGACAAGTTGGACTGACAGGTATGTTTCTGTGCTGTACATCTCCATGACTCTATGACCCTATAAAAACAGACATTTCTGGAGAAACTCAGAAGGCCTTGTGGCATCTGTGGGAAGAAAGCAGAGTTAATGTTTCGAATCTAGTGACCCTTCATTGGAATTGATAGTAACCAGGAAAAGCTGATATTTCTGCTGAAACTGAAGAGGGGAATGTGGGGTGGGGAGGTGATGATGTATGAGGGGCAAAGGTGAGTGGACAGAACCCAGAGAGATATGGAAGGAGTAGGTAAAACAAGGAGATAATGGAGAACAGGCCAGCAAATAGAAAAACTGAATAAGCGATAGTAAGCTATAAGAATGACTCGAAACATTAACTCTATTTCTTCCTATGGATGCTGCTGGATCTGCTGAGTTTCTCCAGCAATTTCTGTTTTGAATCAAACCCCTCATTTTTAACAGAATTGCATCCAAATATTTGATTACTTCTTGAATTTATGGCAAATGTTCGAATATTGTTCAGTCTACTAGCAACATTTTTACCCTCCTTTATTATGAAGAAATTTTAATATATTGCATGCCAACGGGTTTAAGCTGAGTTGCAAGTTTTCATTACCAATATATCAAAACTGAGTCTACTGTACTCGGAGTGTGTGTGTGGGGGGCGCGTGGGGGGTGGGTGGGGGCACAGTGAAGGTTTGTGTGTGTGTGTGTGTGGGTGTGGGTGTGTGTGGAGGGGGCATGGTGGGGGTCTGTGTCTATGTGTGTGTGTATGTGTGTGCGTGTGTGTGTGTCTGTGTGTGTAGAGGGTGTGTATAGGTTCTTGTTGTCTAGAGGAATTAAGGGCTACGGGGAGAACGCTGGCAAGTGGAGCTGAAATGCGCATCAGCCATGATTGAATGGCGGAGTGGACTCGATGGGCCGAATGGCCTTACTTCCACTCCTATGTCTTATGGTCTTATGGTCTTATGGATGTGTTGGGTGTTTGTGTCTGTGTGTGTGCGCGTGAGAATGGGGGGGGAGAGAGAGAGAGAGAGAGAGAGAGAGAGCAACAGAGAGTTCAGAACTATTGGCCTGTGTTTATGAATTTTCTCCCAGGAGGTGGGTTGATCATTGGAAGCCATTGGGTTGGCTGCATACCTCCATTTAAGCACACATTCTATTTTTCATCGATGTGAATCCCTAGCCTGGGGAACCTTGGCAGCTAAAAGAAGCTGGGGGGAGACTGGATTGAGAACGTAAGTGCCTTCACAGGGGGCTACTAGTAGGCAAAAAAGACCAGGAGAGTTTCTTCCTGGCCCACCAGCCTTCACTGGAAACTGCTCCAAAATCTCGCTAACCCCTTCAAGCCCACCATCTCCAGACTGCTATCTCACCCCATCTCTGGCCATTGTTGTGGGTAAACTTTTAATTTGGCTATTTACTAAGAAATCTCACAATCAAGTACTGAAACAATGGCTTAAACATTATTACATATAGCAACCAAAATAAGGGCCCTCAAGTAAGCAAGTTATGCCTCACAATTGAACGTGGCTATTACCTGACTAATGATGGAATCTAATGGGAAATCACGTCACACCTCCAAGCATCTGGTGAAATATATTTCATTCTTTAAAAAAAAAGCCTTTCACTCTCCAGAATCATTGGATACATACCCAAAAATGCATTTGGAGTATGCAGTAGCAGTTTACAGCGTCAGTGCTGGGAAAATATTCAGCTGGGGGAAGATACACATAAAATAACCCATTGCCAATCCATTCCCATAATACCCTGGGCAGTGGGAAGTGGGGAAGAATGGGAAGGCCATTTCTTTTCCGCAAGGTTAGTGGAATGAAGGGGAGAGTCTTGCCTTTGTCCCTTTCATCTCAAGAACGAGTTTATTCCAGAAAGAGTTACTGCAGATTCTTTAAATCTATGACGTTATGTCATATCAAGCTCTATATAACTTGTGAGTACCATCATACTCCTGTGACCGTTATTATTATATTCCCTCACACAAATCCGACAATCCCTGTGATCTCTGCTCCCACAATCACTCCCTCCTCCCAGCTCCTCCACTGCGTACTTCTTCTGCTGTCTTCCCCACCCAAGAGGTAAGCAGCACGTCTATGAAGATGGCAGCCAGGTGGGAAGGGAAAATGGGCTGGTTGAGAGTAATGAACTGTGAACAAATCAAGTTAAAATGCAGGTTGTCCTGTAGTGATATTAAATGGCACGTGACCGTAAGTAGAAGAGAGTGGGATTTCTGTCCCCACAGGGAGGGAGGCCTGCCCCCAAGAGCTGTCAGTCAATCTACTGCTGTTCCAGCAATTCCAGAGCTCATTAGTTGCAACTGATAGGACTGTAAGGATGTCCCAAAAGTAGACCAATGGTGATTGACCCCAGGTAAGTCCAGGATTTTTTGAATTGGGACAACTGAGCACCTTGGAGACTGATGGAATGAGTGGAGATGGGATGTGGGTTTTGGAGGACAGGTAGGGAGACACAGAGCAGGGATGTGATCTTAAGGGAGAATGGCCTTAATGTCCAAAGACTACTCCTTCATTCTACCAAACTTGTGGAAAAGAAATGGCCTTCCCATTCTTGCCCTCCTCCCACTGTCCAGGGTATTATGGGAATGGATTGGCAGTGGGTTATTTTATGTGTTTCTCCCCTCAGCTGAACATTTACCCAGCATTGATGCTGTAAACTGCTACTGCACACTCCAAATCCATTTTTGGGTATGTATCCAATGATTCTGGAGAGTGAAAGGCTTTTTTTTTAAAGAATGAAACACGTTTCACCAGATACCTAAAAGTGTTCTTATCAGAATAACAATGCAATGTTTGGATGTGCTAGTTGTAATTACTTTGTATAGTTTTGGAGTTATGGGAAGGAAAAAGAGATTGTTTTTTGACTTGGGTCTGTGATTCTAAATCCCTAGCTACTTCTAATATGGAACTGAAAATAGAAATAAGAAGATTTTTTTTATTTTAAAAGTGTACAGTGGAATTTCAATTTGTGTTTAACATGAGTGGTTGGATTTGACATTTAGAGATGCGTTTCATGTTTTTATTCCAGAGGTTATTTCTTTAGTGAAGATGTGCTTTCAGTTTTCATTAAACATGATCTGGGTGCTAGGTTTTTTGGAACTTCTTAAAAATTAGTATAATTAAAATCCTGTGTTGGAGAGTGTTTTTCAGTGTAAGTAGAACTGTAAAATTTTCAGTTGAAATCAATCCCCTTGTTCTGTTTTGCTTTTGCAAGTATGTAATTTAATGATAAATATATTAAAAAGACATAATTGGTGCAGAAAAATGTCACATTAAGTGCAAAAGCAAATGCGAATTAAATACAGAAGGATAGATTTGGTGATAAATGACATTTATCTCTATGTTGTAGATTCATCCATAGTTTTATGTGTTGATTTATATTTGGTTGTAACCTTGCATGAAAAGCATTTGGTTTGGCAAAATTGTGCACATTTACATCAACAAACAGAAGTAAAACATTTGATCTCTCCTAGAAAGTTTTCGTCAGGTTTCTGCAATGGTTATAATAGCAATAGCATTCACAGCAGATAAGAAAGATGCTTTCACAAACCATAACACAAAGTTTTAGTCACAAAGGTTTTAAAATGTCAACAACATTTTACAGGAGCATTTACAATGATTTTATATTTTTAGAGCATTGAAATGTCCGGTCAGAAGTGACAAAAGAGGCTATGAAATATCTCTGATAATTCAAAAAGACAATTTAATGATTCAAAAAAGAAGTTGTTCGGGTGAAAAGATGCCACAGTGGATAACACAAAAACAGGCTGGCACAGGCTGTGCTCTGTTTCCCTTTGCTCTTCAACGACTGAAAGAAACGTTTTAAATCCTGAGTTAGAAGTGATCCAAAGAAGTGACTCCTCAGTGTGAGGGAGGTTGATTTATAATGCTTATTTCATTTGCCTTTAGATTGCTGACAGACATAGATACAGGGACAAAACACAGAACCCAAACAAAGGTTGAAAAGAATACCAGCATAAATAAAAGGAATGGTTGGATGGCATTAAGATTGGCTTTAAAAGTCTGCAATTTGCAGAATAAGTGCAAGCTGGAAAGTTTACTGCTGTTGGATAGAGCACATGAATTTTAAAACCTCCAGTTTCTACCCTGAAGTACTCTCAGGCCAACTATTACATGTGTGGATTCAAAAAGAAAAGCTTCCTCAGCTCTTCGAGAGCTCTGCGTCGATAACAACTCAAGGTAACATTTTCCTTTTCTCAAAGTAGCCATTCCATATCTTCACTGAATTCCCAGTATTTGTCAAAGACAGAGCCGTTTTCTGTATGAATGGCCAATGTCTGTCCAATCTATTATGCCACCCTTAATTTAGAAAGAAACATTTTGTTTTCCCAAAAAATGTGAAATAATTATGATGAACAGCCTCTCGGCAAAATCAGTAAATAACATTGAGAGCCAATTGGATGTTTGTGCTTTATTATTGCATCTCAAAATAACAAGATGAATTCTAATCCAATGACTACATGGAGTGTGTAAAGCCAGGAGCAAGCAGTCATGAAATTGTAGTTTTATACATTGATTATCTCCTTTAGAAAATGATATAAAATCTATTTTTCTTGGGAGTAGGATTGGGGAATAATCACAAATATTACTGGAAAAACTCAGTAGGTCTGGCACCATCTGTGGAGAGAAACCAGGGTTAACATTTCAGGGTCCAATGATCCTTCTTCAGAAGTTTCAGAGTTCTGAAGAAGTGTCACTGGACCTGAACGGTTAACTCTGATTTCTCTCCATAGGTACTGCTGGACCTGCTGAGCTGTCCCAGCAATTTCTGTTTCTGTTTCTGATCTCCAGCATCCACAGTTCTTTCGGTTTGTTTGTTGCAAATAATCACATGCTCCAAGGTCTGCATTTACTAAAGTCAATTTATGGAGATGGATTAAAGTTTTATTGCATCGCTTCTTGGGAATGGATCACATGATTGTTTGTGGTTCGTTCGAGTACAGGGCATGCTAGCTTCCTGGTTATGAACACTGAGCCTTGATGTTCATGTGCACCTTGTAATCTTGATCAGAAATATCGAGCACACAGAGCCACTCATTTTAATACAAATTAGTGGGCGTCCCACTAACAATCTTTGACTGCTCAATGTGCTGAGTGCCTACACAAGACAGATGCAGCATGGGAGGCTTTTCATTTTCACTTGGTTCATGCTTTTGAAGATGTGGTATGGTTCTTGACAATAACTTTTATTTTCTGCTACATTGTTGTTGTTGTGGGAGAAAGCACAGGGTCAGCTGAGAGAAGACCAAGCAAGCAGCATCCAAGAAACGAAACAAAAAAAAACCTGCAGATGCTGGAATCCAAGGTAGACAAGCAGGAGGCTAGAAGTCCACCGCAAGGCCAGACAGCATCAGGAGGTGGAGAAGTCAACGCTTCGGGTGTAACCCCTCTTAATCTGAAGAAGGGTTACACTCGCATGCTGTGTTCTTCCAACCTCCTGCTTGTCTACTTAGCATTCAAAGAACAGCCTCCTGCTGACACTGTGCCTTATTGTCAGCTCTGATTCAGTCCATTTGAAGGACTGGATACTAAATGTCTCATCCAGGTATGTTTTTGGAAGCGGGAGCATGTGCATTCGGTCAGTAGCCCACAATGCCACCGACCGTGCTTGAGTTCACATGCGTGATATGAATGCTGAGATTTGGATGCACCAGACCACCCACAATAAATAAATAATTAAGGGTGAATTGAGTTTGTTAAAATTTCAAGGAACCACAATATTCCCTTGTCTAGTCTTTGGCATGCAGGCAGAACAAGTCAATGTAACTTTCAAAGCATATTTTAATGCATGGGAATAAAGGGAAGTGTTATATTCAGAGGGTGCACTTTTGTAGGAGGAAGAGTAAGTAAAGCTTATAAGTGACATATCCTGCTCTGCCTCATTTTGTTTACTTCAAACTAGTACCATTATTACCAGTAATTCCAGTTCCAGTTTTATTCTATTGGTTTTTCCCTTTGGGTTGCACTCTGGGGCAACTCTTCCAGAAATTGGTATACCCCTTGCTCCCTTCCTGCACAGACTTTAATTCATGGAAGGGTCTAAGGCCACCATATTTGATCCTGTAAGTGGTCAGCTCTATGTCAGATTACTCTGGATAGGGTAAGTATCTCAGAAAGCTGAAGCTAGTAATCTCACCTTGCCATTTTGCAGTAAACAGATGAGTTCTCCATTCACCATGAGCAGGTTTCGACCAACAAGCCAAAAAGATGTTCTGCTTACCATACAAATGTATACAGGTCATATACCCCAATGATTGGTAGACCAAATCAAATAACACATGTCTTTGACTGTCTGCAATATGCAGTGTGCTGTCTGCTTCACCAACCTGTGTTTACAAAACCAGAACGTAGTGTTCAACATTAGATGTGATTCAGCTATTGGGTAACATTTGCCACATAACTCTGATTGTGCCAAGAATTACACTAGAAATTGATGTAAACTTATAGGTTCAGATTACAATATGGTTAAATGTTCATGTTAGAAGCTACATGTATTCACTTCCTGGACCCTGTACTTTGAAACCAAGAGGAATATGTCCACATATTGCTCCTTTGCCAATGAGGAAAGGATTATGGAGATAGCCAGTCTTTAGTGGATCTGTCAGGAAATGCTCTAATTAATCAGACAGAGCTTCTTGGTTTGTATTTAATCATTTAATAAGACTAACAATTCACAATTCTGCTTCCATCTCTATTCCAAAAATACAGTGAGAAATCACACTCTCTTTTTATGATTTATAAATTATTGTTTCCTTTATGAAGTTGGTTTCTTGCATTTCAGTCCTGATGAGTTCAAGACAAAAAGTTGCCACTTCATACGCTGTTTGACAATGCTTAAGTACTCTAAGAATAAAAATGAGGAAGTGGGATAACAATATATAAATGTGTCACAGTAAATGTGTTACTTGTTGGCAGTCAATTGAGGATTTGTAAGTGTCACAATTGTATTAAATGTTAGAGCAGGCTCAAGGCTGAATTATTTCCTGTTTCTTATACTCTTTAATAAAATAATTGATTTTTTATCACCTTTTTGATCAGTTTTCCTCAGAGTAAGTTGATAAGCAAATTGTCAAAAATAAGTAAGAATGTAGATCATGTATGGGTTGAGCTCCTTCCCCAACCTGTTCTGAACATTTTTTCAGTCTGATATCCTCTCCCTCATGAGCTGCCCTGAGTTCTGACTTTGTCCATTCAAACCAGCAGTCGGAAGCTCAGTTAATTCACTTAATTAGCAAAGAGTGATACAAAACCTGTAGCTGGTTGTTAGTACTTCTTTCCAACAAAGTTTATGTATGGAATAAAAACCAAAAGAATGGCACATGCTGGAAATCTGAAACAAAAACAGATATTACTGGAAAAGCTCGGCAGATCTGGCAGCATCTGTGGAGAGAAATCAACTAGGCGAAAGTGAGGACTGCAGATGCTGGAGATTAGAGTCAAGAGTATGGTGCTGGAAAAGCACAGCAGGTCAGGCAGCATCCGAGGAGCAGGAAGGCCTGATGAAGGGCTTTAGTCCGAAACATCAATTTTCTTGCTTCTCGGATGCTGCCTGACTTGCTACACTTTTCCAGCACTACAGTCTCAACTCTGTGGAGAGATATCAGAGTTAACATTTCGTGTCCGGTGACCCTTCTTCAGTGTGGGAAGTTTAAATCAGTAGTGAGGACTAATTCTCTGTCAAATACTAAATAAATAAAAGAGGAAAACCATTGTCAAATACCTCAGTAGCAATGATTCTGATGATGATAATTTTTTGATACTGCAATTTCATCACCCTCTTAAACAGCCCATCTGAATCAATGATGGCTTTCTGCCACCTTGGTGTTGTGTTCTACCCTGAGGTGACTAAATAGCCCACTGCTGGATCCATGCACACTACTGCAGGAGGGGCAGGTAGCAGTTAAAGATATGTGGATAGGATGTTTTAAGTATTCACACACCTCTCTGACTGTTTACAGTTGCCTTACATTTGGGCCTATTTTTCAATTAATTTGTGTGATGTGGGTTTCGTTGGCTGGGCCAGCATTTGTTTCTCAGTCTGTGTATTGTCGGTCAACCCACAGTGCCCTTATGGAGGAAATTCCAGGATTTTGACTCAATAACACTGAAGGAATGGCAACATATTTCCAAGTCAGTATGATGAGTGGCTTGGAGGAGAACATGCAAGTTGTGGTGTTGTTCCCATGTATCTGCTGCCCTTGTTCTTCTCAACAGAAGTGGTCTTGGGTTTGGAAGATGCTGTCTATGAGCTTTAGTGAATTGCTTCAGTGCATCTTTTGGATTGTACGCATTGCTGCTACTGAGCAAAGGTGATGGAGAGAGTGGGTATTTGTGGAAGTGTTGCCAATCAGATGGCCTGCTTCATCCTGGATGGTGTGAAGTATCTTGAGTGTTGTTGGAACTGTACTCATCCAGGCAAGTGGGAAGTATTCCATCTCACTCCTGACTTGTGCCTTGTAGGTGGTGCAGAATGGCTGCATTACTTGCTGTAGGATTGCTATCCTCTGTCCTGTTCTTGTAGCCACAATATATGGCTTGTCCAGTTCAGTTTCTGGTCAATGGCATCGTACCATGCAATGTGCATCAAGGTAGCAGAACAGAGTGCAGAATACAGTGTTACAGCCACAGAGAGGGTGCAGGGAGAGGGAGATCAGAATTAACATTTGAAAGGCCGGTTTAAAAGTCTGATAACAGCTGCAAAGAAGCTGCTCTTGAATCTGTAAACACATGTATTCAAACTTTTATATCATCTGTCTGAGCGGAGAGGGTGAAAGAGAGTATAACTGGAGTGGGAAGAGTCTTTGATAATATTGTTGCTTTCATGAGGCAGTGGGAAGTATAGATGAAGTCAATGGATGGAAGGCTAGTTTGCGTGATAGACTGGGTTGTGTTCACGACTGTCTGAACTTTCTAGTGGTCTTGGAAAGGGCATTTGCTGTGATGCATCTGGAGAGGACGCTTTTCAGTGATGCATCTCTAAGAAATGGTGAGAATCCTTGTGGACATGCAGAATTTCCTTAGCCTCCTTGAGGAAGTAGCAATGTTGTTGTGCTTTCTTGTCTGTTGCATCGATGTGGTGGATCAAGACTGATTGTTGGTGATCATCACTCCCAGGAACTTGAAGCTCTCTACCATCTCCACATCAGCCCCATTGATGCAAAGAAGGGTGTTTCCTTCACTCCAATTCCTGAAGTCAATGACCATCTTCTCTGTTTTGCTGATGTTGATGGAAAGATTGTTGTCTTTACTCCATGCTGC
Source organism: Chiloscyllium punctatum (assembly GCF_047496795.1). Classification (NCBI taxonomy): domain Eukaryota; kingdom Metazoa; phylum Chordata; class Chondrichthyes; order Orectolobiformes; family Hemiscylliidae; genus Chiloscyllium; species Chiloscyllium punctatum. The sequence goes on from NC_092743.1 coordinate 61,799,737, forward strand.
TAAACACTCAATCTCTTTCCTGTATTCTGTCTCATTGTTGTTTTAGATCCAACCTACAACAGCAGTGTTATCAGCAAATTTATAAAAGGAGTTGGGGCTGAATTTGGCCACACAGTCTTGTGTGTTGGGGCTTAACTATGCAGCCTTGTGGTGTGAGGATTATAGTGGAAGAGGTGCTAATGATTGTGGTCAATGGGTTAGAAAGTCAAGGACTCAGTTACAGAGGGCCACGCCTGGAAACTGTCCAGGTCTTACTGCATTTGGGTATTGACTGTTCCAGTATCTGAGGAGTTTTTCTGATTTCTGATCTTATGTTGAAGGAGAAGTCATTGATGAAACAGTTGAATATAGTTGGGCCTAGGACACTATGCTGAGGATCTCCTGGAGCTGAGGTGAATGACTTCCAACAAGAACAAACATCTTCCTTTGTAACTCCAACCAATGGAGTGTTTGTCCCCGATACACATTGACTCCAGTTTTGATAGGGCTCCTTCATGTCACATTTGTTAGAATGTAACCTTGAGGTGAAGGCCTGTCACTTATACCTCATCTTTGCAATTCAGCTCTTTTGCTCATGTTTGAACGAAGGCTTGAATGAGGTTAGGAGCTGAGTGATCCTGGTGGAGCCCAAATCGGCATCAGAGAGCAGGTTATTGCTGAGCAAGTGCTGTTTGAGTACACTGTCAATGACAATCCATCATTTCCATGTGATTCCATCTCTTTACTGATGACTGAGAGTAGACTCATTGGGCAGTAATTGGCCGGCTTGGATTTGTCCTACTTTTTGTATACAGGACATCACTCGGCAATTTTCCACATTGGGCGAAAGTGGGTACTGCGGATGCTGGAGATTTGAGTCAAGATTAGAGTAGTGCTGGAAAAGCACAGCAGGTCAGGCAGCATCCGTTTGCCCAAAACGTCGAATTTCCTGCTCCTCGGATGCTGCCTGACCTGCTGTGCTTTTCCAGAACTACTCTAATCTTGGCAATTTTCCACATTTCCAGGAAGATGCTAGTATTGTAACAGTACTGGAGCAGCATGATCTGGAACACAAGTCTTCAGTACTTTTGCCAGAAAGTTTTCAGATAGCTTTTGCAGCATCCCATTTCTCCAACTGTTTCTTGATATCACATAGAGTGAATTGAATTGGCTGAAGATGGAGTTATCAATGATGTTGGGGACCACTGGAGGAGGCTGCAATAAATTATCCACTTAGCTGCGAATACTTCAGCCTTATCTTTTGCACTGACACGTTGGGCTCTTCCATTATTGAGCATGGGATATTCATGGAGCCTTTCAAAATATTTGGCACCTTGGTGGATATGAGGACGATCTTGTGCAAGAGATTCCCATGAGTCAGTGGCAATGTTGTACTTTTTCAAGGAGGCTTTCAGCACAACTTTGAAGCATTTTCGCTGCCCTCTAGGTAACTGCTTGCTATGACAAAGCTCAGACTAGAGAGTTTGTTTTGAAAGTCTTGCATCAGGTATGTGGCCCACTCAAAGGAGCAGATTGATTACAGCCACTGCTTGGACGCTGAGGATATTGGCCTGAGAGAGAATACTGACATTAGAGTGCCTATCCTGCCACTAGATTTTCTGGGTTTTTAGAGGCTTCACTGATATTTCTCAAGTCGTCTGAAATGTTTGTTGTACATGGTCCATGTCATTGATGATAGATAAGAACAGGTAACACTGCAGCCCTGTAGATCATGAGTTTGGTGCTGGATTTGAGGATTTTGTCATCAAACACTCTGTTCCTCAGATGGCCAGAGGCTGTGCTGTCACACTGGATGCCTTGTTGAATTTCATCATTGATGTCTGGATTCACTGACCTACTGTGGATCTTGATAGTCAGGGGACAGTTCTGTGTGATACATATGATATGAGCAAGCTGATCCTTTGTCTTTGGATGTTTATTCAAGGCCTAGTCTCTCATATTCCTCTGTGAGCGCATTACCAAATGTTTGTCAGCCTCTGGGAGATTGGACATGGAAGTATAATTTACATAATATAGCTTGCTGACAGAGGTTGGCATAGTCTTGAGTCTGGGCTGGAGACAGTGCAGGGTGAACTGTTTTCTGTTTGTCCAATAGATTAACTCCTTACCAATGGGAGGCTTCATGGGTATGAGGTGTAATGTTACAGTGAGGAAGCTGAAGAACAGGCAGCACATTGGCTCAGTGGTTAGTTTTGCTGCCTCACAGCACCAGGGACCAAGGTTTGATTCCATTCTCGGGTGACTGTCTGTGTGGAGTTTGCATGTTCTCCCCATGTCTGTGTGGGTTTTCTCCGGATGCTCCAGTTCCCTCTCACAGTCCAAAGATGTGCAGGTTAGGTAGATTGGTTATGCTAAATTGCCCATAGTATCCAGAGATGTGCAGGCTAGGTGGATTAGCCATGAGAAAATCAGGATTACAGAGATAGAGTCAGGGAATTGCTCTGGGTGGGATGCTCTTCAAAGGGTTGGTGGAGGCTCAATGAGCTGAATGGCCTCCTTCCACACTGTAGGGATTCTAGAGTTTTGATGCATTGACACAGCCTTGCCTGACCCCAGATTGTACATGTCCGTGGTGGATCCATTGGTGAGGATCACATCTTGCAAACTATCATGCAGTAATTGATGGATGGGGCAGTATTACTGTGATCAACCAAATTTGAGGAGGATGCTCCTTCATTTACAGATTCAATGGTATTTGTTAGGTCAACAAAGACCATGTTTTGAATTTGCTGTTCTCTGCAATATTCCCAAACTTGTCTTGCTGTGACAATCATGGCCGCTGCGCTTCTTGTTGGGCAGAACCTACATGTGACTCCAGTAAGAGATTGCCAGTCACTGGGTGGACACAACTGAGGAGGATTTTTACTTTGACCTTCCCTGTGGTGCTCAGCAGGGATACCCTTCTGGAGTTATCATAATCAATCTCATCTCCTTTCTCGAAGATTCTCCCAATTACAACATCTCGGAGTTTTCTGGAGTGCTTTCCTCCTTCCAGCTGAGGTCATGTTTATGAACTACATTTACTACCATATTTTCATGTTTCAGCAGGGATTCTGAATGCTGTGATGGTCTTGTTGGTTCTCAGCTATGAAGTCAATCTGGGGTTATGCTGAGATGGTGATGGTTAACACTGGCAGGATGTATTTGAGGACACTTGTGTTGAATGTTGAGTCTTGGTTGAGGAGATTCTGAAAATGCTCATTCTAATGAACATTGACTGCCTCGCTATCCTTGACAAGCACTGCTCTTTGCTTAGTGGGTTGACTCCTTGGCTGCCTTGGCTGGAAATGATCTGACTTTATTGAAGAATCTATACATACCATGATGGCTAGTTTGTTGCTGTCTTCTTTCTGCTCACTATCTGCCCTGTAGGTCACGGGGTTTTTTTTTGTTGGACCTCAATCTTCAGTCAAACTCAGGTTTTGATGGTGTTTCCAGTTCAGAAGTGTCTTCCACTTTTATTTTAATAACTCCTGGATCTTCTGATTTTCCTCATCAAATCAGTATGTGGACGTTTCCTGGGAGAGAAATCTAGATTCACTTCACAAGTGTTGTTTGTGATGGGATAGACCTGATGCTGTGGACATTCCAAAGTCCCTGTTCATTTGGAGTCACTAAGTTCTCTGTGAGGTGCTGGAGAGGCTTTGCAGGGCTTTTAAGTATATCAATGTTAAATTTCTGATGTTAGTGCTTCTGATGTTTTGGGGCTAGGTTGATGGAGATAACAGACCAAATTAAGTGATAGTTATTCCAGCAGTTATCAGCTCCTATCACAGCATGGGTGATACAAACAGCCTCACAGTTCCTCGCTCATGGTGATAATGTAGTCAAGCAGCTGCCAACATCCGGAGTGAAGGTGCCATGATGTCATATATTTGTATCAATGACAAACTAGGACGTTGCTTATGACCTGGCCATGGAGTACTATTTACTGCCTCAGGAAGCATAGTATATTTGACAGTCAGCCAGTCCGTAAGAAGTAACATCTCCTCTGCGTATGCTTTAAGTGGATAAGTCACCTAGATCTGATGGTTTGTACCTCAGGTTGTTACTATTATTCAAATGGCCATAAATTGAGAGAGGACAGCAGAACGTTGTTAGTACAATGCCCTTCCTGAGACTTGAGGAAATAGCCTAGATTTCCATTGCTGTTCACAGAATCACACAATTGTTATGGGTTTTGTATAGAAATTAATCAATTATTATGGGTTTTGTACATAGATTAATCAATTATTATGGGTTTTGTACATAGATTAATCAAATTATAATGGGTTTTGTACATATATTAATCAACTATTGTGGGTTTTGTACATAAATTGATCAATTATTATGGGCTTTGTATATGTATTAATCAATTGGAAAACACAAGTGATTTACTAATAGGTGAACAAGTTCCTTGGGGATGGGGAAGAATAACATTTAGCTGTAGGTAAGAGGATTTCTGGATATTTTAAAAAATGGAAAAAATTGAGAGGGGGGAATATGCAACAAGATCTGGGTGTTCTCGTGCACCAGTCACTGAAATTAAGTGTACTGATGCAGCAGGCAGTAAAGAAAGCAAACAGAATGTTGGCATTTGCAGTAAGAGGAATTGAGTACAGAAACAAGGATGTCTTACTGCAATTATACAGGACCTTGGTGAGACAACACCTTGACTTTTTGTGGTCTCCTTATCTGAGGAATGATGCTTTTACTATAGCGGAAGTTCAACGAACATTCACCAAATTGATTGCTAGGGTGGCAGGACTGACATACGAGAGAGTTTGAGTCAGTTAGAATTGTATTCACTGGAGCTTATGAATGATGGCCCCTTATAAAGCCGATAGCATTCTGACAGGACTAGACATGTTAGATGCAGGAAGGATGTTTCAGTGGTAGGGGAGTCCAGAACTAGGGGTCATAGGTTTAAGGATAAGGGATAAGCCTTTAAGGACTGAGATGAGGAGAAATTTCTTCACCCAGAGAGAGTGATGAACCTGTGGAATTCACTACAATGGAATATGGCTAAGGCCAAAACATTAAGTGTTTTCAAGAAGGAGATGGATATAGCTCTTGTGGCTAAAGGGATCATTGGATATGGGGAGGTTAGGAGTAGGGTATTGAGCTTGATGATCAGCCATGATCATATTGAATGGTGGAGCAGAATTGAAGTGTTGGGTGGCCTACTCCTGCTCCTACCTTCTATGTTTCTATGCTAAGGGAAACAGGGGGTGAAGTTGGTGGATGGCTTGTCACAATCTTTCAAATGTCCCTAGACACAACAGAGGTACAAGAGGGTTACAAAGTGGAAAACATTACATCCTTGTCATTAAAAAAGTTGCCAGGACATAACTAATAATTACAAGTCAGTCAATTTAATATCAGTGATAAGTAAGGTTTTAGAAACAATGAAGGAAAGAATTAATAGGTCCTTGGAAAATTTTGAATTAAATTAATGGGAGTGAGCATGAATTTATAGAAGGCTGATTGCTTTTGCTAATCCAAATTAATTTTTGATGAAGTGACTGAGTAGGTTGATGAGAGGAAGGCAGTGAATGTTGCTTATATGAATCTTAAGAAAACATTTGACAGAAAACACATGAAAGGCTGGTTTAAAAAAATTGTGACTCATGCAGTTACTTCCTCACAATTAGAATATTACTTCCAATACTGGTCACCACAGCTTTGGAGGGATGTGAGAGCCAACATATGCAGAGAACACTTATCAGAATGCGTTCGGATATGGGAGTTTTGGTACAAAGTTGGGTTGGAGAATCTAAGCTGTCTCTGCTTAGAATAAAGGAGATTGAGGGGAGATTTGATAGAAGTGTTCAAGGTAGTAACAGGTTTATAAAAAGCTGTTCTTATTAATGTTATGACGACTTGGTGACACAGATTTATGATTTGGGGCAGATTGTTTAGGAGGATTTAAGAACCAATTTGTCGACACAACACATGGTAATGAGCTGGAGATGACTGTGCATGAGGAGGATGGGAGCAAAGACAATGAATTCAAAAGTACATAGAATAGACACTTCAGAAAAATAAGCTTACAGTGCTATAGTGATGAAGTGGAATGGAAAAGTCTAGATTTCTCACCAAAGCATCAGCATGGACTCAATGGCTGAATAGCCGCTATCTGTACCATTAGACATAGACTGGACTTTCGAAGCCTGATGCTGCACTGGAGGTGTGAGGACAGCAAACCGCAGTGGGAATGGGACAAGTCTGCTTCCTGGCATCTTCATGTCTATGTGTTATTTTCAGAAAGGCTGAATCCGAAGCACAATACTAACTGCATAATGAGGTTAAAACCCCTCTATTGTTCAATCTGTGTTTGTGCATGCAGTGTTCCAAACTGTTGAACTGTATTCCTTTATTTTTCGAGTTTATATTAAGGAGTTTAATGTTAAATATTATTTTATTTCTTTACCTTGCTACCTATTCTATGAAGGAAATGCTTAATATTTTAACTTTGTCTCTTTTACTACTTTGTATCTAAGTTTTTTTGTATCTAGGTACCTTTGTACCTAAAGTGGGGCCATGTGTGGCGACGTTATACACTTTTCGCTGTACTCCTGTACTTGAGTACACATGACAATAAATCTAAATTTAAATCCCATCAAAGCAGTGAAAGGAGACAGTCTCCCAGCAGCAGACTGGAGAGTCAAAGCTTCAAATCACAATTTAAGAACCTCTCCCCACACCTCACAGCTTGGCTGGATGAATGCCAATTATTGGGGAAAAACAGTTTGATGGTGGTGTCTATTTTCAATTGCAACAAATTCAAGTACTGAGAGAGGACCTCCATCTTGAGGTACCCTCTCTTTTGCATACTTGCATTAGCAGTCTGCAGATTTCTCAGTATTGAAGATCCTCCTGTAGACCATCATTTACCATTTCATTCAAAGATCACATTATGTATATCACACCGATACCACATAGGAATTATCCCCATGTTATACCCCAATCAGCCATAAATGTACAATATGGAATGTTCCATCTAAGGGATTTGTTTCATAAAATCTTTAAGATTGATGCTGATGGTGAATACAATAGGTTAAGTATTTCAGATTTTGTACATTGTTCAATTAATATATATTTGAGTATCAAATACAAACAATGCAATATTGATTATCAATGTTTACAGCATCTTCATACTGAATGGAAACAGGCTGTTTCTAGATTTGGCATGTTATAGCAAATCTTTTGAATCTTTAAATAGACCCTGAGCTCATCGTGAAGAGTGAATCATGCTGTTGCAAGTTTTGTTGTCCCTGAGTTTATTTTGGAATTGTGAGAATTAAAACTATTCTATTAATATAACTAGGAAATATATACGCCTGAGAAAAGCAATTGCGTGTATCTTAAATAAAGGATAAAATTAAAAAGCAAAGAAGTCTTTTTTTTTTATTTAGCCATTCACTCATTTGTTGGTGTTTATTATTGTCCCTCCAAAAAGTCAAAAAAAGTTCAAAACTAAGGGTCATATTTTTGAAGCGAGAGGAGAAAGATTTAAAAGGGAGCTGAGGAGCAACATTTTTAGACAGAGCATGGCTCATATGTGGAATGACTACCAGAATAAGTGGAGGTAGAGTTACAACATTCAAAAGACATTTGGATAGGTACATGAAGAGGAAAGGTTGAGAAGGATATGGACCAAACAGAGGCAATTGGGACTAATTTAGTTTAGGAAACCTGGTCGACATGGATATCTTGGATTGAAGGGTCTGTTTCTGTTCTCTATGGCTCTATGACTCTCTAATAAACAATTATTTTAGCCTACTTTTTCAGATTGGACACAACATCAAAGGTTATGTGGAATGTGAATTCAGCTATCCAACATAATAAGCTCTGACCTAATGAGAGCATTCAATGTGGCGGTCATGATAATGTTTTCATTTTGTTGTATAAGGCAATGGTTCTGAAAGGATTAATGTTGGAGATACATTAAGCTCTGCCCATTCTAATGATGTCACACAGGCTTGGGTAGGGAAGTTGGGAGAATAGATCTGGGACTCCAAGGGACAGAAATGTTATCTATGTTTCCCAATAATCTGAATAACAAAGAATAACAACACAACAATAGTTAATGTAACTTGTGCTAATTGTAATCATGGACCTAGGAGAAGAAGGCTAGAAGGTAATTGAGATTAAAATGTTGTGATCCCAGCAGTTGGTGATACTGGATAAGTTAGGACACTTACAACAGGGAACTTGGCTTGATAGCCAATAAGTTTTATTCTTTGCAATTTTCTAATGGTGGTGGTCAGTTAAAAAGTCTGCTTACTCAATTTTAACAGAACATAAAATTTATTGCACAAAAAGGAAAAAAATAGACTATGCTACACGGTACAAGGATTATTGAAAATGTCTTACAACTAAATACAGAAAAAAACCTTTCACCCTCAAATACAATCCTGCAGATGGTCAAATCTAAGTGGAGTTTATTCTGTTTTTAAAAAATAAACCACCATTAAGTCATCTATGATTAAGTACTTTAGATATTTTCTAATCAACCTGTTCAGCAATGTTACAACACAACAATGGCGAAGATAGGAAAAATGCAGGCGTTCTGGCTCAGAGATAGGTACACTAAACTGTACACAACAGCCTGTGTTTCCACTTTAAAGTTCATTGTTCTGTGAGTACAGCTAGTTCCTTTTTCAAACATCTGCATTCATTCGATGCAATCTCATTAACTAATGCGTCTGCCAGAGAATTTTGAATAAGCTGCTAACACAGCTCACTTATTTCTCCACATGGGTTTCTTTAACTCTTCTTTGACAGCCACTGAAGATGCTTCTTGTCCTGTCTCATCAACTTTACTCGCTGAACGGTGGTGCTGATGTTACAGAGCTATTTTCTCTCCAAGTGACCTACCTTTCCTTTGAAAGACCCCTGCACAATCCCTGATCTTCTGGAGGGCCCTGTCCTTCTCCAACAATGTATTTCTCTCTTCTGTCTTTCTGTGCCACAGGACACCTTAACTTAATTCTCCAATAATCCTGCACCATTGGACTATTCACTTCGAGAGTTTAAAATCAATTTTGCAGGCAACCTGTTACCACTCACAGAACTCAACAATGAAACTGAAATTCCATCTCCCCTCCTCAACGCACACAGTATCGAAATGTAACTTAAAGCTGTGCTTGGTTCTGCCTACTTGAGCATTCACATGCCAAGTAATACTAAAAATATGAAAACAAAAATCAAAAGTTCTGCGTATGCTCGAAATCAGAAACAAAAACAGGAATTGCTGGATAAACTCAGCAGGTATGGCAGCAATTATGGAGTGAAAACAGAGTTAATGTTCTTCACAACTGATTGTAGCAAGGAAAGTGTTGGGTTTTATGCAGAAGATAAGGACGAGGGGTGGGATTAAGGAGTTAATGATGGGTGGAGATAGAGATCAAAGAGAGAGAAAAACAATTGGACAGGCAAAGGAGCAGATAACGGTCACTCTATGAGAGTGAAAAGCTGCTGTTGGGGACTATTATTGGCTAACAATGGGTTATGTGCAATAGCAAACCATGGCAGCACCACACTCTTGACTCTAATCTCCTCCAGCATCACACTCTTGACTCTAATCTCCAGCAACTGTAGTCCTCACTTTTGCCATATGATAACAAAGCCTGATGTGTGAGGGTTGGGGTAAGGACATGGGAGAAGGTGCTTCAAGTCCTAAAACTGTTGAACTCAATATTGAGTCCAGAAGACAGTAGAGTTCCCAAGCAGAAAATGAGGTGTTGTTCTTCCAGCTTGCACTGAGCCTCATTGGACCACTGCAGCAAGCCTGAGATGGAAATGTTGGCCAGGGTACAGGGTCGTGTGTTACAGTGGTGGGCACTGGAAGATCAAGGTCTTTTTTAGCAGACAGAATGTAGGTTTTCTGTGAAGCAGTCACACCGTCTGTGCTTTGTTTCCCAAGTGTAGAGGAGACTACAATGTGAGCAGCGAATGTAGTAGACTAGATTGACTGAAATACAGGCAAAACACTGCTTCACCTGGAAGGTGTGTTTGGGCCTTTGGATACTGAGGAGGACGTAGTTACACCTTATACGGTTGCAGGGGAAGGTGCCATAGGAGTGGGTGGTATTGTGAGTGAAGGAAGAGTTGTTCAGGATACCTAGAGGGAACGCTTCTTGCTGACAAGGGAGGGGTGGCGAAGGGGATATATATCTGATTGTGGCATCTTGCTGGAAATGGTGGAAATGGCAGCAAATGATCCTCTGGATTTGCATTTTGGGGAATGTTAGATGAGGACCAGGGGGCATCAAGATTAGAGTGGTGCTGGAAAAGCAGGACAGGAAGCATCCGAGGAGCAGGAAAATTGATGTTTCGGGCAGGAGCACTTCATCAAGGGAGACCCTATCACTGTTGCGGGAGGGAAGTGAGGGGGTGAGAGCCAAAGTGTGAGAGATACGTCAGACCCAGCTGAGGCTGCTGTAACTACCGTGCTGGAAAATACTCAGTTGAGGTAGAAGGTGGACATTTCAGAGGACCCAATGTCAAAATTGGCATCATCTAAACAGATGGGACGGAGACAGAGGAACTGGGAGAATAGAATCGAGTCTTGACAGGGAGCTGGATATGAAGATGTATTATCAAGGTAACTATGGGAGTTGGTTGTTTTGTAGTGGTTCTTGGTGGCCAGCCTGTCCCCAGAAATAGACATGTCAAGGAAGGAAATGAGTCTGAGACTGATACAGTTGGGAAAAGGAGTGGGTCAAGTAGTCAGGGCAGGCAGGAACAAAGCAGAGAGCAAGGTGGAACTGATAAGTTAAACTGCATTTATTTCAATGCAAAAGGCCTAACAGGTAAGGCAGATGAACTCAGGGCTTGGTTGGGAACAAGAGATATCATAGTAACTATAAACTCAGGGCTTGGGATGGACAGGACTGGCAGCTTAATGTTCCAGGGTATAGATGCTATAGGTTTGATAGAAAGGGGCGGGTGGGGCAAGAAAGGACGGGGAGTGGTATTTTGGATAAGGGATAACATTACAACTGGATTAGGGAGAATTTTCTTGGGAATCCATCCAGGGAAGCTATTTGCATGGAACTGAGAAATAAGAAAGGGGTGATCACCTTATTGGGATTGTACTATAGACACCAACCCCACTCTACCCCACCACCCCAGCCCCATTAGTCAGCAGGAACCTGAGAAACAATTTTGTAAGGATATCTCAGTTATCAGTAAGAATAATAGGGTGGTAGTGATAGGGGATTTTAACTTTCCAAACATAGACTGAGACTGCCTTAGTGCTAAGGGTTTAGATGGAGAGGAATTTATTAAATGTGTACAAGAAAAGTTTCTGATTGAGTCTGTGGATGTACCTACTAGAGAAGGTGCAAAACATGACCTACTTTTGGGAAATAAGGCAGTGCAGGTGACAGAGGTGTCAGTGGGGGAGCACTTTGGGGCCAGTGGCCATAATTATATTAGTTTTAAAATAGTGATGGAAAAGGATAGACCAGATCTAAAAGTTAAAGTTCTAAGTTGGAGGAAAGCCAATTTTGATGGTATTTTGCAAGAAGTTTCAAAAGTTGATTGGTGGTGGATGTTATCAGGTAAAGGGATGGCAGGAAAATGGGAAGCCTTCAGAAATAAGATAACAAGAGTCCGGAGACAGTAGGACAAGGCTGGTAGGTGTGGGAAATGTTGGATGACTGGAGAAATTGAAGGTTTTGTTTCAAAATAAAAAGGAATCGTGTGTTAGGTATAGACAGTAGAGATCAAGGGAATATCTAGAAGAGTATAAAGGCAGTAGGAGTATATTTAAGAGGGAAATCAAGTGGGCAAAAAGGGGATATGAGGTAGCTTTGGCAAATAGAGTTAAGGAGAATCCAAAGGGATTCTACAAATATCTTAAGGACAAAAGGGTAGCTAGGGAGAGAATAGGACCCCTCAAAGATGAACAAGGCCACCTATGTGTGAAACTATAGGAGATGGGTGAAATGCTAAATGTGCATTTTGCATCAATGTTTACTGTGGAGCAGGATATTGAGGCTAGAGAATGTGGGGAAATAAATAGCGATGCCTTGAAAAATGTCCATATTACAGACGAGGAAGTGCTGGATGTCTTAAAATACATAAAGGTGAATAAGTTCCTAGGACCTGATCAGGTACACCCTAAAACTCTGTGGGAAACTAGGGAAGTGATTGCTGGGCCTCTTATTGAGATATTTGTATCATCGATTGTCACAGGTGAGGTGCCGGAAGACTGAATGATAAGGACAAGCCAAGGAACTATAGATCGGTGAACCTGACATTGGTGGTGAGCAAGTTGTTGGAGGAAATCCTGAGGGACAAGATGTACATGTATTTGGAAAGGCAAGGACTGATTAGGGATAGTCAACTTGGCTTTGTGCATGGGAAATCATGTCTCACAAGCGTGATTGAGCTTATGAAGAAGTAGCAAAAGAGGTTTGATGAGGGCAGAGCGGTGGATGTGATCTATATGGTCATCAGTGAGGTATTCGACAAGGTTCCTCATGGTAGATTGATTAATAGGGTTAGATCACATGGAATACAGAGACAACTAGCCATTTGGATACAGAACTGGCTCAAAGATAGAAGTTAAAAATCGCACAACACCAGATTACAGTCCAACAGGTTTATTTGGAAGTACTAATTTTCTGAGTGCTGCTCCTTCATCAGGTAGCTGTTGAACAGGATCTTAAGACACAGAATTTATTGCAAAAGATTATAGTGTCACGCAACTAAAACGATATATTGAACAAGGAATTTATCAGACGAATGAGACTCTGGGAATTCTTCCAGGATGTCAGCAGCGATCCCAATGAGACAACCAACAAACCAGAACACTCATACCAGCACCACACATTGAAGGTAGAAGGCAGAGGTGATGTTAGAGGGTTATTTTTCAGACTGGAGGCCTATGACCAGTAGAGTGCCATAAGAATCAGCGCTGGGTCGCCTGCTTTTTGTCACTTATATAAATGATTTGGATGTGAACACAGGTGGTATAGTTAGTAAGTTTGAAGATGACACCAAAATTGGAGGTGTAGTTAACAGCGAAGAAGGTTACCTCAGATTACAACAGGATCTTGATCAGATGGGCCAATGGGCTAAGGAGTGGCAGATGGAGTTTAATTTAGAAAAATGTGAGGTGTTGCATTTTGGAAAGGCAAATCAGGATAGGACTTATAATACTTAATGGTAAGGGCTTGGGAGGTGTTGCTAAACAAAGAGAGATTGGAGTGCAGGTTCATAGTTTCACAGGTTCACAGGTAGACAGGATAGTGAAGAAGACATTTGGTATGCTTGCCTTTATTGGTTAGTGCATTGAGTACAGGAGTTGGGAGGTGATGTTGTGGCTGAATAGGACATTGGATAGGCCACTTTTGGAATATTGCATGCAATTCTGGTCTCCCTGCTAGATGAAGGATGTTGTGAAACTTGAAAGGGTTCAAAAAATATTTACAAGAATGTTGCCAGGATTGGAGTGTTTGAGGTACAGGGAGAGGCTGAATAGGTTGGGGCTGTTTTTCCAGGAGATTCAGAGGCTGAGGGGTGATCTTATAGAGTTTTGTAAAATCGTGAGGGACATTAATAGTGTGAAGAGCCAATATCTTTCCCCCAGGGTGGGTGGGATATCCAAAACTAGTGGGCCGAGGTTAAAAGTGAGAGGGCATATATTTCGAAGGGACTTAAGAGGCACCTTTTTCATGCCAAGGGTGGTGTGTGTATGGAATGAGCTGCCAGAGGAAGTGGTGGAGACTGGTACAATTACAACATTTAAAAGGTATTTGGATGGGTATATGAATAGGAAGGGTTTAGAGGGATGTGGGTCAATACTGGCAAATGAAACAAGATTTATGGAGGATATCTAGTCGGTATGGATGAGTTAGACCAAAGGTTCTGTTTCCATGCTCTATACAACTCCATGACTCTACGACTATTCTTCACTCTTTCTGGTCATTACCATCATTGACTCTATTACCCCTGCCCTATCTGTTGCATAAAAAACATTTTTTTCTCTACCATTAGCTCTGAGGAAGGGTTACTGGACCTGAAATGTTAACTTTGATTTCTCTCCACAGATGGATCCTTAATTTACCATGTACCTTCTTTGCACCTCTTTATAGCAAACAAAAGAGAAAGGTATCTTTTAGAGGCGTTTTCATTTTTGTATTATCATTTGCTCTATTCTTCTATCAATACACATTTCATTTGGGTGGTAACGATATTCACATTAAATGCACAAGGACTTTCCATAATAATAATAATATTCTCCATACGTTAATTTTAATCATGATATTCATTTTCAACCTTATTTGTCCTTGATAAAGCATTGCTTAATATTGTCTTTTCTTTTGATGTGAATACTTTTCAAATTGTACAGTTGTGGCATCAATTTCCAGCATAAAAGATAGTCTCCAAATTCTTGGCATGAAATCTTTAAAGAGAAGTGAAATTATTATGATTCGCATAAAAAACAGTCCCAACAGAGTTGTTAGATATGCAGACTTAAAAGTATTGTACTGCGAATGCCAAATTCTCCATACTTGAATATTTCTGGTGACCTGAATTTACCTTGCAAGAAGAATAACTGATTGACTGTTTGATCCCCATCTCAGTCCCACAATGCACTAGTGCAGACATTGCTGACATCAACAGGCAGTTTAAAGAGGTTAGCATAAGTTAGTGCTGCTGAAGCCAGCACAGTAGTTAGTGCAGCTTTCAAGTTGTGAAAGACACTCTGGCATTCTTTAATGCATTAAAATTTCTTGGCTTTCTTTAAAATATTTGTCGAAGGACCCACAACAGTGCAGAAATCCAAACGAGCTTCTGCTAAAATTCTCTTATGCTGATCTACTACAAACAAAAAGGCACAAGAAATTCCAAGATAGCTCGTATTTTTGCAAGGTACTACTTGGCCTTATTTCATATTATAGTCCAAATAAGTGACTTCTGCTTGGCCATGGTTGTGACCAAACTCGCTCTTGTAACTTGTGTAGAAATGTGCCCCCCAGATTTGTCAAGTAAGTCATCTATACATACAGGAAAACAGTTGCATAATTCTTTTAAATCCTTGCTGGTTAATCTTTGAAAAGCGACTGGTGCAATTTTCATTTCAAATGCCATCTTTGCACATTGAGAAATCCAGCTGGTACTGTAAAAGCTGATTTTTCTTTGGCTGTTCCAGACTTGCAAATATTCTTTCAACAAGGTTTTTTGGTACAAAGTGTGTTGTTTAATCCTCTCAATACAGTCCTCCATTCCTGGAATTGGATATGAAGCAACCTTTATTTCGGTGTTAACTTTGTGATAATTAATATACAATCATTGTGATCCATCTGCTTTTGGCACCATCACAAAAGGTGAGCTCACGCAAGTATGAATGAATTCATTATTGTCATTGCCTATCTTGAACTTGATCTCTTCTCTTACTTGAACTAACGTCTCTAGTTTGTAAGGTAAGGACACTGTTTAATGGGCAACATACATGTACATGTACATCATGTACAATCAAAGACATGCCCCCTGACCTCTTCACACAAATCGATGGATAAGTCTGCCATAACTTTTGTGAGTTACTTTGTTAGTTTTTTGGGAGCTGGCATAAGATTCCATTTAACTTTCCAAGCACTTTGTTTTGTCCAATCTGAACGCTGGAGGGTCAAATTTTAAATTTTCAATTTCTGATTCGTTCTCGAATTCTTCTAATATTTTTACTTTCCTCCTTACTTCTTTCACTGCCATAAATACACCAGTCTCCCAACTGTTTTTCATGTCATAGTATTACTTTAATGTATTGACACTTACTGATGTTCCTCCTGGCTAGAGTACTCACTACATATTTCACATCACTGAGTTATTTCTGACCTGATAAGGCCCAGTAAACCTTTGCGTTTTGTCATTCGTCAAAGAGAGGTAACAATACTACCATCAAAGTAACAAAATACTGAGCTGTGGCCTTTATATCTGCTGTAATTTTCATTGTTTATTGAGCACTCTACCAATCCCTTTTGGTCAACTCACAGGTTTTGATTAGGTTTGTGTTTTTGATATATAGATCAAAGATGCAGTCTCTGAGCTTTGTTTTTGTTTATTAATTTAATGGGTCCTCTCACCTCATGTCTACGTATCAATTCAAAACAACGGAATCCTGTGGAGTCATTAGAAGCATCCCTTTTAACAAATAATAACAAGGTATCATTGTTATTGTATAATTCAAACACCACTAACAACAAGCATGAATCATGGTCCTTAACTTTTGATGACATCTATTTACTAGGTGGCACGGTGGTACAGTGGTTAGCACTGCTGCCTCACAGCGCCAGAGACCTGGGTTCAATTCCTGCCTCAGGCGACTGACTGTGTGGAGTTTGCACATTCTCCCAGTGTCTGTGCGGGTTTCCTCCGGGTGCTCCGGTTTCCCCCCACAGTCCAAAGATGTGCAGGTCAGGTGAATTGACCATGCTAAATTGCCCGTAGTGTTAGGTTAGGGGTATGGGTGGGTTGCGCTTCGGCGGGGCGGTGCGGACTTGTTGGGCCGAAGGGCCTGTTTCCACACTGTAAGTAATCTAATCTTACTACTGCTTGAGAATATGGATAATAAGCTAAAAATATAAATTGGCTTATTTCCAAACTGACCATTATTTCTTTGAATTTTTGTGACAAAACATTCTTTAGGTAAGCCATATCTTGTAAACAAAAATTGAACTAAATTTGCCACTACCATTTTTAGTGTAGTTCTCCTCAAAGGCATTGCCTCAGGAAATCTTCTTGCAATACGCATAAGTGCCAAGCTGTCAGCTGTTTCCAATGCATGAAAAAACAGTGCAAACCACAGTGACCAACAGCCTCCAAGTAAGCAAGCACTAAGAAATGAAGCTAAGAGCCATAAATTACAACCTTTGGCAGATGCTTCAATCAACTGACCATAGAACCACGATAGTGCAAGAAGAGGCCATTGGGCCCATCAAGTCCTCACTAATCCTCCTAAGAGCATCCCACCCAGACACCCACCTCCATAACTCTCCATTTATCATGTTTAAACCATCTAGACTGTGCATCCCAGGACATTATGGGGCAATTTAGCATGGCCAGTCCATCTAACCTGCATATCTTTGGACTGTGGGAGAAAGCTGGAGCACCCACAGAAACCCATGCAGAGAATGTGCAAATTCCACACAGACAGTTACTCAAGGTTGGAATTGAACCCAGGATCCTGATGCTACGAGGCAGCAGTGTTATCCATTGAGCCACTGTACCATGTCTAAAAGTCAAATGGGACCAGCTGTTAGTGGGGGCTATGAAGGACTATGAACAGTAGTGGGTAGGACAACAGTCTCAGAAGGGGTTTGTCTGATTCCACTTCAGGGGGTCGGCCGTGGTCATGGTCAGGAGCAACTAGTCTGTTGATAGGTAACTATCCAGGGGAGGGTGGAGACAGCATTCCAGTAAAGGGAGGGTGAAATCTTTCTTGCAACAACTCAAGGAAGACACTGAGCATCTTGACAGTGGATGGAAGAGCCATTGGTGAAAATGCAGGAGCAGGGATAGGTGCTAAAGGTGCTCCCACTGAGTGAGCACGTAGGATTAGGTGATTGGGAGAATGAGTTGGGTGAGAGCTATTGAGTGGACATGATGTAGAACCTGTGATGAGCCAATCTAGCTGCCGTTCACTTGTGTTTTTATATATAAAATTAAAATTTATGCTTTCTGGCTGCATTCTTTAATCTTATAGAGTCATACAGTTACACAGCAGGGAAACAGACCCTTTGGTCCAAGCAGG
Organism: Chiloscyllium punctatum; assembly: GCF_047496795.1. Lineage (NCBI taxonomy): Eukaryota > Metazoa > Chordata > Chondrichthyes > Orectolobiformes > Hemiscylliidae > Chiloscyllium > Chiloscyllium punctatum. Next base: position 61,817,486 of record NC_092743.1, read on the forward strand.
CCATGCTGACCATAAACTCAAACTAAACTAGTCCCACCTGCCTGCGCTTGGCCCATATCCCTCCAAACATTTCTTATTCAAATGTCTTTTAAGCATTGTAACTGTACCCACCTCCTCTTTAAATTCATTCCACACATGAACCACTCTTTGTGCAAAACAATTGCCCTCATGTATCTTTTTAAATATTTCTCCTCTCACCTTAAAAATATGTCTTGAAGTCCCCCTAATCTTGTAAAACTGTCAATAGCCTGATCTGATTCCTGCCTTAACCCTTGAAATTCATATCAGTAGATCCAATGGCTTGATTTTAGCAAGGGATGTGTGCAACATTTCTCACGTCTTGGCTTTTCCAAGAATTTTCACTCAGTTTCCAGCAATTAAACAAATTTGTCCTTTTTTCTCTTGCCCACAGAAAAATGCAGCTGACCTTTACTTCTTCACTTGTGCCTTTTCAATAACCACTGCATGTCAGTTTACCCTTTGGTGTTAACAATCTTTGATGTCTCCGCATCATCAGCATCCTAATTGAAATGGGCTGGAGCCTGTGTGTTTATTGCTCCAGTGGTGGTCGTTTTGTTTCATACAAATCACTCAGTCTTTCTCTCGTGGGCTTTGGTTTAGATTGCAACGTAATTCTGCATTAAATTTGTTCCAAATGTTTGGATTTTTACACACAGGGAGCTCACTGTTCCCATGTTATGTCTCCTGGTTCCCATCAATTAGAAATGTTCACACTTCAGACACACAATGCTGAACCTGGTTGAGTGTATTTCTTGCAACCCTCCATGTGATTGGTAGACTGAATAGCTCATGACTACAAAGCAGCAGTAAAAGTGGCATCCTGGGGTACATGTTTCCATAATGATTAGTTTCTAGCTATTTATGGATAATATAACAATATAACAAAACCCAGGCTAAAGTCTAAGCCAATGTCTCTTTCCAGGGTCTATTTCCACCTTGTTTCTCACACATAATACACATTGCTATTATTGAGCGGGTGAAGTCAACATCATCCTGTCACTGAAGCAAACCCTTCATTTGCTTTAACAAAAGAGCCATAAATATATTGGAGTTGGGTCAAACATATTTGTGTTGCAACATTAAATGAACCATTTGCAAGTACACACAACTTATACAGTATGTGCTGCATCTCATGCAGTCTCTGCTGTACTCCTTTGATTCTGACATTTTAATCACAGACTAAAACCTGTCAGGTTCTGTTTGATCAATTGTAGCAGTCGCCACTTTAAACAGCCTCCTCAAAACAATGGTCTCAGTCTATTTTATCGTTGCAGGTTCTGTTGGTTCACTGGTGAATAACAAGCTGTGAGTCAGCTGTGCTCATTCTAGTAACAACATGCACTTAATAATCAGAGAAAGCAACCAGCTCAGTGACCTGTCGAAGCTGTGAATGCACCAAGCTCAATCAGAGGGTGCCACAGCCAGTGAGCCATGTTAATAGTGAGTTTTGGAATGTGTGTGGGGAAGATGGGTGACTATGGCCACCTCGCTAACACTGGAGACTGCAACAGTTCAAGGAAATAGCTCACAACTACCTTCCCAAGGGCATAGAGATGAACTATAAATGGTAGTCTAGCACTGATGCCCTCATCCCACAAATGAATTGAAAAAAGCGAAACCCAGCATCTTAGGGTTTCCTGTGGGGACTAGAGGAACACTTTTACTCCTCCCAGTCCAAAAATGAATCTTAGAAAACTGAAATGATAGGACCTTTTTGGCCCACATTTGACCCTGTTATTTCTTCATGCTCAGTGCTCCTAGCATGATAGGCAAGTCAAACATGGCTCTCATTTTTATACTGAAACCAAGATTGAATTACATTGATAGTTCTCAATATTTGAACAGCAGTGAGGCTCTTGCTAATATGGGGTGAGGACATTGCTAACTGTCCAAACTGAACCTGTTCACTGACAGAGTACAATACTGAAACACACTTTCATGAATAACATATTTTTTCTGCTAGAGGTGTCTGAAAATTGCTCTTGAATGTTGAGATTCTTGGATATTGGAGAATCATGAAATGATGCTGAACCTAGGGTTGCAAGGAGTGAGCACTTGACTGAAATGGTAGCTTTGTCGACTACTTTAAAGTCGGTGCATAAGTTCATTTTTGCATAGTGAATTACTACGTTAGATATCCACAGTGGGTAAAAGTGAGGTCTGCAGATGCTGGAGATTAGAGTCAAGATTAGAGTGGTGCTGGAAATGCACAGCAGGTCAGGCAGCATCCGAGGAGCAGCAAAATCAACGTTTCGGGGAGGAGCCCTTCATCAGGAATCATTCCTAATGAAGGGTTCTTGCCTGAAACATTAATTTTGACTCTAATCTTGACTAGATACTCACAGTGATGACTTGGTTTGATCAATGATCCCATCTTCTTCCGGTCATTTCAGCTCCTGTTACAACTTCAGTATGAATTGAAAATGGGAACCACTTCATGTTTTATAAACTAATGGAATTAATGTGTCGCTGTGAGGAGCATAAATGCTCACTCACATAAATAAATTAAAATCTTCAATAGGATCTTCCAACAATAACTGCAGTTTATTTTTTCCTGAGACAACAGTCAGAGGCTTAACTATTCAAGCATGATAAACACTTATAATAAATTGACTCACATAATCGAACACAACACAGTTGAAGGCAACATGTACAGTTGCTCAGTTTCCTGAATTCTGGATAAACAGAGTCCATATCCATTTAATCCACATAGCTACTCAAATTTTTCAATATTATAATGACTGACCTCCATATCAAATACAAACCCAACTCTGACTCCAGTTAAACCATATGTTCATAGCGCCAATCCCATGCTGCCTCTCTCCCAATGGCCCTGGACTGGGAGTGATTAAAAATCTTCCTCTCCTGCATTTGACTCTGTCTATAGACTTGATTTGTCTGCTACGATGGTAGTCTGAAAAGTTAAACAATCATAGAATCTTAGAATTTTACATTACAGAAGGAGGTCATAGCCCTCTAAATTAATTACTTTTAAATATATATCTAATTCTCTTCTGAAAACTCGTATGGAAACCAGCTCCACTACTCTCCCAAACACTACGTACCTATTCCTAACAACCCTCTAAGTAAAGATGTTTCCCCTCATCTCACTCCTAGGTCTCTTGCTGACAGTCTTTACATTATGACTCCTAGTTACTGACATTACAACCCCGTCAAAATTGTTCAGAATTTTAAACACCTCAGTATGGCCACCTCTTAATCTTCTCTGCTCCAAGGAGAATAAGCCCAATATTTCTTTACTTTCCTTGTATCTAAAATCTCTCATTTCTGGTAAAATTCAGTAAATTTTCTTTGCACTCTCTCCCCCGATTCATGTGAAGACTCTATTCCATTCTCCCAGTTCCTCTGTCTCCATTGCATCTGTTCCGATGATGACAGCTTCCACAAGGGAGTTTTGAGTTGTCCACCTTCTTCCTCAACAAAGTATTCCCAAGCGCTGTGTTTGACAGGTCTGACCCATTTCCCATGTTTCTACCCTCAATCCCTCTCTTCCCTCCCACAACAGCATTAAGGGGTCCCCTTCTACCATCCCACCACCCACCACATCCAGAGGATCATTAGCCACGATTTCTGCCACCTCCAGCAAGATGCTACCATCAGACACATATTCCGCTCCTCTCCCTTGTTAGCCTTCTGCAAGAACCATTCCTTCCAAGACACACTGGTCCACTCTACTGCATTCACTGCTCACAATGAGATCTCCTCTACATTGGGAAAAGGAAGCACAGACTGGGTGATAGCTTCACAGAACACCTACACTCTGTCTGCTAAAAAGACCCTGAGCTTCCAGATGCCTGCGACTTTAACATTAGTGAACCAGATGGGCTTTTCCTGGCAATTGTCTTTGGATTCATGGTCATCATCAGACTCCTAATTCCAGATATTTATTGAATTTAAATTCTACATTTGCCATTCCAGCATTCAAACTCAGGCCAGCATAACGTTACCTGGGCCTCCTAATTACCTGGGCCTCCTCTCCTGCTCCTCGGATGCTGCCTGGCCTGCTGTTTTTTCCAGCACCACATTTTTCAACTCTTAATTAATAGTCTCATGATAATAGCATGAGGACATTGCCTCCCCTCCTTTTGAAGGAAGGAGCAATATAGATATATAGTGGTTTCCTTTAATAATTCAGTAGATTTTGGAACAGTTCCTATTGACGGGAAAGTGATGTAAGTTTGCTTGCAGTAGGGTATCTTATCTAGTGTGGCAATGCTAATGTGATTTGAATCTTATGAATTGTGACTATACCTGAGACCTGTACATATTGCTTATCCTTCTATGGTTGGACTATTGGTAATTATCATGTAGACAATTTCGATAAACTAAGATGAGATTGTGTAATGCAGTGTGACTCTGCCAATACACAGAATTGATGATTCATTATATGCTGTGAAGCGGCCTATTACAGAATGTAACATGATGTGCCACTTGCTGGTTACATATCTTTCAGGATGCACCCTGGAAATATCTTGACATTAACTCCTGTGATAACTTTAACTTGTTGTGTGCTTTATTTTGCCTTTTCAGGACATATGATATGAATGGTTATAAAGATTTCTGATCACTTTGTACCATCAAAACAGTCTGTGAGAATAATGATGTGGAATTCCTGGTGAAGGGCTTATGTCTGAAATGTCGATTGTCCTGCTCCTCGGATGCTGCCTGACCTGCTGTGCTTTTCCAGCACCACACTCTCAACTCTGATCTCAAGCATCTGCAGTCCTCACCTTCTCCATGGAATGTTTGGTTATCTTCTGAAATTTGTCGTTTGTGCTGTTGACTGAACTTCATTGATTTGTTTCTGTTTGTTTAGCTTCTTAGCACTTCCCTCGCTGCCACTTTTGTGGTGGTGTACCACTTTGTTAGTCACCTGTGTTTCATTTAGCAGTCTGGCTCAGCTGTTATAACTCAATTTCCTGCACATGCCTGCCCAAAGTCCCTTTGTGCCACATCCTTTATAGATATTAAAAAAAGCTTGACAGTTTCTGGACAGTTGTGACAAACACATCAGACACCAGGTTTTGTTGATTTGTTTCATTTTGTTGACTGTGACAATTGTGTTGGCTGTACGTAACGCATGTAATTGTTGCTGGCCTGCTACTATGGCTTCATGTTTATATCTATCTCCAAGTAATGCATCCATAGTGTGACACCTCTACTTCTCCAGAAGATTCTACCTGAAGACTTTAATTAGTACCAACTTCGTTCCACAGGGTAAAATGATGGCTCAGTGGTTGGCACTACTGCTTCACAATACCAGGGACCTGGATTTGATAACAGCCTTGGGCAACTGTCTGTGTGGGGTTCAGGGATATGCAGGCTAGTTGGACCATGATAAATGCAGGGTTACAGGGATAAGGTGGGTCTGGATGGGATGCTCTTTGGAGGGTTAGTGTAGATTTCATGGGCCAACTGGCTTGGTTCCACATTGTAGGGATTCTATAACTAATTCATTTGAGTGTCTCTGATAGCCCTTTTTTTGGAAAATTAACACTGAGGTTTGTTTGTGCAACATCTCCTGACAAAGTCATCAACAGGGTTGCTCTTTATACGACATGATTTTGACTCTGTTAAGCCTGAAATTAATTCTTATCTTGAGCTGGTCTTTGAGAACTTTCTAGATCTTTTCCAGACCTTTCCGATCACCTGCGGAAAAGCTAGTTATTTCCATGGGACCACCTCCTGTTTGATCTTTAAAATAGAACTGCACACTTTGTTTGAACAGAACTAGTTCAGGAAGTGTGTCACTGGATGCTCATTCCATAGTGAGTTTTCTGCTATCGATGATTCAAACTTAAAAACAATGGACTACACCTTTAAGCCATTTGTCCCTGGCTTTGTGTCAAACTTCCTTCTTCCTTACAAACAGAAGACTCTGTAGCTGCTATTCTGTGAGAAGCTGTTACTTTTGAATCACTTTAACCAACAGAGCACATTAGATTTCCAGCTCTGTAACTCAGCTCAATAAGCATTGCAGATTTTTTAAAATTTATTTTATCTTGAACAAGCTTACCTTATAATCAAAATATGTTAGCTGTGTCTTCTGAAAAGTCAAAATCCTAGATATAGATTTGCACAGCTTCGGAACGAATGCTGATGATGATCTGAATTCTCCTATGCTCTATTGGTCTCCAATTATGATGTGGAAGTGCAAGTGTTGGAACACCATCACACGTGGGGACACCGCCTACCACATACACAGCAGATACTCATGTCACTCAGCTAATGTTGTCTATCTCATACACTACAGGCAAGGATGCCCCGAGGCATGGTATATTGGTGAGACCATACAGATGCTATGACAACAGATGAATGGATACTGCCCAACAATCCCCAGACAGGAATGTTCCTTCCTAGTTGGGGAACACTGCAGCGGTGAAGGCCATTCAGCCCCTGATTTTTGGGTAAGTGTCCTTCAAGGCAGCCTTTAAGATACACAACAACACAGAGCTGTTGAGCAGAAAATGATAGCCAACTTCTGTCCCCATGAAGACGGTCTCAACTGTGATCTTGGATTCATGCTGCACTATATGTAAACCCACCACACTGTTCTGTATCTGTAAAATCTTCCTTATTGTCCTGTTTTGACACCACCGACCTTGATAAATAGTTATGATCGCTCTACCTTAATTAGGTTTGTACAGTTTTGGATTAAAGTTACTTTGGTTAGACCCTCAGCATGCGACTCTTATACCTGGGTGCTTTTCTTCACTCCACCTAATAAAGAAGCAATGCTCCAAAAGCTTGTGCTTTCAAATAAATCTAATGGACTATAACCTGGTGTCGCAGGGCTTCTGGTCTTCAATTAGTTTTCTAAATATCTACCTCAAAGATATTGGAGATGTTTTATAGATGGGCATCGCTGCTAACCATGAAATGATACCTGCCTCCAGCAGACTATGTTACCTGATGTGGCAATGTTAATGTTATCTCTCGTGACATAATAAACTGGACATGGATATCATGGCATTGAAGAAGCCAGTAGATATTTAGTACAGCTAACAACTACATGTATAAAAAAAAAGACATACCTCACATGTATAGTTTTTGGAATTGTATTTAACTCGTAAGTTACGCAGAGCAGCATTCATCCAATGGCATAACATGGTATAAATTGGTATAAACGATACCAGATAAGATGGGCTCTGAGACCTTTGTACAATCAGAGCATGTGCCATCATGCCATCTCTTAAAGGTGTACAACACAAGGTAGATGCAAAGCTGGTTGGAAGGGTAAACAGTGGGGAGGTTGCAGAGATGCTTCATTTGACTTGGACAAGTTAGCGAGTGGGAGAAAGTGAGGACTGCAGATGCTGGAGATCAGAGCTGAAAATGTGTTGCTGGAAAAGCGCAGCAGGTCAGGCAGCATCAAAGGAGCAGGAGAATTGACGTTTCGGGCATAAGCCCTTCTTCAGGAATGAGGAGGTTATGCCAAGCAGGCTAAGATAAAAGGTAGGGAGGAGGGACTTGGGGGAGGGGTGTTGAAACGTGATAAGTGGAAGGAGGTTATAGTGAGGGTGATAGGCCGGAGAGGGGGTGGGGGCAGAGAGGTCAGGAAGAAGATTGCAGGTCAAGAAGGCAGTACTGAGTCTGAAGGTTGGGACTGAGAAAAGGTGGGGGGAGGGGAAATGAGGAAGCTGGAGAAATCTGCATTCATCCATTGTGGTTGGAGGGTTCCTAGGCGGAAGATGAGGCGCTCTTCCTCCAGGCATCGTGTTGTTATGGTCTGGTGATGGAGGAGTCCAAGGACCTGTATGTCCTTGGCGGAGTGGGAGGGGGAGTAAAGTGTTCAGCCATGGGGCGGTTGGGTTGGTTGGTCCAGGTGTTCCAGAGGTGTTCTCTGAAACGTTCCGCAAATAGGCGGCCTGTGTCCCCAATATAGAGGAGGCCACAATGGGTGCAGCGGATGCAGTAAATGATGTATGTGGAGGTGCAGGTGAATTTCTGACGGATATTGAAGGATCCCTTGGGGCCTTGGAGGGAAGTGAGGAGGGAGGTGTGGGCGCAAGTTTGCATTTCTTGCAGTTGCAGGGGAAGGTGTCGGGAGTGGAGGTTGGGTTAGTGGGGGGTGTGGACCTGACGAGGGAGTCGCGAAGGGAGTGGTCTTTTCGGTTTGCTGATAGGGGAGGGGAGGGAAATATATCCTTGGTGGTGGGGTCTGCTTGGAGGTGGCGAAGTGAGTGGGCAAATTTGTGACAGATGAAGTGTAATGTAGCTAAATGCGAGATTGTCCACATTGGTAGCAAAAACAGAAAGGCAAATTATTATCTGGAGAGTTTGGGAATGGCAAGATGCAATAAGACCTGGTCTCTCCTGCACACTAAGTGCTGAAATTAAGCATATAGATACAGTAAGTATAGAAGAAGGCAAATGATATGTTGGTCTTTGAAGGAAGAGGATTTGAGAACCACAACAAGGATGTCTTTTTGCAATTATACAGGGCCTTGGTGAGACCACACCTGGAGCATTGTGTATAGGTTTGGTCTCCTTACCTAAGCAAGGATGTGCTGGCTGTGGAAACACCATTAGGTGTGTAATAATGTGTACTAGGGTAGATCATGCTGTCAACATAATCAGTAAAAGCAAACATGGCAATGGATGGGGTGTAAGCTAATAGGCACAATGTACGGGAAAGGCTGGGCATGTTTCTCATGGGTAATCATCATTCCAAATGGCTTATATCCCAGGTTCTAAGGGAAGTGATAGTGGATAAAACTGGAAGGAAAATAAACTCCCGATTCTCCATATATATGAGATAGTAATAGGATTCAAGAGCGGCAAATATAGATTAGCATAGAAACATAGAAGATAGGAGCAGGAGTAGGCCATTCGACCCCTCAAGTATGTTCCACTGTTCAATATTGATCATGGCTCATTATCAAGCTGAATACCCTAATCCTGTCTCCCCACCTCCCCCCTCCTTCATATCCCTTGATCTCTTAGCCAAAAGAGCTATATCTGCATCCTTCTTGAAAGCACACAGTGTTTTGTATTCAGTCACTTGCTGTGGTAGTTAATTCTACAGACTGACTGCTGTCTGAGTGAATAAATATCTTCTCATTTCAGCCTTAAAGGTTTATCCATTATCTCTGGACTGCCCCAAAATCAGGCATATCCATCCTGTATCCAGCATGTCTAGCTCTGTGAGGAATTTTATAGGTTTCTATGAGACCCCCCTTCATTCTTCTCAGTGCCAGTGAATACAATCCTAACTGACACAGCCTCCCCTCATATGTCAGACATACCATCCCAGGGATCAATTTTGTAAAGCTTTGCTGCACTCCCTCTAGGGCAAGAACATCCTTCCTCAGATAAGGAGACAAAAACTGCATACAATATTCCAGTTGTGACCTCACCAATGCCCTGTATAATTGCAGCAGGACAGTACTCATACTTGAATCTTCTCGCTATGATGGCCAACATTCAGTTTGCCTTCTGTACTGCCTGCTGTACATACACACTTACTTTCAGTGCCAGGGTTGGAGGGTTTGAACTACAGCAAGAGGCTGAATAGGTTGGAGCTGTTTTCCCTGGAACATTGGAGGCTGAGGGGCATCCTTATAGAAGTTTATAAAATCATGAGGGGCAAAGATGAGTAAATAGACCAGGTCTTTTTCCTGGAGTGCGGAGTCCAAAACTAGGCTTAGGGTGAGAAGGGAAAGATTTAAAAGGGATCTAAGGGGCAACTTTTTCATGCAGAGGATGGTGCGTGTATGGAGTGAGCTGCCAGACAAAGTGGTGGAGGCTGGTACAATTACAACATTTGAAAGGCATCTGAATGGGTATATGAAAGGAAGGGCTAAGAGGGATATGGGCCAAGTGCTGGCAAATGGGACTGGATTAGGTTGGGATATCTGTTCAACGTGGACAAGTTGGACCGAAGGGTCTGTTTCTGTGCTGTACATCTCTATGACTCTATGACTCTAATTGGTGCATGAAGGCACGCAGGCCTCATTGAACATTCTTCTCCCTCAATTTACAGGCATTCAAATTGTAATCTGCCTTCCTGTTTTTGCTACAAAAATGGATAACCTCATACTGCAACTGCCGTGCACTTGCCCTCTCATTCAGCCTGCCATATAGGCCTGAATCACATTGAAATATTTCTACATCTTACTCACATATCATCCTTTATTCCAGTTTTGTATCATCTCCAAGTTTTGAGGTATATTTAGTTCCCTCATCTATATATTCCCTCATTTATATATACATTGTGAACAGTTAAAGTCCTAGTTCCCATTCCTCTGGCACCCCATTACTCATGGCTGCCACTCAGAAAAAGACTCATCTATTCCTTTGTTTCCTGTCTGCTAGCCAATTTTCTATCCATCTCATTACACTATCCCCAATTCCATGTGCTTTAATTTTACATATTTGTCTCTTATGAGAGACTTTATTGAAAGCCTTATGAAAGTCCAAACAAACCACCCCCATTGGTTCCACATCTCAACTCTATTAGTTACATTCTCAAAAAATTCCAGTCAATTTGTCAAGCATAATTTCCCTTTTGTAAATCCATGCTGACTCTGTTTGATTCTGCTACTGTTTTCTAAGTTCTCTGCTAAAAAGTGGACTTGAGCATCTTCCCCACCATTGACATCAGATGCGCTGGCCTATAATCCTGCTTTCTGTCTTCCTCCCTTCTTAAATAATGGGTTATGTTATCCACCCTCTAATCTGTAGGAACTGTTCCAGAGTCTACATAATCTTGGAAGATGACCACCAATACATTCATGATTTCTAGAGCCACTGCTGTAAATTCTCTGGAATGTAGATTATATGGCTTTGGGAATTTAAAAGTTTTCAATTCCATCAATTTCCCCAACACCATTTGTTTCCTAGTACTGTTTTTGTTCAGTTCCTTCTTCTTATTAAACTCTGTGTTCTGCATAATTTTTGATACGCTATTCATGTCCTCTTTCATGCAAACAAAAGCAAAGCATAAATTTAGTTTATTTGCTCCCCATTACAAATTACCTCATTTCTAACTGTGACATTAGTTTTCAGCAAACTTTTCTCTTCAAAGATTGATAGAAACTTTCACAGTCACTTCTTAGAGTCACCAGCTTAATCTCATACTCTAATTTCCCTTTCTTAATCAACCCTTTAGTCCTCCTTTGCTGACTTCCAAACTGTTTCCACTTCTCAGGTCTATTGTTTTTTAACATGCCTATATGAATGCCTGTTTTTTATCTTATATTTTCTCTAACTTCCCTCGAAAACCATGGTTTTGCCATAGTTCTCTTCAGACAGGAAGAAACCACTTAGGTAGTTCACCCATTCACTCTTTGAATGTTTGCCATGACCTGTCCACTGTCATTCTTTTAAATAACATTTCCCAATTCCATCACAGCCAACTGACACCTCATATCATTGTAATTTCCCTTATTAAGATTCAGGATCCTAGTCTCAGAATCAACTAACTCACCCACCTTGATAAAGAATTCTCTCATATTGTGGTCACTCATCCCCAAGAAGTCTCTTGCACATACATTACCAATTATTCATTTCTGATTGCATAATTCCTCGTCTAGTTTGTTCCTCAATGTATTGGTCCAGAAATCCATCCTGTATATCATCTAGGAGTTCCTTCTCTACAGTATTGTGATTAATTTGATTCGCCCAAACTATATGCAGATCAAAATCACCATAATTGCAGATGTTTCTTTACTGCATGCATCTCTGATTCCCTGTTTAATGCCATTCCCAATGTTACTACTATAGTTTGGTGGTCTATACACCAACCCTTCCCCCACTAATGGTTTTGCCCCTTGATCTTTCTCAATCTACCCATTGTACCGATTCTATATTGCCGAAGCTAATATTCCTGAATATTGTGATGATATCTTCTTTAACCTGTATTGCAGCTCCACTGACCTTACCTTTTATTGGTCCTTCCTAAATACCCATAATGCCTGTATGTTCAGTTCCCATCCCTGGTCCTTGAAACCATATCTCAATAATACCAACTATACCATGCCCATTTACATCTATTTGTGTGATTGATTCATCCAAAATTCATCATTTATTATCTTTTTATACATCATTAATTCATCTTTATTTCAAATGCTTTTGCATTCAGGCACAAAGCCTTAAGGCTCATCTTTCCAATGTTTCTTGTTTCATTATTTTTTACTGTGGCCTTGTTAGATTCTGGCCTTTGATTCCTCTGTCTATCACCTTTCTTATGCCCCATCCTTGTCCTTGTCCTTGTCCTTATGCCCCATCTTTGTCCTTGATTCATTTTTCTCTGATTGTTTGCATGGGTTTCCAAACCCCTGCCAATTTTGTTTAAACCCTGACCAACCACTCCCACAGGTATGCCCTGTGGGGAATCTGTCCCAGTCCTGCCCGGTGTGTAATCTGTCCAGGTTGAACAGGTCCCACCTCTTCCAGAATCAGTCCCAATGCCTCAAGAAGCTGAAATCCTCCGCATTACACCATCTCTTTAGTTACATGTTCATCCTGCTATTTCTAGTCTGTTGCACGTGAGATCACTACGTTTGCGGTCCTAATTTTTAGCTTGTTTCCTAACACCCTATGTTCTGCTTTTAGATCTTTGTCCCTTTTTTCTCTATATTGTTGGCACCAATATAAATGTCAGCCTCCCCCTGCAGGATGTTCTGTCTCTGCTCTGAGACACCTTTGACCCGACCACAAGAGAGGCATCATCCCATCCTGGAGTTTGGTTTCAGCCACAGCCCATCAATTCCTTATATAATTGAATCCCCTCTGACTGTTATGTTTTCACATTTTTCACTTCTTCCCAAGGCAGCACAGCCAAGAGACGTGTCAAGAACTTGGCTATTGCTGTTTTCCCCTGTGAGGCTATTCCCCTCAGCAGTATTCACTCTTTGCCAAGAAAGACAGATGAATATGAATTGCAGTACGTGTTTTCACATTATTTTGATTGCAGCAATTCTCTGCTGCCCTTCAAGACATTCTTTGGTCTACTCTTCACTTTTGTACCCATCACTTCTGGATGAATTCTGCTCAAACTGAGATCCCAAGAAACAAGATTTCTTACCACCTGGGTGGAATTGCCATTGTATTGACTATTAGGTGAGACATTGTGTTCTAGATTAGACTATGCCTAGATGTTTATGTAATTTGAGTGGGAATTTGGAAAATTGGATTTATGCCCAGTTCCCAGTTCACAATGATTTCTTCCAGTTATCTGAATTTTTTAACTCACTGCTCAGCAGCTATTTTATAAATATCATCAGAATCAGAGAAAAAACTTGGGTTTTTATCTGAATGGGAGTTGACACAGAAGCACATTTTATGATTTTTTTTATCGGACATCTGTGGGCCTAGTTCATAGCCTCCAAAGTGCTTGTTCCCTATGTTTTCAATGATTATGTGAAATGGTCGTCGCACCAAACTTTACACTCACACTTCCTGAATTTGCAGGATTGAATAAAGAGCAGAGCTCCTGTCTGCCAATTGTTGCAAGTTCTTCTGTACTTCTCAATTGACTAATCACAGCCTCACTGGGACTTGCTGTACCCTTGGCATGGAGAAAGTATAGCCCTTAAGGACTATTCCGTCATGAATGGAGCTGAGGGGATAATTAAGCTTATGTTTCGCAACATGGGGTGGCTGAATGCAGGTGAATGCAGGATGCAGTCCTCGTAAAGCTGCTTCCTATACTCTTATATAAATAGAAGGACTTCCTCTTGATCCCACATGGTATGGGTACCTTGTCTTTTCGAGTTCTAAACATTTGAGCTACTTTTGCAACAATTACTTAAATTGGAGGTTTATCTGTTTTATCACTGATGATTGAAATACATTTTTACTGAGTAACATCTCATTTTCAAAGTATCCTTAAATCTCTGTAGCTCTAGGTTACTGATGGATGGCCTGTGAGCTATATGGTAGGAGCAAAGTCTTACAAAACCGTCACTTTAACTTTCAAATTGTCTGTTAAACTCAGCAATTACATCTAGAATTAGCAAAATTATTTGATTTCCCATGGTTATTTATTTTCTTCACTGCCTTACAGCAACCAATGAAATATGTCTACAACAACTGCAGAGAGATCTGCAATGAACATTCAGTCTTGTGGTAATGTAATGGACTGCCATACATACCACATGAGAATACGATAGATTTCCTTGCTCTATTAATCAAACTGAGCAGCCAGTTCTGTACTCACTGTCCCAAATTAATTTTAAAGCATCTATTACTGTGAATAGAATGCTTTTGTATCATGTATATTTTCTTAAAAATTAAAACTACTTTCTAAAACTGACAATATTAACGTTGATGTTGATGAACGTGAAGCAATGTTTTATTGTGCAATTGGAGCATATGCATAGCTCTCACCCAAAATGATTTTTGAAGAACTAAACAGAAATGTTATATTACTAATTTTGCATGCCTGGTTAGTTCAGGAGGTGATGGCACAGTGGTAATGCTCCTGGACTAATAATTCTAAAGTCCAGCGTAACGTTCTAAAGGTTTTTGTTCAAATCCCACCATAGCAGACAGAGGCATTTAATTTCAATTAAATATAAAAGACACATTTTGGTGAAGTTTTTCACCTTGTACTCATTAGGACAATCCACAAGAAATACAACTAAAAGAAAACAATATTCATACTAAAAGAGAGGCAAGTGTTGATTGTTTGGCAGTAAGCTCTAGTTAATAGAAGGCCTCCATCATAAAATCAGAAATGGACTATTCTGATGATCACTTAGTATTCAGGATCATTTGCAATTCCTCAGGTGCTGAAACAGTCCATACCCACATGTTGCAGACCTACAGAATATTCAGGCTTGGGCTGCTAAGTGGCAAGTAACATTTGTGGCACACAAGTGTCAGGCAAACACAATCTCCAACGGAATAGAATCTAACCATTTGGTATTCAACAGCATTCCTATTGCTGAAACCCCCACCCTCAATATTCATCGGATCACCATTAACCAGGAACTTTATAGCATGAGTTACATAAACACTGTGTGAGAAGAACAGGTCAGAGGCTGAGAATGCTGCAGCAAAGAATTTACTTCCTGACTCATACGGGCTGGCATACTAGAACAACTGTCTGACATCAACAAATCTGTGTCAATGTTTGGTCTGTGAAAATTCAAGTTCTCTGATCTGGTGCTTTGAAAAGCCAGGCTTTTAAAGTTTTCAGAACTGAGGATGTAGTGAGGTTGTGGATTTCTACTTTGTACAAAAGACATGTGTTCCCTTCTGAAAGTTGACGTTTACGCTGTCTTGAAATTGATATCTCTCCATTTAAATCTCAAAGGGCCTCTTCAAAACCTGTTCAGCTTCTTCAAGGTACAAGGCTGGAACAACCTCCACGTACCTGGCTGTAGCACCAACAATATTCAAGGAGCCCAATATCTTCCAAAACAAAGCTCCCTCTTAATCTGCGTTCCATCCACTGCCTTAAGCATTAATTCCTTCATTGGCACACAGTGGAAACAGCTTGAAACATCTACATGACATACTGCAGTAAATCACCAAGATGCCTTTACCAGCGTTTTACAAACCCATAACCTCTACCACCTGGAGTTATAAGACAGCAGATGCATGGGAGCACCATCATTGGCAGATTCTCCACCATGTGACACATACCGCCTTGACTTTAAACTGAATTGCCATTCCTTCACTATCACTTGGTCTATATCCTAGAACAGGCAGCATCCAAGTCGCTTTGATTTCAAAGCGACTTGGATGCTGCCTGAACTGCTGTTCTCTTCCAGCACCACTAATCCAGAATCTGGTTTCCAGCATCTGCAGTCATTGTTTTTACCTCTATATCCTAGAACTCCCTTCCTATCATCACTGTTACTGCCCCTACACCATAGGAATTGCAGCAGTTCAAGATGCAGCACACTATCACCTGAAGGGCAATTAGTGGTGGGCAATAAATATTGATTTGATGTTCGCGTCTCAAGATCAATTCAACAGAATTTCCATTGAAGATGACTGTTCTAGCATAGTTTAGAGATATATATTTTTATGTCTGTGAATAATATCAGACATTTATTTAAGTTGCAATTGATTCACATATTGTGTGTTCAAACAATTAGAGTTTTGCACGCTGTCTTCCCCAGCTTTTAAAGAACATAGAACATAGAACAGTACAGCACAGAACAGGCCCTTCAGTCCACGATGTTGTGCCGACCACTGATCCTTATGTGTGCATCCTCAAATTTCTGTGACCATATGCATGTCCAGTAGCCTCTTAAATGTCCCCAATGACCCTACCTCCACAACTGTTGCTGGCAATGCATTCCAGGCTCTCACAACTCTCTGTGTAAAGAACCCACCTCTGACATCCCCTCTATACTTTCCTCCAACCAGCTTAAAACTATGACCCCTCGTGTTAGTCATTTCTGCCCTGGGAAATAGTCTCTGGCTGTGGACTCTATCTATGCCTCTCATTATCTTGTATACCTCAACTAGGTCCCCTCTCCTCCTCCTTTTCTCCAATGAAAAAAGTCCGAGCTCAGTCAACCTCTCTTCATAAGATAAGCCCTCCAGTCCAGCAGAATCCTGGTAAACCTCCTCTGAACCCTCTCCAAAGCATCCACATCTTTCCTATAATAGGGTGACCAGTACTGGATGCAGTATTCCAAGTGCGGTCTAACCAGTTTTATAGAGCTGCAACAAGATCTCACGACTCTTAAACTCAATACCGCTGTTAATGAAAGCCAAAACACCATATGCTTTCTTAACATCCCTGTCCACTTTGGTGGCCATTTTAAGGGATCTATGTACCTTCACACCAAGATCCCTCTGTTCCTCCACACTGCCAAGATTCCTTTCCTTAATCTTGTACTCAGCTTTCAAATTCGACGTTCCAAAATGCATCACCTCGCATTTATCCAGGTTGAACTCTATCTGCCACCTCTCAGCCCATCTCTGCATCCTGTCAATGTCCCACTGCAGCCTACAACAGCCCTCTATACTGTCAACAACACCTCCAACCTTTGTGTCATCTGCAAACTTGCTGACCCATCCTTCAATCCCCTCATCCAAGTCATTAATAAAAATTACAAACAGTAGAGGCCTAAGGACAGAGCCCTGTGGAACACCACTCACCACAGACTTCCAGGCAGAATATTTTCCTTCTACTACCACTCGCTGTCTTCTGTTGGCCAGCCAATTCTGTATCCAGACAGCTATGTTCCCCTGAATCCCATTCCTCCTGACCTTCTGAATGAGCCTACCATGGGGAACCTTATCAAATGCCTTGCTGAAGTCCATATACACCACATCCACAGCTCGACCCTCATCAACTTTTCTAGTCACATCCTCAAAGAACTCGATAAGGTTTGTGAGGCATGACCTGCCCCTCACAAAGCTGTGTTGACTGCATTTAATCAAGCCATGCTCTTCCAGATGGTCATAAATCCTATCCCTCAGAACCCTTTCTAACACCTTGCAGACGACAGACGTGAGATTTACTGGTTTGTAATTGCCGGGGATTTCCCTATTTCCTTTCTTGAAGAGAGGAATTACATTGGCCTCTCTCCAGTCTTCAGCTACAACTCCAGTGGAGAGCGAGGATGCAAAGATCTTCGCAAGTGGCGAAGCAATTGCATTTCTCATTTCCCAAAGCAGCCGAGGACAATCTGGTCCGGGCCTGGCGACTTGTCAATCTTAATGTTTGACAAAATTTTCAGCACATCAGCTTCCTCTATCTCTATCCATTTCAGCATGCACACCTGCTTTTCAACGGTTTCATTCACTACAAAGTTCATTTCTTTCATAAAGACAGAAGCAAAAAACTCATTTAGGGCTTCCCCTACCTCCTCAGACTCCACACACAAATTCCCTATACTATCCCTGATCGGCCCTACTCTTTCTTTGGCCATTCTCTTTCTTTGGCCATTCTCTTATTCCTCACATAAGTGTAAAATGCCTTTGTGTTCTCCCTAATCCGTTCTGCCAAGCCTTTCTCGTGCCCCCTCCTGGCTCTCCTCAGACCATATTTGAGCTCCTTCCTCACCTGCCTGTAATCCTGTAGAGCTGAGCTTGACCCTAGCTTCCTCCACCTTATGTAAACTACCTTTTTCCTTTTGACGAGAAGCTCCACCGCTCTTGTCATCTAAGGTTCCTTTATCTTACCACTTCTTGCCTGTCTCAGAGGGACATATTTATTCATCACTTGCAACAACTCTTCCTTAAACAGTCTCCACATGTCTATAGTGCCTTTACCATGGAACAATTGCTTCCAGTCCATGCTTCCTAACTCATGTCTAATCGCACCATAGTTTCCTCTTCCCCAATTAAATATCCTCCCAATTTTGCCTAATCCTCTCCTTCTCCATAGCTATGTAGAATGTGAGGCAGTTGTGGTCACTATCACCAAAATGCTCTCCCATCACAAGATCTGATACCTGCCCCGGCTCATTGCTGAGCACCAAGTCTAGAATGGCCTCTCCCCTCGTCGGCCTGTCAACGTACTGAGTTAGGAAACCCTCCTGAACACACCTTACAAAACAGCTCCATTCAAATCTTCTGCTCGAAGGAGGTTCCAATCAATATTGGGAAAGTTAAAGTCACCCATTACAACAACCCTACTACGTCCACACTTTTCCAAAATCTGCCGACCTATGCTTTCTTCCATCTCCCTGCTGCTATTGGGGGGCCTGTAATAAACCCCTAATGAGGTGAGTGCTCCCCTGCTGTTCCTAATTTCCACCCATACTGACTCGGTGGGCAGATCTTCCTCGACAATGGAAGCTTCTGTAGCTGTGATACCCTCTCTGATTAGTAGTGCTACACCCCCTCCTCTTTTTATTTCCCACCTCCCTATTCTTTTTAAATGTTCTAAACCCTGGAACATCCATCAACCATTCCTGCCCCTGAGAAACCCATGTCTCTATTATGGCCACAACATCATAGCACCAGGTACTGATCCATGCTCTAAGCTCATCACTTTTATTCCTGATACTCCTTGCGTTAAAGCAAACACACTTTAACTGATCCCTTGGTTCCTTCTCAGGAAAATCCTTCCCACTAGCTGGTCTACCTCTTGCTATTGCCTCATCTGCGTCAACTCTCACCTTCAGTATACAGCTCAGGTTCCCACCCGCCTGCCATACTAGTTTAAACCCTCTCGAACTACTCGAGCAAACCTTCCACCCAGGACATTGGTCCCCTTCCAGTTCAGATACAACCCGTCCTTCTTGTACAGGTCCCACCTTCCCCAGAAGGCATCCCAATTATCTACATATCTGAAGCCCTCCCTCCTACACCAGCTGCGCAGCCACATGTTAAGCTGCGCCCGCTCCCTGTTCCTCGCCTCGCTATCTCGTGGCACCGGTAGTAAACTAGAGAACACTACTCTGTTCGTCCTGCTTTGCACTTCCATCCTAACTCCCTGAAATCACTTTTTATATCCTCGATCCTTTTCCTGGCTATATCATTGGTGCCAATATGTAACACAATTTCTGGCTGTTTGCCCTCCCCTTTTAGAACCTTATACACCTGATCGGAGACATCCCGGACCCTGGCACCAGGGAGGCAACATACCTTCCGGGAATCCTGATCCTGACCACAAAATCTCCTGTCGATTCCCCTAACTATCGAGTCCCCTACCACGAGTACTTTTCTATTCTGCCTCCTTCCCTTCTTTGCCACAGTGTCAGGCTCAGTGCCAGAGAACTGACTGCTATGGCTTTCCTCTGGTCGGTCATTCCCCCCCCAGCAGTATCCAAAACGGTATACATATTGCTGAGGGAATGTCCACAGGGGATCTCTGCACTGTCTGTCTGTCCCCTTTCCTCCCCCTAACTGTAACCCATCTATCCTTACCCTGAGCCTCAGGAGTGACCAATTCCCGGTAACTCTTCTCAATTACTCCCTCAGCCTCCCGAATGATCCGCAGTTCATCCAGCTCCAGCTCCAATTCCCTAACACGATTTCCAAGGAGCTGGAGTTGGGTGCACTTCCCACAGATGTAGCCAGCGGAGACGTGTGCCATGTCTCCCACCTGCCACATTCTGCAGGAGGAGCAAGCAACTGCCCTACTATCCATACCCCACTTATCTGATCACCCACTCAGTACTAAAGTAGAAAGCTTAGTTCAAGTTGCTATAAAATTAATAACAAACTTATATTCAATAGAGGAAGTTTAGAATGAATCTTACCTTATTGACTAGGTTAGAGGAGGAGGGTGGGTGGGAGACACTACAGTTGTAGAGTCTCGGGTTTAACCGCCTTGCTGATATATATGGTCACTGCTTTCCTTCCTGGCTGCCCCTCTGGTCCTCGTCACTTCCTCTGCTGCTCCCACTCCTTCTGTGAAAGGGAAAACACCTAAAGGATGACAGTAAAAAAGAAAGACTTGCATTTATACTTTTGTAACCATTAAGATGTCTTGCAGGCCTTTTGGCTTCTCCCTAAACAATGGCTCAACAAGTCTCCATCCAACACCACTCTCCCTCCTTTCTGAAAATGTTTGCTGTAAGAGCAATTTCTCCTTGACTCTGCTCACGCCTCCAAATACAAATGTTACTACAAGAACCCATATGGGTCCTAGCTAAGCATACCCCTTTTGAGGGATATTTGGAACATTCTTTCTTCTAATCCTTCTCAAATTAGCTGCTTTATCTTTATCCTGGTACATCGACCCCTGTCATTTCCTGCTTTTGTAATGACCAGAATGTATCATCAACTGTTTCCAATTTCCACCTCGTACTTACCTTCACATTATCTGCCTCTGACATTGAAATTGTGAAAATATTCGCACCTATTTAATAACTTGTTTATTTACAACCATAGAATGTCATTGAATGAAACTCAAAATCTGACTAAAACCGAAGTGTGATGTTGTATTTTCCTGGTATGTTAGTGAAGTTTAAGTTGAGCATAGATTTGAGCTCCAGGTAACTAGATATGTTCTTATGTAATTTAGCCATTGCTTATGATAAGTGTATTCTTAAATTGACCAGCTGGATGTGTGGATGGGTAACTAAATACTGGACCATTCCTAGCCACCAGGACTTTGTATTCTCATTTTTGTTTAGTCTTTATTATTGTTATTATCATTTACTTACTTCCTCAATTCCATCACCCGACTAGTTCTTAAACTGGGTGGAAAATTATAATTGCGAGTTCCTATGAACTCGAATAAATAGTCTGACATTCGGCCTGGAGAATAAATGTTTGCAAAGCATTATGAACACAATCTTAGTCCTGTCCCGTGCACACATGCATCAATGTTGGAATCACAATCATTGGAGTCCCCCACCATTGCTGTACAATCCTACCCCACCATTAATTAAAGCATAAAGCTTTAGTAAAGTGTAGGGGAGAAAACTCTCAGTGAATATTGATATGCTAATATTAATAGTAAACCAAATCATATTATTATATAATACATTTTGATGATGCTTTAATTAAATATATTTGCATGAAACTCTACAATCTGCCCCAATGTACACATTGTTTCACCGCTACTTCTGGTGCTACTAAAATCAGTGAATCAGAACTTAGATCCATGCTACCTGTATGGCATAGTGCCATATAAAAGAATAATTCTTGACTCCAGTTTCTGAATCATGATCCTTATTGCTGTCAAGACATAAAAGGAAAGAGGGAGAATGATGAACTTGACACCGCCCAGGCTGAAGTCTTGCTCAATGAACGTCCCTCCCAAGGACAGAATTGTCATCCTTGGTGCATTCAATCTAGCGCAGAAGGGGGTGCTCAGAAATCTTGGAGTTGGAAACTACAAGAAAATGGATGTCCATTCTCTTTTCAGAAAAGCAGCTGTCTCCAACCAACATCTTTTTTCAACAGCAAGATCTCTTCAAGACCACATGAATGGATCCCCACTCTAAACACTGGCACCTGATACATTACATGTTGATGCATCAGTATGATCTAAAAGATGGCCAAACTACTAGAATCGTGTCCACTCTTGGCTGTCATACAGACCACCAAGCCATTTGCTCACAGATGAAATTCAACTTCAATCCTTAACCTAAGAACTGATCGAAAGACAACGCAAAGAGAGAACAACTTGCAAACCTCATCTTGCAGATATTGATATCAAGCAGCCTGACCAAGACTGATCTCACTGTTGAGTCCTGTCTAGAATGGATCTGTAAACACATCAAAGCCATAGTGCTGGGTATGGTCAGTGGACTCTGTCTCAAGAACAATAGGAAGTGTTTTGATGAAAATGACAAGGAAATTTAAGATCTGTGAGCATTAAAAAGTAATCTCGTCAGGTGCACCTGGCTCAGGCAGCCAATAGAAAAAGGTGGCTTACCGTCAAGCATACAGTGCCTTTTAACAAAATCTGGGGAGTATCCACAATGACTAGTGGATCGCACTTGCAAAAAAAACTTAACTGTACAATGATACTGGGCAAGATAAGAAGCTCCAGTGCAGCACTAAAATCTATCAATGGGCAGCATATCAAATCAAAAACCCCTGAGCAGTATTGGTGTCTAGACACTATATGGCAACAAGGATTGAGCTTTGGATTATGGATCAAAGCAGTTTGAAACACATTTCAGCACTAACTGCACAATGCATGATACTGCCATCGACTGGATCCTGTCAAAAGCCTGTCAAAAAGATTGGATGCTGTGACCACCATCTATCAGAAGAAGAGCAACAATACCCTCAAAGTGGATGCAATTCCACCTGAAGCCTTGAAGCATGGTGGCATTGCCCTACATACCAAGCTTCATGAGTTTTTCAGGGCCTGTTGGGAACAGAGTAGGAGTCTTCAAATTTTTATGATAACGTTATTGTCACCTTGAACAAAATCAAAGGAGAAATGTAAGACTGTTCCAATTACCATGGCATCACTGTCTTTCCCGTAGCTGAGAAGATTCTGGCTAGAATAATTTACAACAAGCTTGTGTTGACCAGTGCAGAAGAAAACTATTTCAAAACAAATAGAGGCACCACATAAATGACATTTTCACTCAGACAAATACACAAAATGTGTTGTGAACCAAAAAACACCTGCATATCACTTTTGTAAATCTCACCAAGGCATTTAATACTGAGAGCACTTTCCTCATTCCTGAAGAAGGGCTTATGCCCGAAACGTCGATTCTCCTGCTCCTTGGATGCTGCCTGACCTGCTGCGCTTTTCCAACAACACATTTTCAGCTCTGATCTCCAGCATCTGCAGTCCTCACTTTCTCCATTTAATACTGAGAGCAAAGATGGACTTCAGAAACTTTTGAAGAATCAAGAAGCTTCCCAAGGTTCATGGCTCTGGTGAAGCAGTTCCATTGAATTGGCTACAGATATGTCAAACACAACAACAACAACCTCCTGAGCCTTTTCCCAATCTCCGATGGAATGACACTAGCCCCTGTTTTCTTCACCATCTCCCTCAACACAATACTATGTCAAGGTAAAAACAATGACTGCAGATGCTGGAAACCAGATACTGGATTAGTGGTGCTGGAAGAGCACAGCAGTTCAGGCAGCATCCAAGGAGCTTCGAAGCTCCTTGGATGCTGCCTGAACTGCTGTGCTCTTCCAGCACCACTCATCCAGAATAATACTATAGCAGGCAACAGAAGGGGGGAGTTTATATGCCCTTTCAGACAGATGGATTGAAGATCTTTTAAAAATCAGTTTAAAGAAAACTGAAGTCTTGCATCAGCCTGCATCAGCATTGACCATATGAAGGGAGCTGGTGGTGTTGTAGCGATGTTTCTGGACTAGTAACCCAGACCTCCAAGCCAATGGTGTGGGGACATGGGCTTGAATTCCATCATGGCAGATCGTGAAATTGAATTCAATAAAAATCTGGAATAAAAAGCTACCCTTAGGGCCACCATGGAACAACTGTCAATTGTCACAAAATCCATCTGGTTCACCAATGCCCTTTAGCAAAGGAAAGCTGCCATTCTCTCTTTGTCTGACCTATTGGTGAATCCAGATCCATCGCAATGTGGTTGACCTTCAACTGTTCTTTGGGCAATGAGGGATGGACAGTAAATCCATGCCCACTGACATCTATATTCCATGAACAAATAAAGAAGAAGCAATGCCATCAAAAGAACTGAACTGAATGTGATCAAGCAATTTGGGGAACATTATCTCATTTGATGCTACTACAGACTAAGAAGTGGATATTAGACATAAGCAAACTTCACATTTAATAGACTTTACAAATGAATGTGGAACATCTACAGCCTTAGACCAAAGATTAAATTCAAATTGTACAAAGCCACCATTCTGTATGACACTATGTCACAAGTCCTGTACCACTGTAATGTATGCCTCCCAGAACACTTTCATCAACGCTGCAATATCTGCAACATCCTCAAGATTTATGGGCAGGATAGCTTTGCAAACATTGAAGTGCTGGATACAGCCATCATCAAATCAGCAGCATCGTAGCCATCCAGCTGAAACGTTTGGAAGGTTTCATATCTGGACAGCAATTGCCCACTGAAGATCATGTTATCCTGAGAGTTGACCACTGCTAAAAACTAATGCAGTTTTAAATATGCTCATCCTGAAATGCTAGAGCATTCCAGCCCTTTGTCATTTGTTTCTGAGCAATAATCGCATTCCTGTGCAAAATTGGGAAATCACACTTTCAGGAGAATGAAATTCATTCAGTCAAGATTTCACACAGACTGGAACATTGACCAGAATCTTCTGAGTCAGTATCCCAATTTCCCACCCAGATCCCAGACATACACACTTACTTGTATGGGACCTTTTCCAGCCAGGGCAGGGACCTTCATAGCAGAGCAGCAAAGGAGTGGATTCAATACCGCACCCTCTCTTCATGGCAGGATGCTAACGTCCATATTTAAAGGCCCCCAAAGTCACTTTGACAGCTACTGAGGGAAGGTAGGTGCATAAAGGAAGTGATGGGAAGAGAGGCATGGGGAAGGTGGTGGTAGGCTGCCTAGGGTAAGTAGGTAGGCTGAAGTAGGTGAAGGGTGCAGTTGCAAAATGGATGGGGATAGGGTTGGATTGTGGGAGGGGCTTTGGCTCATTTGGTTGAAAATAGTGGGAAAGGTTGTGGATAAGGTGTCTGCCAATGGTCGGGGGACATGGGTTTGTGCTGGATAGTTCCAAGGAGGTCAGCATCGAGAACAATCAAATATTATGGATAAGGGGTCTGCCCAGGGTCTGAGGGGGAATGGAACGGCAGAGGAGAGTTCAGTGTGAATGATTGGAGGCTCCGTTTAGCTAAGAGTTGAGCAGGCTTTAAGTGCTCTCACTTTTCCTGGGTAAGTCTAGGTTGAACCCTCTGACATCTCTGATCCTAACTCAGAGTTGGAACTTTCTTGGAGACTCCAGACTGCCCCTTGGAAGTTTCAAACTCCAGAGCAATGGGCACATAATCAGTGCACCTGGACTCTTACATGGCACCGATTTCAGGCCATGTCCCCTCTCTGACTAACTGGAGACCAGAAAACCTGCGCCAACATGTGCTGCACTCATTTGGGCAACCATATATCAAAGAGATTTCCACTCAATCTGGCTGATTTAGAAGTATACATTCAGTACCAGTCAAACCTATCACAGGGCATTTCATCAGAAAAAGGGTGCAGGGACGTACAACCAACCTACACATGTTCCTTCTGGCAACTCAAGCATGCAAACGGCCTGTTCAATGCCATGATTTAAGATTGAAAGCTGAGAGACTGTGAAACTAGTCCATATTGAGAGAGAGAGAGGGTGGAGAGGAAGGAGAGACAGGAAGAAATTGATTGAGGCAAGAAGTGACACAATATTGAAAGCTTTGTTCAGTAAACACAGCTATTTTAAATGAGAATGAAGCATGTTTATTTCAGCATGATTCCACTGTTAAAAACACACAATTCCTCTTGTTGATTTTATCCATCTGCACTATAAATAGATTCTGACAAAGCTGATGTGCAGTGATGTTTTCTTTCCCCTGCTTCAGTTCTTGTTAAACATAATTCCATATGGCCGCAAGGCTGAGTGGGTGCACAAAATCCAGTGAGCCTAACACGATATAAAACTCGCCTGTGGGATTTACAGCCAGGCCGCACTTCTTAAAGGGAAGGTGCATTCTGGCTGCAGAAGTGACTGGACAGAGTATCCAAACAGAAAAATAGGACAGCAGGATAGAAAAATAGTACAGTGCTCTGGTGCAGGGTTTATGCTAATGGGGAGAAGTGTGAGAGGGGATAGTGAAGTGTGGTCCAATCGATCAAGAGAACCATCTTGCAGCCTTAGCAAAGACGCAGCAGTTGATAGCCATTTAGATTAATGCCAGTAGTCTAACCCTTACGTATTGTGAGAATCAAATCAGCATTTACACCTTGAAAACCTTCATGGTCTGGCTGGCCTATAGACTTCTTGTGCACGATCCCAGTGCCAATGTTAACAACCTACCCAAAATAGCATTGTTAGATATATGCAGGAGCAGAACAGATGCTATTTTGGACCCAAAATGGAACTAGCAGTGAAAAATGACTAAACATGACCCATTTGGAATACTGCGAGCAATCGAGGCACCGTATCTTGGGAAGGATATATTGGTCTTCGGGGAAGGACAGCATAGGTTTGCAGGACTGACACCCAGACTTAAGGGGTTAAGTAATGAGGAAAGGTTATATAAATTAGGCCTGTTTTCTCTAGAATTTAGAAGGTTAAGGGTGATCTGATGAATATATTAATAGAAAAGACAAGGTTGGGGATTCTAGAAGTAGGGGGCATAGTCTGAAATTTAGGGCCAGACCATTTCAGAGAGATATTAGGAAGTTCTTCTACATACAAAGGGTGGTAGAGGTTTGAAACTCTCTTCCACAAATGGCAGTTGGTGCTAGATTAGTTGTTCAGTTTAAATATGCGAAAAATCAATCTGTGTTAAGCAAAGGTATTAATGGATTTTGGCCAAACGCAGGTATATGAAGTTAGGCCACAGATCAACCATATTCTCACTGAGTGACAGAACAGGCTTGAGGGGCAAACCTGCTGATTTTCACATAATTTTTTGAAAATTACCTTTCCTCCAGTTTGTAAATTTGAATTTATTTGCATATTGTCAAATGAAAAATCAACCATGGAACAGTTGAATCAGTCAATGATTTAAGATAGAATTTTTAAAAGAAAATTCTTTAAAATGTTTTCCTTAACATATTTAAACATAATAACTTGTGAAGTTTGGCTAAAATATAATAGTTGAAAATGGGTTTATCTCAAAAAAGCATTTTGAAATTGCATTTAGATAATTAAAATTAACTTTTTAAAAAAGTTCTATTTATATTAAAATGTATTAACTTAACCTATTACAAAATTGATTTCTTAATAGGTTAATCTTTTTTCTGTCATCTACCCTCTTGTCTTCACTGAGTTCACCTTGCCCACAAAACCCAACTTTTGTTTCCTTGGTTCTATTGATAACAAATGGCTGATTGCCCATTTTCTGGCCTGGACCTCCACGTTAGCTTATATTACAAGAGATTCTATTACTTCAGGTGTCATTCCTCTTTCCTTTATATCAGTCGTCACCCTTCCCTTCAACAAACCAACTGTTCACAATCCTACCCTTACAAACCATCAGCCCATGGCCCTTTCTTCACCGAAGCCCTTGATTATTTTGTTGCTTCCCACACTCATTCCCATTTTTGTTATCGATCTATATTTGAATCCCATCTGTCAGGTTTCCCTTTTGCTGCAAAACCAAAATATCTCTGATTAAAGTCAGAAATTATATGTGTGCCTGTGACAATAAACCTCTCCCTCCACATCTTTCTCAATTTCTATGCTGTTTTTGACATGGTGACCACACTCTCCTCTTCCAACAACTCTTTTTCACTGTCATCCAGCTGAGTGTGACTGCTCTCACCTTATTCCTTTCTGATGTATTCATAGCCAAAGAATCACTTGCAATGGTTTATCTTCCTGTTCATACTTTCAATGATGCCCGACTACTTTACTCCTATTTCACATTGGCCTGCTGGCTCTGGGCAACATCATTTGAAGGCACTTGTTAATCTTTACGAATACATTGATAGCATTCAGCTCTACCACTATATCTCTCAGCACCTCCACTGTTATTACATTATCAAACTGTTTATCCAACATCCAGTAATAGATGAGCAACCAAATTAAGTATCAGGAAAACTGATGCCATTGATTTTGGTTCCCACCTCCATGCTTTCCTCACAAGTGGGTGGCACGGTGGCACAGTGGTTAGCACTACTGCCTCACAGCGCCAGAGACCCGGGTTCAATTCCTGCCTCAGGCGACTGACTGTGTGGAGTTTGCACGTTCTCCCCGTGTCTGCGTGGGTTTCCTCCGGGTGCTCCGGTTTCCTCCCACAGTCCAAAGATGTGCAGGCCAGGTGAATTGGCAATGCTAAATTGTCCCTAGCATTAGGTAAGGGGGTAAATGTAGGGGCATGGGTGGGTTGCGCTTCGGCGGGTCGGTGTGGACTTGTTGGGCCGAAGGGCCTGTTTCCACACTGTAATGTAATCTAATCTTTTCTCGATTGTTCCAATGCACATCTTGTAGTCTCCCACATCCCACCCTCCATAACTTGAGGTCATTCAAAACTCTGCAGTTCTTATCTTGACTCACACCAAGTCATTCTCTCTTATCACCTGTTCTGCTCATTGACCTGCATTTAAGTAATATCTTGATTTTAAAATTTTCACCTTTGTTTTCAAAATCTGTTCATGCCCTCAATCCTCCTTATCCGTGTAATCTCCTTCAACCTAATAGTCCTCCAGTTTTCTAATTCTGGTGTCTTGTCCAATCCCAAACTTCATTGCTTAACCACTGGCGGCCATTTCTTTCAGTTGCCCCAGCTTCAAACTTTGCAATTCCTATCAACTCCGCCTTTAGCTTTATTTCCTCCTTGAAGACCTTTCCTAAAACCTATCTCATGCAACATCTTACCTAATATCTACTTCCATAGCTTTGTGTCATATTTTCTTTTATAATACTGTTGTGGCATCGGGTGTTTCATTATTTTAAAGGCAATATATAAATATAAGACATCAAAACAGAAATTGCTGGAGAAACTCGGCAGGTCTGGCAGCATCTTATGAGGACAAAGCAGAGTTAACAATTCTGGTCCAGTGACTCTTTTTCATAACTAGTTTCAGCTCATTTCAAAGAAATAAAATATTATTGCAAATTAAACAAAAATCACATGCAAGGGCATTTAAAATATACTGTTTCATATTTTACTGCTAAAGGGACCAATTGAATTTTCAAACATGCCTGAAAAATACAGTTTGCAGAAATTGTCAATGGTAATTACTGGGGATGTGGCAGGACTTGTTTCCAGCACTATGGCAACAAAGCTATCACAAAAAAAAATGGAAATTCCCTTCTTACTAAAAGCAAATTGTACTTAAAATTCAGAATATTTTGTTAAATTTGTCCAAATTACACTGGAAAACCAACATGAATGAACTGAAGCTGTTTCAGGCTACGATGTAACAAGCAATATTTACTTCATCAAAAAAAAATCATTTACAACAAACAACCTCACTCTTTAAGTATTATCTTCATTATTTTTTGATTAGCTGCAATGAGCAATTGATTTATCCTGGAAAATTTTATGAAGTGAATAGATTCCAATGATCTATTGACATCCAGACTTCAATTTACATCAGTTCATCATTCATTTTACATAAACTAGGCCACGTTCGCCACTTGTGTCTCAGCACCTCTCTCTCCCTCTCTCTGACCACAGAAGAAACAAACCTATTGGGGCTAAATTTTCACCATGGTGTATAAAAGAGGAGCTGAGTCTGCTTTTTTGTGACAGAAATGTGGCTCATTGGCAAACTGAAAAAAAGTTCAGAGCTACACAATGGTGTATCCTTAACTGAGATGGAACCAGGGTTACTTGTTTATTTACAGCCACTGAGGTGGGGGGAGGGGGGGGGAGCAGGGAGTAGGAAAGCTCAGATGAAGCATGGCTTCTACCCATTCTCCACTGTACCATGGGAAACTGAGATGTCATAAGGGCGCTTCTCGCTTTATTAATGGCACCCAGGATCAAATGCTGCAGGTCTTCTGGCTGAGAAAGGAGTTCCCTCGTCTCAAAGGATGCCAGGAGGAATCCACTTCATTATGAAGGAGGAGTACCTTTTTGTCCAGCTTCTACCCATCTTTACTCTGTCCCTCTCTTATTCTCTTA
Source organism: Chiloscyllium punctatum (assembly GCF_047496795.1). Classification (NCBI taxonomy): domain Eukaryota; kingdom Metazoa; phylum Chordata; class Chondrichthyes; order Orectolobiformes; family Hemiscylliidae; genus Chiloscyllium; species Chiloscyllium punctatum. The sequence continues at coordinate 61,847,637 of NC_092743.1, forward strand.
CCTCCCGATCTTTTCTGATGCATGGTCTCCCTTTAGGGCTTCAAGGTCCTCATATCTCCTGAGGATCCCTCAATGGAGTGTAGTAGATCACCACAATGACCATGATCCTTGAAGGGTGGCATTGGAGGTCACAAAGAGATTGTTGCAGGCATGGGAACATTTCCTTCTGAGGACTGATGGCCTGCTCGATGGATATCCTATTGGGCAGCACACATTTGTTATAAGGACTCTGTACCTCTATCTTGGGCTCCCATTGAGGAGTAAAAAGAGCCATGTAATAGCCATTACATCTTAAGATCCATGTATACATGTTTGGGGAGAATGAAGCAGGTTAGCGAAGAATGAAGGAGTCATGGAAGTATTCGGGAAAGTAAATGGACACAGAGAGCTGTGGTTATGGTCAGTTAGTGTTGAGAAAAAAGAAACCCTCCTTATTGATCGGTGCTATTCGCCAGGCATTAGGTGCCTTGATGGACATATGAATGCAAGTGAGGATACCCTGGTGCTGGGTGAACTGGCAATGGTGGCAAAACCTACTGCCCTCTGTCCCTGCAAGATCAGCTGTCCAGCTCTGGTAAAAAATGCATTGGTGACCTGCAAAATTGAAGTCCATAGTTGATCATAGGAAAGAACCAGAACGGATGATGTTCAAATCCACTGTGGCTATGACAAGGACTGCTGAGCAAACAAGCAATGCTGCAAGATCTGTGGTCTCAGCAACATGGTGGCTCAGTGGTTAGTGTTGAAAAGTGTGGTGCTGGAAAAGCGCAGCAGGCCAGGCAGCATCCGAGGAGCAGGAGAATCGATGTTTCGGGCATAAGCCCTTCTTCAGGCTCAGTGGTTAGCACTGCTGCCTTGCAGCATCAGGGACCTTGGTTCAATTCCAGCCTCAAGCGACTGTCTGTGTGGATTTTGTACATTCTTCCTGTGTCTGTGTGGATTTCCTCTGGGTGTTCCACTTTCCTCCCACAGTCCAAAGATGTGCAGGTTAGGTGGATTGGCCGTGCTAAATTGCCCATAGTGTCCAGGCATGTGTAGGTTAGGTGCACAGGGTTACAGGGATGGACTGGGGGGGGGGGGATGCTTCTACGTGAAAAACTCTTTGGAGAGTAGATGTGGACTTATCAGGTCAAAAGGCATGTTTCCAGACTATGGGGATTCTATAGGATAAGATGTAACCTTCCACACAAAGCTATGCTGAGTATCCCTAATTAGGCCATGCTTTTCCAAAAACACGCAGATCCTATCCCTAAGAATTTTCTCCAATAACTTCCCAACCAGAGATGTGATACTCACCAGCCTATTTTTTTCCTGGATTATCCCTGTTTCCCTTCTTGAATAGAGGAACAACATTAGCTACTTGCCAGCTCTCTGGGATGTCTCCAGTAGCTAACAAGGATACAAAGATCTTGGTCAATGCCCCAGCAATCTCCTCTTTTGCCATTAGGCTTGGGGACTTATCCATCTTAATGCCCTTCAAGAGATCCAACACTATTTCTTTCTTGATCTCAAAATACCCTAGTATATTAGCATGCTCCACACAAATCTCACTATCCTCCACATCCTTCTCCTGGCTAAATACTAACAATTCATTTTAGATCTCACCCACATCCTCTGCCTCTAAGCACAAGTTCCCTTCTTTTACCTTGAGTGGTCCTACCTTCTCCCTAATTATCCTTTTGTTTTTAATGTATGTATAGAATGTCTTGGGATTCTCTTTAACCTTACTTACCCCAATGACACTTCATGGCCCCTTCTTGCTCTCCTAATTCCCTGCTTGAGGTCTTTCCTGTTTTCTTGTTATTCCTCATGGGCTCTGTTCAAGTTTAGCTTCCTAAACCCTTCATAAGCTTCTTTTTTATTTTTCACTAAATTCACAGCCTCCCTCATTATCCAAGTTCCCCTTACCTTGCCATCCTTCTCCTTTCTCCTTACTGGAACATGCTAGTCCTGAATTCTGATAGCAGGTCTTTAAACAACTCCCACATGTCAAATGTGGACTTGCCCAATAGTAGCTCCTCTCAATTAACACTCTCTAGTTCCTGCCTTTGAGTGACCTAATTTGCCCTCCCCAAATTTAGCACTTTACTATAAGATTCCTATTTATCCTTATTTATGACTATCTTAAAACTTAAGGAGTTGTGATCACTGTTTCCAAAATACTCTTCCACTGAAAGGTCAGTCACCTGGCCAGGCTCATAAGCCAGTACAATTTCTAGTCTGGCCCTTCCTCTCATTGGCTTACTCACATACCGTTTCAAGAAACTCTCTTGGATGCATTTAATTCTGTCTCATCTGAGCCTCTTGCTTTAACGGAGTCCCAGTCTATATTGAGGATGTTAAAGAACTATGAGAACTCTGCTGTTATTGCACCTTTCCATAATCTATCTACATATTTGTTCCTCAAAGTCTCAGTGGCTGTTGGAGGGCCTATAATATGGTCCTATGAGACTGATTGCACACATCTTATTTTTGAATTCTACTCATAATGCCTAAGTGGATGAGCCCTCCAGTATGTCCTCTCTGAGTTTAGATGTAACATTCTCCCTGTTACCTCCCTCTCTATCTCGTCTAAAACAAGGAGGTTCACTAGAGCTACACTGGAGGTTTCAAAGCAGCAGGTCAGAAGTGGAGGAATTGAGGGGTAATCCTGCCAGAAAGACAAAAAGAGATAGTGAAAGTTTCTGGAAATATCTGAAGAAAAGTTAATGGTTGATCTGGTCTCCTTCCGATCGGAAGGATGTTGTGAAACTTTAAAGGGTTCAGAAAAGATTTACAAGAATGTTGCCAGGGTTGGAGTGTTTGAACTATAGGGATAGATTGAATAAGCTGGGGCTGTTTTCCCTGGAGCATCAGAGGCTGAGGGATGACCTCATAGAGGTTTATAAAATCATGAGGGGCATGGATAGGGTAAATTGATGAAGTCTTTTCCCTGGGGTAGGGAAGTCCAGAATGAGAAGGCATAAGTTTAGGGTGAGAGGGGAAAGATATGAAAGGGACTTAAGGGGCAACTTTTTCATGCGGAAGGTGATACATGTATGGAATGAGCTGCCAGAGGAAGTGCTGGAGGCTGGTACAATTGCAACATTTAAAAGATATCTGGATGGGTATATGACTAGGAAGGATTTAGAGGGATACGTGCCAAGTGCTGGCAAATGGGACTAGATTTAGTTGGGATATCTGGTCGCTATGGACGAGTTGGATGGAAGGGTCTGTTCCATGCTGCACGTCTCTGACTCTATAAATGGAGCATTGGTTCTATAGAAGGTGAGCCTGGAGAATTAGATTAGATTAGATTAGATTACTTACAGTGTGGAAACAGGCCCTTCGGCCCAACAAGTCCACACCGCCCCACCGAAGCGTAACCCACCCATACCCCTACCTAACACTACGGGCAATTTAGCATGGCCAATTCACCTGACCTGCACATCTTTGGACTGTGGGAGGAAACCGGAGCACCCGGAGGAAACCCACGCAGACACGGGGAGAACGTGCAAACTCCACACAGTCAGTCGCCTGAGGCGGGAATTGAACCCAGGTCTCTGGCGCTGTGAGGCAGCAGTGCTAACCACTGTGCCACCGTGCCGCCCATATTGTTAACAGAAAATAAAGAAAAAATAGGAGATGAATTAAAGGGGTTTTCTGCATCAGTCTTCACTGTTGAGGAGACAATATCCCAGAAGAAGTGATAAATCAGAAAGAGGTGGAGTTCAGAGAAATCACAATCATCAGAAAATTGTATGAAGTAAAATCTTGGAGCCGGACACTGACAAGTGTCCGGGTCCTGATGGAATTTATCCCAGGGTCCTCAAAGAAGTAGTTAGTGATATATTTAGTGCATTAATTTAAAATTTCGAAGATCTTATTAAAAAGGTTACAACAGGGCACTTGGATAAGTTCAAACTAATCAGGTAGTGTTGACATGGGTTTGTGTAAGGGAAATTATGTTGACCAATCTATTGGAGCTATTTGAGGGGTTAATACATGCAGTGGATAAAAGAAAACTAGTGAATGTAGTTGGGTTCCGAAAGATGTTTGAGAATGTGCCATACCAAAGATTATTGTGGAAAATAAAAGTTCATGGTGTATGTGATAAATATTGGCATGGGTAAATCGGCTGGCCAACAGGAAGCAGAGAGTAGACAGAATCGGTCTTCTTCATGTTGGCAAGGTGTAAAGAGTTGCATGTCACAAGGATCAGTGCTGGGATGTCAATGGTTGCAATTTAAATGAATGACTTGGATGAAGGGATTGCAAGTATGATTGTCAAATTTGTTGAAAGAAAGAAAGAACAAAGAACAGTACAGTCCAGGAACAGGTCATTTGGTCTCCCAAGACTATGATGCCACATGATGCCTTTCTAAGCTATCGTAATGACAGAAAGATAGATAAGAAAGTAAGTTATGAACTGTACCTAATGAAGCTCTGAAATACATAGACAGGTCACGTGAATGGGAAAAATGCAGTAAACTGAATATAATGTGGGAAAATGTGAAATTGTCCATTTTCGCAACTGCTCAATCTGCCATGAGTTATGTCGCTATCATGTCAATGCCTTAACCCTGTCTCTGTATTTGGTGATCCCCAAGAGTCTCACATGTATCTTGTTTAAGATAGCTTGCTACAGGATAGCTATACCAGTCTTTCCTCAAACACCAAAAATTCGCTTATAATTGAGAAATGCTGTTGATGCTCAAATCGGTCTACATAGTCTACCACCAGTCCTTCCTTTATTTCTGTCTGAATTGATTGAGCTTGCTCAGGTTTTGCACCACTGTACCACGATGGCCTAAGTAGATGACTTAATTGTGTGACAAGGTTCTTCATTAGTCAGTATAGAACTATCAGCTGTCATACTGCAGAGTGCCATTTCAACCAAGTAGTTTCATCTCTGCAGGCTGCAACTACTGTTTCATAGGTTCTATCAAATTCAATTTGTTTGAATTTCCAATTTTCCCTCTGAATGCTTTGGGTAGCTTTTCTAATGCTGGACACTCTGTATTTTGTTTGAGTAACAATTTGCCATTTTCCTGCTCTAAAACTATGTCTTACTTCTGCATGTCCCCTGGAAATGACCCATAGTTTTACAGATAAAGCATCATTTTGTCATAACCAGGCACCATTGCACAACACTGACACTATTAGCATTTGTTAGTTGGCAGACTCTTGGTTTTGGTTTTTCACATGTGTCTTTAGATTGTTTATATTTTATCATGTGTATAGGTTCTGTTGTTCTCTGATAAGATTGTCCCTTTCCTCTCAAAACCTGTTTAATGAATCTTTCTGGTTTCTACTTTTGATAAAATCTGAATAGCTTTCTCCAAAATTGAATGGCTTTTGGACATCAATAAGTCTGACAAGGAGTTGTCTATGATTCCAACAACACATCTGTTTCTTATGCATTCTGATTTCGAAGTTCCAGGGGTCCACAAAGCTGTAAATGTTACCAATGAAATTATCGATAAATTCATCTGGATAACCAGCTCTTCTGTTAAATCTTGTTCTTTTAAGAATGTGGTTTGTTCTCAGATTAAAATAATTTTCAAACGTTTCTAGAACTTCTTCAAAATCATCTGTGCTTTCTTTTATATTTCAGTATGACATCAGTTGTGGGTTATATATTACAGACAATGTAAACTGTGGATGCTGCAGTTCTGATGAAGAGTCACCACACTCAAAATGTTAATGCTGCTTTCTCGCCACAGATTCTGCCAGATCTACTGAGTTTTGCCAGCAATGTCTATATTAAATACAATGTTATATTTACTTGTTCAGCTTATAATTTAGCATTAACGTTTGAAGCAATTCTACACCTGAAGAACTGTTTTCTCCAAGATGACTAATATTGCATTCTATTTGGTCCATTTGTGATATTAAATCTTGTAAGTAGCATTATTTATCCTGCACTTCTTACCAAGGCTGAAGTAAAAGCTTTAACCTGGAATAATGTCCCTTACCCCAGTTTTTCCATCAATTCCTACTGACTGCTTGTTTGTTTAAAGCATTCATTCTGCTTAAGATTGGAATGGAAGAAAATGTACAATACACGACATATCATCTTAAAAAGCTTCAATTATTTATCCAAACAGGCCTGCCCAAAGTGTGGAACCTGGGATTGTTTTTTTTCTTTGCCCTCCTGGATAGTACTTTTTGCTGTTGACTATCCTGTGGCTGTTCTCAATTTCCCCATTTCATTTTTGATTTTTAAGAATCTGCACCTTTTTAAGAATTGCTATCGGCTTTGCCACTTTTGTGGCTTCTGCCAATGTTCAATCATTGACTAATCTGTCAAAATTATCAATTATGCCTCCAAATGTTTTGTTGTTGTGCACAACCTGTTTACTTGAATGCATGATAGAGTCTTAAAGATGTACAGCACTGAAATAATCCCTTTGATCCAACTTGTCCATGCTTATTAGCTATCCTAAATTAATCTAATCCTATTTGCCAGCTCACCCTCTAAACCCTTCCTTTTCATATACCCATCAAGATGCTTTTTAAATGCTGTAATTGTACCAGCCTCCACCACTTCCTCTGGCAGCTCATTTCATACATGCACCACCCACTGCGTGAACAAATTGCCCCTGAGGGCCCTTTTAAACTTTCCACTCTCACCTTAAAACTATGCACTCTTGTTCTGGATACCCCACCCCAGGGAAAAGACCTATCCCATACCCCTCATGATTTTATAAACTTCTGTAAGGTCATCTCTCATCATTCATGCTCCAGGGAAACAGCCTCAGCTTATTCAGCAACACCCTGACCCCGTTGTTCCTGGAAGTTTGGTTGAGTGGCCTCAGGGGCACTTGCATCTGGATGAGCCAGACTTTCCAAGGCTCTCCTTGCCAAATGCGTGTTAACTCTCCTCGGCGTGAATTTCATACCTTTACATTTTCTGGGTGCAGCCGCATTTCTGCAACATCTTTTTCAGAAGACCGTCAGTGATAGCTCAGTGTTTGCGACATAGCCACTGAGAGACATAGCCTGGGGGCAACATTGCTAACTTAAGACATTCATTCCATGAATTCTGAGATAGTGCTGATCTCCACAACATCTGTCCGACAAAAGAACTTCCAGGCTTTGGCCTACCCAGACCCAGCCCACATTGTATTGTTTCAGTACAGGAGATATTATGTTTATTTCTTAATCATTTTGAAGATGAGACAATGGTTGGAATTTTCCCTTTTATGTAAATTTAAGGCCGGGCTACTTTATGAGCAATATTATCCAACACCAATGAGAATGCCCACCAGATCGAGTGCTGATCAAGCTTTTACGGTCAACTGGTGAACCACTCAGTCATTTACTTCCTGGGAAAGCGATGGCTTTGTGACTTGATTGCAGATCATAATCCCGGGCCTCCTGTGGATATACTGAACTTTTAATTAAACTTGTGTTTTTTTTTAAAGTTGAATTGCAGCCAACCAATAACTGCAGTTGTAAATTCAATGGCAATCTCGAAAGGAATTCAGGAATGTCATACCTGAAGGGGTCAAGGACGCTTCAAAGGGAGAAAAGCATTTCAAATGGAATTATAAACTCCTGTATCTCAGACTGTGAACATGATGGGAGCAAAGACAGCCATGTCGGTGAGAGACATGTTTGCGTTTTCTCATTGGTCTGTGTCTGTGAGTGGGCTAAGGTGATTATGTGCGCTGAATCAGTCAGTCAGGAGGCATTAGTTGAGGCGAGCCCCCGCATCACCTCAGGGGCTGAAGCTACACAGTAAAACAGAGCTAAGGACAAGGAGCAATGGAAAAGAAAGAACCTTTCTGCAGGTGAATCTTGTGGGGGGGAAGAACTGGGGAGTTTCAGAGGAAAGAGTTTGAGGGGACTTTCAACAGTCACTCCTCTGACATCCTGATCACTCCCAGACTGGGACAAATCTAGGACTCCTCAACCAGACAGGCAAGCCACCCAATTTCACCAGTCAGGAAGATTGAAACTTTTTGCACCTCTGTGAACACAGTTTTAGAATCATAGAGTCGTAGAGTCATCCAACACGAAAACAGACCCTTCGGTCCCACCAATCCATGCCAACCATAATCTCAAACTAAACTAGACCCTGCCTGCTCAGATGGTTGTGAAGGAGCAGCTCTCTGTAAGCTAGTGCTTCCAATTAAACCTGTTGGACTATAACCTGGTGTTCTGTGATTCGTAACTGTGTTCACCCCAGTCCAACACTGGCATCTCCAAAACATGACAAGCTTACTAAATGCCACTTTCTGGTTATTTTATACAAGGACAAGAGGAAATTGGTGGAATGACAATAAAAATGCCTCTGTTCATTCATATAAGTCATATACAATTATTAGTTGGTTGGATCACAATTAACAAGTGAACATAAAAAACAGGAGGTAGACTTTCAACCCTCAAACTAGATCATGTCTGAACTGGAATTTAACTCTATTCACCCACCTTGGCCCCATAAATACTTAACTCGTTTAAATTTTATCCTGGCCTCTGGATCACAAGCTCAAAGCTTGTGTTTGTTGCCAATCCATAGTTACTGTTTTTGAACCAATGAAATCCACATGGTATAGTCACAGCCACAGTGATATTAAGAAGTGACCCAAGGATCTTAAGTCAGCAACAGTGAAGGAATGGCAGGTTTGAAGGGATGCTTTTAGGTGGCGACATCCCCATGTATTTGCTATGATTTGGAGATGCCTGTGTTGGACGTGTGTACACAGTTACAACTCACACAACACTAGGTTATAGTGAGGATTTAATTAGCATCAACTTCACAGCAAGTAGTTCAAGAAAATAAATACTGATGCTCATTATTGGAAGGCCACAATCGCATTTCTTTACTGCAAGCAAAATACATCCAATGGCAAGGTGACACGATGTGCACAAAACCTGCTGCTTATACATAAGTATATTCACACAAGCAGTCAATGAATATGTACTAGTGCTGTCCAAGATAAGGATTCACAGAGAAAAGTCTTTTATATCTGATCTCTAACAGATCCTCAATATCCTGTCTCAAAAGATCTGACAAGAAAAGGAAATCCAATGGACTAAATAACATTTCTATCAAATCCAGGTGCCAACAGTCTGACATCTTAAAACCTGAAAAAAAGAAAACCTCATCTATAGGAAAGCAGGATAGCTTGCAATGTCCTTTCACCTCTGAGACTTTGGCTGGAATCCAGAGCAATTGGAAAAATATCCTTGCTAGTCGAATGGATCCCATATAAATCAGAACAAGTGTGCAGTCTGAGGATCAAGCTTCCTCTGATTTAGCAATGCTACCTACAGCTCTCAAACTGATGCAGTAAACTGGTCCTTTCGGGTGATGAGGGGAGCATACTAGGAGTGAACACAGGCAATTTTAATTTGCAGTAACAGACCTAGGATTGTTTGTTTCCAACTTTGATGGCTAAATTGTAGTGTGTCCAAAAGTTCATGTATTGCAGATTAAAAATCTGGACAAGGAATGCAGAGAATGAGTTCAAAACCTATGACAGAGATTTATTTCTTCAAACCTGTGAACTGAAAGTTGGGATCAGTAAAAGTGACTTCCATTTTGTAGAATGTTGTCAAAACCCAATGGTACACTACTATGCTTCCAGGAAGTAAATCTGTTTTGTTTACCTGACCTATATGTGACTCCCATCTCACTTCAATGTGGATGACTCTTAGCAATATCAAACTTCTACAAAGATTGTTAACAATTCAAGAAGAGGAAAACTAGCAACTGACTGTAATAGACAGGCTTGACAGCATAAGCCTACATAATAAGAATGGATATAAGAAAACAAAATCCATCTTTGCTGAAGAGAAAGACACACCAAGTGAAGAAAGTAAAATGATGAATGCATTTTGGAAAGTCCTTTGTCATGATAGTATCTAATCAGTGGGTCAACTAAAATTACCACCCTATTCAACCATCAACACACCAATCATAGCTCCTCATGCAAAATAATACACAATATGTCTCTATGTTGTCCCCTTCGTTAGATGCTGTCTGAAATAACTCCATCTCTGACACTCCTCTTTTTATCAGACAGCCAAGGTTCCCTGATTGAATCAGATTAACAGCCACAATCAGGGAGCTCATATTCTATGACATCCATTTGGCTGATTTTGTTACAATCACTGCATTCCTCCCCTTCTAAATCTGAGAACACAAGCCAGTCCTTTTTCTTGAAGAGCCTCCTGGGCGGTTTTAGCACCAGGTCAGGTCCCTCTGACTTAGAATCCAGTACGGGCAGCATGTAATGAACGGGATCTCTGGAGAATTTCACTCTCTTCTTCTGGTGGCAAAAAGCATTGGGGCAGCTACATTCATCAAGTCCATCTCTGATTCTGAGGACTCATCAACACGAGATGGAGAGCACGAATCCACAGGCTCCAGCAGCCTTTCTGACTGTTCCGAGGGTCAAGGTACATTTGCTCCTGCACCATTTGCAGATGTGTGGCTTTCAGGATGTTCGTTTGGGACCGTCGCACCCACTTGAACTTTATTACATCACTGGTTGTGACCTCGCATCTTATCCATGCGGAGTCATTGGCATTATTCATAAACCAACTTTGTCTCCTGTATCAGACTGTCTCTCTGGCTTGGTGGAGTCTTATGTCTGGTGTTGGAATTCCTGATGCTGTTTCACCTCTTCCCCAAGGTCTGAGAAGATCAGACTTAACTAAATGCAGAGTCTTCTACCCATTAACAACTCTGCCAGTGCTATCCCTATAGTTGCATGTTGGGTGGTCCTATAATCAAATGAGAACCATGACATCTAGTGAGGATGTACGCTTTTTCTTCAAGCCAGTCTTCAAAGTTTGCACTGCTTTCCTGCCAGGCCATTGGATGATAGCTAGTATGGAGCCTTCCTTATATGTCAAATACCATTTGATTTTAGGAAATGCCCAAATTCCCTCCTGCTAAACAATTGCTCATGACCTGTGACCAACACTTCTGGGATCTGATGTTTTGAAAACAATGCATGCAGTTCTTCTAGCGTTGTCCCTATGTTTGACGAATGGACCTTATGCATGTCCATCCTCTTTGAGTGGACATCCACTATGACTAAGAATATTGAGCTAGGAGAAGGTGAGGACTGCAGTTGCTGGAGGTCAGAGCCGAGAGTGTGGTGCTGGAAAAGCACAGCGGGTCAGGCAGCACCTGAGGAGCAGGAGAATCGACGTTATTCCTTTTCCTCGGATGTTGCCTGACCTGTTGTGCTTTTCCAGCACCGCACTCTCGACTAAGAATAGTGAACCCATGAAAGGGCCTCCATAATCGATGTTCAACCAAGTCTAAGGTTTACCCAAACATTCCCACGGATGTGGGGGAGCTGCTGGAGGTCATTTTTGTCCTTTTTTGGTATTCTGGGCACTGCCTCACCAACCCAGCTGTGAGTGCCTCCAATCCTGGCCATAATACATAACTTCTTGCCAACATGTTCAGTTTGGAGGCCCCGGTTGGCTCTGATAGAGTTCAGTACAGAGGAACCTCAATTATCCAGCGTTTGTTTTAAGCGAATTTCAGATTGTCCGAAAAAGATCACAAGGTCCCGATGCATGGCTAACTATGTTATCCGGCATTCGATTACCCAGCATTCGGTTAACCGAATGAAATACTCCCCGCCTGTCTCCTTCGGATAATCAAGGTTCCTTTGTATTTGGTGGTGACGTTTGCTCATGACAATCACTCTTGCTCTCCGTAACAATATGCCTTCCTCTTCTGTGAATTGGTCTCTCTAGGCCCAAGAATTCACTTTTGTTTCCACCAGTTGTTTCAGTTTTCAAAGGACTGGATTTTTCTCCGTCCAAAGACTGATATTGTCAGCTGTGACTGGGAGCATATCCAGAAAATCTAATACTGTTACAGATTCTTCCAGTGGCAATACCACTGGTGGTGTATCTGCCAGCAGGCTCCATACATCAGCATTTACTACTTGGCTTCCCAGTTGATGTTCTGATTTGTAATTATAAGCAATTAGTATTACAGCCCAGGAATGACTGTGGCCCAAAGCTATTGGCGACATTGCCTTGGTCTCTTTAAGGAGACCAACTAGGGGCTTATGGTCTGTGATTATCACAGATTTTCATCCATAAAGGTATTGGTGAAACTTCTCGACTCCAAATATTCCTGATGAAGGGCTTTTGCCCGAAACATTGATTCTCCTCCTCCTCGGGTGCTGCCTGACCTGCTGTGCTTTTCCAGCACCACAAGCTCAACTCCAAATAATACTGCCAATCCTTCTTTCTCTATCCACATGTGTATTTATGCTCTGTATTATCCGAAGTCCTGGATGCATACACTATTGAGTGATTCCTCTCCATGGGGCTACCTGTCAGTTAATACCACCCCGATGCCATAGAATGAGGCATCACAGGTCAATAACAGATCTCTTGTAGGATCAGAGTGTGCCAACATCACAGAGGTTGATATTTGTTTCTTTACTTCACTGAAAGCTAAGGCTTGTCTATGTGACCATTTCCAAGCCTGACTGCTTTATACAAGTTAATACAAAGGTGCCAGGTGGAAGCTAGGCTTTAGATGAACATTCTGTAATAATTTACCACCTCAAATAATGACTGAAACTCCTTTCAGTCTTGTCAACTTAGTAGCCCATGTAGGCCACATTGCAGGCCCTGGAACATACATTCTTCTCTTCTTAAACATACACCTGACAAGGGAAAGTATCTTAGGACTATATTCAAGCTCTCCAAGTATTCCTTATTAATTTTCCCTGTTATTAAAATGTCATCTAGATAAAAGGTGACCTGAGATAAACCTTGCAAAATGCTCTCCATTGTCTGCTGTAAAACTGAACAGGCTGACAACACTCCAAATGACAGTCTCATAAGTTGGAACAAGCCCTTATTGGTATTAACTGTAACATACATCTAGGATTCGACGGGTAAATGCAATTGTACATAAGGGTGGCTCATGTTCAGCTTTGTGAAGGACAACCTCTTGCCAGCTTGGGTATAAACCTCTAACCGAGGGATTGGGTACTAATCCAGCTGCAAAAGAAAATTACTATATGTTTAAAATCTCCACAAAGGTGAACTGACCCATTGGGTTTCAAAATCAGTACAACTGATCCTGTCTATTCTTTAAACTGGACTGGTTGGATGATTCCTTCACTTTCCAGCCTTCTGATTCCTGTCTTTACTTCTGCCCATAAAGGCAAATGGCACTGGGCCGGCCTTGCAGAATCGTGGAATTGTTTCCTGGTCAAGGCGCAAGGTGGCCTTGGCTCCTCTGTTAGCCCGTTGACCTTTTCTGGAAGACTTCCAAATCGTTACTTAGGTCTTTACTCAGGCAGCCATTTTCTAATTGAAAAATGTTGAGCTAGTCTAGATGAATCTCTTGCAACCAATTTTGCTCCATCAGGCCTGGGTCTGAGGCTTTTACTACAATCAGTGTTAACTGAACCAGCTGCTTTTCACAAGAGAGCAGAACTGAAGTTGCAACCTTAATCTGTAAAGGTTCCCCAGTATATGTTCTTAGCCCAGCCAAGGTCTTGCATAAACTTAAGGACTGGAGTCCAGAGCGAATTTTGCTAAAAACTGTTTCTGCAATCACAAATATAGCTACATCATTCGAATGACTCCCATGCTGTATCTCTCTATGACTCTATGACCATTTAACAAGACATTTATTTTGATTGGTTTGGATTTTGATGTTGCTAAGTAATTTAATTGTTCCAAACCAGATGTAAGTTGACTTTCCAGGGTATGAGCTCTCCTGGATACCAGCCTATGAATTATCTTACTCAATTTAGGTCTAGGAGGACTCTTTATCTGTCTCAAGTGGTGTTCCCCCAAGTTCAGTTGGACTGTAAGGGAGTCTGCTTCCATCAGAATACCCTGCAACTGAAATGCTCCACTTGTCACGTATCCCAGTGATAAAGCCAGATGTAGTGCCTGTTTGAGGTCCAATTGGGCTTCAGCCAGGAGGTGCTTTGTCATGGTTGCATCATTAATCCCACATAGCAACAGTCTCTCAGTATCTCATTAAGGGTTAAATCAAAGTCACAGGCTTCTGCCTGTCATCTTAACCTAGTCAAAAATCCCGATATGGATTCCCTTGGTTTTCGAACTGCCAATTAAAAACAATAGCATCTTAGAATTAGGTCTTGAGGTCATGTTATTCCTTAGCTCAATCTGTTAACTCATGAAAGGTTTTATTATCTGGTGCCTCAAGGAAATTCAGGCTCCTAATAACGGAAAAAGCTGCAGTTCCACAGGCTATCAGGAAATTTTGTTGTTGCTTTATATCTACCACAATGCTGTTTCCCAGAAAAGTAACACATTCTTTCCAGATACTGGGCCCAGTTCTAGACAGTCGGGTCCAACAAGTCAAACAAAGACATGATATAAGAAATGCTTACCCCAACTTAAAAGACAACTGTTGCAAGCAAGTTTCTTTGGGAGTGTGCTCATAAGAGCAATAAGGAATATGTAGAGGACTTGGACAGAGTCCTTAGACATTTCTCCCAGGCGGGCATACACCTTATAAGGGAAAAATGTGTGTCCCAGGCACCCCAAGTGACCTACTTGGGCTATAGAGCCAATAAGACCAGCTTACACCTGTTGAAAAATAAAGTGAGGTCATCAAAGGTGCCCTAGATCCCACGTCTGTACCAGATCATAGGTCTTTCCTTGGGCTGGTGAATTATTTTGGAAAGTTTATACATAACCTAGCCTCCATCCTTGCACCTTTGCATCAATTCTTTAAAGAATGAGCCAGCCTTGGAAATATTCACATAGCCAAGCCATAGCTTTCAGGGAAGTGAAGAAATAGCTATCATTCTCTAAGATGTTGGCACATGATGATGCCAAGTGAGATCTGGTATTGACAAGCAATGCCTTTCCATTCGGTATTGGGGTAGTATTAGCTCATAGGTGGACCAATGGAGAGGGACACCAAATAGCATATGCATGGAGGGGTTTGTCTAATACAGAGTGTAAATATGCCCAGATAGGTAAAGCAAGATTGGCGGTCACATTTGAAGTGAGGAAGCTCTGCCAATGTCTTAACGGATTTAGATTTGTAATAATCATGGACCATAAACACCTCCTGGGTCTCCTTAAAGAGGACAAGGCAGTGCTGTGCATAGCTTCAGACCAAATTCAATGGTGGGCTCTAATACTAAGTGCATATAATTACAAGTTGAAACATCGTCTGGGAGGCCACGCAGCGAATGCAGATGCATTGAGTTGCCTCCTACTGGCAGATAAACTGCTAGTTTATCTGGAACAGGCCATAATGGTTTTAAGTTTTCTGGACACACTTCCAGTCACAACTAACGATATCAGAATTTGGATGCAGAAAGATCCGAACCTGGCAAAACTGAAACAGCTGGTGGTGATGTATGAAGTGCGGGTAGATGTGATAGTCCTGAACAGGAATATGGACCGCTTGAAGGTTGAAAACTCAAGCGGTGTGGGAACACAATGTGCCAGGCTTTCTGACTGTCTCAGAATCCATGGAGTCTCCCTGTCTATCAAGAGTTGAAGATATTTTGGAATCTGAGATGGACACGGTAATTGCTGCCGCCTTGATATGTTTGCCAGCTGAAGAGGAGAATGAATTTTTCCGAGTTGAGCTGGGCACAAGAGGTGAGCTACTGTTTGTTACAGTGCCATCCATATTCAAGGCAGAGTTAGAAGAACCTGACCCAGTGTTAAAATGACTCAGGAGGAGCTACAAAAATAAACAACAGCCTATGTCTTCAGAGTCAGAGGGGGAGGGAAGTAATGATGGTAACAAGGACAGCCAAGTGTACTCTTAGAATATGAGTTCCCTGATTGTGGCTTTTAATCTGGTCTGATTAAGGAGCCCTGGCTGACAGATGTAAACAGGAGGGCGAGAGGTTCTGGTCATCAAAGTCTGGTTCTGAGGGAACTGGATCAGTGTTGAAAACTCTCCACATGTAAATATAAGGTGATATGGAGATGGGATATCGGCCTCTGTGCAGTTATTTCACAACATGGAGGCCTCCTAGCATTTTCTGATAAGGAGCTCTGCTACAGAAAACCAGAAGGAATTTGCCTTGGGAATAATTATAATGAATCAGGACAATGATGTAGCGATGAGTGATACTAGAAATGCTGCTTTAGTAACTGCCAAATGTTTCCTTCTACAAACAGGAGTTCAGAACTCAGTGCTGTCACATCTGTCTGTGTAATTGTCTCTAAATTTTGCTTTGAAGTGCTTTAAAGCCTTCTTGAGCAACTTTAAACAAAAATCAGAATTTAAAATTAAAAATGGATTGCTATATGAATGGAATAAAAGATTTTGTGCTCAGTCATAAAACAATGAAAATACACATTGCATTATCAATACAATAATGAAACCTATCAATGGTGTGATAGATTTAATAATGGAAACAAAAGCTCAGTTTGATAAATTTTGAACAGAACATATATTGAAACTAAAAAGAAACTAGAAAAGATATCTCGAGTGACACCCTTCCTCAACACCACTCTGCTCACATCCACTTAGGTGGGATTGTACGCAAATGGTTCCATTCTTATCAATATAATTGTAGCCAGAGAATTCCATGATGAATAACTCACCTCCTGTCTGCCAAAACCTGTTGATTATTATAAGGCACCAGTCAGGAATGTGATAGAATATTCTCCACTTGTCTGGATGCTGCTTAAGAAGCTGGACATCATTCAGGACAAAACAAGCTGCTTGATTGGCTTGCTACCCACCACACTCAATTTCACTCCCTCAACCATCAATGTAAAGTGGCAGCAAAGTGTACTGTCTAAAAGATTCACTGCAGGAACTCACCAAAGCTCCTTTGAAAGCACCTTCCAAACCTGTGCATTCTACCATTTAGAATGATAGTGAGAATGTGTAATGAGAATGAGAGGAAGGGAAAGAGTTAAGTTTGAGATTTGTGGAACAAGAGGTTCAGCTGAGCATGTCTCAGATCAGATTAAAAACTTACAGTTAACAATGGGGTGCTGGAGGCAAGGGCAATGGGTTAAAAGCATTCATTATGTAGAACCATTTGACAATATTAGAAGCATTCAGTACATAAAGTCAGTTAACAAGGTGAAAAGTATTCATTATGTGAAGCCAGATATTCATTATGCAACAGCAGATGGCTTAATCTTTATTATTGGCACTCGCTGATTGTAATGGTCACCCAATTAATATGTATGTTGCCTTATCTGGATGCTCTGCCCTGCAAAATGACTCTATAATTCATTAAGAAACTGCTGTTCAAGAGAGAAGACCGAGAACGCATGTCTCTGCACAATGGCGATCCTTCTCTCTTCCTCTAGGGCCCGGAATAAAGATGAAGGAGGTAAAACCATATTGTGTCTCTGAGCATTTTACTTTGACTGAGAGGGGAAATGGGATGACAATATTGGCGTAGTCGGCAGGATAGTTACGATCGGACGGTGCCAGCGGCCATCTGGAACATCAGTGTCTCGAGGCAGACGGGCCCATAAGGTAAGATTTTTAACCTTGCTCCCTCTCGCTATTCCTGATGATGGAAGATGAAGATGGTCCCTGTGTTCAAACCCTCTCTATTCTACGGATTCCTCAAACAGCCATTAGCTCAGTCAAGCGACAATTTCACAAACTCACTGATAAACAGAGGTTTGTCAAGTCCTTTGCACTGTATTAAAGGGGGGATGTAATTGAGGTTTGAATCCTTTGAGCAATATTGGGGTTCAAGTCCCCTGGGTGGGTAATTGGGGTTTGCGTCCTCTGTGCAATATTGGGGTTTGAGTCCCCTAGGTGGGTAATTGGGGTTTGAGTCCTCTGTGCAATATTTGGGTTTGAGTCCCCTGGGTGGGTAATTGGGGTTTGAGTCCTCTGTGTAATATTAGGGTTCGAGTCCCCTGGGTGGGTAATTGAGGTTCAAGTCCTCTGCACGGTATTGGAGTTTGAGTCCTTGTGGATGGGTAATTGAGATTCAAGTCCTCTATGTAGTACTGGGGTTTGAGTCCCCAGGTGGGTAATTGAGGTTCAAGTCCTCTGAGTGGTACTGGGGTTCGAGTCCCCTGGGTGGATTAATTTGAGGTTTGAGTCCTCCGTGCTGTGCTGGGGTTCAAGCTCTCTGTGTTTAATTGGGGTTCGATCTCTGTGTTTAAGTGGGATTTGAGTTCTCTGTGTTTGAATGGGATTTGAGTTCTCTGTGTTTGAGTAGGGTTCGAGCCCCCATGGGGAGTAGAGTGAGAGGGGGGTTAAAGTCCCTGAATGGCGATATTTGACGCTCTGGGAGTCTTTGTTCTGGGGGAAGAGAGTGGCTTGGATTGTGGCGCCATGTGGTCTGCTGCGAGGACTTTCTCATTTTATAAGGGTAATTTCAGTGAGAGGATGCAAAAAAAACAAGAAATGCTAAAATTAAGGTTTTCCTAACACTTGGGTTGAAAAAAGAAAGTTTCAATGTAAATTGTGCCACGCTAAGAATGTTCGATGTTTCAAAGTTTTGGTTTGTTAAAATCCTGGTTCAGAAAATCCTTTTAAGTAACTGTTTTGCCTTGTTTGACTCAGGGTCTCATTTCAATGTGTTTTGTGGGCTATCTAATGGGGGCAGATTTTGTTTTTATATTGAAATTGTATAATATTATGTCCTTTTTAAAATGACAAAACTTGCAACCTTAAAACAAATTGATTGGGTGTCTTGAGCCCCTGATTTGTTTGAAATTCTACAATGCCTGTTAAAAAAAACAGTTGGGTCAGTTGTCATGTTTTAGCCAGCTGAGCGTATTGTATTAAAATTTCTTTGCTGCTGTGTTTGTAATACAGACTGTTCACAAAAGGAAAAGCGCATTTTGAGTTTGATGTTCTTAAGATTTTCGAGAGAATATCAGAACTTGATGCTGAGTTGTTTAAAGTCTGTTAAGACTTCATTGGCACTCTTCATATTGCAAATTCAAAGAATGTTGATCTCTACTAAAGTTGCCACTGTAATTCAACTGGTTTATTTTTGAACTTTCATTTGAAGAACATATTTTAAAATACTCAACATTTGTTTCCCTTGAATATTTGGGATTTAAATCTGAACTAGAACTGTCACTTCAATTGCTAAAGCACAGGAAACATTTTGTTGTTTTCTTGCTGTCCCAGACTTTTGAAATATTTTTCCTGTCAGTTTTCACATTAGCCAAGTATCAATTTGTTAAAGGAAAATAATTTTTGAATAACCTGAATGAAGTACCCGAGGGTTTGATTTTAGGACCATTGATTGTTGTTTATAATTGACTGAATTGTTTGAGCAGAACAATTTAGAAGTTTATGGATTGTATAAACCTTGATAATGGCATAAATAATGAACAGAGTAATAGACTTCAAGAAATCAAAGAAGGTTTAAATAGGCAGACACAATTTAGTGAAGTTAAATGTGTGACTGTCTTCGTACTGATAGCTACCTTGGTGAGGAAGGAATGAGAGAGGAAATGCAAAGATACTTCCAGCAGCTAACATCGCCTCTAGAGTTTCTCCATTCACAGGTAAAGCACGCCTTTGGACCACGGCCCACACCTCCACAACCTGAACTAATGGATTCAATCAGCTCCCCAGTCGTGAGCACGAAAAGTGATGAAGCTAGCAACAACGAAGAGGAAGTCTGTCCAACTTTTGTCAGTGGCCTTCCTACAGACATTAAACCATATGAGCTTTACCTTCCCTTCGATCATTTGAGGGATATGTGATCAAGCTAATATCAAAACAGCCAATTGTTACATTTAACAGCAGATTAGGAGCAGAATCAGCAAAGAATGCTGCGTTCACCTAGCCTGCAGCTGCAGCTGCTGCACTGTACAGTCAGATACTCTGGTATCCTCCGTCAGAAGCATTTCTGCAAGGACGGAAGTCTCATCAGCTTTGTTAAATACTTAACTGTCCTTATGCAAGAATTCAGATGTCTCCATGGAGAGATGCAGAAGGACAAACTGCATTTTGTTTTCAGGTGAGACTTTACTGAAGGAGATTTTGGAGAACTGGCTTGTTTCCACTCAACTTGGAGGGGATGGAGTGGTCACCAAGGACTGTGGATTTAAGAACTTTACTGGTGGTTTTTTTGCACATGGGAGGATTCTTCAAATTCTACTTACTGTAATGGGACTAGTAATTTTTGTTGTTATAATCATTGTATGCTGTGTGTCTATAACTTGCTTAAATACTGGCTGTCGGAATCTTATGAAAGCTGGTAATGCCATTAGTTATCATGAAATGATAAAGGGAGGGAATAAGAATGTGTATAAAGTGTGAGCAGGTAGGGAAAGAGTTAAGTTCTGAGTTTTGTGAAACAAGAGGTTCAGCTGAGCATGACTCAGATCAGATGAGAACTTGCAGTTAACAATGGGGTGCTGGAGGTAAGGGTAATGGGTTAACAAGGTGGAAAAGCATTCATTGTATAGAGCCATTTAACAAAATGCAGTGTCATTCAGTATGTGAGGTCAGTTTAACAGGGTGGAAAAGTATTCATTATGTGAAGTCAGTCATTCATTGTGCAATAGTAGATGGCTCAATCGTTACTACTGACACTCACTGATTGTAACGGTTACCCAATCAATATGTATGTTGCCTTATCTGGATGCTCCTCCTGTAAAATGACTCTAAAATTCATTAAGAAACTGCTGTTCAAGAGAGAAGGCCGAGAACGCATGTCCCTCTGCACAAGGGCGATCGTTCTCTCTCCCTCCAGGGCCCGGAATAAAGATGAAGGAGGTAAAACCATATTGTGTCTCTGAGCATTTTGCGTCAACTGAGGGGGGGATTGGGATGACAATATGGGCAATATGGAAGCAGGCATAATCCTGACCTGGAACTTTGTTATAATTTCTTCAGTGTGGCTGGGTCAAAGTTCTAGAACTCCCTCTCTTGCAGCATTGTGGATGTACCCACGCTAAATAGACTGCAGTGGTTCATGGTAGTAGCTCATCAGCACCTTCTTGAGGGCAAGTTGGGATGGGCAATAAATATTGGCCCAGCCAGTGACACCCACATTTGCACAATTATTTTTTAGATATGACTGAGAATCACTTGCAACGATTTCTCTACCTGCTCATGCACTGTCACCTGTGATACCTTGGTCAGTTCAGTTTCTCATCTACAGGCTGTGACTTGGCAACATCAATTGAAAGCACAGTATTAGTTTTAACATGTACACTGCTGAAACCAACATTACTTCACCACTGTCTCTCCAAACTCCTTCAGTGCTGCAAAATTATCAGGCTGTTTATCTAGCTTCCAGTACAGAATGAGCAGAAAATTCCTCCAGCTAAATATTGGGAATTCTGAAGCTATTGCTCTTGGTCTACACTCTAAATCCCATTCCCTAGATATTGGCTCCATTCCTCTTGCTACCAGCCGCCTGAGATTAAGCCAGTCCCTTCAAGACTTGTGGTATCACATTTCAATGTCTATGCTCATTTTTGTGCCTGAGCTCAGACTGCCTATTTCCACCAATATAGCATCAACTAATCTTGCTGTATATCTCATCCCATCTGTTGCTGAAAACTCATTTATGACTTTGGTTCCTCTAGACTTGACCAGCCCAAGGCATTCCTGACCAGTTTCCTACATTCTACCCTCCAAAAATTAGAGCCATCCAAATCTCAGCTGCTCATATTGTAATTTGGAACAAACCCTGTTCTCTTCTCAAGATAGTTCTTGCTGGCCTACCCTGGCCTCTAGTGAAGCGGCACCTTTTCTTCAAAATCCCTCATCCATTTTCCAAGTCATGGCCTTGACCCTCCCTAATTTTTGTTATCTCATCCAGTCCTACAACCCTCTGAGATATCTGTCTAATTCTGGTCTCCCGTACATTCGCAGTTATAATTGCTCAAACATTGGTCATTATAACTTCAGTTGCCTTGCCTCACACTCTGCAATATCCTCCCTACTCTTCTCTATTTCTTGTCTACACTTATCTTGTAGAGGGTAACTTCTTACCTATTCTTAAATCATATCTATTTAACCAATATTTTGGTCATCTGACTCTACATTCCCTTCTCTAATGCCTCATGCTTTGCCTGCTTATGCTCCTGTGAAGTGCCTTGGGATATTGCACTTTGGTAAAGGTGTGATCCGAGTACAAAATGCTGCTGATGGCTTTGTTACTAATTGTAATTCAGTGTCATTGAAAAACTATGCCCTTGTGTTTGCAGTTGTAATGATGGTGAAACTTTCAGCATTCATGTGATTATTCCACTCAAGGTGGAAGCAACATTCAGAGTCCACATATTTGCAGAATAAGGTAGAAATCCAGAAACTTCCTTCCATGATTCTGTATGCTCCTGGAGGGGAACTGTTAAAGGTCCTCAAGAGTGTAAACCCCAACTATTAGTAAATTCATGATAAAGTCCACTTCTATGTCAAAACAAAAGCAAAATACTGCATTTGCTGAAAATCTAAAGTAAAATCAATGTGCTGGAGAAATCCAATGGGTGCGGCAGCATCTGGGGAGAGAGGAACAGAGTTAACATTTTGAGTTCTGCCATTAAAAATTATGATTAATACCTGAACTGGATCTAACTTTCCACAATCATAACCATGGCTTTGGTCTTCTGCCCTATGACAGCTGTAATCTCTAAACACCATTGCCCTCTAATCTTCCCCTGGCCTTCTGTTCTGTTGTGCTTGCTCCTGAGCACATCCTCCTACAATATAAAATCCACCACTATTCTACCTCTTCCAAAGAAGAGTCATTTTGGACTTAAAGCATTAACTTTCCTTATGTTTCCACAACTGCTGCCAGCCTTGCTAAGTCTCTCCAACACTTTGTTTTTATCCCATTTCAAAAACACTTGAAATCTTGAATGAGACTTCATTGAATGAGACACATCATTGAATGAACACATCATTGAATGAGACTTAATTGAGTTTTTAATGGTATACCTACTTCATAATTACTATTAAACACACTTACGAGTCCTGACAAACTACTTTCATATTTATAGCACATCAAATCTTATCATGAAGATAGAAATAATTTTCATGTTTTAAACATGTTATAGTTTGTTTTTACCAAATTTTATCTTCTCTACCTCACCAGGGGAGCTGCTGAAAATCAAGCTCTGCTACTCTCAGAACCACAAAAGCTCTCGAGCTACACATAAACAATTCTGACCATCGGCATGGAATTCTGCTGATTTAAACATTAATGCCTTATAAACGCTCACTTGCATACAGGTACACACACAGAGACACACACATGCACACACACACACACACGCACACACACACACACACGCATGCACACACACACAGACACACAAACATACACACACACAGACACATGCACACATACACACAGACACACACACACACGCACACACAGACATACACGGAAAAATGAAAAAGGGTGTTATGGATAGAGGGGGAGCTGGGAAATCAGATCAGTGTTTTCCTTTCAGAGAATCTGCTGAGGTGGTTCTTGTACTGATCAGAATGCTGGTTCTCAATCTTCCTTCTCTGAATACTTTCATTGGTTTGTAAAAGTGATTTATAAAGTCATAGTCATACAGTATGGAAACAGACCTTTCGATCCAACTATTCCATGCCGAATGTAATCCCAAACTAGTCCCACCTGCCTGCTCCTGGTCCATATCCCTCTAAATCTTTCCTGTTCATGTATCCATCAAAATGCCTTTTAAATGTTGCAATTGCACTCATACCCACCACTTCCTCAGGGCATTCATTCCATACACGAATCACCCTCTGTATAAAAGATTTACCTCTTATGTCTTTTTAAATCTCTTTCCTTTCACTTTAAAAATGTGCCCCCTAATCTTGAAATCCCCTATCCTCAGGAAAGGATAATCAATATTAAGTCTATCAACACCTCTCATCATTTTATGAATCTTTATAAAGTTGTCTCTCATCCTCCTCTGCTCCACTAAAAAAAGTCCAGCCTATCCAGCCTTTTTTTATAATTCAATACTTTCATACCCAGCAGCATCTGGTTAATCTCTTCTGAACCCTCTCCAGCTTGATAATAGTATTCCTTACACTGGGTGACCAGAACTGGACACAGTACAAGAGGCCTCACCAATGTCCTTTGCAACCTCAACATGACTTCCCAACTCCTATACTCAAAGGACTGAGCAATAAAGGCAAGTGTGCCAAACACTTTTTTAACTACCTTGTCTGTATGTGACACAAGCTTCAAAGAGTTATGCACCAGCATTCTGAGGTCATTCTGTTCTACAAAATTACCCAAGGCCCGACCAATAATTGTTTAAGCCCTACCCTTGCTTGTTGTACCAAAATGCAGTACCTCACATTTACCCAGATTGAACTCCATCTGACATTTTTCAACCCATTGATCCATTTGATCAAGATCCTTTTGTAATCTTAGAAAACCTTCTTCACTGTCTATCGTGCCACCAATTGTGGTGTCACCTGCAAACTTACTAATGATGCTTTCTATATTCTCATCCAACTCATTTATATAAATGACAAACAGAAGAGAACCAACTACAGATCCCTATGGAACGCCACTGGTCTCAGGTCTCCACTCTGAAAAGCAACCCTCCACTGCCTCCTGCCAGTAAGCTAATTATGTATCCAATTAGCAAGCTCACCCTGAATACCATGTGACCTAACCTTATAAATTAGTCTACCATGTGGAACCTTGTGAAAGGCTTTACTAAAATCCAAATAAACAACGTCTACTGCATTGTCCTCATCAATCTACTTGGTAACTTTCTCAAAAGACTCCAACATGTTTGCGAGACATGACTTTTCTTGCACAAAACCATGTTGATTTATTCCTAATCAATTTTTATCTCTCTAAATGTCCATAAACACTATCTTTTATAATCACCTCCAAGAATTTACTCACAGCTGAAGTCAGACTCATAGGTTTGTAGTTCCCCAGTTTCTCTTACAACCTAACTTAAACAAAGGTACAAACTTAGCAACCCTCCAGTCATCAGGCAAATCACCCATAGTTATACATGATGCAAATATTTATGCAATGTTTCTCACAGTTTCCTCTCTTACTTCCCACAATATTCTGGCTTACATTAGATCAGGTCCCGGAAATTCATCCACCTTTATATTCTTTAAGACCTCCAAATGTCCTTTTCTGGAATATGAATTGTTTATAAAACATCAACGTTTATTTTTCTGCATTGTCTCGACTCCATTTCTTTTTCTATCTCCTGGGGTTCAACATAAAGATGACGTCCTTGATCTTTAAGAGGCCCTACACTTTCTCTAGTTACTCTTTTGCTCTTAATGTATTTGTAGAATCTCTTTGAATTATCCGTAACCTTATCTGCCAATGCTAGCACATATCCTTTCTTTGCCTTCCTGATTTCTCTTTTAAGAATGCCTCTACACTCTGTGTATTGATTATGATATGCAATTGAACCAAATTGTCTATATCTAAAGTGATATTCTCTTTTATTCTTGACTAGAACCTAATTATATTTATTCATCTATTGTTCCTTAACCGTACCAGCCTTACTATTCACTGTAACAGGAACAAAATGCCTCTGAATTCTCGTCATCACACACTTGAACGCCTCCCACTTGTCGGATGTTCTTTTAGCTGTGAACAGTCTACTTCAGTCAATTTTCATAAATTCTTGTTTCATACCATTAAAATTGGCCTTATTCCAACTAAAAATTTTAACTTTTACCAAAGGTTTATCCTTTTCAAAAAACACTTTTAAACTAATAGAATTATGATCACTAGACCCAAAGTATTCCTCCACTTTTAATTCAGTCACCTGTCCTGCCTTATTGCCCAAAAGAAGACCTAATTTTCCTCCTTCCTAGTAGGAAAATCCACATACTGAAAAAGAAAATTTTCTTGAACACATTTGACAAATTCTTCAGCATCCAAAACATTAACACTATTGTAGCCTCAGTCAATGTTCAGAAAATTAAAGTCCCTCGTTATTTTGACGTTATTATGTTTACATTAATCTGAGTTCTCCGAACATACTTGTTTCTCAATTTTCTTCTTACTATTGGGGGGCCTGTAGTACAATCACATCAAAGTGATCTTTCTTTTGTAATTTGTAATTTCTATCCATATATATTCACTGAATGATTTTGCAGAAATATCTTCCCTAGTTATAGCTGTAATGTGTTCCTTAATCAAAATTGCCACACTCCTTCCTTTCTTGCCTTCTTTTCTATCCTTCCTATAGCATCTAAAACCCGGAATATTGAACTGTCAGTCTTGCCCATCTCTCAGCCAAATTTCTGTAATAGCTATGAAGTCCCAATCCCATGTTCATAGTTCATCAGTCTTATCTTGTAAGACCCCTTGCATTAAAATAAATGCAATTTAGTTCTTCAGAGTTACTACTGGCTCTTTATTGTCTCAATTCATAAGTCTCCCTTCATGGATTGAGCAAATCTCCCTGTTAAGATATTGGTCCCTTTCCAGTTTCGGTTAGACCCATCCTTTTTGAACAGGTCTTTTCTATCCCAAAGGGCATTCCAATTGTCCAAAAACCTGAATCCCTGAATAATACACCAGCTCTTCAGGAACTGATTTATCACCTTTAACCCTTTGTTCCTTCCCTCATTTGAGTTTGGCATTACTACTTTGAAGGTTTTTTTTAATCTTCTACCTAACCTCTTAAATTCATTCTGTGCTGCTTTAATCTTTTCCATGAAAATGTCACACCTACCAACATGTTCACACTTATAAAAGATCTCTGATTCATTGATTTAAAATCATAACTTATAGCAACTGAAGTAAAAATAAATAATATTTATTGCTTTCTTCAGGCTTAAAGTACTTTCACTGCAGAGAACAGAGAGTTCCCAGCCTGTTAGAGATCTGAAGACTTCTCACTATCTTGTTCACAGCCCCAAGCTGTTCAGTTACCTGAGAACCAATCATGTAGTTGTTAACAGGCAGAGGCCTTTGTCATTAATAACTGGTCACGATCAGTGGACCAATCAACTTTGGGTTGCCAGCTGAATAGCCATTTGTACACACCCCTCGGCTCCAGCTAGTCTGCCTGAACTAGCAGCTGTGTAAACAGTACTTACAATGAGTGTCAGATTACTTGCCTTCAAAAAATGAGAAAATCATTCAGTTTTTTTTCCTATCAGTCTATAATTAAAATACAGAAAAATAAAACCATTATTTATTTCACTATTTTAAAAAGTATTTTGGTCTGAAAGTTTACAACAGTAACAAATTGCATTTATATAATTCCTCTGATATAATAATTCTTCAAGTTATTATTTTGAAATATTATGAAATAAAGTTTGACAGTGGGCCACTTGAAGAGATATTAGGCCAGATGATCAAAAGCTTGGTTGAGGTGATAGCATAAGGAATATTGTAAATGTGGAAAGGGAATTATAAAAAACAGAGCAATAGAGGGAAGAAATTGTTATTAAGTTTAGATAATCCACAGACTCAGTGCTGGATTAATTAATCAGAAATATTCAAAACGCTAGAATTGGTAAAGCTTATAGGTCTGTGAAAGTGAGGAGGCTGAAGGAGCAGAGTTCAGTCAGGCTGAGGCCATAGAAGCTTTTGAAAACATGGATGAGAATTTTAAAATCAAAATATTGGAAGTCGGTATAGGTCAGTGAACATAGGAATGATGCATGAGAGACTTGATGTGACTTAGGACGCAGCAACAAAACTTTGTATGATCTGAAGTTTACAGACTATAACATGTGGGGTGCTGGCTGGGTGTGTGCATTGTCATTAAATTTAAAGGTAACAAATGTATGAATAAAGTTTCAGCAGTAATAAACTGAGGTAAGGTTAAAGTCAGATGATATTACACATTGAAAATATGTATAAATTCTGGTCACCATGCTCTAGGAAAGATGTTGTGAAACTTAAAAGGGCACAGAAAAGATATAAAAGAATACTGCCAGAATTGGAGGTGGAATAGACTGGATCTGTTTTCCCTGGAGCTTAGGAGGCTGAGGGGTGACCCTATAGACATTTATAAAATCATGAGGGGCATGGATAGGGTAAATAGACAAAGTATTTTGCCTAGTGTCAGGGAGTCCAAAACTCGAGGGCATAAGTTTAAGGTGAGAGGGGCAAGATTTAAATAGGAACCTAAGGAGCAACTTTTTCATGCAGAGGGTGGTGCATGCGTGGAATGTGCTGCCGAAGGAAGTGATGCAGGGTGGTACAATTCCAACATCTAAAAAACATCTGGGTGGGAACATGAATAGGAAGGGTTTAGAGGGTTATGGTCCAAATGCTCGCAAATGAGACTAAATTAAGTTAGGCTATCTGGTCGGCAAGGATGAATTGGACCAAAGGATTTGCTCCAGTACTGTACAGAACTATGATTTTATGGCTGTATGTGTTGTTCAAAAGAAACCTCACCTTGGAATCAAATATGACACCAACGTTGTGAGCAGGTTGGTTCAGTCTCAGGTCATTGCCAGGGTGAGGAATGGCAATAGTGGTGTGAGAACATAGTTCATGTTGTGCTCAAAGACAACAGCTTCTTTCTTCTCGATATCTAATTAGCAGAAATTCCTGGTCATGCAATGCAGGCTTCTTAGCAAGCTGTCAAACAGAGAGAGAGGGGGACGAAAATGAGTCAGAAAAGATGGAGAAGACATCAAGATGGGTATCATCAGGGTACATGTGGAAAACACAGTGTCATGACTCAAATGGTATTGCTGACAACTAACAGATAGATGAGCAAAAGGAGGAACCAAGATTAGATCCATGGGGGACCCCAGAGGAAATGGAGTGGGAACAGGAAGAGATGCTACTGTAGTTATCCTCTGGCTCTGAAAGGATGGATGTGATTGAATCCAGGTAAGTGTGGTCCCACCCTTCAGCCTTGCATCCATATTTGAAAGACCTATTTGTCCACATTAGGTCTGCAGTTCCATTTGTTACACAGAAATAAAGGGGTAAGAATTGAGTTGACAGTTTAGTTTAAGAGGAAACGACACTGATCTGTCACATTGTGTGAAGCTTCTAATGCAGTCACCTCTGCTGGAACTGACAGGCTGCTGCTCTGACTGTCAGCTTTGACTCCACAGATTTTCCACTCCAACAAGAAGGCATTTTCTGACCTTTTCCAATAGGCTTACTCAAATCAAGCAGATGGATTGAATGCAAAATAATCGCACTTGTTTGAATTTAGACCATCGCAATATTGGCAACAGACTTAAACATTATTCCTTCAGCATGTGCATTTTGATGTTTTATCCTTTGAACAGGCATTTTAAATTGAAATTTGTTTATATTTAGAAGATTAGATGGTGCAGTTGATTAGACATTGGCCTTTCATCACCAGGACCTGGGTTTGAACTGTGTCCTAGTTGCTCTCCATCTGCTGTCTATAATAATCAATTTCATCAGCTTTGAAAATGTGCACAGGAATTGCTATGCATGATTAACCTGCACCCATGCCTTCTGATGCAGGCAACATGTAAATCTTTTGCTCATTATCTCAATTGTAGGCTCCAGCCAGAAATACTACTGAATATCTGCTTACATTAATTTGGACTCCCTGCTGAGCTGAGGTTGGCACCACAACAAATGAGGAGAAAGTGAGGACTGCAGATGCTGGAGATCAGAGCTGAAAATGTGTTGCTGGAAAAGCGCAGCAGGTCAGGCAGCATCCAAGGAACAGGAGAATCGACGTTTTGGGCATGAGCCCTTCTTCAGGAATGAGGAAAGTGTGTCCAGCAAACGAAGATAAAAGGTAGGCTGCTGGACACACTTCCCTCATTTCTGAAGAAGGGCTCATGCCCGAAACATCGATTCTCCTGCTCCTTGGATGCTGCCTGACCTGCTGAGCTTTTCCAGCAACACATTTTCACCACAAAAAATGTGTCTGCTCCACTAAACGTTAAAGTGCTTTCCTAAAAACTTGCCTGCATTACTTAAAGACGGTGCACACCGCATTCAGGGGAAATACAAGCTGGCTGCAGCGAGTGCTGGCTTAGACTGTGAAGTCCTTCTGATCAGGAAGAATACTGAGTAGTGGTTGCAACAGAACAAGGAACATGCTCCATGGTTCTCCATCACAGCACTTGGAAGCCTTGGTGCAAGTTGAGTGCAGGAACATTCACTACTGCTGGGACTCTACAGGAAGACCGAAAGCTAACGGTGAGCTGATAGCCTTCACAATCAATGCTTATAGCATTGCCTTGAAGAACTGGGTATAGTACTGCCAAAAGTTTAATGATCTCACATGTATTGTCAGGCTCATTCATTCATCTTCAAATACCACAACCCTTATAACTGAGCCACTAGCCTCAGATAGTGATCAGCGCACTCCATGCTTTAATTAGCAACCAAATCTTATCAACCATAACTGATCTCGCCACCTCATGGTTCCATGTTTTCATTGGCAGGGCAGGCTGTCAGTTATTCAACTATACCAGGTACAACACTGAGACCACATGCAATGAGATATTTTCTTCCCTCGTGTGAGACAAGGTGGTATACACACAGGCGGCTGCAGAATCGAGCAGGAGACATGCAAAGTTACATGGAGGAGATGATGCTTACCTGTCAATACTGAAGAAACCATGAACAAGTCCATGGCCAGAGGTGGGATCTGAAGCCATTGAAGATTATAGCATGTTTATAGCTAATACACTTTTTCACATTTCACTTGTCTTTCACTCCATACTATCACTCAATCTCACATTCACAGCTACCACCTCAAACACTTACATTGCACACACTTTAAAGGGTGGATTACAGATGTGATCTGCATATGGCAAGACAATGGTCCTGAGTGAACTGTCAAGAGATCAGGGAAAGTTTAGCACAAGCTTACTGGAGATCAAGGTCTCACATGTTCTCAGGAAGAGAATCAAAGGAGTTTGATTGAGTGACCTACTGAAAGAGACCAATGGACATGCACAATTAAATGATTGGTGAATTATCAGGCCTGCCTGAAGAGTGTAGTCACTGTCAAAGACAAATCTATTGTTAACATGGCACAGGCTTCACACAGAACTTGAGGTCCATTTTTTTCCCAAAGTGGCAACATTTTACTGTATTTGTGGACCCAAACACCTTGCACTTGTCTGATGGCTGACATCTCAACTTCTATTACAGTAGGTTGTGCAACAGTCAACCAGCCCATATTATTGCTGCTGCCCAGGTTGTACTGCTGCAGTGCGATGTCAAGCATTCCAGCTGCTCAAGATCATCTTACTAGGCCATGCCCCCCCATCCGGCAGTCTGCTGGAATGACTGAGATAATACTAGGATAGTGAAAAGATAATTCAGACATGGAATTAATTGATTTTTGTACATGTTAAATTTGCATATGTATATTTATTTTCTTATGCCTTTTATTTTAACATTGTGATGAAGTGAACACTACAATTGACAGTAAGAAGTAAAGATGGTTACTGAATGGGGAAGCAGGGCTGTGATCAGAAGAGGTCTTCATCACGACTCACACCACTCACCATGCACTTCAGAAACTTCACAACCCCAAGCACATCCACCAAGTCAGTTTCAGTGATGACCAATAGAAATCATCTACAACTGATCTAAAAGCAATAGCTGTGGTGGGTCCTTCCTGCTGCTGAATGCACACTTAATGCGTAAAGTTAAGAAAGTGCACTAACTGGAGTCTTCAAATTAAAAATGGCATCACTTCCATCCAATCAGTATTCTACGTTGACTGATATCATGATTATCTCTTTTGCATATTTCAGGCAGTGTGTCGCTCAGTGCAACAGCACTTTGGTGCTGAAATTAGAAGTTCTTTGCAATTATATTATGCAGCCTATTTGTAGTGAGTTTGGGCATTCGCTCCCTCTCTCTCTTAAAGAACCTTAGATTTCCTTGGAATTATTTTCATCCAAAACGAATCTTCCCAGATTGTCTCCCTGAAATAATTTGACATCTTTGTAAAGGTTTACCAATTTCTCGATTTTCATGTTGTGTGTAAATATTGGTGCTTTGCCTCCAGTGCCCAGCAATAACCTCTCGACCTGTAGGAGCATGAGAAGAAACTGCTGACCAGAAACTTCGCACATATAACTAATGAGAAAACAACTGACAATATTCTAAAATAAGGAATTCATATATAACATCCTAACAAGTTTGTTCCTCAATACCTAATAACAAATCTGCAGTCACTTCTGATGCATGGTGGGACACACTCCTTTCATGACTAAAAGATTGGAAACATGGTC
Organism: Chiloscyllium punctatum; assembly: GCF_047496795.1. Lineage (NCBI taxonomy): Eukaryota > Metazoa > Chordata > Chondrichthyes > Orectolobiformes > Hemiscylliidae > Chiloscyllium > Chiloscyllium punctatum. The sequence continues at coordinate 61,879,723 of NC_092743.1, forward strand.
ACATATCGCAAATGGCAAGCTACAAACAGTAACATTTCTGACATAGCTCCAGCAGCCAATGCTCACTTCTAGATGTGTAAAGTTAGAAAATTATCCTTTTGATTCCATCTCAATTGTACATCTCAATTGCTACAACCCACACAAATAAATAAAGCAGTACGCTCTATTTGATAGCTGGTGACGGGATCACTGATAGTGTTTGCATTGTAATTTGGCGCTAGCTTTTTCTGACAAATATAGAAATTAATTCATTTTAGCTACTTTTAAGTGGATCATTGTTCCTGCTACTCCTTCAGGAATATTGCATGGAAAAGAATAGACTGCAGCAGTGCAAAGCTGCCCACATGCAGTCTGACCTCATTTCACACTGTCTGCTTCCACAGATGTGGAAGTCTCACTGCTGCACTTGTCATTCGAGCTGCTCTACAGAGGGAGATGAAGTCTGCAGTTGACAGAAGCTGATCAAAATAAAGGTGGCAAAAATAATGTTTTAGGGTAGCCTTCCAAAGATGCATTGTGGGTCAGACCTTAATGGTCCACCATGTCTGTGAAGATAACTACAATCTCTAGCATTTTCTATCCTTGCAACTGGGTCTTCTTGTCCTGAGAGATTTATGAAGCAGTTGAAGATGCCTGGGCCTAGGACATGACCCTGAATGTTGTCAACAATGGAGATTCTTTGTCAAGCCTCATGCACAAAATAACAATATAGGTTTAGGACCTTTATTTACATAACTCATTCCTTGATTCAAATAATTCTGATTGTTTACAGATTGGTGCATTCTAATATGGCAGATGCTGTACTTCTAATTCAAAATGTCTGTGCACTCCATTTGTTCCACAATGGAACTTCACACATCATCAAAGTTCCTGATATGTTAGCGCAGCACAATCAAAGATCAAGGCCACCATCTATTTGCACCCATTGTTGAATTCTGTGTACACCTAACTGGGCTAATTTGGTTACTAATTACACTGAAGGTGCAGAAATAACTAGTTAATTTGAGATGTAATTTGTTACTGGACAGACCGCAAGTGTAGAGATATCAACAATAGGTAGAAAAGTGTTGGATATCTGGAAATATTAGAGCTCAAGCTAACCAATGCTTCCTGTTTTTGGTTAACAATGGATGTTAAGGAAGTGTTTGAGCTGGTACCGTGTGAATGTATTCTTAGTAATTTTCAATTATGATGGACTACCCACTTTACTTTCAAGTTGGCTATACAACATGACCCTAAAGGTCTTTGCAAGGTCATGCATTGGACAATAAATTCAGGTTTATAGCTTAACATTTGTACAGCTTATTAGCAATACTTGTTAGTTTTGCTTTTGAATTAAACTCAAAATAGAATTGTCAGTAGGAAACTTCCTTATCTTTTGGGGATATGGCCTGGAGGTAGGAATTTGGAAAAGGAATGATGTGGAGGCACCAGTGTTGGACTAGTGTGGACAAAGTCAAAATCCACACGATACCAGGTTATTTGTCTAACAGGATTATTTGAAATCACAAGCGTTTAGAGCGCTGCCCCTTTATCAGGTGAAGTCTGAGAAAGGGACAGTGCTCTGAAAGCTTGTGATTTCAAATAAATCTGTTGGGCGATAACCTGGTGTCGTGTGACTTTTGACCTTGGAATAGGAAGGCATCAGGTCATGTGCCTCATGCCTTCCTGCACCATATCATTGCGCCAGCAACAGGAAAGGGACCTGCCATTACAAATGGAGACTCAAAGGTAAACCAGGGGAACACTGTTGTGAAAAGGCCCCCATTATTGAGTATTTCATGGCTCTGAGGTGGGCACCCATGATAATGGCCACCACCATAACAAAGGCACCACCCACCCACAGTTGCACCCATTTCAATTGCCAAGGTCTGACTGGCCCCGACATTCCCAGAGACCTTCCTGTCATGACGGAGCAGGTCATGGTCATTTATGTGCACGCATCCTGCAGCATTGGTTGGCAATTGTTCGGCATCAAACGGCTGTATTTAATAGGACAACAGCCTCAGAGGCAGCCACTGAATTGACTGCTGTTGGCAAAATGTGGTCTCAGGATTTCATTGCTCATCGAAATGAGGTCATCTCCTTTGGACCTCTGTTGCCCCAGAAAAGTTTCAGCCTGCAGTTCCTAAAGTCGCTGGTACAGCTAATAATAGGCAATACATTGAAAAGGCACATGGTTGGACATTATGTTGAAGATAGTGTTGACATTAATGCACGGATATGTCAAACTCCCTGATTAAGTACCTCTCCTCTGCTTATTATCCATGAGTGAATTGCAGAGAGAGGAATTGGATATGAATTGCTGACAAAACTTTCTTCTTTTAAGTTTGAGTAAATAATGAGCTGAAATGTAGAGGTTGCATAAATGGGACAAGCAGAAATAAACTTCGCAGAATGCAAAGTTTCAGCTCACAGTTTCTCCTTTTCTGAAGCAGACATTGCCCGTAGTGGGAGTGTTACCTATCCATTTTCAGCCAAAATCTGGATATTGTCCAGGTCTTTCTGGATTTGGGCATGATAGCTTCAGTACCTGAGGAATCACAATGAAGCTGAACGTTGCACATTCATTAGCAAATATCCCCACTTCTAAACTTGTAACAGAGGGAAGGTCATTGATGAAGTAGTTGAAGATGTTCAGGCCTATGACACGACCTGAGGAATTCCTGTAGAGATTTCCTGGAGCTGAGATGACTGACCTCCAACAACCATAACCCTCTTTCTATGAGCCAGGTATGATTCCAACCATTGGAGAGATTTCCCACTGGTTTTCATTGAGTCCACCTTTGCTATGGCTCCTTAATGCCAAGCTAAGTCAAATGTAACCTTAAAGGCAAGGGCAACTGCTCTCATATCTGGAACTCAGCTTTTTTGTCCATGTTCGAACCAAGACTTGAATGAAGTCAAAAGCTGAGTGGCCCTGCTGGGATCTGACATAAGCATCAGAATGCAGGTTCCTGATAATCTAGTGTTGCTTGATAACTCTGTTGATGATACTTTTCACCACTTACTGATGATCAAGAGTACACTGATGGGACAGTAATTTGCCAGGTTGGATTTGTCTTTAATTTGCTGTATAGAATATACCTGGGCAATCTTCCACATTGTAGAGTCTGTACGACTGTTGTAACTAGGAGAAAGTGAGCACTGCAAATGCTGACCAACTTGCAGATTGTTTCAGAGAACATCTCTTGGACACCTGCACTAACCAACCCCACCACCCTGTGGCATCAACATTTTAACTCCACTTCCCACTCTCTTAAGGACATGCAGGCCCTCGAGCTCCTCCATTGCCACACCCTAACCACCTGATGGCTGGAGGAAGAACACCCCATCTTCTGCCAGTGGGACCCTCCAACCACACGGGATCAATGTAGATTTCACCAGTTTTCCCATCCTCCCCCCACCCCCACCACCTTATCCCAGTCCCAGCCTCCAACTCAGCACCACCCTCTTGAAAGGTCCTACCTGTCTATTTTGATTCCCACTTATCTTCTCCATCCTCCTCTCCGACCTATCACTTTCACCCGAATCGTCATCACCCTATCACATTCCCAGCTACCTTCCCCCCAGCCCTAGCCCCAGCTCCAGCCCCTCCCATTTATCTCTCAGCCTCCTTGGACCACAAGTCTCATCCCTGGTGAAGGGCTTATGCCTGAAACATTGATTTTCCTGCACCTCGGATGCTGCCTGACCAGCTGTGCTTTTCCAGCACTACACTCTTCCATGAGTGATGTAACTACACTGGAACAGTTTGACTGCTGGCGCAGGAATTTCTGAAGTACACATCTTTATTACTTTTGACAGAATGTTGTCAGGACCAGTACCCTTCTAAGTCTCCAATGCCACCAGCCGGTCATTTCCTGATGTGGAATGAACTGAAATGACTGAAGACTGGCATCTGTGATGCTGGGGCACTCTGGACGGGGCTGAGATGGATGATTTAATTTGTATTTCTGGACAAAGCTTGTTGCAAATACTTGAGTCTTATTTTTGCACTGATGTGCTAGTCTCCACCATCATTAAGGATGGGCATGTTTGTTGAGTTGTTTAGTTGTTCACCACCATTCATGGCTGGATGTGGCAGAACTATAGAGCTTACATCTGATCCATTAGATCTGAAGGCCTGTTTATAATTTGCTGCTTATGCTGTTTGGCATGCAAATAACCCTGCTTTGTGCAGTTCACCAGGTTGGCACCTCACTGTTAGGTCTGCCTGGTGCTGCTCCTAGATGACCCCTTGCACTCTCTGCTGAATGAGGGTTGATCTATTAGCTCGATAGTGATGACAGAGTGGGGGCACCTCTCTGAGGACCACTACCATGTTGTTGTGGAGAGGCTTGTACTGGGAGGGGCACCCAGGATGGTAAGGCCAAGGAGGAAGTTCCAGACAAAGAGTGGTCCATGAAAACCTCAGCAGCGGAGCAGATGGTGGATGGTAGCTGAACATCAATTGGAGCAACATAATGGCTGCGAAGGTGACTGAAGGCTTCAATCGCCCTTGTCTCCATTCCACTGGGCTTTGACCCCGAGCTTCAGGGTCTGTGCGGTGGCTATCTGTGCACCAGACTCCTCACGTTAAACAATGTCATGCACAGGCATCCTCCCAGAGGGACCAGTCCCATCTACACTCTGGACAAAAGTCCTGTGGCAGAACTGTGATGTCTGGAAGCCCCGGGGTCATAATCTGACACATTAGATGGTGGGTGTCACATTCAGTCGTCTTGCTTCTGGACCAGAGCATTTCGGCAGCTACATCCTGTTTAAGATCTGCTCTGGTCACCCCAGTAGGGGAGGGGACAGGAAAAGGTGCATTTAAAATAGCCTGCCTCAAACCTCCTGACTGGGAGGGTCATCCACATGCCGTCAGAAACAAAGAACAATCAACTTTGGAGCCTGGAAATGTAAGAACCATGATGGACCCAACCAACCTGAGGGAAGAACTACGATCATAACCAGAGAACTGAAAAGGTGCCAGACCCACCTTGCTGCACTCTCCGAAACCCACCTTGGAGGTAAAGGGCAACTGAAGGAGGTGAAAGATCGTTACACCTTCTTCTGGAATTGAAGGCTGCTGATGCACCCAGAATTCATGGTTTGGGTTCACAACTAAGAAGCAGCTCTCTGAGGGGATCAACGACCAGTTCATGACCATTCACCTAATGTTCGCCAATAACCAAATTATTAGAGTTGTGAGAGCTTATGCTCCAAGCCTTGACTCAGCAGAGGAAGTAAAGGAGACTTACCATGCCAACCTTGACACACTGTTGTCAAGCATCCCCAGGGAGGATAATTCATCTTGGAGACTTCGATGCCAGGGTTGGTTGAAGCCACAATGTTTGGAATGGCACCATAGAAAGGGAAGGTATTGGCAATATCAAGTCCAATGGAGTCCTTCTTCTCACAATGCTCTGAGTACAAACTCACCATCACAAACATACTCTGCCATCAGAGAAAGACATTCAAAGTAGGTTGGAGGCACCCAGGCTTGAAAAAATGGCATCTGATTGATTATGTCATTGTTCATTCCAGGGACCATTGGGATGTGAATGTCACCAGGACTATGATCAACTCAAATGTCTGCTGGACTGATCACGGCCTTATCTGAACCACAATGTCCATCAGAATACACAGAAATATGAGGGTTCAGAAGAAGCAGCCACAGCCAAGATTCAACATTGAGAGCCTGGGCGACTCTACAAGCCTCAGTTGCTATGAGCCTACCTCAGGCATAACTGGGTACAGAGGAGATTCCTACATACTACTGAATTCATTCTCTGTACCTGCAATAACATCCTTGGGTGTAAGTTCAGAAACCATCAGGGCTGGTTCAATGAGAATGATGTTGAAATTGACCAGCTCATCTCCAAGAAAAGGGTAGTCTGCTGTGACTGGCAGAATGGCATCAACTGCAAGACCGAAAGAAGGGCATATGCCAAAGCTAAGGCTGATGTCCAGAAGAGGGTGAGGGAGCTTAAAGACTAATAGTGCACTGATAAGGCCTTGGAAATCCAGCAGCAGGCATCTGACACAAGAGGCTTCTTCAGCACCATGAGGCAGTATTCAGTCCACGCTGCTGTGGTCGAAACCCCCTGCACTCGAAAGATGGACGAAAACTGTTCAAGGGCAATGAGGCAACAAACACCTACTGAAGAGAGCATTTCCAAGAACTCCTCAACCATAGCAGCAACATTAACTTGGAAATCAACATCAAATCTCCCAGAGATCCATGCAAAGTGATAAGAGAGAACCTCCCAGTGTGGCTGAAGTACAAGGTGCCCTATTGAACCTAAGAAACAACAAGGCTACTGGTTCTGATGGAATTCCTGCAGAGATCCTAAAGGAAGGTTGCCTCCCAGCTCCATGAATGTGTACATGCTTTGCTCTTGAAGATTTGGCTCCAAGAAGAACTCCCCTTGGAACTCAGGGATGCCCTGAATGTGACCATCTTCAATAAGAGTGACTGTGGAAATTGCAGAGGCTTCTTCCTCTGTCAACCATTGGCAAAGTATTTGCACGTGTCCATGCTAATGGATTGTGTCGTTAGCTAAACAAATACTCCCCGAATCGCATTGTGGCTTTCGCCTGTCCAGAGGAACAACAGACAGCATCTTCATAGCACATCAATTATAATAAAAATGTCAGGAACAGTTACAATTGCTTTACATGTCCTTCATCAACTTAACTAAGGCCTTTGACATAGTTAACTGCCAGGCTCTCTGGTGGATACTATCAGGATGCGGCTGCCCTGATAAGTTCATCACGATGCTGAGGCTGTTGCATAATGACATGCCTGCAACAATGCTTAAAACTGTGCACTGCAGCCTGAACCTTTCACCATGGACATACAGGTCAGTCAGGGCTGCACCATCACACTCATCCTGTTCCACCATCTTCATTGCCTCTATCTCACTGGCCAAAGCCTGCCCAAGGGATTTCAAATCATTTACCATATGAATAGCAGGCTGTTCAACCTTAAAAGGTCAAAGGTCAAAGTCTTCACCATCTCCATCTTGGAGCTTCAATATGCTGATGACAACACCATTGCAGCACACTCTGTGAACAATCTGCAGTGCATCTTGGATGGCTTTGTCAAGGCATAAAAGCCTTACCTTGAACACAAAAAAGATTCTAGCAATCCATCAACCACACCCCTCCTACAATAGGGTCAACATCCATCCTCTTGAAACTGTGATCATTTCCCAAAGCCAGGTAGCTTTCTCTCCTGCAAGGCCCACATTGATGCAGAAATATCACACTGTCTGAGCTATGCCTGACTCCGAGAAGGGTGTTTGAAGACAATGACCAACAGGCCCAGACTAAACTCCTAGTCTACAAAGCCATTGTCCTTCCCACAATGCTATATGGAGTTGAAATCTGGATTACCTACAGTAGGGATCTTAAAGTGTTGGAACAACACCACCAGAGATCCCTACGAAAAATCCTGTGGATCATCTGGGAAGGTAAGTGCACAAAAACCAGCATCTTGGAGGAGGCGAACTTAGCCAGTGTCACCACCACCATAATTTAACAGTAATTCCAATGAACCGGCCATGTCATCTGAATGCCCAACTTATGCCTCCCAAAACAGACCATGCCTCTTAGTCTGCATGCCCCTTGTGGCTAAAAGAAGTGCATCAAAGATAACATCTGGACCAACCTTAAGGATTTCCAAATCAACATCAACAACTGGGAGGAGATGGTTACAAACTGGAAGCACTGGAGGAATATCGTCTAGCAGGGAACTGTACACCAAGAAACCAATGTGCCATTGAACAGAAATGAGTCTTGCGTAAGGAGAGACAAAACATCAGGGAGATCCACCCACCAACACCTCCAACCATCATTACTATCCACCAATGCCCATACTGCAATAGAATCTGTGGATCCTGGATTGGCCTCTTCAGTCATCTGAAGACCCACAAATAGACCCCCCTATGGAGGACAATCATACTCAACCTGAGTGATCGCCGATAAGAGTGGGCGATATGGTAGGTTGAAGTTGCAGATTGTGTTAGAGTACAAATTTGCTGTTAATGGTACACATCTATTTGAGGTCTATCCAATTTAATATGGTGATAGTACTACACAATTACATGAAGGACATTCTTAATGTGAAAATGGGACTTTATCTCCACAAGAACATTTTGGTAGCCATTCTTACCAGCACAGCCATGAACAGATGCATCTGTGGCAGGCAGATTGGTGGTGATGGGGTCAAATGTGCTTTTTCCCCTCTTGTTAGGTCTTTCATCACATGTTGCAGATGTAACCCAAACCGTTGATCTTTTACGATGTGACCAGTTCAATCAGTGGTGGTGCTACGTGCCAATCCTGGTGATGGATATTAAATTCTCCTACTCCCAATACATTCTTAGTAATTCCTCCAAGTTCAACATGGAGGAGTACTGATTAATATTATTTGAATCTACCCTATTTTGTATTTATTTAATTCAACTTTGCGAAATTTGGCTGGCAAGTTCACATGAGGGAGGACGTGTAACTTTGGATACTTTGAGAGTACGATTCTGTCAGTGTAAAATTACATTTACGTCTTGTTAGATTAAATGTTACTTGACTAGTATGAAAAGAAATTTTAATGCATCACTGACATATTGAAATGCCTCTGAGCGAAGCTCACTTACAATTATATTTTTCGCTTAATACTTGACAAAGATGGTCTTATTGATGATGAGTAATTTATGCATGCTAAAATTTCAATCTCAATAATAAAAGCAGCTTGAATCGATGTCAGATATATATTCAGAATTAGATTAAAATAGGTTTATTGTCACATTGCCACACAAAAATACAGCGAAAAGTATTTTTTCACCTGTTCTGTGCAAAGTGTGCTCCACTCGGGTGCCATTTTGAAACACTGAATATAATGCAAGATCTTGCTGCAGTAGAGTTCATCTTTCACTCTTCTTCTTGTTCCTCCTCTGCTGCTCCTCCAGTTGTTGATGACATTGGCTGCAGTCTCTGAAATGGCCCCCTGGGTCTCTTTAACAGACTCTGGGGTCTGTACAACCATAACAGATGATTCTTGTGTGATAATGAATGCGACCTCAGAAAATTATGAGATTATTGTTTTAACTGAAGAAAAGTACTTCCAATTTTATTTCCTTTTAACTATTCCTCCTCTTATCAAATCTTTTTCCTTCATTTGTACAAGAAGAGCAGATTACATCTCTCTCTGCCAATTTTGCTCCACACACAGCCACTGATGAATAAACAAGAAATTGTATTCCATGTAAAACCAAAATGCTGCAAATGCTGAAATTCTAAAAGAGAGTCATACTGAACTCAAACCATTAACTCTGCTCCTCTTAGCTCCGATGCTGCCAAACCCAATGAGTATCTCCAACAATTTCTGTTTAAGTTATTGTTTTCCACTGTTTTTGGGAACCAAGACCTTTCAGCCAACTAACTGTAAAATGTTTAATGACCTGATTATGACAGAGCTAGCCTGAACTTTTTTTCTGTTCGTGTTAAAAAGTTTAACTACCAGACTGTTTTAACCCCTCTCTATAGTGACAGTGATAACCATGGGACACCTTCATTGCATGGACCACAGGAGAAGAAGACAACTATTGTTGGGACATTATGTTGAGGTTGTACAGGATATTGGTGAGGCCTCTTCTGGAGCACTGTGTCCAGTTCTGGTCCCCTGTTATAGGAAACAAATTATTAAACTGGAGAGGGGTCAGAAGACATTTGCCAGAATGTTGCCAGAAATGGAGGGTTTAAGTTATAAGGAGAGGCTGGATAGGCTCTGATATTTTTCACTGGAGCATAGGAAGTTGAGGGGTGACCTTATAGATGTTTACAAAATCATGAAGGGTATAGGTAAGGGGAATGGCATGTATGTTTTCCCTAGGGTTGGGAATTTCAAGACTGGTGGGGGGGGGGTATCTTTTAAGGTGAGAAGAGAAAAATTATAAAAAAAGACACGAGGGGCAATTATTTGACACAGAGAGTGGTTCGTGTGTGAAATGAATGTCCAGAGGAAGTGATGGATGTAGGTACAGTTACAATATTTAAGAGACATTGAATAAGTACATGAATCAAAAATGTTTGGAGGGATATGGGCCAAGCGCAGGCAGAGGGGACTAGTATAGTTTGGGAATACAGACTAGTTTCACCGAGGGGTCTGTTCCCACGCTGTATAACTCTATGATGCTACTCAGAGTAGGTAGTAGGTGGTGGTAAGTTGACTTCTTCTCCTGTAGTCCATGCAATGAAGGTGCTTCCATGGTTATCACAGTCACTATTGAGAAGAGTTAAGACAGTATGATAGTTAAATCATTTAACAAGAACAGAATAAAATTCAGGCTACCTCTATCCTGACACCAACATTCTCACCCCAGGAATGAACATTTTTAAAAAGTACTGCCCAGGGTCAATGAGAGATACACAGAGCTCAGAAAAGGGTAGATCAGTGGCTTTGTGATCCTTCATCTGACATCCTCTCTTAAGGTTGCCAACCCTCCTGAAATTGCTGAAAGTCTACTGCAATTGGCATCAATCTCTGGGTGGCCAAAGCCACCAAACTTGGAGATTTTTAACATATATTTTAAACAGGTCAATCTTTAGTTCATCATCAGCAGCTTTGAAGGTGCGATAACTCCCATCGTGATGGCCTTTCCTTGAAGCAACATCAAATACAAACCTTCTTGGACAAAAACAGCCATCTAGGCTGGAGTTTCAGTAGCTATAATGTGATTGGTGGGACTTGAATTTCGTTGAGGTACTGAACGTGAGCAGCAAGGGTCAGTTCAAGTACAATGGGCATGAGTGGGGGGTACGAATCACTTCAAACACAGAGATGGGGAGAAAGAGAAATAAAAAGCCCTCTCCATTTTCGCAGCTTTTGCTATCTCTCTTTGAAACCATGTCGCAGATCTTATACTGAGGTCTTAAGAGTGAGTAAAGTTTTTCTTCTAAACTCTAATCAATATTCACCCTCTTTGCAAATTTGTCCTATTTGCTGCATTAAAGTTGGCGTGTTTTACCCACTCAAGATTCCCTTAGAACCAGTTCACCTTCCGGAATGTTATTCCTTCTGACTCATCGTGGAATCTGTTCAGTCTGAATTGGCAACCCTATCACTACTATGGTTAGTGTTAAGAATAGTGGGGTAATAATGACAGAAACTGGTGTTATTTCTACTAGTAAATTGCAACCACAGTTGCCAGCCATCTATCCTTGGAGCAGGCAGCAGCTTTTGTCAACCCCCCACCTCAACACTCTTATGTGGTGACTTTGGAAACTGCTTTCCTGAATCTATTTGAACCATCTTTGTGAAGTAGAATGGCTTGCATCATCTGCACATGTGCTGAAATGTCATGGACGTGCAAATCACATACGCCACAATGTTTAACGAGGCTTGTTCAGCCTCAGCCAGCAATACATGAACACTATGAGTGAGGTCAGTTAGTACAGAAACATGTTGGGACATTTGCAAACAGAAGTTATGTAAAACAAATTGTAATGCCATTTGGCAATGTTTCAAATATTACTGCCACACCTTTGGGGGTTTTTAGGGAGAAACTTGCTGGAATGCAGTTTTTTTTCACTAATTTAATTGGATGATCGATGTGTGAAAAAGATACATAGAGCATATTTACAAATTTCATGCCCAAAAAAGGTGAAGAGATATCATAAATTGACTTACAAGAAGTACTTTCATACTTAAATCTTAAAATGATCATTTCTAGACTACAATAAGATTGTTTCTGATCACCTGATTTGAATTAACCATAGTTTCAGGATGAACTCCAATTCGCAGTTACCAGAACAGACCTCAGACATTATCCTCTTGAACTGACACCACTTGGGCTGTGCAATCCAGAAATGGAAAAAGACCAGCAAATAAGATGTCTTCCAAGCCAGTTCTTAACAAAGGGGAAGTTCTAAAAGTCAGTATGCGTGAAGTGGCACTAACGGCTCACCATTGGTCTTATACAAATGAACAATGGCCAAGCGAGGGAAACAGAAACAAACTGTTAAATTGACGACAATTCCTGAGATTTAAAATGGTTCATCCAGGAATCACATCACATGACCAAAATCTCTAGTCTTTGATGAAAACCTTTAATCATTTGTCTGAATTTTCTGAAGCCTTGTTTCACTCTTCAAAGGATTTAGTTCCTGTTGACCAATCTGCTAAGTTTTGAAGGACTGTTAATATTCCATCTGCCTGTTAATATTGAGTTTACCTGCAATTGACTCTCTACAGGAAAATACAGACTCCAGATTAAGCCATACCTGCTACAATTCTCAACATTTCAAAAAAATGCTTTCTTCAAGAAGTGTTATATTTACCTGAAAAGTGGACCAAACTCATATTGCTGTACATTTAACCTCTATGAGAAGGGATCCTCCAAAATCAATCAAGCAAAAGTGAGGACTGCAGATGCTGGAGATTAGAGCCGAGAGTGTGGTGCTGGAAAAGCACAGCAGGTCAGGTAGCATCTGAGGAATGCTGAAGGGCTTTTACCTGAAACGGTGACTCTCCTGCTCCTCAGGTGTTGCCTAATTTGCTATGCTTTTCCAGCACCACATTCTCGATGTCCTCCAAAATCAGTCAAGTGCAAGAACCTCAATGGACACCAACTTTCTGGACTTAAACAAAAATCACTTGAATTAATATCTGAGTAACTGCTTTTCTTCTTTTGTTTTTCCTTTCTTGTATGCTCGTATGTGTTGTGACAATCATCCCCTGGGTTGGAATTGCTTGAATGAACTATGCCACTGCTTTAACACTGAGGCTACACTCCTTGTTCTAAATTCTACAGCCATTGGAAATAACCACTCAGCACCTACCCTTCCAAACCTCTGCAGGATATTATGTTTCAATTAGATCACCTCTCATTCTTTGAAATCCTGGAGAATATAGACCCAATTAACTCGAACAATCATCATGGAACAACCTTCCCATTCTAGGGACCAATCCTGAACTGAAAACAGAAAGTGCTGGAGAAACGCGACATGCCTGGCAGCATTCGCTGAGGGGCTAAAACAGAGTTGATGTTTTGAATCCCATATGACTCTTCTTTTGAATGAATCTAGTGAGGCTTCACTTGTACTGTCTCCAATGCATGCATGTCTTTCCTTAAATATGGAGATCAAAACACCATTAAGTATGGAAACCTTCTATTAATTACCTGCCACTGTCGTCCTTGAGCTGATGAATCAGTGCACTTCCAAGTTGAACATAATTTAGAAGAGGCACTGAGGATGGCAAGACCCCAGAGTGTACACTGACAGAGGGATTTCAGTATCATCACCATGAGTGGCCTTCTCATCACTGCAGTTACGTACACCGAAGGCTGAGGTAGATTGATTATTAAAGGTTGTGAGGAAGAAACAGGAAAGTGGGCATGAAGGGTGTTGAATATGATTGCGCTTGAGGGAGTGCAGAGAAAGTTCATCAGGATATGTCCACCATTTTTCTGACGCTTTCTGTCAGTTTCAGAGTTTCCAGTTTGTGGGCTCCAGCTGCTTCCTCTTTACCATGGACATGCAATCTCCTTACATGCCCATCCCCCATCAGGATGCTCTCAGGGCCCTCCATTTCTACCTGGGAAAAAGGCCTGAACCATCTCCATGTCCCCATGGGTGGCATGGCAGTGCACCATTGTCTCACAGCACCAGGGACCCGAGTTCAATTCCAGCCTCGGGTGACTGTCTGTGTAGAGTTTGCACATTCTGCATCGGTTTCCTCTGTGTGCTCTGGTTTCCTCCCACAATCTAAAGATGTGCAGATTAGGTTGATTGGCCCATTGTGAAAATGCTCATAGTGTCCAGGGACATGTTGGTTAGGTGGATTAGCGACTGGAAATGCAGGGATAGGGTAGGGGAGGTGAGTCGGTGTGGGCTCGTTGGGCCAAATGGCCTGTTTCCACACTGTAGGAATTCTATGATCACCTTTGCCTTTAGCTCCTCTCACTTTCTTCAGGTCAAAGGTGTGGCCATGGGACCCACATGGGCTCCAGTTTTGCCTGTCTCTTTGTGGGGTATGTTTAACATTCCTATTACAGCCCCCATCCACAACTCTTTCTCGTATATTGGTGATATAATTGGTGCTGTTTCCCTCTCTCAGTGAGAATTGGAAAAGTTTAACAAATTGCTTCCAATTTCTACCCCACTCTCACCTTTATCTTATCCATCCCTGACTCCTCCCCTCCCCTCCTCAACATCTCAGTTTCCATTTCTGGGAATAGGCTGGGCCACTGATATCCACTACAAACTCCCACAGTTACGTTGACTACACATCCTCGTTGATGAGAGTGTGTTGCTGGAAAAGCACAGCAGGATGGGCAGCATCCGAGGAGCAGAAGAATCGATGTTTCGGGCCAGAGCTCTCCATCAGGGCCCTTCGTCAGAGCACTATACATCATTGCCTGCTTCCTGTAAGGACTCCACCCCTTCTCCCAGTTTCTCCATCTCTGATACCGTTGTCTCACAGCACCAGGGACCCGAGTTCAATTCCAGCCTCGGGTGACTGTCTGTGTGGAGTTTGCACATTCTGCATCAGTTTCCTCTGTGTGCTCTGGTTTCCTCCCACAATCTAAAGATGTGCAGATTAGGTAGATTGGCCCATTGTGAAAATGCTCATAGCATCCAGGGACATGTTGGTTAGGTGGATTAGCCACTGGAAATGCAGGGATAAGGTAGGGGAGGTGAGTCAGTGTGGGCTCGTAGGGCCAAATGGCCTGTTTCCACGCTGTAGGAATTCTATGATCACCACCAAGCTCATTTTTGATGATGCCACCTTTCACATTGGGGGCCTCAGAAATGTCCGCCATTTTCCTCAACTGGGGATTCTCCACTGCCATGATCGACAGGATCCTGAGCCAGATCTGACCAATTTCCCACACTTCTGCCCTTACCTCTTCCCTTCCCTCCCAAAACAATGATAGGGTGCCTCTGGTCTTCTCATATACCACCCCAGCAACATCCACATCCAAAGGATTGTAAGCCGCCACATTGATCACCTCCAAGGGGATGCCATGACCAGACACTTCATTCCCCCTCCCCCCTCCCTTTTCAGCATTTCTCAAGGACCGTTCCCTGCAGGACATTCTGATCCCCTCCACCAGAAGTCTCGAGGACTCACCTTAGAGTCTGATTCCAACTTTCCGTGATTTTTAGCACCCTACACCCAGTCTTGTTATGACATGGGCTGCTTTTAACACAGTTACCTTTTCCTATGTATTCCTAGTCCCATTATCTCAAGATATGGATGTTTTCAGCACAGCTAACCCATTTTCTCACTCGTAGTTCTTCTTATCCCTTATTCAGCCTTTCTTCTGTTGTAGGAACTTCGGTAACTCAGCCTTCGGGCCCGCACCACCATTTCACATGATCACAGCTGATAGTAAGCTGGTCTCAGCGTGACTTTCCTGCCTGTTCCCCATAGCCCTTTAACTTGCCTTTCCTCTGAAACATTACTGTTTCTTTCTTGAATCTGTTGATTGACTCTGCCCTCACTGCACTCTGAGGCCGTGAGTTCCACAGATTCACAACCCTTTGAGAGAAGTAGAGTCTCCTCTATTCAGTTTTCAACCTACCCCCTCTCACTCTGTTCTGGCTTGCTGTTAGCTTCTTGTTTACCTAGCCCTTTGATATCTCTCCAGGCCCCATCTCCATCTATCCACTTACCTCCCCTTACTCCATTTCTGTAACCCCTCCTCCACTTCAGATTCAGCATAAATACCCTTTTTCCCGGTTACTCGCAGCTCTGGTGAACAGTAACCAAACTCAGTACATTCCCCTCAATAACAAGTATACCATTTTGGATACTGCTGGGGGGCAGGGGGATGACTTACCAGGGGTAAGCCATGGGGCACAAGTCTCTGGCACAGAGTCTGTTCCTGTTGCTCAGAAGGGAAGGGGGAAGAGGAGCAGAACATGAGGCATTGGGGAGTCCATAGTTAGGGGGGCAGATAGGATGTTCTGTGGGAACGTGAGAGACTCATGGTTAATATGTTGCCTCCAAGGTGCCAGGGTTCATGATGGCTCAGATCGTATTTTCGGGATCCTTGAGGGGGCAAGGAAACAGCCCCAAGTTGTGGTCCACAATAGGCACTAATGACATAGGTAGGAAAATGGATGGGGATTTAAGGCAGATGTTCAAGGAGCTAGGATGGAAGCTTGGAGCTAGAACAAACAGAGTTGTTATCTCTGGTTTGT
This sequence comes from Chiloscyllium punctatum, assembly GCF_047496795.1. Classification (NCBI taxonomy): domain Eukaryota; kingdom Metazoa; phylum Chordata; class Chondrichthyes; order Orectolobiformes; family Hemiscylliidae; genus Chiloscyllium; species Chiloscyllium punctatum. The sequence goes on from NC_092743.1 coordinate 61,895,923, forward strand.
TACCCGTGCCATGTGCTAGCGAGATGAGGAATAGGGAGAGAGTGGAGTTGAACATGTGGCTACAGGGATGGTATGGGGGAGGGTTTTGGATTCCTGGATGATTGGGGCTCATTCTGGGGTTGGTGGGACCTCTACAAACTGGATGTCTACACCTGAACCAGACGGGTACCAATTTCCTGGTTGGGGGTGGGGAGGGGGGAATGGTAGTGGGGGCGGATATTTGTTCATGCTCTTCGGGATGGTTTAAACTAATTCAGCAGAAGGATGGGAACCTAAACTGTCGTTCCAGTGTCCATGAGATTGAGAGCAGTGAGGTCAGAAATATGGTTTCAAGGTTGCAAGAGTGCACCGGCAAGTAGGAAGTTAGTTTGAAGTGTGTCGACTTCAATGCCAGAAGCATCCAGAATAAGGTGGGTGAACTTGCAGCATGGGTTGGTACCTGGGACTTTGATGTTATGGCCAATTTGGAGACATGGGTAGAGCAGGATCAGGAATGGTTATTGCAGGTTCTGGGATTTAGATGTTTCAGAGAAGATAGTAAAAGAGGGGGAGGTGTGGCATTGTTAGTCAAAGACAATATTGCAATTGCAGAAAGGATGTTTGAGGACTCACCTACTGTGGTAGTATGGGCTGCAGTTAGAAACAGGAAAGGACAGGTCACCCTGTTGGGAATTTTCTATAGGCCTCTGATTAGTTCCAGAGATGTAGAGGAAAGGATAGCAAAGATGATTCTGGATAGGAGCAAGAGTGACAGGGTAGTTGTTATGGGGGCTTTAACTTTTCAAATATTGACTGGAAATATTATAGTTCGAGTACTTTAGATGGGGTCAGTTTTTGTCCAATGTGTGAAGGAGGGTTTCCAGACACAGTATGTAGACAGGTCAACAAGGGTGAGGCCTCATTAGATTTGGTATTGGGTAATGAACCTGGCCAGGTGTTGGATTTGGAGGTAGGTGAGCACTTTGGTGATAATGACCACAATTCTGTTCTGTTTACTTTAGCGATGGAAAGGGATAGGACTATACAACAGAGCAAGAGATATCGCTGGGGGCAAGGCAATTATGATGCGATCAGGCAAGACTTGGGATGCATAGGACAGTGAAGAAAACTGCAGGGGATGGGCACAATCAAAGTGTGGAGCTTATTCAAGGAATAGCTACTGCGGGTCCTTGATAAATATGCACCTGTCAGGCAGGGAAGAAGTAGTTGAGTGAGGGAGCCATGGTTCACTAAAAAAGTTGAATCCCTTGTCAAGAGGAAGAAGAAGGTTTATGTTAGGATGAGAGGTGAAGGCTGAGTTATGATGCTTGAGAGTTACAGGTTAGCCAGGAAGGGCGTATAGAGAGAGCTAAGAAGCACCAGGAGAGGACCTGAGAAGTAGTTAGCAGGTAAGATCAAGGAAAACCTTAAAGCTTTCTATAGGTATATCAGGAATAAAAGAATGACTCGAGTAAGATTAGGGCTGAAAATGTGTTGCTGGAAAAACACAGCAGGTCAGGCAGCATCCAAGGAACAGGAGAATCGATGTTTCGGGCATAAGCCATGCTCCTCACTTTCTCCTAGAGTAAGATTAGGGCCAATCAAGGACAGCAATGGGAAGCTGGGAGTGACGTCCGAGGAGATAGGGGAAGCGCTAAATGTATATTTTTCCTTAGTATTCATACTAGAAAAAGACAATGTTGTTGAGGAGAATACTGAGATACAGGCTATTAGACTAGACAGGATTAAGGTTCACAAGGAGGCGGTGTTAGCAATTATGGAAAATGTAAAAATAGATAAGTCCCCTGGGCTAGATGAGATTTATCCTAGGATTCTCTGGGAAGCCAAGGAGGAGATTGCAGACCCTTTGGCTTTGATCTTTATGTCGTCATTGCCAACAGGAATAATGCCAGATAACTAGAGGATAGCAAATGTTGTCCCCTTGTTCAAAAAGGGGAGTAGAGACCACCCTGGTAATTATAGACCAGTGAGCCTTCCTTCGGTTATGGTAAAGTGTTGGAAAAGCATATAAGAGGTAGAGTTATAATCATCTATAAAAGAATAAGTTACTTAGGGATAGCCAACCCAGTTTTGTGAAGCGTAGATGGTGCCTCACAAACCTTATTGAGTTCTTTGAGAAGGTGACCAAACAGATGGATGAGGGTAAAGCAGTTATGTGGTGTATATGGATTTCAGTAAGGCATTTGATAAAGGTACTCATGGAAAACTATTGCACAAAATATGGGGGCATGGGATTGGGGGTGACTTAGTGGTTTGGATCAGAAATTGGCTAGCTGAAAGAAGATAGAGGGTGGTGGTTGATGGGAAATGTTCATCCTGGAGTTCAGTTACTAGTGGTGTACTGCAAGGATCTGTTTTGGGGCTGCTGCTGTTTGTCATTTTTATAAATGACCTGGATGAGTGAGTAAAAGGATGGGTTGGTAAATTTGCAGAAAGACCTTAAGGTCAGTGGAGTAGTGGATAGTGTCAAAGTGGGTTACAGAGGGACTTAGATAAGATGCTGAAAGATGGCAAATGGAGTTTAATGTGGAAAAGTGTGAGGTGATTCACTTTGGAAGAAACAACAGTATTAAGAGTATTGAGCTAATGGTAAGATTCTTGGTAGTGTAGATGAGCAGAGAGATCTCAGTGTCCATGTATATAGATCCCTGAAAGTTGCCACCCAGGTTGATAGAGTTGTTAAGAAAGCATATGGTGTGTTAGCTTTTATTGGTAGAGGGATTGAGTTTCGGAACCATGAGATCATGCTGCAGCTGTACAAAACTCTCGTGTGGCTGCACTTGGAGTATTGTGCACAGTTCTGGTCACTGCATTATAAGAAGGATGTGGAAGCTTTGGAAAGGGTGCAGAGGAGATTTACTAGGATGTTGCCTGATATGGAGGGAATGTCTTACGAGGAAAGGCTGAGGGCCCTGAGGCTGTTCTTGTTAGAGAGAAGAAGGTTGAGAGGTGACTTAATAGAGACATACAAGATAATCAGAGGGTTAGATAGGGTGGACAGGGAGAGCCTTTTTCCAAGTATGGGGACGGCAAACACGAGGGGACACAACTTTAAAGTGAGGGGAGCTAGGTATAAGACAGATGTCAGAGGTAGTTTCTTTACTCAGAGAGTAGTCAGAGTATGGAATGCTTTGCCTGCAATGGTAGTAGAATCACCAAGTTTAAGTGCATTTAAGTCATCATTGGACAGGCATATGGACCTACATGGAATAGTGTAGGTGGGAGGGACTTCAGATTAGTATGACAGGTCGGCTCAACATCGAGGGCCGAAGGGCCTGTACTGCGCTGTAATGTTCTATGTTCTATATTCTAAGATTAGGAGGGGCATGGACAGGGCAGATACACCGCAACTGTTCTCCTGAGTCGAAAGGTCAATTCGAAGTGGCATAATTTTATGGTGAAAGGCAGATATAGAGGGGATAGGAGGAATCATTTCACCCAAAGGATGATGGGAATCCAGATTTCACTGCCTGGGTAGGTAGTTGAGGCAGATAACCTCACAATCTTTCAAAAGTATTTGCATGAGCATTTGAAATGTGATAACATTCAAAACTATGGGTCAAGTGATGGAAAGTGGAACTAGTGCAGATTTAGAATAGGTTTGGTGGGCCTGTTCTGTCCTATAAAATTCCATGATTCTTCGAGTCTAATATAGCTAACATGGTGATGGGATGGACCATTGTTTCACGCATTTTACAACAGAGGGCGAATGACTACTTAGCAGCAGTCTTCAAACAACTTCTGTGGACTACTATCATGTTGTCATGTACAATATTCTGCAACCAGCACAGAACAGCACATAATATTTAAAGATTCTCAAAGCTTCCCAATACATTACTGCCACCACACTTCCTCACCTGAAAGTCAGCTCCCACAGATGTTACGTGAGAAGTCTCCAATTTAGAGGAAAATTAATATGTAATAGTAGCAGTACAATAACAGCTTCAATATTAATTTAAGAACTTTGTTGAAGCTAAAATGATATTGTGCAGGATAACAGTAAGTGGGTCACCCTGTAGCTCACCATAATCATTAGCCTCATGGTCCAACACATCCTGAACCCTACTTTTATCAATAAGTCAGGGGATCGATCTGGTTTAATAAGGAGTGCTGGAGAGTAGCACCAGGCATGCATAAGTTTCCATATCTGAGCGATAAAAGACCTCTGACTAGCTGAAAGAGCATGTTTTTAAACAGAATTACATGATCCTATAACTGATGGTTTCGATCAAAGCTCTGCAGCCCTCCCATTCCACGAACAAATGACGGTGGACAATTAGTAAGGATGAAACTTGATAAACTCTCTATCCCCAAAGATATTGGAGGCCAGAAGATGTGCAAAAGCCAAGAAAATCATCAGCCAGATGTGCTGAGGGAATAAGTCATCTAAGTCTCCCTGAGGTTGGCAGTATCAGAGGTGCCAGTTAAGTTGATTCATGTTGCATAATATCAAGGAATGGCAAGCATCCTATGTACTGTAAAGGTAATGGGGCTCAACAGTAGTTCAGCTTAGTGTTGATTATTTCTGCAGCAGAATTAGCCACATCAAGCTGTTTTAGTACAGTTATAAAACTGACATCTACTCAACAAAGTGGAAAACCAATCTGTCCACAAAAAGCAGAACAGATCCAATCTGGCGAATCATCTGTCTATTGGTATGTTCTCAATCATGGACAAAGTGATGGGAATTGCCATTGGCAGTGCAATCCAGTGTCATTTACACAGCAAGAACCTACTCATTCACACCCAGTTCAATAAAGACAATTCTCACTGTACAACTCTATAAAGTACACTGTACAACTCATCAAAACTCCTTTGAGAACACCTTCAAAACCTGTGACCTTGATCACCTCAGTGAATAAAGAGGCTGGGTGCATGAGGATGTTATGATATGCATCTTGTCTCCAAACTACACACCTTCCCGAATTGAAACCATATTGCCTTCTTTCACTGTTGTTGGATCAAAATCCTACAACATCCTATTTTAACGATACTGTGGATGTCCCTACACAAAAAGGTGGCTTCAGAAACTGGCTTATCACCACCACTACCTTCTCAAGAGCAAACAGGTTGGCTTTACCGGCAAGGCCTGTGTCCCACATTCAAATTAGAAAAATAATTGACCCAAAAATAGACCCACCTACAGATCGGAGCAGCTAAGCACGATAACACAATTAAAAGAATCAGCTCAGCATCTTGGTAGTGTAGATTCACATATATTTTAAACTCTGGCCTTCAGATTAATGACTTCAATTATATACTCAAAGTGTCCCCACTAAATGAAATAAGTAAATAATTTCACTTTTATTTAGTCATTTAATGGGCACCCAGGGCACAGCCAACTTTTATTGGCTGTTCCTAATTGCCCTTGAGAAGGAGGGGGTGAGACAGCAGCTTGAACTGCTGCAGTCTGTCGTGTGAAGATACTCCCACCGAATTGTTAAGGAAGGCTGAAGACGATCAGATCCTGAGAAATACACGTATGTAATAACAAGCAGATTGCTCCATTGCAAATTCAAAAACTATGTTCAGTGATTTAGTTCGGAGCAGAGGTGAGAAGAGACATTACAAAGCCAGTTTTTTTTTGTCACAAATAATCATGACTTTAGATAATCCCTGTTTAAATTATTTTAGAATTAATTTAAGATATCGATGCTATCTTAATTAAAATCAATAAACATGCAGTCGATGAATTTTCAATTTATCTTATTGTGGGCATTATTTAGCACTTAAACACTAATGTCTCTGCAGTAATGTCTGTTTAATTATGCTGCTCAAAATGTCTCACTGCATGATTATTCTTCTGACACAGCACCATCTGCTATCACTTTAAACTCAGATTCCCACCCCCAATAGTTCTGTCCAATTAGGATAACAAGCAGCAGGACACATGATTGCAATGACTAATTGGATTGCAGAAAAAAAATCACAAACTGACTGAGTTGAATGTGGGTTAATTGCCAAGCCACACTGCAGCACCCAGTTTATACTGCAGCACCCGGTACACACTGCAGCAACTGGTTTATCCTGCAGCACCTGGTATAAACTGCAGCATCCGGTACACACTGCAGCACCTGGTATATACTGCAGCTTCCGTTGTATACTGCAGCTTCTGGTTTATACTGCAGCACCTAGTATATACTGCAGCTTCTGGTATATACTGCAGCATACGGTACACACTGCAGCACCTGGTATATACTGCAGCACCTGGTTTACACTGCAGCACCTGGTATACACTGCAGCACCTGGTATATACTGCAGCACCCGGTATACAGTGCAGCATGCGGTATATACTGCAGCTTCCGGTTTATACTGCAATTCCTAGTTTATACTACAGCACCGGGTTTATACTGCAACACCCAATTGATACTGCAAAACACAGTTTATACTGCAGCACCCAATTGATCCTGCAACACCCAGATTATACTGCAGCACTTGGTTTATACTGCAACACCTAGTTTATACTGCGCCACCCAGTTTATACTCCAGCACGTGGTATATACAGGAGCTCCTGGTTTATTCTGCAGTACCCGGTATACACTGCAGCACCCACTTTATACTCTAACACCTTGTTTATTCAGCAACTCCTGGTTTATTCTGCAGCTCCTAGATTATACTGCAGCACCTGGTTTATCCTGCAGCACCCGGTTTATCCTGCAGCATGCAGTTTATACTGCAACACCCGGCTTATACTGCAGCACGTGGTTTATACTGCAGGACCCAGTTTATACTGCAGCACCAGGTATACACTGCTGCATCCGGTATACACTGCAGCACCCGTTGTATAGTGCAGCACCTGGTATACACTGCAGGATCCTAGTTTGTACTGCAGCACACGTTTATACTGCAGCTCCCGGTATGCACTGCAGCACCCTGTTTATACAGCTGCACCTGGATTATACTGTAGCAACCGGTGTACACTGCAGCACCTGATTTCTACTGCAGCACCTGGTTTATACCGCAGCACCTGGATTATACTGCAGCACCCGGTTAATACTGCAGCACATGGTTTATACTGCAGCACCTGGTTAATACTGCAGCATGTGGTTTACCCTGCAGCACCTGGTTTACACTGCAGCACCTGGTTTACACTGCAGCACATGGTTTATACTGCAGCACCAGGTATACACTGCTGCCCCCGGTGTCGACTACAGCACCCGGTATACACTGCAACTCCCAGTTTATGCTCCTGCACCCGGTATACACTGCAGCACCTGGTTAATACTGCAGCACCCGATTTACACTGTAGCACCCAATATTTACTGCAGCAACTGGTTTATACTGCAACACCCGGTTTATACTGCAGCACATGGTGTATACTGCAGCACCTGATATATACTGCAACACCCGGTTTATACTGCAGCACCTTGTTTATGCTGCAGCACCTTGTTTATAATGCAGCACCTGGTTTACACTGCAGCACGTGGTTTATACTGCAGCACGTGGTTTATACTGCAGGACCTGGTTTATATTGCAGCACGTAGTTTATACTGCAGCACCTGGTTTATACTGCAGCACCTTGTTTACAATGCAGCACCTGGTTTACACTGCAGCACGTGGTTTAATACTGCAGCACGTGGTTTACACTGCAGCACGTGGTTTACACTGCAGCACCTTGTTTACAATGCAGCACCTGGTTTACACTGCAGCACGTGGTTTACACTGCAGCACGTGGTTTAATACTGCAGCACGTGGTTTACACTGCAGCACGTGGTTTAATACTGCAGCACGTGGTTTACACTGCAGCACGTGGTTTACACTGCAGCACGTGGTTTAATACTGCAGCACGTGGTTTACACTGCAGCACGTGGTTTACACTGCAGCACCTTGTTTACACTGCAGCACCTGGTTTACACTGCAGCACGTGGTTTACACTGCAGCACCTTGTTTACAATGCAGCACCTGGTTTACACTGCAGCACGTGGTTTAATACTGCAGCACGTGGTTTACACTGCAGCACGTGGTTTACACTGCAGCACGTGGTTTACACTGCAGCACCTGGTTAATACTGCAGCACGTGGTTAATACTGCAGCACCTGGTTTATACTGCAGCGCATGGTTTATACTGCAGCACCTTGTTTATAATGCAGCACCTGGTTTACACTGCAGCACGTGGTTTATACTGCAGCACGTGGTTTATACTGCAGGACCTGGTTTATATTGCAGCACGTGGTTTATACTGCAGCACGTGGTTTACACTGCAGCACCTGGTTAATACTGCAGCATGTGGTTAATACTGCAGCACGTGGTTTATACTGCAGCACCTGGTTTATACTGCAGCGCATGGTTTATACTGCAGCACCTGGTTTACACTGCAGCACCTGGTTTATACTGCAGCACCAGGTATACACTGCTGCCCCCAGTGTCGACTACAGCACCCGGTATACACTCCAACTCCCAGTTTATGCTCCTGCACCCGGTATACACTGCAGCACCTGGTTAACACTGCAGCAACCGATTTACACTGTAGCACCCAATATTTACTGCAGCAACTGGTTTATACTGCAACACCCGGTTTATTACTACAGCACCCGGTGTATCCTGCAGTACCCCCTATTCACTGCAGCAACATGGTTTGTACTGCATCACCACGTTTATACTGCAGCACCTGGTATACGCTGCAGCACATGGTTTATACTGCAGTACCTGGTTAGTACTGCAGCACCCGATATATACTGTAGGACCAGGTTTATACTGCAGTACCTGGTTTATACTGCAGCACCTGGCATGTACTGCAGCACCCGGTGTACACTGCAGCACCGGGTTTTTACTGCAGCACCTGGTTTATACTGCAGGACCCAGTGTATACCACAAAACTCAGTGTATACTGCATTACCTGATTTATACTGCAGCACGCGGAGAACACTGTAGCACCTAGTTTATACTGCAGCACCTGGTTTATACTGCAGCACCTGATATATACTGCAGCACCCGGTTTATTACTACAGCACCCAGTGTATACTGCAGCACACGGTATACACTGCAGCACCTGGTTTATACTGCAGCACCTGGTTAATACTGCAGCACCTTGTATATACTGCAGCACCTTGTTTACACTGCAGCACCTGGTTTACACTGCAGCACGTGGTTTATACTGCAGCACGTGGTTTACACTGCAGGACCTGGTTAATACTGCAGCACGTGGTTAATACTGCAGCACCTGGTTTATACTGCAGCACGTGGTTTATACTGCAGCACCTGGTTTATACTGCAGCACCTGGTTTACACTACAGCACCTGGTCAATACTGTAGCACGTGGTTTATACTGCAGCACCTGGTTGACACTGCAGCACCTGGTTAATACTGCAGCATGTGGTTAATACTGCAGCACCTGGTTTATACTGCAGCACCTGGTTTATACTGCAGCACGTGGTTTATACTAAAGCACGTGGTATAAACTGCAGTACCCGGTTTACACTGCAGCATGTGGTTTACACTGCAGAACCTGGTTTATACTGCAGCGCCCGGCGTACACTGCAACACCTGATTTATACTGCAGCACCAGGTATACACTGCTGCCCCCCGTGTCGACTACAGCGCCCGGTATACACTGCAACTCCCAGTTTATGCTCCTGCACCCGGTATACACTGCAGCACCTGGTTTACACTGCAGCAACCGATGTATACTGCAGCACCCGATTTACACTGTAGCACCCAATATATACTGCAGCAACTGGTTTATACTGCAACACCCATTTTATACTGCAGCACATGGTGTATACTGCAGCACCTGATATATACTGAGGCACCCGGTTTATTACTACAGCACCCGGTGTATCCTGCAGCACCCCGTATTCACTGCAGCAACATGGTTTGTACTGCAGCACCAGGTTGATACGGCAGCACCCAGTATATACTGCAGCATCTGGTTTATACTGCAGTACCTGGTTTATACTGCAGCACCTGGTTTATACTGCAGAACCTGGCATGTACTGCAGCACCCGGTGTACACTGCAGCACCGGGTGTTTACTGCAGCACCTGGTTTATACTGCAGGACCCAGTGTATACCGCAGAACTCGTTGTATACTGCATCACCTGATTTATACTGCAGCACCCGGTGTACACTGTAGCACCTAGTTTATACTGCAGCACCTGGTTTACACTGCAGCACCCGGTATACACTGTAGCACCTGGTTTATACTGCAACACCTGGTTTACACTGCACCACCCGGTTTATACTGCAGCACCTGGTTTATACTGCAGCACCTGGTTAATAGTGCAGCACCTTGTTTATACTGCTGCACCTGTTTTACACTGCAGCACCTGGTTAATACTGCAGCACGTGGTTTATACTAGAGCACGTGGTTTATACTGCAGCACCTGGTTTACACTGCAGCACCTGGTTAATACTGCAGGACCTGGTTTACACTGCAGCATGTGGTTTACACTGCAGCACCTGGTTTACACTGCAGCACCTGGTTTATAATGCAGCGCCCGGCGTACACTGCAACACCTGGTTTATACTGCAGCACCAGGTATACACTGCTGCCCCCCGTGTCGACTACAGCACCTGGTATACACTGCAACTCCCAGGTTGTGCTCCTGCACCCGGTATACACTGCAGCACCTGGTTTACACTGCAGCAACCGATGTATACTGCAGCACCCGATTTACACTGTAGCACCCAATATTTACTGCAGCAACTGGTTTATACTGCAACACCCGGTTTATACTGCAGTACATGGTGTATAGTGCAGCACCTGATATATACTGAGGCACCCGGTTTATTACTACAGCACCCGGTGTATCCTGCAGCACCCCCTATTCACTGCAGCAACATGGTTTGTACTGCAGCACCAGGTTTATACTGCAGCACCCGGTATACGCTGCAGCACCCGGTTTATACTGCAGTACCTGGTTAGTACTGTAGCACCCGGTATATACTGTAGCACCTCGTTTATACTGCAGAACCTGGTTTATACTGCAGCACCTGGTAAATACTGCACCACCCGGTGTACACTGTAGCACCTGGTTTATACTGCAGCACCTTGTTTACACTGCAGCACCTTGTTTATACTGCAGCATGTGGTTTACACTGCAGCACCTGGTTAATACTGCAGCACGTGGTTAATACTGCAGCACCTGGTTTATACTGCAGCACGTGGTTTATACTGCAGCACATGGTTTATACTGCAGCGCGTGGTTTATACTGCAGCACATGGTTTATACTGCAGCACACAGTTTACACTGCAGCACCTGGTTTATACTGCAGCACCTGGCGTACACTGCAACACCTGGTTTATACTGCAGCACCAGGTATACACTGCTGCCCCCCGTGTCGACTACAGCACCCGGTAAACTCCCAGTTTATGCTCCTGCACCCGGTATACACCGCAGCACCTGGTTAACACTGCAGCAACCGATGTATACTGCAGCACCCGATTTACACTGTAGCACCCAATATTTACTGCAGCAACTGGTTTATACTGCAACACCCGGTTTATACTGCAGCACATGGTGTATACTGCAGCACCTGATATATACTGCAGCACCCGGTTTATTACTACAGCACCTGGTGTATCCTGCAGCACCCCCTATTCACTGCAGCAACATGGTTTGTACTGCAGCACCTGGTTAATACTGCAGCACCTGGCATGTACTCCAGCACCCGGTGTACACTGCAGCACCGGGTCTTTACTGCAGCACCTGGTTTATACTGCAGGGCCCAGTGTATACCGCAGAACTCGGTGTATACTGCATCACCTGATTTATATTGCAGCACCCGGTGTACACTGTAGCATCTAGTTCATACTGCAGCACCTGGTTTACACTGCAGCACCCAGTATACACTGTAGCACCTAGTTTATACAGCAGCACCTGGTTTATACTGCAGCACCCGGTTCATTACTACAGCACCCGGAGTATACTGCAGCACCCCGTATACACTGCAGCACATGGGGTATACTGCAGCACCTGGTTTATACTGCAGCATTCGGTATACACTGCAGCACCTGGTTTATACTGCAGCACCTGGTTTATACTGCAGCACGTGGCTTACAATGCAGCACCTGGTTTACCCTGCACCACCTGGTGTATACTGCAGCATCTGGTCTACACTGCAGCACGTGGTTTATACTGCAGCACCTGGTTTACACTGCAGCGCGTGGTTTACAATGCAGCACCTGGTTTATACTGCAGCACGTGGTTTATACTGCAGCATGTGGTTTATACTGCAGCACGTGGTTTATACTGCAGCATGTGGTTTACAATGCAGCACCTGGTTTACACTGCAGCACGTGGTTTATATTGCAGCACGTGGTATAAACTGCAGCACCTGGTTTATACTGCAGCACCCGGTTTACACTGCAGCATGTGGTTTACACTGCAGCACCTGGTTTACACTGCAGCACCTGGTTTATAATGCAGCGCCCGGCGTACACTGCAACACCTGGTTTATACTGCAGCACCAGGTATACACTGCTGCCCCCCGTGTCGACTACAGCACCCGGTATAAACTGCAACTCCCAGTTTATGCTCCTGCACCCGGTATTCACTGCAGCACCTGGTTTACACTGCAGCAACCGATGTATACTGCAGCACCCATTTTACACTGTAGCACCCAATATTTACTGCAGCAACTGGTTTATACTGCAACACCCGGTTTATACTGCAGCACATGGTGTATACTGCAGCACCTGATATATACTGCAGCACCCGGTTTATTACTACAGCACCCGGTGTATCCTGCAGCACCCCTATTCACTGCAGCAACATGGTTTGTACTGCAGCACATGGTTAATACTGCAGCACCCGGTATATGCTGCAGCACCTGGTTTATACTGCAGTACCTGGTTTATACTGCAGGACCTGGTTTATACTGCAGCGCCCGGCATGTACTGCAGCACCCGGTGTACACTGCAGCACCGGGCTTTTACTGCAGCACCTGGTTTATACTGCAGCACCTGGTTTACACTACAGCACCTGGTTTATACTGCAGCACCTGGTTAATATTGCAGCACCTGGTTAATACTGCAGCACCTGGTTTACACTACAGCACCTGGTTAATACTGCAGCACCTGGTTTATATTGCAGCATGTGGTTAATACTGCAGCACCTGATTAATACTGCAGCACCTGGTTAATACTGCAGCACCTGGTTAATATTGCAGCACCTGGTTAATACTGCAGCACCTGGTTTACACTACAGCACCTGATTAATACTGCAGCACCTGGTTTATACTGCAGCACCTGGTTTACACTGCAGCACTTGGTTAATACTGCAGCACGTGGTTTAATACTGCAGCACCTGGTTTATACTGCAGCACGTGGTTTACACTGCAGCACCTGGTTAATACTGCCGCACGTGGTTTAATACTGCAGCACGTGGTTTATACTGCATCACCTGGTTTATCCTGCAGCACCTGGTTAATACTGCAGCACCCGGTTTACACTGCAGCATGTGGTTTACACTCCAGCACCTGGTTTACACTGCAGCACCTGGTTTACACTGCAACACCTGGTTTATACTGCAGCACCAGGTATACACTGCTGCCCCCGTGTCGACTACAGCACCCGGTATACACTGCAACTCCCAGGTTATGCTCCTGCACCCGGTATACACTGCAGCACCTGGTTTACACTGCAGCAACCGATGTATACTGCAGCACCCGATTTACACTGTAGCACCCAATATTTACTGCAGCAACTGGTTTATACTGCAGTACCTGGTTAGTACTGTAGCACCTGGTATATACTGTAGCACCAGGTTTTTACTGCAGCTCCTGGTTTATACTGCAGCACCTGGTTAATACTGCAGGATCCACTGTATACCGCAGAACCCGGTGTATACTGCAGCACCCGGTTTATACTGCAGCACCTTGTTAATACTGCAGCACCTTGTTTTCCTGCAGCACCTTGTTTACACTGCAGCACCTGTTTTATACTGCAGAACCTGGTAAATACTACAGCACCTGGTTAATACTGCAGCACGTGGCTTATACTGCAGAACCTGGTAAATACTACAGCACCTGGTTAATACTGCAGCGCGTGGTTAACATTGCAGCACGCGGTTTACACTGCAGCACCTGGTTAATACTGCAGCACCTTGTTTATACTACAGCACCTTTTTTACACTGCAGCACCTGGTTAACATTGCAGCAACTGGTTTATACTGCAGCACGTGGCTTATACTGCAGCAAGTGGTTAATACTGCCGCAAGTGGTTAATACTACAGCACCTGGTGTATTCTGCAGCACGTGGTTTATTCTGCAGCAACTGGATTACACTGTAGCACCTGGTTAATACTGCAGCACGTGGTTTATACTGCAGCACCTGGTTTATACTGCAGCACCTGGTTAATACTACAGCACCCGGTTTACACTGCAGCACCTGGTTTACACTGCAGCATCTGGGTTATACTGCAGCACCAGGTATACACTGCTGCACCCGGTGTCCACTACAGCACCCGGTATACACTGCAACTCCCAGTTTATGCTCCTGCACCCGGTATACACTGCAGCACCTGGTTTACACTGCAGCAACCGATGTATACTGCAGCACCCGATTTATACGGTAGCACCCAATTTATACTGCAGCAACTGGTTTATACTGCAACACCCGGTTTATTACTACAGCACCCGGTGTATACTGCAGCACCCCGTATTCACTGGAGCAACATGGTTTGTACTGCAGCACTAGGTTTATACTGCAGCACCCAGTATACGCTGCAGCACCCGGTTTATACTGCAGTACCTGGTTAGTACTGTAGCACCTGGTATATACTGTAGCACCAGGTTTATACTGCAGCACCTGGTTTATACTGCAGCATGTGGTTTACACTGCAGCACCTGGTTAATACTGCAGCACGTGGTTTACACTGCAGCACCTGGTTTACACTGCAGCACATGGTTTATACAGCAGGACCTGGTTTACACTGCAGCACCTGGTTAATACTGCAGCACGTGGTTTATACTGCAGCACCTGTTTTATACTGCAGAACCTGGTAACTACTACAGCACCTGGTTAATACTGCAGCGCGTGGTTAACATTGCAGCACGCGGTTTATACTGCAGCACGTGGTTTATACTGCAACACCTGGTTTACACTCCAGCACGTGGTTTATACTGCAGCACCTGGTTTATACTGCAGCACGTGGTTAATACTGCAGCACGTGGTTTATACTGCAGCACGTGGTTAATACTGCAGCACGTGGTTTATACTGCAGCACCTGCTTTACACTGCAGAACCTGGTTTACACTACAGCACCAGGTTAATACTGCAGCACCTGGTTTAAATGCAGCACCTGCTTTACACTGCAGAACCTGGTTTACACTACAGCACCAGGTTAATACTGCAGCACCCGGTTTACACTGCAGCATGTGGTTTACACCTCAGCACCTGGTTTACACTGCAGCGCCTGGTTTATTCTGCAGCATCTGGTTTATACTGCAGCACCTGGTTTACACTGCAGCACCTGGATTACACTGCAGCACCTGCTTAATACTGCAGCATCTGGTTTATACTGCAGCACCTGGTTTACACTGCAGCACCTGGTTTACACTGCAGCACCGGGTTAATGCTGCAGCACTTGGTTTACACTGCAGCACCTGGTTTATATTGCACCACCTGGTTTACACAGCAGCACCTGGTCTACACTGCAATATGTGGTTTACACTGCAACACCTGGTTTATACTGCAGTACCTGGTTTACACTGCAACACCTGATGTATACAGCAGCACCAGGTATACACTGCTGCACCTGGTGTCCACTACAGCACCCAGTATACACTGCAAATCCCAGTTTATGCTCCTGCACCCGGTATACACTGCAGCACCTGGTTTACACTGCAGCAACCGATGTATACTGCAGCACCCGATTTACACTGTAACACCCAATATTTACTGCAGCAACTGGTTTATACTGCAACACCCGGTTTATTACTACAGCACCCGGTGTATTCTGCAGCACCCCGTATTCACTGCAGCAACATGGTTTGTACTGAAGCACCAGGTTTATACTGCAGCACCCGGTATACGCTGCAGCACCCGGTTTTTACTGCAGTACCTGGTTAGTACTGTAGCACCTGGTATATACTGTAGCACCAGGTTTATACTGCAGCACCTGGTTTATACTGCAGCATGTGGTTTACACTGCAGCACCTGGTTAATACTGCAGCACGTGGTTTACACTGCAGCACCTGGTTTACACTGCAGCACATGGTTTATACTGCAGGACCTGGTTTACACTGCAGCACGTGGTTTATACTGCAGCACCTGTTTTATACTGCAGAACGTCGTAAATACTGCAGCACCTGGTTAATACTGCAGCGCGTGGTTAACATTGCAGCACGCGGTTTACACTGCAGCACCTGGTTAATACTGCAGAACCTGGTTTTAACTGCAGCACGTGGTTTACACTGCAGCACGTGGTTTATACTGCAGCACCTGGTTTATACTGTAGCACGTGGTTTATACTGCAGCACCTGGTTTATACTGTAGCACCTGGTTTATCCTGCAGCACGTGGTTTATACTGCAGCACCTGGTTTATACTGTAGCACGTGGTTTATACTGCAGCACCTGGTTCATACTGCAGCACCTGGTTTATATTGACCCACCTGGTTTACACTGCAGCACCTGGTTTACACTGCAGCATATGGTTTACACTGCATCATCTGGTTAATACTGCAGCACGTGGTTTATTTTGCAGCACCTGGTTTACACTGCAGCACCTGGATTATACTGCAGGACCTGGTTAATACTGCAGCACCTGGTTTACCCTGCAGCACGTGGTTTATACTGCAGCACCTGGTTTATACTGCAGCACCCGGTATACACTGCTGCACCCGGTTTACACTGCAGCACCTGGTTAATACTGCAGCACCTGGTTTACCCTGCAGCACGTGGTTTATACTGCAGCACCTGGTTTATACTGCAGCACCCGGTATACACTGCTGCACCCGGTTTACACTGCAGCACCTGGTTAATAATGCAGCACCTGGTTTATACTGCAGCATCTGGTTTACACTGCAGCACATGGTTTATACTGCAGCACGTGGTTTATACTGCAGCACGTGGTTTATTCTGCAGCACCTGGTTAATACTGCAGCACGTGGTTAATACTGCAGCACGTGGTTTACACTGCAGCACCTTGTTTACACTGCAGCGCCTGGTTTATTCTGCAGCATCTGGTTTATACTGCAGCACCTGGTTTACACTGCAGCACCTGGTGAATACTGCAGCACCTGGATTACACTGCAGCACCTGGTTAATACTGCAGCACCTGGTTAATACTGCAGCACCTGGTTTGCACTGCAGCACCTGGTTTACACTGCAGCACCTGGTTAATGCTGCAGCACCTGGTTTATATTGCAACACCTGGTTTATACTGCAGCACCTGGTTTGCACTGCAGCACCTGGTTTACACTGCAGCACCTGGTTAATGCTGCAGCACCTGGTTTATATTGCAACACCTGGTTTATACTGCAGCACCAGGTATACACTGCTGCACCCGGTGTCCACTACAGCACCCAGTATACACTGCAACTCCCAGTTTATGCTCCTGCACCCGGTATACACTGCAGCACCTGGTTTACATTGCAGCAACCGATGTATACTGCAGCACCCGGTTTATTACTACAGCACCCGGTGTATCCTGCAGCACCCCCTATTCACTGCAGCAACATGGTTTGTACTGAAGCACCAGGTTTATACTGCAGCACCCAGTATATGCTGCAGCACCCGGTTTATACTGCAGTACCTGGTTAGTACTGTAGCACCTGGTATATACTGTAGCACCAGGTTTATACTGCAGCACCTGGTTTATACTGCAGCATGTTGTTTACACTGCAGCACCTGGTTAATACTGCAGCACGTGGTTTACACTGCAGGACCTGGTTTACACAACAGCATCTGGTTTATACTGCAGCACCTGTTTTATACTGCAGAACCTCGTAAATACTGCAGCACCTGTTTAATACTGCAGTGCGTGGTTAACATTGCTGCACGCGTTTTACACTGCAGCACCTGGTTAATACTGCAGAACCTGGTTTTAACTGCAGCACGTGTTTTACACTGCAGCACGTGGTTTATACTGCAGCACGTGGTTAATACTGCAGCACCTGGTTTATACTGCAGCACCTGATTTATACTGCAGCATGTGGTTTATACTGCAGCACCTGTTTTATACTGCAGAACCTGGTAACTACTACAGCACCTGGTTAATACTGCAGCGCGTGGTTAACATTGCAGCACGCGGTTTATACTGCAGCACGTGGTTTATACTGCAGTAAATGGTTTACACTGCAGCACCTTTTTTACACTGCAGCACGTGGTTTATACTGCAGCACCTGGTTTATACTGCAGCACGTGGTTAATACTGCAGCACCTGGTTTATTCTGCAGCACCTGGTTAATACGGCAGCACGTGGTTAATACTGCAGCACCTGGTTTATACTGCAGCACCTGCTTTACACTGCAGCACCTGGTTAATACTGCAGCACCCGGTTTACACTGCAGCGCCTAGTTTATTCTGCAGCATCTGGTTTATACTGCAGCACCTGGTATACACAGCAGCACCTGGTTTACACTGCAGCACCTGCTTAATACTGCAGCACCTGGTTTATACTGCAGCACGTGGTTAATACTGCAGCACGTGGTTTATTTTGCAGCACCTGGTTTATACTGCAGCACCTGGATTATACTGCAGGGCCTGGTTAATACTGCAGCACCTGGTTTACCCTGCAGCACCTGGTTAATACTGCAGCACCTGGTTTATCCTGCAGCACCTGGTTTACACTGCAGCACCTGCTTTACACTGCAGCACCTGGTTAATACTGCAGCACCTGGTTTATTCTGCAGCACCTGGTTAATACTGCAGCACCTGGTTTATCCTGCAGCACGTGGTTTATACTGCAGCATGTGGTTTATACTGCAGCACCTGTTTTATACTGCAGAACCTGGTAACTACTACAGCACCTGGTTAATACTGCAGTGTGTGGTTAACATTGCAACACGCGGTTTATACTGCAGCACGTGGTTTATACTGCAGCATCTGGTTTACACTGCAGCACCTGGTTTACCCTGCATCGCCTGGCTAATACTGCAGCACGTGGTTAATACTGCAGCACCTGGTTTATACTGCAGCACCTGCTTTCCACTGCAGAACCTGGTTAATACTGCACCACCTGGTTTAATCTGCAGCATGTGGTTTATTCTGCAGCACCTGGATTACACTGCAGCACCTGGTTTATACTGCAGCATGTGGCTTATACTGCAGCACCTGGTTAATATTGCAGCACCCGGTATACACTGCTGCACCCGGTTTACACTGCAGCACCTGGTTAATACTGCAGCACCTGGTTTATACTGCAGCATCTGGTTTACACAGCAGCACATGTTTTATACTGCAGCACCTGGTCTCCACTGTAGCACCTGGTTTATACTGCAGCACGTGGTTTATACTGCAGGACCTGGTTTATATTGCTGCACCTGGTTAATACTGCAGCACCTGGTTTAGTCTGCTGCACCTGGTTTATTCTGCAGCACCTGGTTTACACTGCACCACGTGGTTTATACTGCAGCACTTGGTTTACACTGCAGCACCTGGTTTATACTACAGCATCTGGTTTACACTGCAGCACCTGGTTTATGCTGCAGCACCTGGTTTACACTGCAGCACTTGGGTTACACTGCAGCACCTGCTTAATACTGCAGCACTTGGTTTACACTGCAGCACCTGGTTTACACTGCAGCACCTGGTTTATCCTGCAGCACCTGGTTTATATTGCATCACCTGGTTAATACTGCAGCACATGGTTTATACTGCAGCACCTGGTTTCCACTGTAGCACCTGGTTTACACTGCAACACCTGGTTTACACTGCAGCACGTGGTTTACACTGCAGCACCTGGTTTACACTGCAACACCTGGTTTATACTGCAGCATCTGGTTAATACTGCAGCACCTGGTTTACACTGCAGCACCTGGTTTATTCCGCTGCACCTGGTTTATTCTGCAGCACCTGGTTTATACTGCTGCACCTGGTTAATACTGCAGCACCTGGTTTATTCTGCTACACCTGGTTTATTCTGCAGCACCTGGTTTACACTGCAGCACCTGGTTAATACTGCAGCACCTTGTTTACACTGCAGCACGTGGTTTACACTGCAGCACCTGGTTTATACTGCAGCACCTGGTTAATATTGCAGCACCTGGTATACACTGCAGCCCGTGGTTTACCCTGCAGCATGTGGTTTATACTGCAGCACCTGGTTTATACTGCAGCACCTGGTGTATACTGCAGAACCCGGTGTATACTGCAGCACACGTATTATACTGCAGCACCTAGTTTATACGGCAGCACCCAGTTTATAATACAGCACCCGTTGTGTACTGCCGCACCCCGTATACACTGTAGGATCATGTTTTGTACTGCAGCACCTGGTTCATACTGCAGCACCTGGTTTATATTGCATCACCTGGTTAATACTGCTGCACCCGGTTTACACTGCAGCACCTGGTTTACACTGCAGCACCTGGTTTCCACTGTAGCACCTGGTTTATACTGCAGCACGTGGTTTATACTGCAACACCTGGTTTATACTGCTGCACCTGGTTAATACTGCAGCACCTGGTTTACACTGCAGCACCTGGTTAATGCTTCAGCACCTGGTTTACCCTGCAGCACCTGATTTATACTGCAGCACCTTGTTTACACTGCAGCACATGGTTTATACTGCCGCACCTGGTTAATACTGCAGCACCTGGTTAATGCTTCAGCACCTGGTTTACCCTGCAGCACCTGATTTATACTGCAGCACCTTGTTTACACTGCAGCACCTGGTTAATACTGCAGCACGTGTTTTACACTGCAGCACATGGTTTATACTGCAGCACCTGGTTTGTACTACAGCACCTGGTTAATACTGCAGCACATGGTTTATACTGCCGCACCTGGTTAATACTGCAGCACCTGGTTAATATTGCAGCACCCGGTATACACTGCAGCCCGTGGTTTACCCTGCAGCATGTGGTTTATACTGCAGCACCTGGTGAAAACTGCAGCACCTGGTGAAAACTGCAGCACCCGGTGTATACTGCAGAACCCGGTGTATACTGCAGCACACGTATTATACTGCAGCACCTAGTTTATACGGCAGCACCCAGTTTATAATACAGCACCCGTTGTGTACTGCCGCACCCCGTATACACTGTAGGATCTTGGTTTGTACTGCAGCACCTGGTTCATACTGCAGCACCTGATTTATACTGCAGCACCTGGTTTACACTGCAGCACCTGGTTTACACTGCAGCACATGATTTATACTGCAGCACCTGGTTTCCACTGTAGCACCTGGTTTATACTGCAGCACGTGGTTTATACTGCAGGACCTGGTTTACACTGCAGCACGTGGTTTTTACTGCAGCACCTGGTTTACACTGCAGCACCTGGTTTACACTGCAGCACCTCGTTTTTACTGCAGCATCTGGTTAATACTGCAGCACCTGGTTTACAGTGCAGCACCTGCTTAATACTGCAGCACCTGGTTTACACTGCACCACGTGGTTTATACTGCAGCACCTGGTTTATTCTGCTGCACCTGGTTTATTCTGCAGCACCTGGTTTATACTGCAGCACTTGGTTTACACTGCAGCACCTGGTTAATGCTTCAGCACCTGGTTTATACTGCAGCATCTGGTTTATACTGCAGCATCTGGTTTACCCTGCAGCACCTGGTTTATACTGCAGCATCTGGTTTACCCTGCAGCACGTGGTTTATTCTGCAGCACATGGTTTATACTGCAGCACGTGGTTTATACTGCAGCACCTGGTTTATACTGCAGCACCTGGTTTATTCTGCAGCACCTGGTTAATACTGCAGCACCTGGTTAATACTGCAGCACCTGGTTAATATTGCAGCACCCGGTATACACTGCAGCCCGTGGTTTACCCTGCAGCATGTGGTTTATACTGCAGCACCTGGTGAAAACTGCAGCACCCGGTGTATACTGCAGAACCCGGTGTATACTGCAGCACACGTATTATACTGCAGCACCTAGTTTATACGGCAGCACCCAGTTTATAATACAGCACCCGTTGTGTACTGCCGCACCCCGTATACACTGTAGGATCATGGTTTGTACTGCAGCACCTGGTTCATACTGCAGCACCTGGTTTATATTGCATCACCTGGTTAATACTGCAGCACCTGATTTATACTGCAGCACCTTGTTTACACTGCAGCACGTGGTTTATACTGCAGCACCTGGTTTATTTTGCAGCACCTGGTTTATACTGCAGCACCTGGTTAATACTGCAGCACCCGGTTTACACTGCAGCATGTGGTTTACACTGCAGCGCCTGGTTTATTCTGCAGCACCTGGTTTACACTGCAGCACCTGCTTAATACTGCAGTACCTGGTGTATACTGCAGCACCTGGATTACACTGCAGCCCCTGGTTTATTCAGCTGCACCTGGTTTATTCTGCAGCACCTGGTTTATACTGCAGCACCTGGTTTATACTGCTGCACCTGGTTAATACTGCAGCACCCGGTTTACACTGCAGCATGTGGTTCACACTGCAGCGCCTGGTTTATTCTGCAGCACCTGGTTTACACTGCAGCACCTGCTTAATACTGCAGTACCTGGTGTATACTGCAGCACCTGGATTACACTGCAGCCCCTGGTTTATTCCGCTGCACCTGGTTTATTCTGCAGCACCTGGTTTATACTGCAGCACCTGGTTTATACTGCTACACCTGGTTTATTCTGCAGCACGTGGTTTAGACTGCAGCACCTGGTTAATAGAGCAGCACCTTGTTTACACTGCAGCACATGGTTTATACTGCAGCACCTGGTTAATGCTGCAGCACCTGGTTTACACTGCAGCATCTAGTTAATACTGCCGCACCTGGTTAATACTGCAGCACGTGTTTTACACTGCAGCACATGGTTTATACTGCAGCACCTGGTTTGTACTACAGCACCTGGTTTATACTGCAGCACCTGGTTAATACTGCAGCACGTGTTTTACACTGCAGCACATGGTTTATACTGCAGCACCTGGTTAATACTGCCGCACCTGGTTAATACTGCAGCACGTGTTTTACACTGCAGCACATGGTTTATACTGCAGCACCTGGTTTATTTTGCAGCACCTGGTTTATACTGCAGCACCTGGTTAATACTGCAGCACCCGGTTTACACTGCAGCATGTGGTTTACACTGCAGCGCCTGGTTTATTCTGCAGCACCTGGTTTACACTGCAGCACCTGCTTAATACTGCAGTACCTGGTGTATACTGCAGCACCTGGAATACACTGCAGCCCCTGGTTTATTCCGCTGCACCTGGTTTATACTGCAGCACCTGGTTTATACTGCTGCACCTGGTTAATACTGCAGCACCTGGTTTATACTGCAGCACCTGGTTTCCACTGTAGCACCTGGTTTATACTGCAGCACCTGGTTTACACTGCAGCACCTGGTTTATACTGCAGCATCTGGTTAATACTGCAGCACCTGGTTTACACTGCAGCACCTGGTTTATACTGCAGCACCTGGATTACACTGCAGCCCCTGGTTTATTCCGCTGCACCTGGTTTATTCTGCTGCACCTGGTTTATACTGAAGCACCTGGTTTATACTGCTGCACCTGGTTAATACTGCAGCACCTGGTTTATTCTGCTACACCTGGTTTATTCTGCAGCACCTGGTTTACACTGCAGCACCTGGTTAATACTGCAGCACCTTGTTTACACTGCAGCACGTGGTTTATACTGCAGCACCTGGTTTATACTGCAGCACCTGGTTTATTCTGCAGCACGTGGTTAATACTGCAGCACGTGTTTTACACTGCAGCACATGGTTTATACTGCAGCACCTGGTTTGTACTACAGCACCTGGTTTGTACTACAGCACCTGGTTAATACTGCAGCACCTGGTTTATACTGCATCACCTGGTTAATATTGCAGCACGTGGTTTATACTGCAGCACCTGGTTAATACTGCCGCACCTGGTTAATACTGCAGCACGTGTTTTACACTGCAGCACATGGTTTATACTGCAGCACCTGGTTTGTACTACAGCACCTGGTTAATACTGCAGCACCTGGTTTATACTGCAGCACCTGGTTAATATTGCAGCACCTGGTATACACTGCAGCCCGTGGTTTACCCTGCAGCATGTGGTTTATACTGCAGCACCTGGTGAAAACTGCAGCACCTGGTGTATACTGCAGAACCCGGTGTATACTGCAGAACCCGGTGTATACTGCAGCACACGTATTATACTGCAGCACCTAGTTTATACGGCAGCACCCAGTTTATAATACAGCACCCGTTGTGTACTGCCGCACCCCGTATACACTGTAGGATCTTGGTTTGTACTGCAGCACCTGGTTCATACTGCAGCACCTGGTTTATATTGCATCATCTGGTTAATACTGCAGCACCTGGTTAATATTGCAGCACGTGGTTTATACTGCAGCACCTGGTTAATACTGCAGCACGTGTTTTACACTGCAGCACATGGTTTATACTGCAGCACCTGGTTTGTACTACAGCACCTGGTTAATACTGCAGCACCTGGTTTACACTGCAGCACCTGGTTTATTTTGCAGCACCTGGTTTATACTGCAGCACCTGGTTAATACTGCAGCACCCGGTTTACACTGCAGCATGTGGTTTATATGTTATTAACCAAATTACAAAACAGTTTACAAAAAACAGTTAACATTTACAGCTGTTTACAACAGCAATTTTACAAGGGAGAGGAGCAGCAAAGCTAGGCATCAAACCCTACCATTCAAACAGTTTATAGGGAGAGGAGGACAAACCCCAAATCCCAGTTCCACATATAAAGGTCAGCGACAATGACATTTGTACATAAAAGCCAACCCAGTTACATAAACAGTGTACAATACAGACCCAGCAAGTCCCCGTCCCTCCCACCTCAGCATGTGGTTTACACTGCAGCGCCTGGTTTATTCTGCAGCACCTGGTTTACACTGCAGCACCTGCTTAATACTGCAGTACCTGGTGTATACTGCAGCACCTGGATTACACTGCAGCCCCTGGTTTATTCCGCTGCACCTGGTTTATTCTGCAGCACCTGGTTTATACTGCAGCACCTGGTTTATACTGCTACACCTGGTTTATTCTGCAGCACGTGGTTTAGACTGCAGCACCTGGTTAATAGAGCAGCACCTTGTTTACACTGCAGCACATGGTTTATACTGCAGCACCTGATTAATGCTGCAGCACCTGGTTTACACTGCAGCACATGGTTTATACTGCAGCACCTGGTTTGTACTACAGCACCTGGTTTATACTGCAGCACCTGGTTAATACTGCAGCACGTGTTTTACACTGCAGCACATGGTTTATACTGCAGCACCTGGTTTGTACTACAGCACCTGGTTTATACTGCAGCACCTGGTTAATACTGCAGCACGTGTTTTACACTGCAGCACATGGTTTATACTGCAGCACCTGGTTAATACTGCCGCACCTGGTTAATACTGCAGCACGTGTTTTACACTGCAGCACATGGTTTATACTGCAGAACCTGGTTTATTTTGCAGCACCTGGTTTATACTGCAGCACCTGGTTAATACTGCAGCACCCGGTTTACACTGCAGCATGTGGTTTACACTGCAGCGCCTGGTTTATTCTGCAGCACCTGGTTTACACTGCAGCACCTGCTTAATACTGCAGTACCTGGTGTATACTGCAGCACCTAGAATACACTGCAGCCCCTGGTTTATTCCGCTGCACCTTGTTTATTCTGCAGCACCTGGTTTATACTGCAGCACCTGGTTTATACTGCTGCACCTGGTTAATACTGCAGCACCTGGTTTACACTGCAGCACCTGGTTTATACTGCAGCATCTGGTTAATACTGCAGCACCTGGTTTACACTGCAGCACCTGGTTTATACTGCAGCACCTGGATTACACTGCAGCCCCTGGTTTATTCCGCTGCACCTGGTTTATTCTGCAGCACCTGGTTTATACTGAAGCACCTGGTTTATACTGCTGCACCTGGTTAATACTGCAGCACCTGGTTTATTCTGCTACACCTGGTTTATTCTGCAGCACCTGGTTTAGACTGCAGCACCTGGTTAATACAGCAGCACCTTGTTTACACTGCAGCACATGGTTTATACTGCAGCACCTGGTTAATGCTGCAGCACCTGGTTTACACTGCAGCATCTAGTTAATACTGCCGCACCTGGTTAATACTGCAGCACATGGTTTATACTGCAGCACCTGGTTTGTACTACAGCACCTGGTTTGTACTACAGCACCTGGTTAATACTGCAGCACCTGGTTTATACTGCAGCACCTGGTTAATATTGCAGCACGTGTTTTACACTGCAGCACATGGTTTATACTGCAGCACCTGGTTAATAGAGCAGCACCTTGTTTACACTGCAGCACATGGTTTATACTGCAGCACCTGGTTAATGCTGCAGCACCTGGTTTACACTGCAGCATCTAGTTAATACTGCCGCACCTGGTTAATACTGCAGCACGTGTTTTACACTGCAGCACATGGTTTATACTGCAGCACCTGGTTTGTACTACAGCACCTGGTTTATACTGCAGCACCTGGTTAATACTGCAGCACGTGTTTTACACTGCAGCACATGGTTTATACTGCAGCACCTGGTTAATACTGCCGCACCTGGTTAATACTGCAGCACGTGTTTTACACTGCAGCACATGGTTTATACTGCAGAACCTGGTTTATTTTGCAGCACCTGGTTTATACTGCAGCACCTGGTTAATACTGCAGCACCCGGTTTACACTGCAGCATGTGGTTTACACTGCAGCGCCTGGTTTATTCTGCAGCACCTGGTTTACACTGCAGCACCTGCTTAATACTGCAGTACCTGGTGTATACTGCAGCACCTAGAATACACTGCAGCCCCTGGTTTATTCCGCTGCACCTGGTTTATTCTGCAGCACCTGGTTTATACTGCAGCACCTGGTTTATACTGCTGCACCTGGTTAATACTGCAGCACCTGGTTTATACTGCAGCACCTGGTTTACACTGCAGCACCTGGTTTATACTGCAGCATCTGGTTAATACTGCAGCACCTGGTTTACACTGCAGCACCTGGTTTATACTGCAGCACCTGGATTACACTGCAGCCCCTGGTTTATTCCGCTGCACCTGGTTTATTCTGCAGCACCTGGTTTATACTGAAGCACCTGGTTTATACTGCTGCACCTGGTTAATACTGCAGCACCTGGTTTATTCTGCTACACCTGGTTTATTCTGCAGCACCTGGTTTAGACTGCAGCACCTGGTTAATAGAGCAGCACCTTGTTTACACTGCAGCACATGGTTTATACTGCAGCACCTGGTTAATGCTGCAGCACCTGGTTTACACTGCAGCATCTAGTTAATACTGCCGCACCTGGTTAATACTGCAGCACATGGTTTATACTGCAGCACCTGGTTTGTACTACAGCACCTGGTTTGTACTACAGCACCTGGTTAATACTGCAGCACCTGGTTAATACTGCAGCACGTGTTTTACACTGCAGCACATGGTTTATACTGCAGCACCTGGTTTGTACTACAGCACCTGGTTAATACTGCAGCACCTGGTTTATACTGCAGCACCTGGTTAATATTGCAGCACCTGGTATACACTGCAGCCCGTGGTTTACCCTGCAGCATGTGGTTTATACTGCAGCACCTGGTGAAAACTGCAGCACCTGGTGTATACTGCAGAACCCGGTGTATACTGCAGAACCCGGTGTATACTGCAGCACACGTATTATACTGCAGCACCTAGTTTATACGGCAGCACCCAGTTTATAATACAGCACCCGTTGTGTACTGCCGCACCCCGTATACACTGTAGGATCATGTTTTGTACTGCAGCACCTGGTTCATACTGCAGCACCTGGTTTATATTGCATCACCTGGTTAATACTGCTGCACCCGGTTTACACTGCAGCACCTGGTTTACACTGCAGCACCTGGTTTCCACTGTAGCACCTGGTTTGTACTGCAGCACGTGGTTTATACTGCAGGACCTGGTTTATACTGCTGCACCTGGTTAATACTGCAGCACCTGGTTTATTCTGCTGCACCTGGTTTATTCTGCAGCACCTGGTTTATACTGCAGCACGTGGTTTACACTGCACCACGTGGTTTATACTGCAGCACTTGGTTTACACTGCAGCACCTGGTTTACACTGCAGCACCTGGTTTATACTACAGCATCTGGTTTACACTGCAGCACCTGGTTTATGCTGCAGCACCTGGTTTACACTGCAGCACCTGGATTACACTGCAGCACCTGCTTAATACTGCAGCACTTGGTTTACACTGCAGTACCTGGTTTGTACTACAGCACCTGGTTTATACTGCAGCACCTGGTGAAAACTGCTGAACCCGGTGTATACTGCAGAACCCGGTGTATACTGCAGCACACGTATTATACTGCAGCACCTAGTTTATACGGCAGCACCCAGTTTATAATACAGCACCCGTTGTGTACTGCCGCACCCCGTATACACTGTAGGATCATGGTTTGTACTGCAGCACCTGGTTCATACTGCAGCACCTGGTTTATATTGCATCACCTGGTTAATACTGCAGCACCTGATTTATACTGCAGCACCTTGTTTACACTGCAGCACGTGGTTTATACTGCAGCACCTGGTTTATTTTGCAGCACCTGGTTTATACTGCAGCACCTGGTTAATACTGCAGCACCCGGTTTACACTGCAGCATGTGGTTTACACTGCAGCGCCTGGTTTATTCTGCAGCACCTGGTTTACACTGCAGCACCTGCTTAATACTGCAGTACCTGGTGTATACTGCAGCACCTGGATTACACTGCAGCCCCTGGTTTATTCCGCTGCACCTGGTTTATTCTGCAGCACCTGGTTTATACTGCAGCACCTGGTTTATACTGCTGCACCTGGTTAATACTGCAGCACCTGGTTTATTCTGCTACACCTGGTCTATTCTGCAGCACGTGGTTTAGACTGCAGCACCTGGTTAATACAGCAGCACCTTGTTTACACTGCAGCACATGGTTTATACTGCAGCACCTGGTTAATGCTGCAGCACCTGGTTTACACTGCAGCATCTAGTTAATACTGCCGCACCTGGTTAATACTGCAGCACGTGTTTTACACTGCAGCACATGGTTTATACTGCAGCACCTGGTTTGTACTACAGCACCTGGTTAATACTGCAGCACCTGGTTAATACTGCAGCACCCGGTTTACCCTGCAGCATGTGGTTAATACTGCAGCTCCCGGTTTGCACTGCAGCACGTGGTTAATACTGCAGCAACTGGTTTATACTGCACCACCTGCTTTATTCAGCAGCTCCTGGTTTAATCTGCAGCTTCTAGATTGTACTGCAGCACCTGGTGTACACTGCAACACCCGATGTCCACTGGAGCACCCGGCTTACACTGCAGGACCCCGTTTATATTGCTGCACCCGGTGTATACTGCAGAACCCGGTGTATACTGCAGCACCTAGTTCATACGGCAGCACCCAGTTTATAATACAGCACCCGTTGTGTACTGCCGCACCCCGTATACACTGTAGGATCATGGTTTGTACTGCAGCACCTGGTTCATACTGCAGCACCTGGACTATACTGTAGCACACGGTTCATTATGATGCACCAGGCATGTACTGCAGCACTCTGTTTGTACTGCAGCACCTGGTGTACAGTGCAGCACCGGGTTTATACTGCAGCACCGGGTTTAAACTGCAGCACCTGGTTTATTCTGCAGCACCTGATGTACACTGTAGCACCTGGTTTACACTGCAGCACCTGGTTAATACTGCAGCACCGGGTTTAAACTGCAGCACCTGGTTTATTCTGCAGCACCTGGTGTACACTGTAGCACCTGGTTTACACTGCAGCACCAGGTATACACTGCTGCACGCGGTGTACACTACTGCACCCGGTATACACTGCAACAACCGATGTATACTGCAGCAACTGGTTTATACTACAGCACCTGGTATACACTACAGCACCCAGTTTATTACTACAGCACCCAGTTTATTACTACAGCACCCCGTATATACTGCAGCAACATGGTCTGTACTGCAGCACCTGGTTTATACTGCAGCACCAGGTTTATACTGCAGCACCTGGTTTACACTGCAGCACCTGGTTTACACTACAGCACCTGGGTTATACTGCAGCACCAGGTATACACTGCTGCACCCGGTGTCTACTGCAGCACCCGGTATACACTGCAACTCCCAGTTTATGCTCCTGCACCCGGTATACACTGCAGCACCCAATTTACACTGCAGCAACCAATGTATACTGCAGCAACTGGTTTATACTGCAACACCCGGTTTATACTGCAGCACATGGTGTATACTGCAGCACCTGATATATACTGCAGCAACATGGTTTATTACTACAGCACCCGGTGTATCCTGCAGCACCCCCTATTCACTGCAGCAACATGGTTTGTACTGCAGCACCAGGTTTATACTGCAGCACCCGGTATACGCTGCAGTACCACTTGTATATTGCAGCACATGGTTTATACTGCAGCACCTGGTACATACTGAAGCACCCGGTATACACTGCAGCTTCTGTTATACACCGCAGCACCCAGTTTATACTGCAGCACCCAGTTTATACTGCAGCATCCAGTTTATACTGCAGCACCCAGTTTATGTTGCAGCATCTGGTTTATACTGCAGCCTCTGTTATACACCGCGGCACCCAATTTATACCGAAGCACCCAGTTTATACCACGGCACCCAGTTTATACCGCAGCACCCAGTTTATACCACAACACCCAGTTTATACCGCAGCACCCAGTTTATACCACGACACCCAGTTTATACCGCGGCACCCAGTTTATACCGCAGCACCCAGTTTATACCACGACACCCAGTTTATACCGCGGCACCCAGTTTATACCATGACACCCAGTTTATACCACGACACCCAGTTTATACCGCAGCACCCAGTTTATACCACGACACCCAGTTTATACCACGACACCCAGTTTATACCGCAGCACCCAGTTTATACCACGGCACCCAGTTTATACCGCGGCACCCAGTTTATACCACGGCACCCAGTTTATACCGCAGCACCTGGTTTATTTTGCCGCTCCCTCCTTGTACTGCCATCGTTTACTCTCTCCAACCAACATGTGGATTTTTGTGAAGTGTATGCATGTTCCTCCATTGATAAACCTGCAGAAGGTCACCTGACCAATATTGTTTGCTTTTGGAATCAAATCAGTTGATTAACAATACTTTGGCTTTAAGAGATGTGTTTTGTCCCGTTCTTTTTTATGAAGCAAGGTTGAGTGACAGGTATGGAACAGTCTACTCAGAGCTATTACTGTAAGCAGTTTCTGAGGCCTTGGGGTTTTTTTTTCTTTCAGCCGGGGCAGTAGAAGCAGCCTTAATGGGTGAGGCAAACTTCCACAGAACCAGGACTTTTCGTTTAATTTTTTCAGTCGTAGCAACTGTTGCTGGCTCGTGAAGCTGGGTTTGCAAGCTGCAGTATATCTCTCTGTCTCAGAGTTTGCACCTGATATTCATCTTCCTTGACTGATGGACTGCCTGTGAGGTAATCTATTTGTCTGAACTTGTCTTTTGCCAAGGGTATGTTTATGGGTGATTGCTATTTTGGAATAGTTACTAGTTGGTAGTAAAATAACTTATTATTCTGTTAAGTTTTCCAATTTCTTTTCATTTTTTTTGTATTTGAACTGTATATGAATAATGTGTGTTTTGCTTAACATCAAGTAGTTTGACACATAAAATTACAACACCTTCCATTTTCCTTTAAGATAAGAACAAATTCGGGTTCAGACTGTCTTCTGAATATATTTTGAGGGAGTTTGGTCTGGTCCATAACAAACTGGGGGCTCCGCTGGGATCAAAATCTCTAATTCCAGATTGGTTTTAGGATTGTTGGTCTGAAAAAGCAGTAAGTGGTTAAGTTTTGGTGTGTTTATTTTGGGTGTTACATTCATTTGAATAAGGCCTGTCCTGTGTATTTACGGCTCTTTTAGACGCTAAGAGTTTCCTGGGGCTGGAAGAAGTTACTTAGGGAACATTACAGGAAGTGATCAAGGCAAAACTTTCCGAATTGGCAAACATGCTGGAGTTGAGGTTGTCTGCGTCAATGAGGGAAGGGGAGATAATTGTGGCAATTGCACAGCACTTACAGTTGCAAGGAATGCCATTGGAATCTTTGAAAGTGACTAAAATTCAATTGAAAATGATGCACCTTGAACCTGAAAAGGAAATGAAACAGTTTGCATTGAATGCCGAGGAAGAAGAAAAGGAGAGGAAGGCCCGAGCACTGAAAAAGAAAATGAGAAAGAGAGAGAAGGAAGGAAGAGAGAGAGAAGTTTTGAATTTAAGAGGTTGGAATTGAAAACTCAAAGTTGACCTAAAATGGCAGATGCAGAGGTGAAAAGTGGAAGTAGTGATGAGGACAGTGATGGAGAGCAATCCCATTGTAGCCAAAGGCCTGATGGGAATCTGTCCAAGCTTTGCCTCAGTTCAACAGGAAGGATGGACAAGCTTTCTTCATTTAATTTGAGAAAGTGGCTAAACATATGAAACAGCCAGTGACCGTGTGGGTATTGTTGATCCAAACAAGGTTTGTAGTAGAACTAATATGGTGTTTGCGTCACTATCAGAGGAGGTATGTGGGGAGTATGAGGAGGTGAAGAAAGCCATCTTAAGTGCACATGAACTAGTTCCAGAAACCTACAGGCAACATTTTAGGAATCGAAGGAGAGGACCTGGTCAAACATGCATTGAGTTTAAAAGGATCAAAAGAAGTAATCTTGGAAGGTGGATAAGGGTATTGAAATGGGACAAGACATCAAAGAATAAAGATAAGAAAGTCGAAGTTTAATTTCAGGGGCTATATTTCATCAAATGCTTGAGAAAAAAAAATCAATAATTCACAATTTTGTTACCAAATCGAAAAGAAAACAAGTAAGACGTATTATTTAATAAAAATGCCAGCTAGAAACAAATATCACCGAGTGTGCCATGTGACTCTGTC